>NC_053037.3:76826515-77464193 GCF_002575655.3 Aegilops tauschii subsp. strangulata
AAACTAATTGATTTTGAATGAGATGAACTATAAGAATTAAACGAACGTCTACATCATGCATATATGACTCGAAGCTTACATGCTATAGTGTGGTATTTATTCATAATTTGGTTGCCAAATCTCATGCATGCAATGCACGTGTAACTTACTAGTACTTCCAGTATGTGCAAAACACGTAAATTAGAATTCCAATGGCACGTTACACAGTGTCTCTCCCCTTTTCAGTTAATATATTATGATTAAAATGATGTGGGGGCATCCATGAAGCCACGTGGCAAAAGTGGAGGCGTTGTCGCGACCTCCTTGTGTGGATTGATCACAGTGACGCGCTTCTGGTTCTAGAAGAATGTACTCGTCCTCTCTCATGCACACTGGCAGTTTTCTCTACATGCATGAAGCGAAGATGTGCATGCACACACTCATTCCCTCGCACGCACACGCGGGTACATGGTGGGACGCATTTTTGTACGAAGATGCACCCCATGTGATAATTTGATGCGTGTAAATTCGTTCACTTCATTGATAGTCAATTAATACAGTGCATGCAAATTGAGTGGATGTGAGGGAGGAAGTAGTTGAGAAAGACATTACTACTCCATTGTGTGCATGTGAGTAGTTAAATCATGGGTTGCTACTTCCATTGGTCTCCTTCATATTTTGTGGCAATTTTTTACCATAATTTTAAGTAACACGATATTTATGCATGTCATAAAAATTAATGTCATCGAAAACTATGTTCAAATGTGATTCCAATGATATAATTTTCGGTGACATGCATTATCATTTTATTAGTTAAATTTTTTCTCAAAAATTGGCACAAAAAAGGGGGCCAATAAACCAGGACGCAGGCAGGATGATCAATTTTTGCCTGGGTTACTCTTGGTGGCCTTTGTATTTAAATATGGACGGAGTGGAGTAGTACTATCTTTATCTTAGCCTCGTAGGGCTCTCCCAGCGCCTACGCTTGCCTCCCTGTCTCGCCCACCGGATCCCGCCATGGAGGATCCCGCCATGGATAAACCCTTAGATCCTAGGATCCCATGCACATGTGTTTCAGAGGGGATCCATTTCTCTGGAATCATAGATCGGTGGCGCTAGAGGACATGCCAGGGCTGCGTTTCAGGTGGTGGGCAGCAAGGGCGAATCGGATCGAGGAAGCGTCGCATCGATTGGAGACAAGTTCGAAGGAGCTGCGCTTGGCGAAGCACAAGGCGGAGGCGCAAGTTGATCTCAGGGGATAGATGTCGAGGGATGTTAGCATCTGGTAGTGTCGCGTTAACTTCGAGCTGGGGCTAATGGAAAAGATCATATTCACGGAGTTGACTGCACAGGAAAGAACGCGCATGCCTGTGGAATGGCATGAGCAGTCGGTGCAACTGTTCAAATGGGCGGTAGGAGAAGCCAAATCGCGGGACCAGTTGCGGCGGCGCCGCTGGGCATGCATCGTAGGCGAGGTGAGCTGCCCTCCTTCCCCGCCAGCGATGCAGTGACCTACTCGGTTGCTGCTGCAGTGAACTTGCGGTGCCATGGCGGTTTGCAACCGTGACAATCACTCCATCTATATGTACTTTATTCCCGTGAAAACACTTGGTCATTTGGAAAAAGATGGTAATTGATTTATCACTAGTTTTTGAATGCTTAGTCGTGACAATCACCCGAAGCCACAACTAGAAGTCTCCATCGCGTAATACTTATGGTCGATCGCACCAACAGACGATCGGTCGGACCCGCGTCCCACTGAAGGGACACGCATCAGCTTGGTTTGACATGTACGACCAGTTACATCACTGACTTATGCGACCGCATTTGAGCAGTAGTACTTGAAATTTGTGTTCCAGGAAACTGTTGGGGAACGTAGCAGAAATTCAAAATTTTCCTATGTGTCACCAAGATCAATCTATGAGATGCTAGCAACAAGAGGGGAGGAGTGCATCTACATACCCTTGTAGATCGCGAGCGGAAGCGTTCAAGAGAACGGGGTTGATGGAGTCGTACTCGTCGTGATCCAAATCACCGATGATCCTAGCGCCGAACGGACGGCACCTCCGCGTTCAACACACGTACGGAGCGGGGACGTCTCCTCCTTCTTGATCCAGCAAGGGGGGAGGAGAAGCTGATGGAGATCCAGCAGCACGACGGCGTGGTGGTGGAAGTAGCGGGATCCCGGCAGGGCTTCGCCAAGCGCAAGCGGGGAGGAAGAGGTGTCACGGGAGGGAGGGAGGCGCCAGGGCTTGGGGTGCTGCTCCCATGCGCCTCCCCACTATATATAGGGGTGGAGGGGGCTGGTTTCTTGCCCTGCAAGTCCATTGGGGCGTTGGCAAAGGTGGGGGAAAGAAATCCCATCATTTCCCTTCCCCACCGATTGTTATCCCCCTTGTTTAGGGATCTTGATCTTATCCCTTCGGGATATGATCTTATTCCTTCTAAGGTGGGATCTTGGTGTGCCTTGACCAGGGGTGTGGGGCCTTGCCCCCACTACCCACGTTCATGTGGGTCCCCCCATGCAGGTGGGCCCCACTTTGGAACCTTCTAGAACCTTCCCGGTACAATACCGAAAAATCCCGAACATTTTCCGGTGGCCAAAATAGGACTTCCCATATATAAATCTTTACCTCCGGACCATTCCGGAACTCCTCGTGATGTCCGGGATCTCATGGGGGACTCCAAACAACTTTCGGTTAACCGCATACTAATATCTCTACAACTCTAGCGTCACCGAACCTTAAGTGTGTAGACCCTACGGGTTCGGGAGACATGCAGACATGACCGAGGCGACTCTCCGGTCAATAACCAACAGCGGGATCTGGATACCCATGTTGGCTCCCACATGTTCCACGATGATCTCATCGGATGAACCACGATGTCGAGGATTCAATCAATCCCGTATACAATTCCCTTTGTCAATCGGTACGTTACTTGCCCGAGATTCGATCGTCGGTATCCCAATACCTTGTTCAATCTCGTTACCGGCAAGTCACTTTACTCGTACCGTAACGCATGATCCCGTGTGTTGAGGATATAGACCTTAGAGTCACCCGCCAGGAGGGGCCGGGTTACTCATATGGTCATTGCCAGAAGCCCGGCGCCAAGCTTAAAGACGGTGGGCCAAGGATGGGCTTAAGACCCGGATATGGCTTAAGGCCCGTAGTTACAATCGTTATTATGGTAGAACTTGTAGTGTAAGGCAAGAATAGTTGAGAGTCCGAGCCGGACATCTTATGAGCCGGCCGGGACTCTGAAAGCTGCAGGGCGTCAGCCTCCCTATATAAAGGGACGACCCGGCAGCAGTTTAAGGGCGACAACAATCTCATCGAGAGCTGGGCATAGCAGTTTAGCTCCCTGGTTATCGAAACCCTAATCAATACCACATCAAACTGTACGTAGGCTTTTACCTTCACCGTAAGGGGCCGAACCAGTATAAACCCTCGTGTTCCTTGTCCCGCATTAACCTCTTCAAGCTTCCTAGTTGCGATGGCTCCACGACTAAGTCCTAGCTCAAGGACATCTGCCGTGACAATTCCACGACAGTTGGCGCCCACCGTGGGGCCAGCGCATGGTGGATTTGAGTTCTTGAAGGGCAGCTTCGAAGGGCTCAAGGGATACGCTGTGGGCCGGATGACCAAGAGTCGTCGCGGCAAGCTCTACATCGACGATGCAAACTGGGGCCCCGACGCCGGCTCAATTGAGTACGGGTACCGGGTCCCCTTCGGCGGAATTCATGTTTTCATTGGCAAGATTGGTGAGCCGGGCCCTGAGCCGGATCTCTGCGCCGATCTCATCGAGACGGCTCAGCATGCACGACCCGCCCGGGCCCGGCCTGCCTTAAGGCGCGCGTTTGTGGGATGTATCCATGGAGGGCCCTCTGATCTGTCTAGGTCCGGTGATGAGGCGGCCGCCGGCTCTGACGGCGAGTCGGCCACCGATGAGTCAAACTCGTTGTATCAACTTCAAGATGGCAGGCTCATGGGTTGTTCCGATGGTGACAGTATTCCGGACCCGTTTGAGCCGCCAAGTCAGGTTGGAGTCTTTATGGCTGGCACACAGCCCGTTCAGAACCCCGCTGCTGGAGCGGGAAACCCGGTGCCTTCTCCGGCTCAGGTACTGATGGATCTCATGGACAAGATGACGGCCCTATTAACCGCCAAGGTTGACCCGGCGGATCAAGCTCAGCATGATGCGGAGGTGGCACAGTTAAAATTGGATCTAGTGAAAGCTAAGGAGGAGCTTGCAGCGGAAGGAATCAGGATGGCTGCGGAGAGGGCGGCTCTCGAGGCCCAAACTCAGTTGATCCAGGCGCGGTCCTTCCAACTCACGATGGATCAGAATGTGTCCAATGAGGTCATGAGAAGGAGGCATCAAAAGACCCAATCTCGACTCCCTCCGGTTTACGACCCACGCAATCTCTTCAACACGCCAGGTGCAGGGTCTAGTAACCCGCCAGGGGTCATAGTGCCCGGGTCTAGAACCCCTATTCAGCCAATGGTGATGGGGCCTCCCCAGGTGCCCCCTGCCCCACCTCAGTACGTGCCAATACCCCCGGGTCATTATAATAACCCGCTGGAGAACATGGTCGCTGCGGCCGCACGGCTGGCGGCTCTCCCAGTTGATGGTGACTCTCCGACGGCTATTGAAACCCGCCGGGTCAGGGAACTCCTTCAGACAACACTGGCGCAGCAAGAGGCATACTCCTACAGCCGGGACAGGATCCACTCGACCCCTCGTCCAGTCCAGAGCCCGAGTTATAGCCGGCACATGGTCTCAGCGACCGGTTCAAGTAACGTCCGACGCCATGACCCGCCCCTGGCCATGGCCCGGCTCATAACGGAGCCTTTCATGCAGCAGACCAGGACAGAGCGCGGCAAGAGGCGGAGCAGGTGCCTCAATTAACGGCTTACCAGACCCCCCCGGCTTATCCGACGACTTCCGTCGACGTGGGTATCCCTACCAGGACCGGGGGTGTTCCCTGTTTAGTGCCAGCTATCCGTAATGAACGTCTACCTAAAGACTTCAAGGGCCCTAGGAAGGTGCCTAATTACACAGCTGACTTACAACCCGCAGCCTGGATCGAGAGTTACGAGATGGCCATGGAACTACTGGAGGTCAGTGAGGCGGCAATGGCCAAGTACTTCACCATGATGTTGGATGGGACTGCCCGCACTTGGTTGAAAGGGCTACCACCGAATTCCATCGGGTCTTGGGCTGAGCTGAAGGCCCGGTTCATCCAAAACTTCAAAGATACCTGTAGGCAGTCTATGTCAATTGTGGATTTGACTAACTGTAAGCAGCAGGAGGGTGAGTCTACGACACATTGGGTTCGCCGGGTCAAGGAGATCATACACTCGTCAGACAAGATGGATGCCGGCTCAGCAGTTTTGATGCGGAGCAGAATTGTCGATTTGTACCCCTGAAGATGAAACTCGGGCGGCTTAAGCGCGACTGCAGTGATATGGGTACACTAACGGCGGCTCTTGTCAAGTACGCCAATTCTGATGGTACCAAGGATCCCCCTTCAGATGATGAAAGGACAGGGAAGGGAAAGAAGAACGGCAATGGCAAGGGTCCTCAGTTTAACCCGGGGAACCAAGGAGGAGGCAAGCGCAAGGCCGATGGCAGCCTAGAGTTTGTAGCCAACGCCAGCTCACAAGGTAATAGCCAGTGACGCAAGGGGAGGCCCCCTCCCCGAGGCGGCGGGTCAGGTCCGACGCTAGAGCAGCTGTTGAATGAACCCTGTCCAAGGCATGGCTCTAGGGAGAAGCCAGCGACTCATCTGTGGAAGGATTGTGCAATCATGAAGGCCTTTAAGAATTACAATGGCCCGGGCGGCGGCCCAGGCGCCGGCGGCTTTCATGGCCCGGGCGGCGGCTCAAATTCCGGTCCTCAGAATGGTCAAGGGGGCTTTAATCAACAGTCTGGCCAGGGTCATCAACAGCAGCAGGGGGGTTATCAGACCAATCCAAAGCAGCTCAGTGGTGGACAGTATCATGTGTTTACCACTAGTCTGTGCAAGCGAGATCAGAAGCTTCATAAGAGGGCAGTGAATGCTGTTGAGCCGGCGGTCCCACGCTACTTGCGGTGGTCTGAGCAGCCTATAGTGTGGAGTAGGGAGGATCACCCTCCCCGGGTGGATAACCCGGGCCACTTGGCCTTAGTGGTGGCTCCTCAAGTGGGAGGATATAAGTTCACAAAGGTGCTCATGGATGGAGGCAGCAGCATCAACATCCTCTATTATGAGACTTTTCGCCGTATGGGGTTGGTTGATAGGAACCTTAGCCAGTCAAACACTATCTTCCATGGTGTGGTACCTGGTAAATCGGCTTATCCAGTCGGCAAGATCGAATTGGAAGTGGCCTTTGGTGATGAGAACAACTATAGGGTGGAGAAGTTGACCTTTGAGGTGGTCAAGATAAGAAGTCCATACCATGCTATATTTGGACGGCCGGCTTACGCCAAGTTCATGGCACGGCTGTGTTATGTGTACTTGCAGCTCAAGATGCCGGGTCACAATGGGACCATTACGGTTCACGGCAGTCGGAAAGTGGCTCTGGAGTGTGAGGAAGGCGATGCGGCTTATGCAGAATCTGTGTGTGCTACAGAGGAGTTGAAGTTTTACAAAGACAATGTTGACCCAACAGATATGACCTCTCTGAAAAAGCCAACTACAGAACAAGAGCCGGCAATGAAATTTAAATCGGCTGATGAGACTAAACTTGTTGATTTTGTTCCAGGTGACTCATCTCAGCAGTTTAGCATCAGTGCAAATCTGGATCCAAAATAGGAAAGCGCGCTCATCGAGTTCATCCGTGAGAACAGGGACATCTTCGCATGGAAACCTTCTGACATGCCAGGTGTACCTAGAGAACTCGCTGAGCATACTCTCAATATTGACCCGAAATTTAAGCCGGTCAGGCAGTTTCTTCGGCGGTTTAATGAAGAGAGGCGGAAAGCTATTGGTGAAGAGGTGGCCCGGCTCTTGGCGGTCGGGTTTATCGTTGAAGTCTTTCACCCAGAGTGGTTAGCTAACCCGGTGCTCGTACTCAAGAAGAACGGCACTTGGCGGATGTGTGTGGACTACACGGACTTAAACAAGGCGTGTCCGGCTGATCCTTTTGCACTCCCCCGTATTGATCAAATCATTGATGCTACGGCAGGTTGTGCATGCTTAAGTTTCTTGGATGCTTATTCCGGATATCATCAGATTAAGATGGCAGTTAAGGACCAGGAGAAGACGGCGTTCATCACTCCCTTTGGAGCCTTCTGCTATGTGTCTATGCCTTTTGGACTCAAGTGTGCACAGGCGACTTACCAGCGTTGTGTACAGAACTGTCTTCATAAACAGATTGGGCGCAATGTTCACGCTTACGTGGACGATATTGTGGTTAAGTCCATAAAAGAGGAAACCCTGATAGCTGATTTAAGGGAAACTTTTGATAATCTCCGGGTCTACAAGATGATGCTTAACCCAGCCAAGTGTGTCTTTGGTGTTCCTGCAGGCAAACTCTTGGGTTTCTTGGTTTCTGATAGAGGCATTGAAGCTAACCCGGAGAAGATCAAGGCCATCACCTCCCTGGCTAAGCCGGCGTGTATAAATGACGTTCAGCGTTTGACGGGTCGCATCGCTGCTTTAAGCTGGTTCATAAGCCGTTTGGGTGAGAAGGCCATGCCATTATATCAGTTGATGAAGAAAACTGATAACTTTGTCTGGAATGATGCAGCTAATACTGCCTTTGAGGATTTGAAGAAGCAGCTGGCGGAGCCCCCAGTCCTTGCGGCTCCGGTTGATAAGGAGCCCTTATTGCTGTATGTGGCTGCTAACACACGAGCCGTCAGTGTGGCCGTGGTGGTGGAGTGCAAAGAAGAGGGTAAGGAGCATCCGGTTGAGCGGCCGGTTTATTATGTCAGTGAAGTGCTCATTGAGTCCAAGCAGCGGTATCCGCATTGGCAGAAGCTTGTTTACGGTGTGTTCATGGCAAGCCGGAAACTTAAGCATTATTTCCAGGGTCATCCCATCACTGTGGTCAGCTCTGCCCCTCTTGGTGATATCATTCAAAACAGAGAGGCCACAGGGAGAGTAGCTAAGTGGGCTATAGAGCTTGGACCTCATGGTCTCAAGTACGTGCCACGCACTCCTGTTAAATCTCAGGCCTTGGTGGATTTCATCAATGACTGGACAGAGTCACAAGTGCCTGAGCAGAAGCCGGATAACACATATTGGACTATCCACTTTGATGGGTCCAGGCAGTTGGAGGGCTCGGGGGCTGGAGTCGTGTTGGCTTCCCCTAAAGGTGACAAGTTTCATTATGTGCTACAATTGCTATTTCCTTGCACTAACAATGCGGCTGAGTACGAGGCCTGGCTCCATGGTCTTCGGATGGCTAAAGAGATGAGCTTAAGCCGGGTAAGGTGCTTTGGCGACTTAGACTTGGTAGCTCAACAAGTCTCAGGAAAGTGGGATTCCAAGGACCCTCTCATGGCGGCTTATCGCCGCGAGGTTGATGCTATTGCTGGGCACTTTCAGGGTTATCAAGTGGAACACATCGATCGCAGGAAGAACGAGGCGGCGGATGCTTTAAGCCGGCTAGGCTCTCAGCGAAAACCGGTGCCGCCCAACACTTTCCTGGACGTCCTGTATAGCCCTTCTGTTAAGTTACCCACAGAGGAAGATTTGGCTGTCCCTGACCCGGAGGCATGACTGGTGGCGGCTCTCCATATTATACCAGACTGGACAATGCCATATCTGGCTTACATGACCCGGGGCGAGTTGCCTGAGGATGAAACTTTGGCCAGGCAAATAACCCGGCGGGCTAAGTCAATGATTGTTATCAATGGGGAGTTGCATCACCGCAGTGTTACGGGGGCGTTTCAGTGTTGTGTTTCCCCTGAGGAAGGTCAAGAGATTTTGCGTGAGATCCATGAAGGGGATTGTGGCCATCACGCCGGCTCAAAGTCTCTTGTGGCCAAGGCTTTCCGCCATGGTTTTTATTGGCTGACGGCTCATGCTGATGCAGAGGACTTGGTCAGTAAATGTGATGGTTGCCAGAGGTTCTCACGACGGGCTCATGTGCCGGCTCAGGAGCTGAGGATGATCCCAATCACTTGGCCCTTTGCGGTCTGGGGGCTTGATATGGCTGGGCCTTTTAAAAGGTCCAAGGATAAGAAGACCCACCTCTTGGTGGCGGTTGACAAGTTTACCAGGTGGGTTGAAGCGGAGCCAGTTAGCAAGTGTGATGCAGCCACGACGGTTCAGTTCATGAAAAAGGTGATCTTTCGTTTTGGTTTTCCACACAGCATTATAACTGATAATGGCACCAATCTCTCCAAAGGCGCCATGGAGGAGTTTTGTCAACGAGAGCATATCCGACTTGATGTTTCCTCAGTGGCTCATCCTCAATCCAATGGTCAAGCTGAGAGAGCTCATCAGGAGATTCTAAAGGGTATCAAGCCCCGGCTTTTGGTCCCTTTGCAACGGACACCGGGTTGTTGGGTGGAGGAGTTGCCCTCCGTGTTATGGAGCATCAACACTACTCCTAACAGGTCTACAGGCTTCATGCCTTTCTTCATGGTTTATGGAGCAGAAGCAGTCCTCCCCAGTGACATCCGTCATGACTCACCTCGAGTGGCGGCTTATGTTGAGGCGGATAATGAACTGGCGCAACAAGATGCTCTTGACCTATTGGACGAACAGCGTGATGTGGCAGCAGCTCGATCAACGATTTACCAGCAAGACCTGCGCCATTACCATAGCCGCCGGGTTAAATCCCGGGTCTTCAAGGAAGGCGATCTCGTGCTCCGGCTCATCCAGGATCAAACAGATGCACACAAGTTATCCCCGCCTTGGGAAGGGCCCTTTGTGGTCAGCAAGAACTTGCACAACGGGTCATATTACCTCATTGACATTCGGGAGCACAAAGATTCACGTAAGTCGGAGGAGGAGACCCGTCGGCCGTGGAACATAGCTCAGCTTCGGCCTTACTACACTTGAGCCACCGGCTCTCGTGGTATACACATTTCTCTCAGCCATGTATATATTATGATAAGCAATAAAGCAGGACCTCTGTCCTTTTTTCCCCTCCAAATATGCATGTATTGTTCTTATTGCAAGATTACATGGTGACTTAAAGGAGGATCCGGTTTATGATCGCATTCGAATCTAGCCGTAAGCAGTAAAGTCACTTGGGGGCTTCCTGTTCAAACATGGGTCGTATTCGAACCAAAGAGAACATAGCTGTCGATACCCATTTGATTGGCAAAGCGCCGAGCTCATTGGGAGGTTACCTTTGGTCATATTTGCATCATAGGTTAAACCTCCTCTGAGAACCGATGTGGATCGTATTCGAATCAGCGTCGTTAAACAATTCTTAAAATCACTTGGGGGCTTCCTGTTCAAACATGGGTCGTATTCGAACCAAAGAGAACATAGCTGTCGGTACCCTCTTGATTGGCATCGCCACACCCACTGGGGGCTATATGATCGTATCCGAATCTTAGCTTAACCCCTTTGGACCGGGTCTCTGGTCGTATTCGAACCGGAAGCCCCTAAGTTCTTCTACTTTATCACAAGTTTACTCTGATTATGTCAAGATGTGTACGGCCGGGTCTCACTTTGCCGGCTTAACTTTGGTTTACAATGTTAGTTGAACACCATGGGTGTTATTAAGACAAGTACATCGGAGTTAAGATACCAACCTTGTTACCCGGGTTATCTAAACCGGACGTATGCTTACAGGCCGCTAAAGTGTGTTATCACGGTTGTGTTAAGGATATAATTGAGGACCAGTCTCTTTTGATTCATATTCCGGGTTATCTATTCAAACACCTGATTCTGAGGGCGGTAAGCCGCCTTGAGACTTGTGATTTGCCTTTCTATGCAGGTTACCTAAAGGCACCTCTTTGAGGTTGAGAAAAGCAAAGGGATGATTATGACCCGGAGAAACATCAAAGAGACAACTTCAAAGGACCTTGGCATTCAATACGTGCACGATGGCATGGCAGGGTTAAACTGTTGCACCTACTCTATTACAAAACTCATCAAGTCTAAAAAGGGTGGAGCATTGTTTGGTAAACCGCCAACCGAGTTACGATGCCCGCTGAGTTGAAGTCTCCGGCTCGTTGCTATCCTCTCCTCCGGCTGATCCCAGGACCTGGAAGGTTGATGACTTCCAGTCGATGCCTCTGAGAGCTTCGAATTGGGCTTCCTCGTCAATTAACCCGGCCGGGTCAATCTCTGGGGCGAAAGTGTGCTGACGAGCCGGCGGGATCAAGTTGAGGGCTTCATAGCGAGGGGTTGGAATCCTCTGATTCTCCGCATCATAACCCGACTGGTACTTGGTCAAATTTGTGTCATTCCCGATAAGGGTGGCCACCGGGCATACCGCCTTCACGCAAGCCGTGAAGTCCTTCTGATCGAAAGCTGAGCCGTCTTCCTTCAGGCTTGGATAGCCAAGGGCGATGTCCGCCGGGTCTAACTCCGGCAGGAATGCCTTGGCCCGGCTCAGCGCGGCGATCGCTCCGGCCCTCGCAGAGGCCCGTCGCAACTCTTGGATCCGCTGAGGCAGAACGGCGAGCCGGTGCAGGACTTCTGCCAGGTGAGTCGGCACCTCGTTGGATAGGGCCACCACAGCTAAGGCACGCTGTGACCCGGTGTAGAGCTGCTCTACCAGGGTATACACGGCCTTTAGCTTGGTGACCACGCTTTGGTTGAGGTTGGCACTTCTGGGACCTGTTTAACAGAATCAGATAAGCCGGCGACAAGGATGAATCATGAGATATAAACATTCTACGCTTGATGAAAGCCGGTGAGGCGACTTACCGAAGATGGCGGCTACCATTTGGGAAACCTGGCGCTTCAGGCCGGAGAGCTCGGCGGTCTTTTCAGAGAGAGCCTTCTCCGCCTGTTCCGCCCGGGTCATCAGTGCGGCCTTCTCTTCGGCCCAGGCTTTCCGCTCAGCATCAAATTCAGTCTTCAGCTTCTCTTGAGCGGCGATGCTGGATACAAACTTGGCATTTGCCTTCCGGGTCTCCATCTCCTGCATCTTCAGCCGGCTCTTGAGATCCGCAAGGTCCGCCTCTAGCTTCTTGCCAACAGCCTGCATACATTTCCGGGTCATTAACAGTCATTATATAAGTCCCAAGCATTTTCCAAGCAAAGACACTTGGCACTTGGGGGCTAATGCATATTGAACGTATCTATCTACATACTGCCGGCTCAATTGAGTAAGCCAGAACTTAAGTCTACAACATATTCACTCATAAGTCGTCGACTTGGGGGCTATCATGGCAAAGGTAACTATACAGTAAGTAAGAGGACAGCAGAATGATACCTCAGATTTTTGCTGGATCTGGTTCACCATGGCGACCTCTGCATCCCGGCTCTTGTGCACTTGGCTGATGTAGCCAGAGACGAGCTCTCCAATGCTTAAGTTGGTGTAGTCGGAGAGGTCCAGGTTCACCCGGTAGGGTGGCAGCAACTCCCCCTTAGCGGAGCACTTGGCCAGCACGGTAGGTCTCCCCGGCTCAACGAACTCCGTCCGGGTGATTACCACGTCCGGGTCGTCTGCTGGTGGAGCTGAGCCGGAGGCCTCCGGGTTAATAGAAGCTTCGGTCATTGCCTTGGTAGTCGGGGCAGTGGCCTCAGGTGCCGTGTCCATTGGAGTGGTGGCTTTGGGGGCGGAGGCAGCTGACGGTTCTTGAGCCGTCACCTCCGGTTCAGGCAAATCCGGCACTCCGGCTGACTTGGTCTTCTTCGCTCTTTTGGTGAGCTTTGCCTGGGCGCTGAAAGGACAAAAACGTTAAGCACAAAAAGAGTAAGTACAGACAAATATAATATGAGATAGTTGTCATTACCCGGGCGCGGTCTTGAAAGTCGGAAGACTCGACTGCATAGAGTCGCCCGAAGAGGGGGAGGTCTCCTGATAATTGGAGTTAGAGGAATTGAGTGGCTGACGGATAACACCCGCCAACAGATGAAAAGGGTACAAGTGGGAAATAACCTCAGTTCGGCGTTTCCTTGTTGCGTCGGGTAACCCGGCGGAGAGGTCGGTGTCCTTGTTGGTCCGGGTATGACGCCGGCTTTCATGAACCTGTCGCTTCAAAATAAATTGAGGGTCTTGGTAAGCTAAAGGATGTGAAAAGCTTACTTTCCGGGTTACCCTTCGGACTTTCAGCTGTGGTAAGGGCTCCGAGTCGGAGGAAAGTGACATTACCTCTTCAACCACCGGGTTACTGGCGCCGGTGTCATCCTGTCAATGAGCAAGTATTGATAAGGCAGACAACAAACAAACAGTGAATATAGCAAGGACTTAAAAGACTCAGGGGTTACCTCTGACTCGGAGCTGTCGCTTAATTGCATCAGCTCGGAGGCAGTAGGCCTGCTCCCTTTCTTGCGAGGGGCGGTTTTCTTGGCGGCTTTCTTCGCCTTCCTGGCCTTCTTGGCCGCCTCATGGTCATATTTGACCCGCCAGAACTTATCATCAGCCTGAAAAATACAGTGATGAATTCTTCAAACGGTTCAGATAAAGGTTACATGCAGAAGTAGATAAAAAGTTAAAGTCGGCGGCTTACTGTTGGGGCTGGGTTGGTCTTGCAGAAGGGAGCTAACCCGGTCCTTCCGCAGTCTGCCAGGCTCTCGTTTAACAAAGCCTTGGTCATTTCTTTTGCAACGTCTTCTGGAAGATCATTGCGGCTGTGTCTCTGAGGATCATCCTTTCGTCCTGTGTACTCACACATTAAGCCGGGGTGGCGGCTCAATGGGATCACCCGCCATGAGATCCAGACCCGGACCAGGTCGATTCCGTTCAGACCATTGCCCAGGAGAGCCTTGATCTTGTTGATAGTGGGGAGCAGAGGCTGGCGCTCCGCTTGAGTCAGCTTGTCCGACAGTGGGTGAGTCGGCTCCAGACGTGTTGGGCGAAAGCCGGGCAGCGGGCTTTCATCAGCCGGGGACGTATCTTGGCAGTAGAACCAAGTCATGTTCCAGTCCTTTGGGTGGCTCGGTGGTTCTGCGTAAGGGAAAAGGCAGTCCCTACGCCGCTGGATGGAGATACCACCTAATTCCAGACTTGGCCCATTGGCGCACTCATTCTGACGGTTTAAATAAAAAAGCTCTCTGAAGAGCAGCAAACTAGGTTCTTCTCCAAGGTAAACCTCGCAGAAGACTTGAAAATTTCAGATGTTGGACACTGAGTTCGGTCCTATATCTTGAGGCCGCAAGTCGAAGAAGTTGAGCACGTCCCTAAAAAACTTTGAGCCGGGCGGTGCGAAGCCCCGGCTCATGTGATCCGCAAAAATCACTACCTCCCCATCCTTTGGCTGTGGCCTCTCTTCTGACGGGTCAGGGGCGCGGTAGGACATGATGTCTTTCTTGGGCAGATATCCTGACTTAACAAAATCAGCTAGGGTCTCGTTGGTCACATTGGACCTCATCCAGTTGCAAGTAATGGGAGCTTTGGGAGGCATGGTGAAAGTCGGCAGTCTATGACAAAAAGGAAAAACGTCCGGGTTAATTATAAGCCGGAGGAGATCTACAGTTCAAAACTAAGGTGGCGGCTTATGAAGGGGACTAATGGTACATAACTAAGTACAGTGGGTTATTTAAGCCGCAGGGGCGTTCAGAATAAATTGATTATTTACGGCCTTATCACAGCTAAGCCGGAGGATTCTACGAAGCATGGCTCTCTTTAAACCAGAACTGTAAACTGCCGGGGTTCAATGATTGCAATTTTTTACTAAGTGTGGTAAACAGGTTTCACACATCGCAGTGAAAATTTTGGATCAAAATGGTCGACTAACAGGAAAAATTCCTAGACCTAAAAATGGAGGCAGGAGAAGTTCTTGGGTTCGAACAAGGTTCTTATGCAGTACAAAGAAGGCTACTCGCGTGTAAAATGGATCTTAAAACATCTAGCGCAGTGACTATGTGCAGAGCTAAGATCAAAAAGGAGCAGTAAAAGTCAAATCCACCAAGGGATGCGACGAACTACGAAGAACAGAGGATGAACTCCAAAGTCCTACGGCAGATCTACTCTACAGGTCAAGCAGGACTTACCGGAGCTGAAGAGGTGCGGGGGTCGCCGCTGTTTGTCTGGTCCGAGTCAGGGTGATGCAGCGGCCAAGGTTGAAGAAGACCGGAGGCGAGGTGACGGCGGCGGAGTGCGAGCTCAGGCAGAGAGGCAGAGGCGCGAGGAGGAAGAAGGGTGGCAGAGAAGCCCGTCGGGCCGGCCTATTTATAAGGCAAGCTCGTAAAGCGGGCGCGAGAATCAAGGAGACCGTGGCGTGATTATCTCCCCCCCACAACGCCTCGATTTTCGGGATGACAGTAAAAGCAAAGATCCGTTGCGGATCTGGTGGAGTAAAAAACGGGCTTAATGGAAGATGGCGTCACGGCGGATTATCCGGAGTCCAGAGGATGACGTCACGTCGGGTTATGGCCTTCACACGAATGATAAGCCGGAGATTTTTTCTGTCGAAAGAGTTGAAGATTGACATGAGCCGGCTCAAATCAATCTGGGGCCTAATGTTGAGGATATAGACCTTAGAGTCACCCGCCAGGAGGGGCCGGGTTACTCATATGGTCATTGCCAGAAGCCCGGCGCCAAGCTTAAAGACGGTGGGCCAAGGATGGGCTTAAGACCCGGATATGGCTTAAGGCCCGTAGTTACAATCGTTATTATGGTAGAACTTGTAGTGTAAGGCAAGAATAGTTGAGAGTCCGAGCCGGACACTCTTATGAGCCGGCCGGGACTCTGAAAGCTGCAGGGCGTCAGCCTCCCTATATAAAGGGACGACCCGACAGCAGTTTAAGGGCGACAACAATCTCATCGAGAGCTGGGCATAACAGTTTAGCTCCCTGGTTATCGAAACCCTAATCAATACCACATCAAACTGGACGTAGGCTTTGACCTTCACCATAAGGGGCCGAACCAGTATAAACCCTCGTGTTCCTTGTCCCGCATTAACCTCTTCAAGCTTCCTAGTTGCGATGGCTCCACGACTAAGTCCTAGCTCAAGGACATCTGCCGTGACAATTCCACGACACCGTGGCTAACTCCTTAGTCACATTGAGCTCATTATGATGATGCATTACCGAGTGGGCCCAGAGATACCTCTCCGTCATACGGAGTGACAAATCCCAGTCTCGATTTGTGCCAACCCAACAGACACTTTCGGAGATACCTGTAGTGCACCTTTATAGCCACCCAGTTACGTTGTGACGTTTGGTACACCCAAAGCATTCCTACGGTATCCGGGAGTTGCACAATCTCATGGTCTAAGGAAATGATACTTGGCATTAGAAAAGCTCTAGCAAACGAACTACACGATCTTGTGCTATGCTTAGGATTGGGTCTTGTCCATCACATCATTCTCCTAATGATGTGATCCCGTTATCAATGACATCCAATGTCCATGGTCAGGAAACCATAACCATCTATTAATCAACGAACTAGTCAACTAGAGGCTTACTCGGGACATGTTGTGGTCTATGTATTCACACATGTATTACGGTTTCCAGTTAATACAATTATAGCATGAACAACAGACAATTATCATGAACAAGGAAATACAATAATAACCATTTTATTATTGCCTCTAGGGCATATTTCCAACAGTCTCCCACTTGCACTAGAGTCAATAATCTAGTTCACATCACCATGTGATTAACACTCAAAGTTCACATCGCCATGTGACTAATACCCAAGAGTTTACTAGAGTCAATAATCTAGTTCACATCACCATGTGATTAACACTCAATGAGTTCTAGGGTTTGATCATGTTATGCTTACGAGAGAGGTTTTAGTCAACGGGTCTGCAACATTCAGATCCGTGTGTGCTTTACAAATCTCTATGTCATCTTGTAGATGCAGCTACCACGCGCTACTTGGAGCTATTCCAAATAACTGCTCTACTATACGAATCCGGTTCACTACTCAGAGTCATCCGGATTAGTGTCAAAGTTTGCATCGACGTAACCCTTTACAACGGACCCCTTTTCCACCTCCATAATCGAGAAAATTCCTTAGTCCACTAGATACTAAGGATAAGTTCGACCGCTGTCATGTGATCCCTTCCTGGATCACTATTGTACCCCTTGACTAACTCATGGCAAGGCACACTTCAGGTGCGGTACACAGCATAGCATATTGTAGAGCCTACGTCTAAAGCATAGGGGACGACCTTCGTCCTTTCTCTTTCTTCTGCCGTGGTCAGGTCTTGAGTCTTACTCAATACTCACACCTTGTAACACAGCCAAGAACTCCTTCTTTGCTGATCTATTTTGAACTCCTTCAAAATCTTGTCACGGTATGTATTCATTTGAAAGTACTATTAAGCGTTTTTGATCTATCCTTATAGATCTTGATGCTCAATGTTCAAGTAGCTTAATCCAGGTTTTCCATTAAAAACACTTTTCAAATAACCCTGGATGCTTTCCAGAAATTCTACATCATTTCTGATCAACAATATGTTAACAACATATACTCATCAAAAATTCTATAGTGCTCCCACTCACTTCTTTGGAAATACAAGTTTCTCATGAACTTTGTATAAACCCAAAATATTTGATCATCTCATCAAAGCGTTCATTCCAACTCCGAGATGCTTACTCCAATCCTTAGAAGGATTGCTGGAGCTTTGCATACTTGTTAGCATCTCAGGATTGACAAAACCTTCTGGTTGTATCACATACAACCTTTCCTCAAGAAAATCGTCGAGGAAACAATGTTTTGACATCCTATCTGCAAGATTTCATAAATAATGCAGTAACTGCTAATATAATTCTAAAAGACTCTTAGCATCGCTACGAGTGAGAAAGTCTCATCGCAGTCAACTCCTTGAACTTGCCGGAAAACATCTTAATGACAAGTCGAGCTTTCTTAATGGTGACACTTACCATCATTGCCTGTCTTCCCTTTAAAATCCATCTGTACCCAACAGCCTTACGACCATCAAGTAGTTCTTTCAAAGTCTATACTTTGTTTTCATACATGGATCCTCTCGGATTTTATGGCCTCGAGCCATTAGTCGGAATCCGGGCCCACCATCGCTTCTCCATAGCTCGTAGGTTCATTGTTGTCTAGCAACATGACTTCCAAGACAGGATTACGTACCACTCTGAAGTAGTACGCATCCTTGTCGTCCTATGAGGTTTGGTAGTGACTTGATCTGAAGTTTCATGATCACTATCATAAGCTTCCACTTCAATTGGTGTAGGTGCCACAGGAACAACTTCCTGTGCCCTGCTACACATTAGTTGAAGTGACGGTTCAATGACCTCATCAAGTCTCCACCGTCCTCCCACTCAATTCTTTCGAGAGAAACTTTTCCTCGAGAAAGGACCCGTTTATAGAAACAATCACTTTTGTTTCCAGATCTGAAATAGGAGGTATACCCAACTGTTTTGGGTATTCTATGAAGATGCATTTATCCGCTTTGGGTTTGAGCTTATCAGCCTGAAACTTTTTCACATAAGCGTCGCAGCCCCAAACTTCTAAGAAACGACAGCTTAGGTTTCTCTAAACCATAGTTCATACGGTGTCGTCTCAACGGAATTGCGTGGTGCCCTATTTAAAGTGAATGCGGTTGTCTCTAATGCCTAACCCATAAACGATAGTTGTAATTCGATAAGAGACATCATGGTATGCACCATATCCAATAGGGTGCAGTTATGATGTTCGGACACACCATCACAATATGGTGTTCCAGGCGGTATTAGTCGTGAAACAATTTCCACAATTTCTTAATTGTGTGCCAAACTCGTAACTCAGATATTCATCTCTATGATCATATCACAGACATTTTATCCTCTTGTCATGACGATCTTCAACTTCACCCTGAAATTACTTGAACCTTTCAATAATTCAGACTTGTGTTTCATCAAGTAAATATTCTCAGCATCTACTCAAATCATCTGTGAAGTAAGAACATAACGATATCCACTGCATGCGTCAGCACTCATTGGACTGCACACATCAAATGTATTACTTCCAACAAGTTTCTCTCTTGTTCCATCTTACTGAAAATGAGGCCTTTCTGTCATCTTGCCCATGTGGTATGATTTGCATGTCTCAAGTGATTCAAAATCAAGTGAGTCCAAATGATCCATCTGTATGGACTTTCTACATGCATATATACTAATAGACATGGTTCGCATGTCTCAATCTTTTCAAAAACAAGTGAGTCCAAAGATCCATCAACATGGAGCTTCTTCATGTGTTTTATACCAATATGACTCAAGTGGCAGTGCCACAAGTATGTGGTACTATCATTACTATCTTATGAACATGTGTATCACTACGATCGAGATTCAATAAACCATTCATTTTAGGTGCAAGACCATTGAAGGTGTTATTCAAATAGACAGAGTAACCATTATTCTTCTTTAATGAATAACCGTATTGCGATAAACATAATCCAATCATGCCTATGCTCAACGCAAACACTAAATAACAATTATTCAGGTTTAACCCCAATCTCGATGGTAGAGGGAGCATGCGATGCTTGATCACATCAACCTTGGAAACACTTCCAACACATATCGTCATCTCACCTTTAGCTAGTCTCCGTTTATTCCGCAGCTTTTATTCCGAGTTACTAACACTTAGCAACCGAACCAGTATCTAATACCCTGGTGCTACTAGGAGTACTAGTAAAGTACACATTAATATAATGTATATCCAATATACTTCTGTCGACCTTGCCAGCCTTCTCATCTACGAAGTATCTAGGGTAGTTCTGCTTCAGTGACCGTTCCCCTCATGTCAGAAGCACTTAGTCTCAGGTTTGGGTTCAACCTTGGGTTTCTTCACTAGAGCAGCAACTGATTTGCCGTTTCATGAAGTATCCCTTCTTGCCCTTGCCCTTCTAGAAACTAGTGGTTTTACTAACCATCAACAATTGATGCTCCTACTTGATTTCTACTTTCGGGGTGTCAAACATCGCGAGTTGCTCAAGGATCATCATGTCTATCCCTGATATGTTATAGTTCATCACGAAGCTCTAATAGCTTGGTGGCAGTGACTATGGTGAACCATCACTATCTCATCTGGAAGATTAACTCCCACTCGATTCAAGTGATTGTAGTACTCAGACAATCTGAGCACATGCTCAACGATTGAGCTTTTCTCCCTTAGTTTGCAGGCTTAATAAACTTGTCAGAGGTCTCATACCTCTTGACGTGGGCACTAGTCTGAAATCCCAATTTCAGTCTTTGGAACATCTCATATGTTCTGCGATGTTTCAAAACCGTCTTTGGTGCCACAATTTTAAACCGTTCAACATTACGCACTGAACTATCACGTAGTCATCAAAACGTGTATGTCAGATGTTCGCAAAATCCACAAACGACGCTCGAGGTTCAGCACACCGAGCGGTGCATTAAGGACATAAGCCTTCTGTGCAGCAATGAGGACAATCCTCAGTTTACGGACCCAGTCCGCATAATTGCTACTATCAACTTTCAACTAAATTTTCTCTAGGAACATATCTTACTAGAACTAAAGTGTAAGCTACGACATTAGTTGCAAAGACCTTTTGACTATGTTCATGATAATTAAGTTCATCTGATTATTTAATGAACTCCCAGTTAGATAGACATCCCTCTAGTCATCTAAGTGATACATGATCCGAATCGACTAGGCCGTGTCCGATCATCACGTGAGACGGACTAGTCATCATCGGTGAACATCTCCATGTTGATCGTATCTACTATACGACTCATGTTCGACCTTTCGGTCTCTTGTGTTCCGAGGCCATGTGTGTACATGCTAGGCTCGTCAAGTCAACCTAAGTGTTTTGCTTGTGTTCCGAGGCCATGTCTGTACATGCTAGGCTCGTCAACACCCGTTGTATGTGAACGTTAGAATCTATCACACCCGATCATCACGTGGTGCTTCGAAACAACGAACCTTCGCAACGGTGCACAGTTAGGGGGAACACATCTCTTGAAATTTTAGTGAGGGATCATCTTATTTATGCTACCGTCGTTCTAAGCAAATAAGATGTAAACATGACAAACATCACATGCAAATCATAAAGTGACATGATATGGCCAATATCATCTTGTGCCTTTGATCTCCATCTTCGAGGCGCGGCATGATCACCTTCGTCACCGGCATGGCACCATGATCTCCATCATCGTGTCTTCATGAAGTTGTCTCGCCAACTATTACTTCTACTACTATGGCTAACGGTTAGCAATAAAGTAAAGTAATTACATGGCGTTTTCATTGACACGCAGGTCATACAATAAATTAAGACAACTCCTATGGCTCCTGCCGGTTGTCATACTCATCGACATGCAAGTCGTGATTCCTATTACAAGAACATGATCAATCTCATACATCACATATATGATTCATCACATCCTTTTGGCCATATCACATCACATAGCATACCCTGCAAAAACAAGTTAGACGTCTTCTAATTGTTGTTGCATGTTTTACGTGGCTGCTATGGGTTTCTAGCAAGAACATTTCTTACCTACGCAAAAGCCACAACGGTGATATGCCAATTGCTATTTACCCTTCATAAGGACCCTTTTCATCGAATCTGATCCAACTAAAGTGGGAGAGACAGACACCCGCTAGCCACCTTATGCATCAAGTGCATGTCAGTCGGTGGAACCCGTCTCACGTAAGAGTACGTGTAAGGTCGGTCCGGGCCGCTTCATCCCACAATGCCGTCGAATCAAGATAAGACTAGTAACGGCAAGCAAATTGAACAAATCATCGCCCACAACTACTTTGTGTTCTACTCGTGCATAGAATCTACGCATAGACCTGGCTCATGATTCCACTGTTGGGGAGCGTAGCAGAAATTCAAAATTTTCCTACGTGTCACCAAGATCAATCTAGGAGATGCTAGCAACGAGAGGGGAGGAGTGCATCTACATACCCTTGTAGATCGCGAGCGGAAGCGTTCAAGAGAACGGGGTTGATGGAGTCGTTGTCGGATTAAATGGCCACGGGTAGCCTAACCGACTGCCCCTGGCTCTTCCGAAAAATTATCAGGCCTTCGGGCCTCCAAGCACTCTAAGCATTGGGCCGCCTTCCCTGGCCGGCTAGCTCTGAAGCCGACTCCCGGAAGGCGACCTAGCCTCAGCAACCTCTCCCCAAGACAACTACGGGGTGGCCGACTCCAGGAAGCCGGCCAAGAAGAGCGCCGACTCCAAGAAGCCAGCCGAGACCACAACCACCAAAGCTACACCCACATAACGGTGACAAGACGGGGTGTGGCCACAGTGCGGCCCACTACCCCCGAGGCCCGAGGCAGGCATGGCCACAGGAGGCCATACGGGATGGCCGTCTCCCGTTCGGCTCGGCACTGTAGCCATGCCAGCCTCAACGTCATCCGCGACCGACTCCTGTACGGCCTGCGGGCGGCGGGCCCCTTTGCCAGAGAGAGGCGCAAAGGCGGCCCGGCCTCCCCCAGTCGGCCAGGGGTGTAGCCGGCCTCCTGAAGCCGGCTACTCCCTTCCTCGAAGCAGGAGCCCCATTAAGGAGACAAGTCGAGGCAAGGCTACAGTGAGAGCCCTCGAGGCGGCACACTGTAGCCACGCTTACCTCGACAAAGCCCTCGTCATCAGAGGCGAGGCTACAGTAAGCAGCCGCCGACAAGACCCTAGGCGGTGGGGCCGGCCTGTCGGCTAAGAGGCCGGCAGCCGGCGGGACCCACCAGTCGGCAGGCCCCAACAGTCGGCGGAGAAGCCGGCGAGCGTAGACGCTGACGGCTGGGACCAGAGCCCAGCCGGATTACAATTGTACCCCCGGGGGGTAGGCCTATATAAACCCCCCGGGGCACCCATGCAAAGGGTTGGCTTCTGAGCATAGCACACACACCATAGATAGAGAGAAGTGAGAGCTAGCCTTGTTCTTCTTCTCCCTTGAACCCGACAGCTCTAGGAGCGATTGTAGCTACGTTTCCTGATCTAGTGATCATGCGGAGACCCCGCAGAGCAGGACTAGGGGTGTTATCTCCTCGGAGAGCCCCGAACCTGGGTAAGATCCGCCGGCGTGCATGTCTTCGCCTCATCCCGTTTCCAGGCACCGGCGATGTCTTATTGGCACCCACAATGATAAGCCATCCGTTGGCATATGTCGCACCAACCACCCGACAGTCGTACTCGTCGTGATCCAAATCACCGATGATCCTAGCGCCGAACGGACGGCACCTCCGCATTCAACACACGTACAGAGCGGGGACGTCTCCTCCTTCTTGATCCAGCAAGGGGGGAGGAGAAGCTGATGGAGATCCAGCAGCACGACAACGTGGTGGTGGAAGTAGCGGGATCCCGGCAGGGCTTCGCCAAGCGCAAGCGGGGAGGAAGAGGTGTCACGGGAGGGAGGGAGGCGCCAGGGCTTGGGGTGCTGCTCCCATGCGCCTCCCCACTATATATAGGGGTGGAGGGGGCTGGTTTCTTGCCCTCCATGTCCATTGGGGCGTTGGCAAAGGTGGGGGAAAGAAATCCCATCATTTCCCTTCCCCACCGATTGTTATGCCCCTTTTTTAGGGATCTTGATCTTATCCCTTCGGGATATGATCTTATTCCTTCTAATGTGGGATCTTGGTGCGCCTTGAACAGGGGTGTGAGGCCTTGCCCCCACTACCCACGTTCATGTGGGTCCCCCCATGCAGGTGGGCCCCACTTTGGAACCTTCTAGAACCTTCCCGGTACAATACCGAAAAATCCCAAACATTTTCCGGTGGCCAAAATAGGACTTCCCATATATAAATCTTTACCTCCAGACCATTCCGGAACTCCTCGTGATGTTCGGGATCTCATCCGGGACTCCGAACAACTTTCGGTTAACCGCATAGTAATATCTCTACAACTCTAGCGTCACCGAACCTTAAGTGTGTAGACCCTACGGGTTCGGGAGACATGCAGACATGACCGAGACAACTCTCCGGTCAATAACCAACAGCGGGATCTGGATACCCATGTTGGCTCCCACACGTGCCACGATGATCTCATCGGATGAACCACGATGTCGAGGATTCAATCAATCCCGTATACAATTCCCTTTGTCAATCGGTACGTTACTTGCCCGAGATTCGATCGTCGGTATCCCAATACCTTGTTCAATCTCGTTACCGGCAAGTCACTTTACTCGTACCGTAATGCATGATCCCGTGGCTAAATCCTTAGTCACATTGAGCTCATTATGATGATGCATTACCGAGTGGGCCCAGAGATACCTCCCCGTCATACGGAGTGACAAATCCCAGTCTTGATTCATGCCAACCCAACAGACACTTTCGGAGATACCTGTAGTGCACCTTTATAGCCACCCAGTTACGTTGTGACGTTTGGTACACCCAAAGCATTCCTACGGTATCCGGGAGTTGCACAATCTCATGGTCTAAGGAAATGATACTTGGCATTAGAAAAGCTCTAGCAAACGAACTACACGATCTTGTGCTATGCTTAGGATTGGGTCTTGTCCATCACATCATTCTCCTAATGATGTGATCCCGTTATCAATGACATCCAATGTCCATGGTTAGGAAACCATAACCATATATTGATCAACGAGCTAGTCAACTAGAGGCTTACTAGGGACATGTTGTGGTCTATGTATTCACACATGTATTACGGTTTCCAGTTAATACAATTATAGCATGAACAACAGACAATTATCATGAACAAGGAAATACAATAATAACCATTTTATTATTGCCTCTAGGGCATATTTCCAACAGAAACTCATCGTGAGCCGTTTCTGGCCTCGAAACCAAAACCATCAACTAATCTTTAGCTTGTTCCCATCACATTCCAAAGTAGTATAATTAAGTGCAAACCTTCTCACACCTAGTACGTATCAAATCTGAACGTGTCCCCACTATGCAGGTTTTAGTACCAGTGCTAGTACTAGGTTATAAAAGGGGAACTACCTAGCCGAAAATCACTCTACCTTCCCCCTCATAACTCTTTCTTGTTCGTCCGTCCTTGCCATGGCCGGTGTGCAGAGCTCTAGGTCGAGAACTACTCATAACAAGGGAGAGGTAACCAAGGACGCGGAAAAAAGAGGGCTCGCCGCCTCGCAGAGACCTCGAAAGATCTTTGACGAGCAGGTGAGGGCTCCCAGGAGCGCCCTAGCCGCGGAAGCGAACATGCCGAGAAGGCGGCGCTAGATTCGTTATCCCTCGACGACATGCCCGATCAGCTCAATAAGCAGAAGGAGTTCATCGACTGCTTGGTGGAGGTGCTGAAGGAGAGCCTTGACGACATGCCCGCTGAGCTCAATGAGCAGGGGGAGTTGACCGCCGGCTTGGTGATGCTGCTGAAGGAGAGCATTGCCTCATGTAAGAAGGCGACCGGCGAAATCCTGCAACTTTAGGAGGACAAGGCGAAGCTCCACCACGAGCTGGACCTGCTAAAGGAGGAGAATGCCGGCTGGAATAAGCTGCATGAGAAGAGTAGTTCCTCGGTGAAGATACTGCACGCCCTCGTCATGGAACAGAAAGAGGAGTTGACGAAGCTCCGCATCGAGCACCCGGCTGCTGTCAAGTTACGGAATGCGGCCGTGTAACAGATGATGAAGGCTCGCGTCGAGAAATCCCGCGTCATGGACAGAATGAAGGAGATGGCGGAGGAGAAACGCGAGGAGATGGAGGTCGTGGAGGCGATGAAGAAGCAGTTACGACTCCGCGGCCAGCAACCCTTCATGTAGTAGAGAGCAGCGCCCTAGACTTGTGTGTGCATCTTCCTTCTTTGGGGGGGGGGGGTAATCTTCCTTCTTCTTTTGCTCCTGTGTTTCTTCTTTTGCTTCGGGTGTTTCGCCGCACGTGTCACGTTCTCTACGAGGCATGAATAGAACAATGCTGACGATGAGCGGCGTCGTGGGATCGATGACTAGCAAATTAGATCATTTTTTATCACCATATCGCACTGGTCTATCGTGTTTCGTGCTCCTCCATCGTACTAGTACTCCAGTGGAAAACTTGAGTA
Organism: Aegilops tauschii subsp. strangulata; assembly: GCF_002575655.3. Classification (NCBI taxonomy): domain Eukaryota; kingdom Viridiplantae; phylum Streptophyta; class Magnoliopsida; order Poales; family Poaceae; genus Aegilops; species Aegilops tauschii. The sequence continues at coordinate 76,852,455 of NC_053037.3, forward strand.
TACCGCACGGTTCTTTGCTCCTCCTCAGGTCATCAGCAACATTTATACGAGCAGTCAAATCACAAGGCCCGGCCTTCCAGCAGTAATGAGCCATGAAATCACAAAGGCCCTCGCCTCTCGTGAAACCGACCAAGCGAGACTGCCCCGCCCTCTAGCCTTTTAAATGTATACTTTTGTACAGTAGTAGTATCGATGGATTGCGCCATGGAGCAAAATTAAGAAGACGAAATTAAAGAAAAAAGTGGCACATATAGAGAGGGCTCGTCGCGAAATTATGCATATAGTACTATTAAAAAAGCTAGTACGTGCTTAGATGGGGTGGTAAAGCTTATTAAACAAATTAGCATATCTATTTAATTCTTTGACAACTAAACTCCTTCATGCTGTGGGTAAACTTCTCTCATTTAAGTTTTTTTAGAATTACATATCTCATTTAAGTGTTTTGCGTATGTGGCATGCTTAGAGCGTGGTTAATAGTATAGCGAACTGCTTGCTATATGATGTTGGCCATATATATTGTACGTATATAATGTGAAGAAACAAGTGGTAGTACTACCAACTACAAGATGAACTGTAAGAAATACTAGTATGTACGTACTGAAGAGTTAAAGTAACGAGAAGGAACATAACATAGTTCAGCTGGGGGCTTAGCACACCTCACCCCTCAAATAGAACTAAGCACCCTAAAATTAAACTAAGCAACTAATCCGGTAGACATTGCATTAGAACCACCATGAGCAACAACACTGCCACCTTACTCGGACTCCTCCACGTGCTCGACTTCATCCTTGTCCCTCTTCCCCTTGGCCGATACTTCTTTGCTTGGACCGCACACTTGGCTCTCGCTCTTCATCCAACCCTTGTAGATATTGAAAGAAAGGTAGGCATCCATTGCAGCATACTGGATGTGGTCTGTATCTAGTACATTCCACTGCCATGTAAGATGAAACTCGGGCGGAGGTTTCGTCAGTTTACCGTACGAAGGATCAACCATGGCTCATGCCAGGGTCAACATTGAAGGCTGACAGGAGGGCACCAGCCCATTCTTCTGGAGGTCGAAGGGCTGGCCTACAACGAGGCCTATCCGACTCAGGACTCTTCTATCGTTGTTAAAGTCTACAGTAATGAATTTGACTTTGCCGTCGGTGAGGAAGTTCTTAAAATCCTCGCACTCAACGTCGGCATGGCATATGTGGTAGACCAAGCACAAGTTATGCACACAAACTTGGATCACGACAGGCTTCTTCCTCTCTTCCTCCTTTGGATTCTTATCTTTTCCCAGAACTGTGGTGGACTCAACATCTAGCCCAGCGACCCACTCATCACCATTTGACTTTTTGAACATGCGTCTGAAGCGAGCAAGGCATCCTTTCACCGTCGCAGAAGAATGGGTGTAGATGACGTCGAACTCATCGCCTGTGATGGTTCTAACCTTGTACTCACCGCCGATCATGGAGATTTGGGACGCCATGGATTTGGGAGGAGGGTTAGGATTAGTGGAACTGTTGTAATGTGAAAGGACGGGACGACTAGGAGCGAACTGTCATAATGTTAAAGGATGGCCGGGGACGAGTAGGAGCGAACTGCTAGCGGTTTTCCGATTGAAAAAATGCTTGAGTGGGTCATGCAAACGACATGGTAGTGGCTTGCCGGGTGGATAAATGGATTCATGCACAGTACTATGGGGGCCCAATTAGATGTCATGTCTACTAGACGCCCAATTAAATGGCTTCATGCATCTGCGTGTTCGCACGTCAAGCGCCGGGAAAATTACAGGTGATACGAAGCTTTCCATGCTCCCATGATACGGGCTTCCGAGAACCCTTAGTTCTGAGATCGAATGGTTGCATGGCGTGATTCTAGACCTATGGGTGAATATCCTATCCTGGAGGGTTATTCTGCAAATTTTCAGCAACTTAGCATGCGACCGTTCGATCTTAGATCCAAGGGCTGTCAGCAGCCCGTATCATGGTCACGCCTACCACGACCGTCGCCTCACTCGCGTGATCCCGCCCTTGGAGATTTCAGACGGCTATAAATGAGCATTTTTTTGCCTACTTCGCATGCATGAAACTACTTCCTCGGTTCAGGTGCGTTAGGCTATCTGATGTTGGCATGTCATACATAGTCATCACTTAGTCACTCATACAACAAGGTTAGCTATAAGGTTGGCTATAAGAGCATTTTTTTACTTCTCACTATCTCTTTCTTCGTAGTATTTACTGCGTTTGCCAAGGAGTAAGGAGTACAGTACTTGGCACCTATATACCATGGAGGTGGTCTGGAATCGAGAGACTCAAGCCAGTCATAGCGCCGCAGTAATAATGATAATGGCAAGTCAAATCACAGGGCCCCACCAGTCCAGCAGTAACGAGCCGTCAAATCACACAGCCCTACATTTGCAGCAGCCTACTCCCTCATTTTCTCGCCTCTCTATCGAACCGGCTAGGCAGAACTATCCCGCCTACCATGTGGGAAAAGCCCCGCCCTCGACTTCTAAATATAATTTTTGTATCCATGGATTGCGCCATGGAGCAAAGCCTCAAGAAAACGGCAGTACACATGTATACACCACGCCCATCGCGTTCGCGTCGCACCCCAGACGGTCGGTTGGTCTGGCACGCTACTCTCCAAATGGAACGTGCGTCATATTGCGTTTGCACACACATGTGGGACTGCAATTGAGAACCGACCATAGGCACAGTCCCCCGTCCCCGCAAGTTGGCTGAGTTAATAGAAGAGAGAGACGAGCGATAGTACTGGAGTAGTGCTGTAAACACGTCGGTGCCTGAACGATCCCTGCACGACACGTGAGATCAGTTTGTCCATGCATGTGACCAGACTGCCGCAGATGGCTGGATTGGCTATCGTCTACATATCGTGCAGGATGTGTTGTACAAGACTGTAGTTCTGATGAGAAATTAAAAAAAATGGTTTCTTGTCATCTCGCAATATTTGGTGTCATGTGCTTTGGATCACTACGAGGGTTAAACAGTGACAACTACATTCCTCCAAGGCGCTGGTCCTTGGGGGCACATGCACGAAGACTACTCGGCTGCCATCTAGGTCAAGCCGGCTATGTTAATTAGGACATCTATCGATTGATCCCTTTTCTATGAGTTTGTCTTTAATTTGAGCTTTGATCCTCGTCTAGTTTGTCCATCGGGATTCATGTTGTCTCCTTGGGGCAGTGAGGTTATGGTTTCTTGTCATGTGGCATTTTTTCATGTTATATGTTGATGTGGTGCTTCAGATCAAAATGACGACAACTGCGCCTCCGGGGCACATGCATGAAGACTTCTCGACAGTCATTGACGAGGTTAAGCCGGCTCCAGTAGAAAAAAGAAAACTACTCCACTATATAGCAGGAGCCTCCGCGCTTGCTTGCTAGTGTTGCTCTCTTCACACTCTCTCTCTGCTCACCGCTGGTCACATATCCGGCCGGATCCCCTCCGCCGGTGAAGGTGAGAAGGTACAATGTTCATGCGGTCGTCCTCGACGATGGCTCTTACCCACTGTCGGCGCATCCCGAGCAGCATGCCTTGCTGTTCTCTCCCACGCAGCGCCAACTAGGGAGGGCCTTCGACCCCTTCTTCCTCGCTGTCGTAGTGTGGGCAGATCCGGCCTCCCACCGCCCACCTAGTGACATCCCAGCGACCCTCAGGTATAACTTCCTTCGAAACTGGCCTTGCTCTACTGCCCTAGCTCCTAAGGTCGCTGCATTTGTATCTTTTACTATTTCTCAGGCCCCCTCATAGATAGAATCGATCTGCTGTTCGAAATCCACCTATATTTTTACTGTTAAGAGGTAAAACTACTTCATGCAGTTGAATCTAGTACTACTTGGTTCAAACAGGGAAGAAAGGGGGTGGGGGTGGGGGAAGATTTGTTACCTGAATCTAGGACTTGGTCGAAAGAGGAAATAATGGGGGCAAAAAGTAGCAGAGACTGGCTATCCAACTGGTCTCTTGGTCTAATAGGGAAATAAATGGAAACGTAGTACAAACTCAATATAAAACGATCTATTGGTTGAAAAAGGAAAGAAAGTGGGGACTGGGGGACAACTCAACAGAGTATGTCCAGCAATATATTTGCTAACCTCACACAGTATAAGGTGGCTATACCAAACAAAATTGGGACCAACCCAGATATCCTGTTCTGATGTTTGTTGCCCCGAGCCCCTCTTATGTAATGCCACTGGTAAAATGTCGGTGGGAACGACACCTATGGGATCACTGGGTCCCCTTCTATGGTTGGCAGGCGCGGGGTTGTGCAAAGAGCGGGTCTGGCAGGAAGCACAAAGATCGTTTACCCAGGTTCGGGCCGCGAGGATGCATAATACCTTAGTCTTGCTTTGCTGTATGTATTTGAGTGTTCTTGAGTTCTTGAGCTAGTTACGGTGCGTGGGTAGCCCAAAAGATCCGAATCCTTCTTCTGGTCGCCTCGGGCCTCCTTTAATAGGCAAAAGGGGTTGCCACAGTGGCACATAGGAGGTGGAAAGGACTACAGTACACAAGCTTATCGCCTGTCATTACGGGACAAGACGCATTAAATGCGCCCCCTTAGGTGTCCCTTGCTTTATTAGAGATGGCAATGAGGCCCATCCCATCCGTCGCCGCCCCGCTCTGCTCCGACACGCGTCCAGGCCAAGGATGCATGCGGTGCCATGTAGGCTGGCAGGCTGCTGAGATGGCGTGGTGGTAGGGTCTTCACGAAGATCAGCATGCCACCACGCAGGTGCTTGTTGAGCTGGCCTGGAAGCTGCATGTCGCCACGTAGGTGCATGCCCAGCTGGTCGGGCCGGCAGCTGCATGGGAATGGCGGCGGAGTCTTGGCAGACGTGGGCCCGGCTGCGGCCCCATAGGTGTCTTCGGCAAGGGCCTTGCCGGGGCCTCGGCAAGGGTCTTGCTGCGGCACCGTGGTCGTCCCAGGCAAGGGTCTTGCCGGGGGTCTCGTGGATCTCCTCGGCGAGGATCTCGTCGAGGGCCATCGTCTTCTGGTCCTCATCTGATCTTGTGTGTTTATGATCTTGACGAAGATCTGGATGCCACCACGGAGGTGCCTCCCGAGCCTTGGTTCCAATGTGGTTGATGGCGTTGGAGCCCTTGGCTCAAGGGTGGCACGCTCCGCTGGCATCGGGCAAGTTACCCCGGCAAGGCTCTTGCCGGGTTTGCGGAGGCCGCCCCGACAAGGCTCTTGCCGGGGGAGCCCACCTCGCCCTTCTGTTCTTTGTGCCTCTGGTCTTGGCGTTACTTTGGTTTTCTTGTGCCTTCGGCTCCCCTTCCCTACCTTGCTTAGTGTGGTCGTGGGCGCGGCTCCGACTGTCCGTGCACAAGTAAAGGGGTCAAAAGGAGAGCCCCTACTTTTGTACACCGACAGGAGCCCCCGAGACTGGGACACACATAAGCGTGACAAGTTGTTGGGCCAGGCCAGAACGGTGCGTGGGCAGGTGGGACAGATTTTTACCGCGGTAGCTTTTTTGCTCGCTCGCGCTTTCCCACGACCCGCGTTGAATGCACGTCATGGAGGGTCGTGCGTGACGTGGGGGTCATGCGCGGGGCGGTTCCCGCACGCACGCGTCACATCACAGTAAGGAGGCGGCTCGCGCCTTCCCCATAAAAAGAGGAAAACGCAGAGGCGTGGCTCATTTACTAAGCGGTCTTGGGTCATGGTCTTCAAGGCGCCCGCGCCCCACGATCACGAGGTGGGGAACGGTCGCCCCACCCGTCCCCTCGATTTCTGCTTGCTCGCCACATGTCCCCCATGTCCCTAAGGTGCCAGGCGGTGGAGGCGGGAAACTGGGCCGTCGCTGATTGGAGTAGCGGGTCGATCTTGACAGATTGGTTGAGTGGGGCGGCCGAGCCCCGACCCCGTCCCTTTATAAGAAGGGGGGAGGGGATGGCATCCCACACTCTATCATCATCCATCTCCTTCCACCTCGTCTCCTCACTTTTTTTTTGAATATTTACTGTGAGGCAAAGCCCCACAGCCCTTTATTAGATAAAGTACCACTGTACAAGAAAAACAGACTATACAAAGAAGAAAAACAAAAGGGGAAAGAGTCTACCTATTTGCTAACTAACTGTACTTGCTTTACAACAAAGAAGCAATCCAAGCCAAAAGCTTTGGCTTGTTACAGTCCTTCACCCTGTGAGCAAGCAAAGAAATATCATGGATGAAATTACACTTCCAAGCACTGAAAGTAGCTCTCTCAGCTCTGAAAGTTCTGCCATTTCGCATAATCCAAATATTCCATGATGCTGTTAGTATAACTTCAATGAAGAAAGGGTGTGTGAAGTTGGACCTGGCGTGCAGGAGACATTGCAGAATATTTGAGCCTCCAGACCAATCAATACCCAAATAGTTCCAGACTCTACAGCTGAAGGTGCAGTTAAAAAATAGATGTATCATATTCTCATACGCCAGCTCACTGCAAATGAGGCAAAGATTGTCATCCTGGTTTGAGCGCCAGTGTCTCCTAACCAGCATATCCTTGGTGTTAAGTCTGTCAAAGAACAAAAGCCAGCCGAACACCTTGATCTTCATGGTGCACTTACTCTGCCAAAGCCATTTGCAGGGTTGTATTGTAGGCTAGTGGGAGTGCATGATCCTGTAAAAACTCTTCGCAGTGTACCCTCCTGATTGACCAGGCCATATCCAAACATCAGGTAAGGTGGGGTCTCTGTCTAACTGCATGATCCAACTTTCCAGTATGTGCAACTCAGCAGCAGCTTCATGAGAAAGGGGCAAATAAAACATGGAGAAAAGATCCTGGGATTGAAGAAATTCCCTCACAGAGATCCTGTCATTATTGACAAAAGAAAACAACCTTGGCAATCTCCAAGAGAGGGGTCTAGCAGAGCCCCCAATGTGCCAGGAATTAGTCCAGAAAAGAGCAGAATCACCCATGTTGATGTGTACTGATGCAATAGCAGTGTAAGCCTCATGCAGCTTCAGAATATCTCTCCACCAGAAAGATCTAGAAGTAGCTGTTGCCTGTGGAACCCCATGATCATAGTAGCTATTCCATATCAGGGTCACCCAAGGAACATCAACCTTGTTATAGAATTTGTGAAGATGCTTGAGAAGCAGTCCTTTGTTCTGGATGTTCAGATTAATAATGCCCAAACCACCCTTATCTCTTGGCCTGCAAACGAGCTCCCAAGCAGCCAGAGACTGTTTTGGAACATCACTATTACCCCTCCAAAGGCATTGCCTGAAGATTCTGTCTAGTTGCCTGAAGATGCTTGATTCTCGTCTCCTCACTTTCATCTGCCATGGCGAGAGGAGGCACCGATCCTTCGACGGTGGCGGTGAGGGTCTCCGCTCGACAGTGCGTCCCTCCTTCCCAAGAGCTTGTGGCGGCGGAGCCAGCCACGAGGGGAAGGGGGAGGGGGCGAGGCCGAGGTCGACGTGGCACTCGGGGAAGAGGGGGACGGGGCGGTGCACCGGCCTTGCCTCTGCCGGCGATGCCTCCCCCAATGGTGGGGCCACGTTGGGGACCAGCCCCATGAGTTCTTCATCAGGCTGCGTCGGCCACCGCGTCGTCGTATTCGTCTTCCCACCCCATTCGCTCGGGAGATGGAGCTCGATCCGCCACAGACCCTCAGGTTGCATATGAGGTGCTGCGGGAACGGCGGCATGTGGGTCGACGTCGACTTTCCCGCTCCTCACGTCATGTACCTTCGTCGTGGACGGAAGACTTTCGCTCGTGTCCACAGCCTGACGGCGGGGCTCGTTCTCTATTTCAATTAATGGAGAACGGCCTGCTCTCCGTCAAGGTCTTCGGGGATCTTGGAACTCGCCTGAAGTGCTGCGTGGAGAGCTCCTCCGATGATGAAGATTCCTCCTCGAGCGGGAGTGAGGAGGAGGACAGCGACAACGACGACGAAGGCGTCCAGCGGGAGGACGCCGACCTCGACTCCAACTAACCCTCCCTCGGCCACGCGCCCTGCCGAGGGCCTTCCTCGTCAAGCTCTCCATCGGCGCGTTCCCCGTCGCCTCCTTGGGAGGCTGGCGTAGGAGGGCCGGAGAAGACGAAGAAGGCGGGTGGCGGGCCATCAAGTCGGAGTACACGGGCACCGACACCTTCATCGCGTATTGTCGGCCCGCTGCCTCATCTTCCGGCTCCTCTCCCGGCATCGGGATGCTCTCCTGGTGTCTTCTGCAGCTCGTACCTCGCCTAGGCGCTCTTTTTGCCCTCCTGTTATCTTGTTCCATCTTCTGAGGAGAGGGACAAGAAAGGGATTACGGGCATCTTATCTCTTTTTAGTTTGTAAGCCTGCGTGCACTTGTTAGATTTAAAACTTGTAATCCCCTTGCTCATGTTTTTCATCCCGTACGAACTGTACCTGTATGGGACGTTTTTAATGAAAAAGGGTGCTTGCCGGGTTCTTTGTGCGTGAGCGAGGCCCGTGCCAAGGAGTGAATCCTTGTTATTTTTAAGATAAACATTGTTGCCCGGCAACAGGCCTTCCCGTTCCCCTTACTTCATTCGACCATTCTCACGCTCTTGGCGGAGGCAGGGGCGAAGTAGAGTTAGGCCCCTTGTTTTATTTCCCTGCCACCGCGACTACAACCTAGTTTCCACCCAGGGAATAGTTCTCGGGCACAGGAAAAGGGGGAGCACGGTGGCCTAGGAATAAAACGAGGTTTCATACGTCCCAACTTCATACGGGGATGCACAATAGGGGATAAAAGACTTATTTGGGTCTGCAGCCCCCGGCGGCCTTGGCTTGCCGTGGTCGGATTCTTGTGTCTGCAGCCCCCGGCAACCGTGGGTTGCCAGGGCTGGAGTGTCGGCTTGTTCTCTTTCTTCCAAACGGCTCAGCGGAAACGTCCATGTACCCTGCGAACCAAAGAGGACGGAAAGGAACAGAGAGACGCACACTCGACCTCTATGCTAGGGGTTAGTTGCCGCTAAGCACTATCAACCGTAACCGAGGGAGAAACTTAACCTAGGATGCATGCTAAAACTTAGGGCGCGAGCGCTTCATTTATTTATGCTCAGGGTCTGCACCTGGCTTTGTACAGAGGGTTACATGCCTTGCCGGCAAGGCATGTACAAAAGGTGGTTTGCCGGGGGGCCCGGCAACCGCACCTTATGGGTAAAACTTGTGAAGATGTTCAATGTTCAAGGAGTTACTCACTGGAATAGCATCCTCGGTCTCCAGGCGGACTGCACCGGGCCTGGTGACTCGTATTACCCGATAAGGGCCTTCCCACTTCGGCGTCAACTTGTTGGAATTCTTGGCCGATTGAACGCGCCAAAGAACAAGGTCGTCTTCCTCAAAGCTTCGGGCATGAACCTTGCGGCTATGGTAGTGGTGCAAGGCTTGCTGGTAGCGCGCTGCTCTCACAGTCGCCCGAAGACGATCTTCCTCAAGGAGCGTTGCGTCATCCTGCCGCAGTTGCTCTTGCTCAAGCTCATCACAAGCGAGCACTCGAGGTGACCCGTATGTGAGTTCCGTGGGGAGAACTGCTTCTGCCCCATATACCAGGGCAAAGGGTGTCTGGCCGGTGGCTCGATTTGGCGTCGTTCTGATCGACCAAAGAACCACGGGCAACTCATCAATCCAGCGCCTTCCGCTCTTGTGCAGCCTGTCAAAAGTCATTGTCCTTAGGCCTCGCAGTACTTCAGCATTTGCCCTCTCTGCCTAGCCGTTGCTCCATGGGTGTGCCACGGAGGCGAAACAGACCTTGCTGCTGAGATCTTCGATGTATTGCATGAAGGTGTGGCTTGTGAACTGCATGCCGTTGTCGGTGATAACTCTGTTTGGGACACCAAAATGGCAGACTAGCCCCTTGAAGAACTTGACGGCTGACTGGGCTGTCACCTTCCTCACTGCTTCCACCTCCGGCCACTTTGTGAACTTGTCGATTGCAACGTACAAGTACTCAAAGCCCCTGACAGTGCAGGGGAAAGGGCCCAGTATGTCGAGCCCCCAGACCGAAAATGGCCAGGAGAGGGGAATTGTTTGAAGGGCTTGAGCTGGTTGATGAAGCTTCTTCGAATGGAACTGACATGCTTCACACTTGGTTACTAGTGTCGTCGCATCCTGGAGGGCAATGGGCCAGAAGAAACCTTGCCGGAATGCCTTCCCGGCAAGGGCCCTCGACCCTATGTGGGAGCCACATATGCCTCCATGTATCTCTACCAACAGCTCCATTCCTTCCTCCCGGGGAATGCACTTCAATTTCACACCCTTCGATCTTTTTCTGTATAGGACGTCGTCGACGAACTGATACATGGCAGACCGACGGGCTACTTTCTCCGCTTCTTCCTGCTCCTCAGGAAGTTCCCCTGTCTGGAGGAAACGGACGGTATGCTGTGCCCATGCCGGAGCTTGGGGCTCGATGGCAAGGACCAAAGGCATTTCCTCCGCCATGGGAGTGGCCGTATCTACGGCCAGGGCTTGACGCCCTGCCGGAGTCGGCTGCCCCATGGCAGGCTCAGTGTCCACGGGAGCATCCTTGCCGGCGGCTCCTGGGAGCTCGGTGGGAAAGTACTTGCTGGGGCCTGATTTCCTCCGCTTGTTCTGCTCTGTTGATGGTTCAATGGATGGTTGAGTTAACCGAAGCACAAAAGTACCTGGTTCCACAGGTAGTTTGAAGGCAACGCGCTTCGACAGGTAATCGGTGATGTCGTTCTCTGCTCGGGGAACATGGTCTGCTTGTATACCGTCAAAGCGCTCTTCCAGCTTCCTCACCTCATCTACGTAGGCCTCCATCAATGGGCTCTGATAATCTTTGTTGACTTGCCTGACGACAAGCTGTGAATCACCCCTGACGATGAGCTTCTTAACCCGAGGTCTGCTGCGATCCTGAGACCAGCAAGCAACCCCTAGTATTCAGCACTGTTGTTTGTGGACATCTCCCTGGGAAAGTGCATCTGGATTACATACTTGAGGTGCTCTCCGGTGGGTGCGATGAGCAGCACACCAGCACCGGCGCCTTGCAGCGAGAAAGCCCCATCAAAGTACATGATCCAGTTACGCTTGCTTCCTTGCCGGGGAGAGTGGTCTCCTGGATTTCTTCGTCGGGCGTTGAAGTCCATTCCGCAATGAACTCCACCAAGACTCCGCTCTGGATCGTCGAAGTACTTTCAAACTTCAAACCAAAGCTCGACAGCTCCAAGGCCCACTCCACAATCCTTCCGTTTGTGTCTGGGTTGTGCAATATCTGTTGCAACGGGAGGCGGGTGAAGACGGTGGTTTCGTGGGCTTGGAAGTAATGACACAGCTTCCTCGAGGCCATAAGGAGGCCAAAGAGCAATTTCTACACACCGGAGTACCTTGACCTACCCCCCTGCAAGAGGGAGCTGACAAAGTAAACCGGGTGCTGCCTCATCTTCTTCTTCTGCACCACTTTATCTTGTTGCACGAACCCCGTCCTGATGGCGTCAGACTCTGCCGGGGGCCTCGGCTTGCCGGCACCAGGCCCTGCCGGGGGGGGGGGTCCTGGCTCACCATCCGCCAGTTCTGCCGTTGCCATTGCCTCTTCATCGACCTCCCTCTGTGCCACTAGCGTGGCGTTGACCACTTGATTCGTTGCCGCTAGATATAGCAGCAATGGCTCTTGTGGTTTAGGCGCAACTAGTATCGGCATAGAGGAGAGGTATTTCTTCAAATCCTGTAGCGCTGCTTCGGCCTCTGGGGTCCATTCCATTGGTCCCATCTTTTTCAAGATTTTGAAAAAGGGAAGGGCGCGCTCGGCAGACTTGGAGATGAATCTGCTCATGGCGGCAATGCAGCCAGTGAGCCGACGCACATCCTTGATCCACTTGGGCGCCTCAATTTGCTTGATAGCCTTGATCTTGTCTGGGTTTGCCTCGATCCCACGCTGTGACACAAAGAACCCGAGAAGTTTGCCAGACGGAACGCCGAAGACACTCTTCTCAGGGTTCAACTTGAGGTTGATCTTGCACAGGTTTGCAGACGTATCTTCTAAGTCTTGTATGAGTGTTGCCCTGTCCTTGGTTTTGACCACTATGTCATCGATATATGCTTCAATATTCCTATGTAGCTGGGGCTCAAAACCAATTTGGACCACTCTTGCAAATGTTGAGCCAGCACTCTTCAACCTGAAAGGCATCCGTAAAAAGCAATACGCACCACATGGGGTGATGAATGCTGTCTTTTCTTTGTCATCTCTTGTCATTAAGATCTGGTGGTATCCTGAGTAGGCATCAAGGAATGATAACAGATCACACGCGGCCGTGGAGCCAACAATCTGGTCGATGCACGACAACAGGAAGGGGTCCTTGGGACAAGCCTTATTGATATCTGTGTAGTCAATACACAGCCTCCACTTCCCATTTGCCTTGCGCACCACCACCGGATTGGCCAGCCACGTCGGATGGAGTACTCTCACCAAGCCTGCCGCTTCCAACTTCCTGATCTCCTCTGTGATGAACTCTTGCCTTTCCAAAGCCTGCTTCCTGACCTTCTGCTTAACGGGCCGTGCATGAGGATAGACCGCAAGGTGTTGCTCAATCACCTCCATGGGAACGCCGGGGATGTCGAATGCTTGCCATGCAAACACATCGACATTCGCTCACAGGAAGGTGACGAGCACGCCTTCCTATTTGCTGTCGAGGGTGGAGCTTATGGTGAAAGCCCCTCCCATTCCATCCTCCTTGACGGACACCTTCTTGGTCTCTGGCGGTGCAGCTCTGGATTTCTTGCTCTTGCCGGTGGAGCTCTCTGGCACGTCCTCGACGGTAGCACAACACTCTGAAGAGGTGCGCTTGCCGGAGTGGGTGCGAGAGGTCTTGCCGGTCTTCTTCTTCCCTCCCGGAGCTTCAGCGGCAGGAGCAAGTGCCTCGGCGGCAGTCGCTGCAACTGCTTCCCGGTAGAGTAGGTCGGCGTAGGTCAGCGCATCCTTCTTGTCACAGGGGATGGTGACGATGGTCATCCGCCCAGGCATCTTCAGCGTGTTGTAGGCGTAATGCGACGCCGCCATGAACTTGGCTAGTACCGGGCGGCCGAGGATCCCATTGTAGGGAAAGGGGATCTCGACTACATCGAAGACAATCCTCTCCGTCCTGTAGTTCAACTCGCCTCCAAACATCACAGGCAGCGTGACCTTACCCTTCGGCTGGCTCCTTCTCGGGTTGACCCCTTGAAACGTGCCCGTCTCCTTGAGGTCTCCATCAGGAATCTGCAGCCTTTTGATCACAACGGGCGAGATCAAGTTCAGACCTGCCCCGCCGTCAGCTAGCATCTTTGTCACCTTGAGGTTGCGTATTGTTGGTGAAACCAACAACGGCAAACACCCGACCGCAGTTGTGCGATCAGGGTGGTCCTCGGTGTCAAAGATGATAGGCGTGCTGGACCACTTCAGCGGCTTCTGAGCGTCGGATGATGGCTCTGCTGCTGAGATCTCACGCGCCCAGTGCTTGAGCTGGCGGTGAGAAGTATGCAGCGAGGCGCCACCATCGACGCACATGGCCTCTGTAGCTTTCTGGAACTCATGCTCGCCGGACTCATCATCCTCGTCATGATAATCGTCTTCCTGCTTCTTGTCACGGCCCCGAGCGGGCCTCTCTTACTGGTTATCCTTGCCGCGGCGGCCTCCTTGGCCGCCACGCTTCTTGCTGGATCCTTCGGCACCATCCTGACCCTTCTCCTTGTCCCACCTCTCATACTCGGCTTTTTGCTTTTCAGCAAGCAACTCAACTTGTCGGCAGTTCTGGAGGTCGTGGCCCTTGGTGCGGTGGATCTTGCAATATTGCTTGTCGGAGCCTCCTGGCTTGTCGGCAACCGCCAAGGCCCGGCAAGCGGTGCACCCGGCAATCTCCTTGCCGGGGTCGTCTCCCTTGGCCTTCTTGGCAGCGCCGGTGTCGTCGGATCCCTCGACGGCAAGCATGGCCTTGCCCTTGCGCTTCCTGTTGCGACGCCGGCCCTTCTTCGTCGGGGCGGCGGTGTCTTCGTCTATAGAGTCGGTTTCTGCGCCGGCGTCTTCACCGGGGTACTTCCTTCCCTCCTCAGCCCGAGCGCATCTGTTGGCCAGAACATAAAGTTCGGCCACATCCTTGAACTTGTTCATCGCCAGCTCTTCACGCATCTTGCGGTTGCGCACATTCTGATGGAATGCGCTGATCACGACGGTAGGATGAACATCTGGGATGTTGTATTGCACCCGACTGAATCTCTGTATGTACTTGCACAGGTTTTCAGCTTCCTTCTGGGGAATGATATACAAGTCACTTGCCTGGCCATGAGCTTGGTGGCCCCCAGTGAAGGCACCAACGAATTCATGACACATATCCGACCAAGAAGAAATGGAATCCACCGGCAAGTGCATCAACCATGACATCACATTGGGTTTCAGCGCCAACGGGAAGTAATTGGCAAGCACCTTGTCGTCGCGAGCTCCAGCGGCTTGCATCGTGATGGTGTAGATGCTGAGGAACTCCGACGGGTGGGTCTTGCCGTTGTACTTCTCGCCGACGTCGGGCTTGAACGTGCGGTGGGACGGCCACTGGAACTGCCGCAGCTCGCGGGTAAAGGCTGGGCAACCCACCTCATAGGGTAGGCCACCGGAGCCTCCCGGTGCTGGGTGGTCCATAGCGGGCCCAACCCGCCTATATGACTGGTGGCGTGTGTCACGCCATGCTCGATGGTAGTTCGAGCGTCTTCATGGGCTCGCTCCCGGAGAACTTGGCGCTGATCGCGGTGGGTCCGTGGGTCGGACGACGCTATGGAAATGTTATCACAGGCGTCATCACGACGGACCGGCACCCGCGGTGGCTGGCGTGGAAGAGGAGAGTGCACCATGGCTGCAACACCTCCGGTCCTTCCACCACTGCCATGCGGCGGCTCGACGGAGAGTCGGCCCAAGGGCCCCGCTGGTTGCGGCTCATCTTTGTTGGCGACGCCGATGAGGCTCCGGATGGTGGCTCTCCACTCATCGAGCTTTTCCGCAGCAGGAGAAAAATCAAGGAGCAGCTGCGCGCGTGCCAAAGCTTCCGTCGGTGTGGGTGGCGGCGAAAGCTGCCTGGACCGTGACGCGCTCCGACTTCTAACCACGTTAGAAGGAGCTCTATCATGGCCCTGCGGCTGCACGCCATTTCCGCCAACACTTCGGCGTGCAGGCTGGTCTCCTTCGTCCCTCGAATGATGCACGGACTCTTCTCACGGCGGCGTCCGGGGTCACCAGTGTGGCGGTGCTGCTTGTCGCGCACAATCTGGGAAGAGCGTGTTGTGGGCGCCAGCGTAGGCGTCTTGGAGGTTGTTGCGCCGCCCGTAGGTGGCACGGCGCCACCCTTGGAGGGACCCACGCCGCCTGCGGCCCCCCCAGCTCCGTCCTTGGGTTCGGCGACGTGCGGCCCGTCGTCTTGCGCACGGACGACGCCGCTCGCCAGGCTCTCACTGCCAGAGCGATGTTGGTGCTCGCAGGCCACGCCTCGGGTTCTGTCCGCGACCGGCCCACTGCTCGCCTGCGCCGGTACGGGCCGTCCGGCTCCGGATGAACCGATCACCGTGATCGTCTTGTTCTTGGGAGCCATGGCGATGAAGAACTGCTAGGATAACCGCTAGACCGTATTTTCACAACGGCGCCGCCCCCTACCTGGAGCGCCAAAGATGTCGGTGGGAACGGCACCGATGGGATCACTGGGACCCCTTCTACGGTTGGCGGGCGCGGGGTTGTGCAAAGAGCGGGTCTGGCAGGAAGCACAAAGATCGTTTACCCAGGTTCGGGCTACGAGGATGCGTAATACCCTAGGCCTGCTTTGGTGTATGTATTTGAGTGTTCTTGAGCTAGCTACGGTGCGTGGGTAGCCCAAAAGATCCGAATCCTTCTCCTCGTTGCCTCGGGCCTCCTTTTATAGGCAAAAGGGGTTGCCACAGTGGCACATAGGAGGTGGAAAGGTCTACAGTACACAAGCTTATCGACTATCATTACGGGACAAGACGCATTAAATGCGCCCCCTTAGGTGTCCCGTTGCTTTACTGGAGATGGCAATGAGGCCCGTCCCGTCCGCCGCCGCCCCGCTCTGCTCTGACACGCGTCCAGGCCAACGATGCATGCGGTGCCATGTAGGCTGGCAGGCTGCTGAGATGGCGTGGTGGTAGGGTCTTCACGAAGATCTGCATGCCACCACGCAGGTGCTTGTCGAGCTGGCCTGGAAGCTGCATGTCGCCACCCAGGTGCCTGCCTAGCTGGTCGGGCTGGCAGCTGCATGGGAACGGCGGTGGAGTCTTGGCAGACGTGGGCCCGGCTGCGGCCCCGTAGGTGGCTTCGGCAAGGGCCTTGTCGGGGCCCTGGCAAGGGTCTTGTCGGGGGTCTCGTGGATCTCCTCGGCGAGGATCTCGTCGAGGGTCGTCGTCTTCTGGTCCTCATCTGATCTTGTGTGTTTATGATCTTGACGAAGATCTGCATGCCACCACGGAGGTGCCTCCCGAGCCTTGGTTCCAATGTGGTTGATGGCGTTGGCGCCCTTGGCTCAAGGGTGGCGCGCTCCGCTAGCATCGGGCAAGTTGCCCCGGCAAGGCTCTTGCTGGGGCTGTGGAGGCCGCCCCGGCAATGGTCTTGCCGAGGGAGCCCACCTCGCCCTTCTGCTCTTTGTGCCTCTGGTCTTGGCGTTGCTTTGGTTGTCTTGTGCCTTTGGCTCCCCTTCCCTGCCTTGCTTAGTGTGGCCGTGGGCGCGGCTCTGACTGTCCGTGCACAAGTAAAGGGGTCAATAGGTGAGCCCCTACTTTTGTACACCGACAGTAGCAGTCCCACTGTTAGAAGTAAGGACACATTAAACCAATGTTGTTTTCAATGTAATGCCTCCAGTAATATGAATCAATACCACTATTTTTCATGTTCTGCTAAATTTCCCATTAAGATAAGTTGCTTCTTTTCGTTAGAAATGCAACTGTCCTGGTCCGCCTACTCTCGTGTGCCCAAATACCAACTCTTTAGCAGCTGTTAATGTAAAGTTGCTGGTAAAATGAAGCAATTGCACCATTAAAGTAATGTTGTATTTAACGGTTGTCATAGTTAATCCTAATGCCCACACTAATATCTAGCAATGTTGCTGCTTTAGAAATTGCTACTATGCTTGTAGGATCGCCATTCAGATAAGGAACATGCTTCTTTTCATTTGATGTATGTTTCATCACTTGTTAGTCACGCACCGTTCCACCTTTTTGTGCAAAGAGATATACATTTCACGCTTGATCTTAGTTGAACTACACAAATGATATCCAAATATAGTTGAACATTCCACGAGCTTCACGACCAACCTTGATGTTGCTCAATTTTATTGCAACTAGTGAAGAAGAAGAAGAAGCTAGCTCATGGGACATTGCTTCATTTTAGGCGAACTGCACAAAAAGGTCCCATGAGTTGAATCATCCATGTTGGTAACTGGTGTCATCCCTTCTATGATGGTGTTGATTGCAGATATGGTTCCCATCGTGAGGTATGTTCCTTTTTGGTCCGACCGTTTGCCAAAGATCCTGCATGTTGACTCTGCTCTTGTGCTACTGTTTTGGCACTGCCATGATAAAGTACTAATGTTATTATTTTGCACCTTAATCTAGTGGCACTATTAATTTGAGGCAATGTATTGGCACTGCTAGTGCCACTGATTTTTTTATATATTGAAAGAGGGGGTTTCATCCGATTTCATTTAAGAAAACCAACCATAGAGAACCATTATCCGACAACATCTCAGTGTAAACGGGCAGTTATGCAACTACTAGTAGAACGGACTGAGTACTAGCAGGAGACAAGTTTGCCACATAAGCTAGGCAGGTAGGGAGACGCAGCACCAGCTCGACCAAGTTTGGATTACAACCCAAATGCTACCATAGAAACATCAGGGGAGAGAAAGGGACTGAAGGAGCTAGCGTCATCATCCCAGTCTAAGCACCCCCAGCCTCCATCCTTGCGACACACGGTACACCTCACTTGCCACCTGCTCGACCCTAGCACCACTGATAAAATGAAGTAATAATACAGTTAAAATAGAATGAGTGTCCTCTCTATCATTTCATTTCCAATGTAGATAAATAAAATGCTTCTCTTTGTTAGTATATGTTTCATCAACTAGTCCCATTGTTAATGTTTAAGTGTTTCTACAAATTGGGGTACTTAATTTTAGTTGATCTGCACAAAAATAGAGATTGTAATGTCTCAAGGCCTCTCCTTGTACTATGGCTGTACAATGATGTTCATCACTGGTAGAAGGTGTATCGGGGAGAATTGGGTCGATTTCCAGTATGAGGCCTACCGTATGGGGCGCCGCAGGGCCCATCTCACCCTCGCAGCATGGCATACTGTGATACTATCGCAATATTTTCCCATTAAGAAAATGAAGTTTCTTCTATTTATTAGTGTATGTTTCATCAACTAGTGCCACTATAATGTAATCACACTTTTTCATTTTTCGTGAGTGGCGATGCTGGATACAAACTTGGCGTTTGCCTTCCGGGTCTCCATCTCCTGCATCTTCAGCCGGCTCTTGAGATCCGCAAGATCCGCCTCTAGTTTCTTGCCAACAGCCTGCATATATTTCCGGGTTAATTGACAGTCATTATATAAGTCCCAAGCGTTTTCCAAGCAAAGACACTTGGCACTTGGGGGCTAATGCATATTGAACGTATCAATCTACATACTGCCGGCTCAGTTGAGTAAGCCGGAATCTAAGTCTACAACATATTCAAGTATAAGTCATCGACTTGGGGGCTAGCATGGCAAAGGTAACTATGCCGTAAAGTAAGAAGACAACAGAAGGGTACCTCAGATTTTTGTTGGATCTGGTTGACCATGGCAACCTCGGCGTCCCGGCTCTTGTGGACTTGGCTGATGTAGCCAGAGACGAGCTCTCCAATGCTCAAGTCGGTGTAGCCGGAGAGGTCCAGGTTCACCCGGTGGGGCTGCAGTAACTCCCCCTTCGCGGAGCATTTGGCCAACGCGGTCGGTCTCCCCGGCTCAACGAATTCCGTCCGGGTGATTACCACGTCCGGGTCGTCTGCTGGTGGGGCTGAGCCGGAGGCCTCCGGGTTAACCGACGCTTCGGTCGTTGTCTTGGTAGTCGGGGCAGGGGCCTCAGGCACCGTGTCCATTGGAGTGGTGGCTTCGGGGGCGGAGGCAGCTGGCGGCTCTTGAGCCGTCGCCTCCGGGTCAGGCACGTCTGGCACTCCGGCTGACCTGGTCTTCTTTGCTCTTTTGGTGAGCTTCGCCTGGGCACTGAAAAGACAGAAGTGTTAGGCGCACAAAGAGTAAGTACAGACAAAGATAATGTAAGAAGATTGTTGTTACCCGGGCGCAGTCTTGAAGGCCGGCAGATTTGACTGCATGGAGTCACCCGAAGAGGGGGAGGTCTCCTGATAATTGGAGTCAGAAGAGTTGAGTGGCTGACGGATAACACCCGCCAACGGACGAAAAGGGTACAGGTGAGAAAAAACCTCAGTGCGACGCTTCCTTGTTGCGTCGGGTAACCCGGCGGAGAGGTCGGTGTCCTTGCGGGCCCGGGTGTGACGCCGGCTTTCGTGAACCTGCTGCTTCAAAAGAAATTGAGGGTCTTGATGAGCTAGTGGATGTGAAAAGCTTACTTTCCGGGTTACTCTTCGGACTTTCAGCTGTGGCAAAGGCTCCGAGTCGGAGGAAAGTGACATTACCTCTTCAACCACCGGGTTACTGGCGCCGGTGTCATCCTGTCAATAAGCAAAGTGTTGATAAGGCGGACGGCAACAAAGAACAAATATAGCAAGAATTTAAAGGTTTAAGGGTTACCTATGACTCGGAGCTGTCGCTTAATTGCATTAGCTCCGAAGCAGTGGGTCGGCTTCCCTTCTTGCGAGGGGCGGTTTTCTTGGCGGCTTTCTTCGCCTTCCTGGCCTTCTTGGCCGCTTCATGGTCATATTTGACCCGCCAGAATTTATCATCAGCCTGAAAGATACAATGATTGATTCTTAAAACGGTTCAGATGAAGGTTATATGCAGACGAAGATAAAAGTTAAAGTCAGCAGCTTACCGCTGGGGCTGGATTGGTCTTGCAGAAGGGGGCTAGCCCGGTTCTTCCGCAGTCTGCCAGGCTCTCGTTTAGAAGAGCCTTGGTCTCTTCTTCTGCAACGTCTTCTGGAAGATCATTGCGACTGTGCCTCTGCGGGTCATCCTTTCGCCCGGTGTACTCACACATTAAGCCGGGGCGGCGGCTCAATGGGATCACCCGCCATGAGATCCAGACCCGGACCAGGTCAATTCCGTTCAGACCGTTGCCTAGCAGGGCCTTGATTTTATTGATAGTTGGAAGCAGAGGCTGGCGTTCCGCGGCAGTCAGTTTGTCCAATAGCGGATGAGTCGGCTCTAGGCGTGTTGGGCGAAAGCCGGGCAGCGGATTCTCGTCAGCCGGGGACGTATCTTGGCAGTAGAACCAAGTCATATTCCAATCCTTAGGGTGGCTCGGCGGCTCTGCGTAAGGGAACAGACAGTCCCTACGCCGCTGGATGGAGATGCCGCCTAACTCCAGACTTGGCCCGTTGGCACACTCATTCTGGCGGTTTAAGTAGAACAGCTCTCTGAAAAGCAGCAAACTGGGCTCTTCTCCAAGGTACACTTCGCAAAAGACTTGGAAGTTGCAGATGTTGGATACGGAGTTGGGTCCTATATCCTGAGGCCGTAGGTCAAAGAAGTTGAGCACGTCCCTGAAAAACTTTGAGCCGGGCGGTGCGAAGCCCCGGCTCATATGGTCTGCGAAGATCACTACCTCCCCGTCCCTTGGCTGTGGTCTCTCTTCCGACGGGTTAGGGGCACGGTAGGACATGATTTCCTTCTTAGGCAAATATCCGGACTTAACGAAATTGGCCAGGGTCTTGTCGGTGACGTTGGACCTCATCCAGTTGCAAGTGATGGGAGCCTTGGGAGGCATGGTGAAGGTTGGTGGTCTATGATAAAGAGAAAAGTGTCCGGGTTAATTATAAGCCGGAGATCTATTGTTCAAACTAAGATGGCGGCTTATGAAGGGGACTAATGATATATATTCAGATACAGTGGGTTATTTAAGCCGCAGGGGGATTCAGAGTAAATTGGTTATTTACGGCTTTACTACAGTTAAGATCGGAGGATTCTACAGAGCATGGTTCTCTTTAAACCGGAAAGTTCTACGGCGCGTGTTTTCTTTAAGCCGGAAATGTAAGCCGCCAAGATTCAATGGTTGCAGTTTTTACTAAGTGTGGTAAAACAGGTTTCGCATATTACCGTAACTTTTTTGGATCAAAATGGTCGGAGCAAAGAAAATTTTCTAGACCTAAAATGCGGACGCAGGGGAGTTCTTGAGCTCGAAGGAGATCTTATGCAGTGGAAAGAAGTGTGTTTTGCAGGTGAAATGAGTAATAAACAACTACTGCAGCAAGTCTATACATATCTAAGATCAAGCAAGGGTGGCAACTACAAGAACTACTGAAGCCTGCGGACCATGGCGAAGAACACGGATGAACTGTTTGAACTCTACCACAGATCTATTCTAGCAAGGCAGAGGAGACTCACCGGAGTTGGGGAAGAGCGGAAGTCGCCGCCGTTATCTGGTCCGAGTCAGGGTGATGCAGCGGCCGGGTTGATGAAGATCAAGGGCGCGACGGCGGCGGCAGTGGCAGAGCTCGGGCAGAGGAGCGACGGCGCGAGGAGGAAGAAGAGAGCGTGAGAAGTGCCTGTTGGGCCAGCCTATTTATAAGGCGAGGTCATAAGTGGGCGCGAGATTCAAGGAGACCACGGCGTGGTTATCTCCCCCCCACGATGCCTCGATTTTCGGAATGACAGTAAAGCAAAGATCCGTTGCGGATCTGGCGGAGTAAAAACGGACTTAATGGAGGATGACGTCATGGCGGATTATCCGGAGTCCGGAGGATGACGTCACTCCGGGTTATGGCCTTCACATGAATGGTAAGCCGGAGACTTTTCCTGTCAGAAGAGTTGAAGATTGACATGAGCCGGCTCAAATCAATCTGGGGCCTAATGTTGAGGATATAGACCTTAGAGTCACCCGCCAGGAGGGGCCGGGTTACTCGTGCGGTCGTTGCCAGAAGCCCGGAGCCAAGTTTCAAGACGACGGGCCAGAGATGGGCTGAGACCCGGATATGGCTTAAGGCCCGTAGTTATAATCATTATTATAGTAGAACTTGTAGCGTAAGGAAAGTATAGTTTAGAGTCCGGGCCGGACACTCTTATAAGCCGGCCGGGACTCTAAGGGCTGCTGGGCGTCAGCCTCCCTATATAAAGGGACGGCCCGACAGCGGTTTAAGGGCGACAACAATCTCATCGAGAGCCGGGCATAGCTGTTTAGCTCTTGGCGATCGTAACCCTAATCAATATCACCCCCAAACTGGACGTAGGCTTTTACCTTCATTGTAAGGGGCCGAACCAGTATAAACCCTCGTGTTCCTTGTCCCGCATAACCCCTTCAAGCTTCCTAGTTGCGATGGCTCCACGACTAAGTCCTAGCTCAAGGACATCTGCCGTGACAATTCCACGACACGATCAGTCTCGGAATCCCGGTTACAAGACATTTCGACAATGGTAAAACAAAATCAGCAAAGCCGCCCGATGCGCCGACATCCCGATAGGAGCTGCACATATCTCGTTCTCAGGGCAACACCAGATGAGACATCCTATGAGTAAAACCAGACCTCGTGTTTCCATGAGGGGGCCCCGCAGTCTACTCAGTTCGGAGCAACACTTAGAGAAGCACTGGCCCGGGGGGGTTAAAATAAGATGACCCTCGAGAGAGCGACTCCCTAGGGAAAAGAAATAGGCTGAGCAAATGGTAAAACCAAGGTTGGGCCTTGCTGGAAGAGTTTTATTCAAGGCGAACTGTCAAGGGGGTCCCATAAATCACCCAACCGTGTAAGGAACGCAAAATCCGGGAACATAACAGCGGTATGACGGAAACTAGGGCGGCAAGAGTGGAACAAAACACCAGGCAAACGGCCGAGCCTTCCACCCTTTGCCAAATATATAGATGCATTAATAACATAAGAGATACTGTGATATCCCAACATAAACATAATCCAACATGGAGCAATCTTCATCTTCACCTGCAGCTAGCAACGCTATAAGAGGGGCTGAGCAAAGCGGTAACATAGCCAAACAACGGTTTGCTAGGAAGGGTGACAAAGGTTAGAGGTTCATGGCAATTTGGGAGGCTTGAGGAGCAAGTGAATAGGTAGCGCAGCAAAGCGATAGAACGAAGCAACTAGCATAGCAATGATCGTAATGAGATCCAAGGTGACGGTCATCTTGCCTGAGATCCCGCTAGGAAGAAGAACGAATCCATGAAGAAGATGAAGCCACGAAGACGAACGAATCCTCACGATCGCAACGACACGGGAACTATCGAGAAGAAGCACACAACAAGGTAAACACACCACACAAGAACAAGGAATGATGCTCAACCAAATATGATGCATGACCAGGCTATATGAAGCTACTCATGACAAGAGATGATGCATACAAGAACAACACATCAAAGCAAGTTTAAATGGGGCCGGAAACAACATATAACAATTCCGGTAAGTCCTCATATGCATATTTCGAAATTGGTCCAGAACTGAAATAAACCTTATATTCAAGTTGTTAAACAGCAAGTTAAGAGCACCATGATGATCTACACGAAAATCTAGTCAAGTTACATATAAAGTTCATTAGAATCGGAGCTACGGCCTAGAAGATATGAGCAAAACAAGATAAACATGGCATTGATGCAAAATGCATACAAACATCAAGCAAACACCTCAAAACAAAGATGCAACATGATAATATGATACTACATGCAACGCTAAGCAAGTTTCATATAGAGCATGCTCAAAACGGAGCAACGACGCAACACATACACTCCAAACAAGACATAGCAACAATCTGGCCAAAACAGCAACTGGGCATATGGCAAGCATCAAAACAATATGCTACAGCAACTCAACATGAAAACAAAAGGCATGGACATGATGTACAGGTAAAGCACAACAAAACATGAGCACTGAGCTATCTCCAGAAATCACTAGAACATGCTCAAAAGGACATGGCAAGATTGCAAATAATAACAGGTTCACAGACTTAGTGAAATTACTGGACATGGCAGAAATAACATCAGGTAGCAATGTTCAGAGCATGAAATCAACATGCTACACGAACATAACATGGCAAAACAAGGCATGGCATGAATCTACTCAAAGCATATGACAAAAGTCCCTTACTGACCATAAGCCAAAAAGGACCAGAAGATATGATGGCAAGCATGTAAACATAGCAAGTTTCGTTATCAAGTTTCAGACTTAGCAGAAAACAGAGCATGGCAGAAATAATAATATGGAGGCCTCTTTGTGAGCTTGATGCACTCACTACAGAGCAATGCATGACAAACTAAGCATACCTACAGCAAGATGGCATGTTTATGAAGCTAACCATGGCAAGAGCAATAGCATAGCATGTATGGATCAACTACGATAAGCTTGGCAAAATTGGATAACACGTTAACGATCTGCCGGGAATATTTTATAGCAAAAGTAGGGCAAGCTTGAGTCATGCTAAGGCACTCCATAAGTGCAAACAAGAATAGGAATGGATCAATTACAACAATAGCTACAAAACATCCTTACTGAACATCTCCAAAATATGCATGGATCTCTCTGTAGCATCAAGTTTACATGGCAACAAAATTACAGAAGACAAGGACTTAGAGGAAACACTAAGTCTCTGAAATCAGAAACATTAGGGGACCTACTTTGCATGCTTGTGCTAGTCCCCACAGTGATCACAAAAATACATGGACCACACCACTGGAAAGATGGCATGGCATAATTCAAAACACATGTAGAGCTCATACTCATAAGATGCACAGATTAATTGGTACAAAAATGACAAATCTCCAAGTTCTGATAAGAACCAGAGAATAACAGCAAGTAGTACTCTTCCAACAGAGATTTGGGCATCAAGATGACCTCTAATGAACATGGTGCAATTGAACAAAATGTAGAGCATCACGAGACGAACAATTTGACATATTACACACGTGAATCGGAGCTACATGCATGAAGTTACACACAGTTGAACATGCGCACATATTGATAAGAACTAGGGACTAAGAAAAATAACGACCTCGAGGTTAGGGAACGAAGTCAACGCGGGCTCGTTCTGGATCGGGCGCCGGCTCGCCGGATCCGAAGCGGCGGCGGCCGGAGTGGAGGGGAGGCGAGGCCAGGCGGCGGCGGGGCGATGGCCGGCGGCAGGGCGGGCGCCGGCGGCGAGGAGATCCGGCGGCGGGGTCGAGGTGGTCGCGGGCTCCGCGGCGGCGGCCGAGGTGGGTGGTGAGGCGGCGGCAGCCACGGCGCGGGGCAGCGTCGGCGGGCAGCGGCGCGACGGCGCGAGGAGGCGGTGGGGCTGGAGCGCGGCGGCGGGGAGCTCGGCCACGGGCGGCGGCGGCGACTCGGGCCCGCGCGGGCCCCGGATGGGCTCCGCGGGCCGTGGCGGCGGAGGAGAGAGAGGCCCGGCGGGGCTGACGTGGCGCCTCCAGATTGGCCGGGAGCGGCGGCGCGGACGTCCGGCGGCGGGTCGGACATGTCCGACGCGGAGAGGGGAGGATTTTAGGGTTCATCTGCGCGAAAATCTCGGGAGAGGCACACATTTATAGGTAGAGGGAGCTAGGAGAGTCCAAACGAGGTGCGGTTTTCGCCCACGCGATCGTGATCGAACGACCGAGAGCATGGCGGAGACTTAGAGGGGTTTTGGGGCTGTTTGAAGAGGGGTTTTTCTGCATGACCAAAACGGACTTTGCGGTTACCCGGTTAACCGTTGGAGTACCAAACGACCTCCAAATGGAATGAAACTTGACCGGTGGTCTCCGGGTGGTATACTAGGGCCACTTGACAAGCCTCGGTTCATTTCGAGAAAGTTTGACACCCGCACACGAAAGAAAACAAGAGGGGTGCACCGGAGGAGATAGGAGTGCCGGATTGCAAAACGGACAATGGGGAAAATGCTCGGATGCAAGAGACGAACACGTATGCAAATGTGATGCACATGATGACATGATATGAAATGCAGATGATGACATGGCAAAATGCAACACGCAAGCAAATGACATGGCAACGACAGCGAATAACTGGCAGACACCTGGCGCATCGGATCCGGGGCGTTACAATTTTGGTGGAACTGCACAACTGTACGGATGGAACTGGTATATATGCAGAGTGTGAGGTTTCATGTAAAAATTACCGACACCAACCATGATCCATCTAAGCATTGGCATCCACCACCAGTGGGATGTGTGGCGCCCTCTGTGGACGGATCTTTCTCGGTAGCAAATCCTCTAATCAAGGAGTACTCTTTTCTGAAAGAAGCACCAATCTATTTTTCTTTATTTGTGCACAGTGTCACAACTTTGTTTTTGGTCCAGAGCTATTTTAGGGTGATTGGCGTAGTACTCGAAGGCTGATTGTAACCATGATTTTCATTAGTCTTCACACTGATTGTAAGCATGAGCAGACGAAAGACTAGGTTAGTGCGAAGCTTACCTTAAGCCCTACCGTCGCCGTTGAAATGAGGAGAGCGGCGAGGGAACCGTGGAGAACGGTGGGGAAGCGACATCGCGCCATCCGGCCTCCTCTTGTGGTGGGAGACCGAATACTCATGTGGCTCCGGCTGGCACTGCACCCTCACAAATGGCACACCGTACTCGATCGACTCGTTATCCTCTGGATGCTCGACCTTCGACTTGTACGCCCACCACCTCCGCCTGACTTTCGCGTCGGGCGAATTTGTCCGCTCCATCGCCTAGAGAAGATACTTGATGAACTCGAAGGACTGCGGCGTGACTGCCGCTGGGGAGTACATCACCGCCCTCATCGCCGCCGTCTCGCTCTTTCGCATACATTGCCACATGGCCCTCACCGTCCTCAAAATCTCCCACTCGTTGTCAAACCAAGTAAGGATCTCCTCCAACCTGGCTAACTTCGCCTGGTCGCTGCTGGCGATCTGCCCGATTCACTGCTGCATCCACTCCATAGATGTCCTTCTGAGAGGTCTGGTGCTAGCTTTGGAAGATGGGAGGAGAGACGGTGGTCTTGCAATGGAGAAGAGGGAGAGGCGAGACAGTGGTTTTGCAATGGAGAAGATGGAGAGGAGAGGGGATGGTTTTGCAATGGAGAAGAGGGAGAGGCGAGACGGTGGTTTTGGAAAGGAGATGATGGAGAGGAGAGGGAGCGGTTTTGCAAGGGAGAAGAGGGAGAGGAGCGTGTGGCAGCGATCTAGGATTGGACGAGAGGGCCGATGCGTTGTGACTGGACCAAAATCAAGATAAATTTACAATACAATTAAGAAAGCGGCCCCACATTAACTAGTCTCCGTTGTATTATAGGCCATATTTGACCATGATTTTCACAAATAAAATATATATTATATGTTGCAAAAATAATATAATTTGAAACTACATTTAGATACAAACCAAACGATACAATTTTTGCTGTTATGCATTCACATTTTGCTTGTCAAATACAGTACGTGGTCAAACTTTCACCCCAAAATACACAAAACAAAAAAATACTTCCAAGACCAGTGCCATGATACGACCATTTTGCATCATGCTTTTATATCGATATTTATTGCATTATGGGCTGTTATTACACGTTATGTCACAATACTTATGCCTATTCTCTCTTATTTTACAAGGTTTACATGAAGAGGGAGAATGCCGGCAGCTGGAATTCTAGGCTGGAAAAGGAGCAAATATTAGAGACCTATTCTGCACAACTCCAAAAGTCCTGAAACTTCATGGAGGCACGTTTTGGAATTAATAAGAAATACTGGCGAAAGAATCCACCAGAGGGGCCCACACCCTGGCCACGAGGATGGGGGGCGCGCCCTACCCCCTGGGCGCGCCCCTGCCTCGTGGGCCCCCTGGCAGGCCTCCGGTGCCCATCTTCTGCTATATGAAGTCTTTTACCCTGGGAAAAAATCATAAGCAAGCTTTCGGGAAGAAACTCCGCCGCCACGAGGCGGAACCTTGGCGGAACCAATCTAGGGCTCCGGCAGACACTACAAAAAAATACACTTCCGTGATGATACATGTTTGTCACAGTAGGTCGCGTTTTTTGTCATGCATGTACATCCATGACAAATTTATGACAGAATCAAGATAGTCATACCTGTGCTGTCGTAGAAGTGTTCCATGACATTACCAAAATTATCATCACGGAAGTGTCCACTTCCATGACGATAAATCGCGCGTCACAGAAGTGCTTTCGTCAAGGGTGATCGACACGTGGCATCCACCATAACGGAACACCGTTAAGCTATCGGGTCCAGTTTTGGATCCAATAACCCGTTAACAGCCCCGACCAATGGGGATTTTCCACGTGTAAAATCATCATTGGCTGGAGGAAACACGTGTCGGCTCACCGTTGGGACAGATGTCATCCACTCATTGGACCCAAAGCGCCTATGATACGTCGACACGTGGCACGGCCCAACAGAGGCCCATTCGTGTGAAAAGGCCGGCCCGTTTGACTTGGTCAAAAGGTGGCGGGCCGGCCCACGACAAGCCTGTTAACGGCTTGTTCGCATATAGCCCATTTACAGCCCGCTATCCCAGGGGCCGTTTACGGCCTATCCGAATTAGGCCCAGTAGCGTCATCTGGGCCGTCCAATATAATTCCAGCCCGTTTTAACTTCTGGCCCATGTATGGCCCATGACGTCTTTTGGCCCATATGAGGCCCTTAGTAACCCTCGGCCCCTTAACGTCCCGTGGTAAAACTGGCCCGTAATGAACAGTGTATCACTTTATACCCATTAACGGCCCATTATTCCGTTGGGCCGTTTCCAGCCCATGATATCTTCCGGCCTTCTCAGGGCCCTTTATTCTTGGGCTCATTTCCAGCATTCAGTTACTTACGACCCGTTACTGTCATTTTCTGCTTGTGGGCCAAATTCAGCCCGTGGTTACAGTCGGCCCGTTTGCGGCCCGTTAATACGTTGGCCGTTTTCATGTCGAAAAAAACCTGTTGGGCTGTTTTCATAGATTTATCAAATATGGCCAATAAGCAACCCGTTATTGTCCACGAATAGTACGACCCATGTTTGGCGAAATGATGATACGCCCCGTAGAAGGCCCATGGATCCTACGGCCCATAAAAGGCCCATGGATCGTACGGCCCATAAAAGGCCCATGGATCGTACGGCCCGTATAGAAGGCCAATGCATCCTACGGCCCGTAGAAGGCCCATGGATCTTACGGCCCGCAGGAGGCCCATACAACAGTCCGTGTGTTGCCATGATTATTTTGGCCTAGTTTCCAAAAATAGGTTATTGTGGCCACTAGAAAAACACAGAAAAAGAACTGCAGTGACTACAAGCAAACAACTAAACAAGACAATAAGGAAATAAATAAGCAAGCAATTAACGCTAGCCTATTACCGCTATTACACATATTACATCCACTTGGCATCAAAGTTCGCCACCAGTGCAAATATAGGGAACAAAGCAGCATATCACATACACTGGCCGTCAAAATTGGCCACCAGTGCAAATAAACGCGGCAGCAAAACAAGAGCATAACTGAAACAACTTCATAAGAGCTCAAGAAACGTGGTATCCACCATGCTGGCAATAAGCTTAGCAAGCTTATTAGCTTTGTCCTGTTTGGCGCTAAAATCCTCCAACGATTGTTGTTGCACCAGAAAGTATGCATCTGAATGCTCTAGGGACTTCCGCAGTCCTTCCGCTTCTTGTCGCAGCACAACTGATCGATGTCTTTCAGCTTGTAGTTGAGACTCAAGAAACCGAACTGATTCAGACAGTGAGTTTGAATAGCTTGTGCAAGCGGTAGTGGCCCGTAACTCCAACACTAAACCAAGACAGGACTTTGGGGTTGTCTCACTATCTTCGAGATAATCTTCCTTAGCTGTTTTATCAGCTTTGTTTGAGACCAACAAGGATGTATCACTATCCTGAACCTTATCTGCATTACTTCCTTTACCATTGCTTAATAAGGCACTCTTCCCCAATATTCTGTCAGCATTCTAAAAGAAGAAACAAGCAGACACATAACAGTTTAGCATGTACTAGTATATGAAACTCATTTCGGTGAACCAGATCATTAGTAAGGTTGACATGATTAAACTACCAAGTCTTCTATTGCCAAGTACTAGTACATAATAAAAGCATCAAACAAACACATGTCTATGTCCTATGGTCACTGCATTATCTTGCCAAATCAAAATAGAGATACGGTTCAAATCATATCAGTTCAAGACAAAGCAACAGTGAAAGAATACAAAGCGTGGGAAACTACACGGCACAACAAGATTTCAGATGGGTACCACGGGTCTACATGTACAACAACACTATTGGCTCTGTTGTGATGCTAGTAATGTGCAAGATATGAGAAGTCAACTATATACACAATTGAAATTGAAATCAACAGAGCTATTGATAAGAGCAAGCCTGTTAAAGAAACATGCGTGAACATACCTGCTGTGCCATTGAAGTTTCGATTGGATCCTTCAATTTAAAAATAAGTTTGTATGAGTAAATACAGTGATACAAGAGCAAAGCAGTATGCCCGATAGCAATCATAGTTAAAAAAGGCGCGCCTAGGCTCTAGGCGTTGGTGAAACGCATTGCGCATAACTACGCTTAATCTGTGCATAACTGCGCATAAGCATGCGCTTTGGTCAGTAAAGCGCAAGGCGGTGGCAAAACGCACAATTAACGCCTAGCGCTTTTTTGAACTATGATAGTAATGGAATCTTAAATTAGAACAGTTGTTCTTCAGGTTTAGGCACTTGTTCTACATGAACAGAGTACAGTAAGACGCAAGAATATAGTACTTAAAATAGAAAATGAGCTCATAGACCTTACCACATTCTTGGTTCGGGACCAGTACAGAACAAGGCGTTCCCAGTCATCGTCCAGTAAATGTGTCTCAGGAGAACGTAAGGGAATGTGATGAGTTTCTTTGCCGGTGAAGTACGTTTTCTTCAAGTAATTCCCATACTACCACCAAGCATTCTTGAAGATAGCAGAGGTATTAGCACAGGTTACCTCATCCTGAGTTTCCAAATGGGTCCTTCTCTATAGAGAAAAATGAATTTTTTTTTCTGTATTATAACCATCATGGAGGTAGGATGTATGGGACAAAGCAGAGTAATTGCCATGAATAACATTACTTACACATAACTCCTGGACAAACACCTGCAACTGGCATTTTCCTTCATCTTCAGTATAATATTTCCAAGATGGGAAGATACGCACATACGATTTAACAACATCAAACGCGATAGATGCTAAACTACGACTAGCTGGTTGTGCTTCCTCCATAGGAATAGGCGTACTAACTGGTGGATTTGGGGTTCACCGTGGTAGTACTGGCCCTTTGGGCACTGGAGCTGCCTTACTAACTGCTCTTGTTTGGGAGCTCTGTGGTGGAGATGGTGCTGTGTCAACAGGAACTGGGTTACTATCTGCTGGGGTTGGGGTTAGATTGGGTGAAGTTGGTTCTCTGTCCATCGCAGTAGGGGTACAATCTGCGAGAGTTTGGGTTATGTGTTGTAGGGCTGGTTCTCATGCATGTACAACGGGGTGCTATCTCCACCAAGAGGTAGCACCGTTTTATCTGAAGACCATGTTTTTAGTCCGCTAGATGCTCGCATCACCCACTCCAATTCAAATGGCTGATAAACATGAAAAATAGTTGAATGTACAGACATTGTATGAGAGACAGATGCAATAGATAGTGTGGAAAAAAGAGGGCATGAAATAGTTGACATGTATATTGTTTAACTAAAACGGATAGCATGACATAATTTCACATATATGATGTCTATCTAAACTGGATAGCATAGCATAACATAATTCAAAGATATGATGAATAACTAAACAGGATCGCATGACATATTCACCTACATGTTATCTAAGTAATCAGGATCGCATCATTTAATTCAGATATGTGATTTATATGCTAAACAGAGGGCATTAGATATGATGTCTGAACTAAAAACATGGTGTTGAATATTGTGTATATGATGTCTAATCTATGCAATGCAAGACACCATATGCATGATATGAGCAGTATAACCGTGCCAAGTTAGAGCATACACCTCGGTGGGGGAATAGGACTGGTCATCTTTCTCTGAATCCATCTCTGAGGAGCTATCGGGACCCAACAAGAGATCTGCTTTGACAGGTAGCGCTGTCTGCACTGAAGGCCTTGTTTTCACTCCAGATTTTTCAATCTCCCACCCAAATGGCTGATTCACAGGAAGAGTAGTTTAATGTACAAACATTGTCGACAAATGGAAATGTAATGAAGAAAAGGATGGGCAAGATATCATTCAAATATATGATGCCTGGTTAAACAGGATGGCATTGCACATTTCACGTATATTATGGCTGGCTAAAAGACATGAGACTGCACAATTCGCATATATGATATAGAAACTAAACAGGTGGCATTACAGAACATGTCTAAACTAAGCAGATGACATATATGATGTCAAAAGTAGGCACCACAAGGCAACATATGCATGATATGACTAACATCATCATGCCAAGGTAGAGCAAACACCTTGGGGGGTAAATAGGAGTGGTCAGCGGCGTCTGAATCCGCCTCAGAACAGTTATCTTCCTCTGGATTACAATCTGGAGAGGGGTGGGGAGGGTTTGCCATTGAACCCACCATGGAGCGATGTCTGCATGACATTGTATTGCCGCGCAAAACTCTTCTCTTTTTCTCTACATGTTCAGCATGACTGTGTACAATATTTGACATGCATACGAAAAAAAATGGTGAGATTATGTAAGGAGAGTATGCAGAAATTTAGAGTGATGGTAACAACCAGTGGATGGATCCAAAAATAATGATAGCAGGCTGATGATTGCTTTAATTTAATAAAAAGACAGATGATGATTGCTTTACTATTTGTTTCCCACCCAAGATGAACAACATAGGCATACCCTAGGTGAACCAGATATTAGACAGAGATACTATTCATTACTTCCTCGATATGTGCCCCACAACTAATTTAGAACTCAAGTTTGAACATTAATTTGGACCCGACTTGGAGTCCAAGAGGTGAACAGGACGATAAAGAAGCAGGTAATTTTAAGCAATGCATAACATAAGCAGAAACAAAAGAGTGCGACCTCTCTTGTGGACCCGTGTACTCCCCAGGTTCATCTGCTGAGTCGATGATGGTGATGCCGTTGCGGTGGGTGCCGGTGGCAGGGAAGGAGATCTGAGGTGGCGAAAGACGGTCAGGAGTCGTGATGTCTGGTTTGGTGGATGCTTCTGTCGATGGAGCAGCTCAGTTGAGGTGGACAACGTCGCGGCAGGAGCAGGACAAACCACACAAAGTTCCCTTCGACACCTACCTGTAACTAAAGTAATTCTGTAAGGGCTCATTTGGCTTGCATGATTCTAAAAACGCAGGGATAGGAAAAACACCGGAATAGGATAGGAATGCACATGGTAAACAGATCATTTGTAAAGACAGGATTTTTGTCAACTTGAGTGTTTGGTTTACAGGAGTTGGAAGAGCAGAGGAATGCAAAGAAACATGGACAAAATAAAGTGAAACCATATGAAAGCGTGTACAGTTAGAATGTTATTCTGCTACTAATGCACTTGGTCTTGTTTTCATGCATAGGATTTTGAAAAGTAGGTCCAGGTGGATGTTTTGCTTCATCCTTCCAACAAAATGCATGAATAATTGAATAGTAGAGTGCCATTGGAAAATTCCCTATTGCTATGTTTTTCCGTTGAACTAAAATAGCCCTAATAGATCGACATGAATGTATAGTAATAAGTGATGCAACAAGTGTACAAACTCTTTGCCGTAGCCGTGTCGACCTCAGCATCATTGGGTTGGTCGCTGAAGCAGTTGAGGAAGAGGTGGCTGTCGGAGGTGTGGAGGAAGATCTGAGGAATCTGTAGACGGCGTCCAGGGCACTGCTCTGTTGTGATGGATCGTTCTGTCGTAGGAGCAGCCCCGGTGAGCCGTAAGACGTCAAGGCTAAAGCAGCACAAGACATACATCGTCAATCTCAAGTGGGATTCTAATAGCATCTCCAATAGATGATGTAAAATAGATGTAAAATTTACATCACCAAAAACCACCTGACTATAACAGATGAGGTAAAAACTGTTGACTCTGAACTTAACTGTCGAAACTGAAATTTACTGTGGAATCTGAATGTTACTGTCGAAACTGAACGCAATGGTAGCAGAGAGGCACTTGACATGTAGTTTAGGGAGGGCCTGCAGTTCATCTTCAACCTGCACCCCCTTGAGCCGCCAGCCACCACCGGCCAAACCGCCGGCCCGAGCCGCCTCGCCGCCCAGAAACAACTCCCCACTGCCGGTCCACCACCGCCCCGGCCAGCCCTATAGGCCCCCGCCCCCACCCTGAATCCTAAGATAGATAGTGGGGAACCTCTCCGGCGAGCCCCCGTTCCTGCTGCGGGTGGTTCTTCCTTAACTCCGGCGAGCCCCTCCACCCCTTGAAAATCGACTGACCCAAAAGTCGATTCAGTCGACTGAAGTGTAGCTAAATCAGAGCAGAGCAGCAGCACGAGCGAGGGGGAAAGCAGCAGCAGCAGTGCGAGTGAGCAAGCGAGCGAGAGCCGGAGCAGCAGCAGCTGGGCGAGCGAGCGATCGAGCGAGAGCCGGAGCAGCAGCAGGAACGCAAGCGAGCGAGCGAGAGCCAGAGCAGCAGCAGCTGGGCGAGCGAGCGATCGAGCGAGAGCCGGAGCAGCAACAGCAGATCCAGCTGGTATGGCCACCGCCGCCGAAGGGGCCTCACACTGGGGGAGAGCCGCCGTGGAGATGTCGCCCGCGGCGCCGGCTTCAAGGTAGCCGCTCCATGGGGGTGCGGGATGGAGCACCGTCGGCGCCGGGAGGTCGAGGTAAGGAGAAGGTGCGATGCGATGAGTGTACAACCTCTTTGGTGGCGCCGAATAGGCCTCGGCTTCGTCCGAGGAGTCGGTGAGGATGGTGCGGTTCCGGTGGAGCAGGTTAAGGCGGTGCTGTGGGGATGGAGCAGCCGCGATAGACGAGGCGATCGTCGGAGCAGCTCCTTGGAGGTGGAGCACAGGGTGGCTGAACCGGCGGGATGATGAGATGGACGACGGATCCTCATCCGGGGAGGTGGACGAGGGACATCGAGCTATTGCGGTGGACGACGTCGTCGGGGAAGAGGCTCCGGCTGGGCAGCGGTGAGGTGGTGGACGGAGGAGGGTGGGGTTTCGCAGCTGGAGCGGAGAGGTTATGGCGGCCTGGGATTTCGAATGGCAAAAAGGAGGCGATGGGAGGGGGTGAACCATGACTTAGGGACGCGCTTGTCCAAAATGTAGGTTGTGTTACAAAAGTACCCCGCACCAATTTGAACTAGCGGCCCTTTCGGCTCAGCGTTAGAAGGGGGATTTCGCGTGTCGGGATTTCGCAGCTGGAGGGAGTTTTCGCGCGCGTTGTAATTTCGGGATAGCAAGGCGCGGGTTGTGAAGGCACCAGTTTTGGGAGCATGATATCTGAATTTTCGGGATATAACAAGGCGCGGGTTGAATTTTAGGGACAAGCCTAACGTGTAATATTGTACTTGTACGTACCAAATCAATTCGCACTTCCCTCTACCAAAAAGAAAACGAAAAAGATAAAACTATTCACACCACACAAAGAGAGTCTTGCCCCGTTTTACTATAAAAATGCTATTTAAAGCTACTCATACCAACAATTTAGTGCAATTAAATGCTATTCGGTAGTATGAATCCATGTTATGTCCAATTAAATATTTTTGCTTGCTGTATAATGCATGTAACCTGCTCATACCAACATTTTAGTGCATTCCAAATGTCTATACTACCGCTGCAATTCGAACTGAATTTGAATTCGTTTCTCTATTTCATTAACAAATCTACAATCATGATTGTTGCCAACTTCAACCATCATTCGTGTATTACTTTAATAACACACCACATGATTACTATAGAGATAGATATGAACTATGTGTACTACATGAACTCGAATTCTATTTTTTGAATACACTTGATGTTGATTCCAAATAATAGTACATTTGATGTACTAACTATATATTCATAATCTAAACCATGTTCCATATGTGTACACCGTGTTTATCACACATAGTATAGTGCCCCGCTCCCTACATTATGACAAGTATTTAGACCTGAGCTGCAAAAGCCACACATTAGCCCAAATTATGATCAATGTTCTATATGTTATACGTAGTACTAGCAAGATGCCCATGCATTCCACAAAACATCAACATGATCAAGGGGAGGCCTAATTTGCAAATATGGAGAGGGGTGTGGGTATTTTTTCTTTCAAAATTGCCATAGTTTCCTTCCTATACGTCAGATATAAATCGGACGGCCTATATTGCAGGATTGCACCATCATCAACAACTCCGTTTTTTTAAGAGTAGAGATAAAATATATTATATGTAGTATAACATGTTCATAACCACACCATGTGTATCACCCTTATATATATTCACACATGCATCGGTTTAAAACACTATGATAAATTCTTCAAATATCCGAATTTGCTTTTTATAATGAAGTATGATCTCTATTCGTCTTTTACACCCACACAATCCTCTTATCTTTGTAGCTAGCTAGCGCTAACTTTCTCTCATGCATGCAGACGCCCGCATCCCTCTAACCCTCCCTCAGCATTCTCTAGCTCCATCACGCAAATTCGTCTTTTCACTTTAGGTCATTCACCCACGGTGTGTGTAGGCCCCCCAGCTCCTTCTTTCACTACAAAAAAATACACTTCCGTGATGATACGTGTTTGTCACAGTAGGTCGCGTTTTTGTCATGCATGTACATCCATGACGATTTTATGACAGAATCAAGATAGTCATACCTGTGCTGTCGTAGAACTGTTCCATGACATTACCAAAATTATCATCACGGAAGTGTCCACTTCCATGACGATAAATCGCGCGTCACAGAAGTGCTTTCGTCAAGGGTGACTGACATGTGGCATCCACCGTAACGGAACGCCGTTAAGCTATCGGGTCGGGTTTTGGATCCGATAACCCGTTAACAGCCCCGACCAATGGGGATTTTCCACGTGTAAAATCATCATTGGCTGGAGGAAACACGTGTCGGCTCATCGTTGGGACAGATGTCATCCACTCATTGGACGGAAGGTGCCTATGATACGTCGACACGTGGCACGGCCCAACAGAGGCCCATTCGTGTGAAAAGGCCGGCCCGTTTGACTTGGTCAAAAGGTGGCGGGCCAGCCCATGGAAAGCCTGTTAACGGCCTGTTCGCATATAGCCCATTTACAGCCCGCTAACCCAAGGCCCATTACGCCCTATCCGAATTAGGCCCAGTAGCGTCATCTGGGCCATCCAATATGATTCCA
This sequence comes from Aegilops tauschii subsp. strangulata, assembly GCF_002575655.3. Taxonomy (NCBI): domain Eukaryota; kingdom Viridiplantae; phylum Streptophyta; class Magnoliopsida; order Poales; family Poaceae; genus Aegilops; species Aegilops tauschii. The sequence continues at coordinate 76,889,831 of NC_053037.3, forward strand.
GTCCGTTTTCACTTCTGGCACATGTATGGCCGATGACGTCTTTCGGCCCATATGAGGCCCTATGTAACTCTTGGCCTATTAACGGCCCGTGGTGAAACTGGCCCGTAATGAACAGTGTATCACTTTACACCCATTAACGGCCCGTGGTGAAACTGGCCCGTAATGAACAGTGTATCACTTTATACCCATTAACGGCCCGTTATTCCGTTGGGCCGTTTCCAGCCCATGTTATCTTTCGGCCTTCTCAGAGCCCATTTATTCTTGGGCTCATTTCCAGCATTCGTTTACTTACGGCCCGTTACTGTCATTTTCTGCTTGTGGGCCAAATTCAGCCCGTGGTTACAGTCGGCCCATTTGTGGCCCGTTAATACGTTGGGCCGTTTTCATAGCGTCATCAAATACGGCCTATTAACGATGGCCCGTTATGGTCGGCCCATGAACGGACGATTCCAACTCTAGCCTGTTTACGGCCATAATGCGGTCTGTTTGGCCCATGTTTGGCCAATCGATCATATGGCCCGTATAAGGCCCATTGATGATACGGCCCGCAGAAGGCCCATTGTTTCTACGGCCCGTAGAAGGCCCATTGTTTCTACGTCCCGTAGAAGGCCCACTGTTTCTACGGCCAGTAAGAGGCCTAGTGTCACTACAGTAAATATTAGCCCATGGCTATTGTGGCCTAGTTTTAAAAAATAGGTTATTGCAGCCACTAGCTAACCGCGGAAAAAGAACTGCAATGACCACAAGCAAACAAATAAGCAAGACAACAAGGAAATAAATAAGCAAGCAACTAACGCTAGGCTATCATGGCTATTACACATATTACATCCACTGGGCATCAAAGTTCCCCACCAGTGCAAATATAGGGAACAAAGCAGCATATCATATACACTGGTTGTCAAAGTTGGTGACCAGTGCAAATAAACGCCGCAGCAAAACAAATCCAGAACTGAAACCACTTCAGAAGATCTCAAGAAACAATATCCTGGGTACCCATAATGCTGGCAAGATGCTTAGCAAGCTTATTAACTTTCTCTTGTTTGGCGCTTAAATCCTCCAGCGCTTGTTGTTGGACAGGAAAATACGATTCTGAATTCTGCAGGGACTTCCTCAGTCCTTCAGCTTCCTGTCGCAGCACATCTGATCGATGTCTTTCAACTTGAAGTTGAGACTCAAGAAGACGAACTGATTCAGGCAGCGAGTTCGAAGAGCTTGTGCCAGTAGTAGTGGCCAGTAACTCGAACACTACATCAAGACAGGACTTTTGGGTTCCCTCACTGTCGTCAAGATAGTTTTTATCAGCTTTCTTGGAGACCAACAGGGATGTCTCACTATCTTGAACCTTATCTGCATTACTTCCTTTACCATTGGATAACGCGGTACTATTCTCCAATATTTTGTCCGCATTCTAAAAGAGAAACAAGCAGACACATCACATGTTTAACATGTTGTATATGAAACTCATTTTGGTAAATGAGTTCAGTAGTAAAGTGGACAGGATAACAGCATGAAACAAACATATATCTATGTACCATGGTCACTTTATGGTCTATATCATTCTAGTTTTTGTTGCCAAATCAAGATAGAGACACAGTTCAAATAATATTTGTTCAAGACAAAGCAGAATAGACAGAATACAAGTGTGGGTAACTATAGAGCAATAACAACACTTGTAATGTGCATGACATGAGAACATAACTATTTATTCAATTGAAACTGAAATCAACATAGAGCAGGTTACAACAGCAAACCAGTTAAAGAAACAGGTTTTAAACATACCTGTTGCGCCATTGGAGTTTCAATTCCATCCTTCAAATTTGAAAATAGTTGGTATGAGTAAATACAGTAATGCAAGAGCAAAGGAGTATGAACCATAGCTACAGAACCTGACCTGAGAACAAATCATCTTCTCCTTTAAGTGTTGAGTTGGGATTCGGAGTGGTGGTCCTCGTGCTTTGGGCACTGCAGTTCCTTACTAATTGCTTGTGTTTGGGTGCTCTGTGGTGGAGATGGTGCTGTGTCAACTGGAACTGGGTTACTATCTGCCGGGGTTGGGGTTAGAAGGGGTGTAGCTGGTTCTCTGTCCAACTGGGTAGGGGTACAATCTGCGAGAGTCTGGGTTATGTGTGGTGGATCTGGTCCTTGGGCAAGTACAAACGTGGTTCTATCTGCATCAACTGGTAGCACAATCTTTTCTGAAGACCGTGTTGTTACTCCCTTAGATACTGCCATCTCGCTTTCCAATTCAAATCGCTGATAAACAAGAAAAGTAATTGAAAGTATATACATTGTATGTAGACAGGTGCAATGGATAGTGGGGAATAAAAGAGGGCATGAAATAATTCATATTTATGTTGTCTAACCAAACAGGATAGCATGACACAATTTCACATATATGATGGCTAACTAAACAGGATAGCATGACACAATTTCACATTACGATGGCTAACTAAAAAAGATGGAAAGACATAGTTCAAAATATGAGACTATGTAAACAGGATGACATGACATAACTATATAATGTGTTTATTAAATAGGTTGGCATGCCATAATTCACATACATTCACGGATAGAATGCCATAATTCAAAATATGATGACTGTAAACACTAAACAGGATGAGATGATATAACTATATGATGTCTTTATTAAATGGGTTGCCATGCCATAATTTAGATAGATGATATGTATGTACTATGTAAACATGATGGCATGATATAATTCAAATATATGATTTATACAGTAAGCAAGTAAGCAGATGGCAATCCATATATGATGTAAAAACTAAGCAATGCAAGACAACATGCATGACATGGGTAATATAACCCTGCCAAGTTTGAGCATAGACCTCAGGGGGGAAATAGGATTGGTCATCAGTCTCTGAATCCTCCTTCGAGGAGCTCTCTGTAACCAGCAAGATGTCTGCTTCAGCATGTAGCATTGTCTGCTCTGAATACCTTGTTTTCACTCCAGATACTTCCATCACCGCTTCAAATGGCTGATGCACAGGAAGAGTAGTTGAATATACAAACGTTGTCGACAAATGGAACACGTAATACAAAAAAATGATAGCATGATATAATTCACATACATGATGATTGGCTAAACAGCATGGCATTGCATAATTCACATATATAATGCCTTTGCAACAAGATAGCATTGTATAATTCACATATATAATGTCTTGCAACAAGATGGCAATGCATAATTCACATATATGGTAATTAGACACTGAACAGGTGGCATTCACACAAAGCATGTCTAAACTAATCAAATGACATAGCAATGCGAGACACCATACGCACGATATGATCAACATAACCCTGCCAAGTTAGAGCATACACCTCGGGGGGGGGGGGGGAATAGGACTGGTCATCTGTCTCAGAATCCTTCTCTGAGGAGCTATCCATAACCAGCGAGATATGCGCTTCGTCAGATAGCATAGTCTGCTCTGAAGACCTTGTTTTCACTCCACAATTTGCCATCACCGTGTCAAATGGCTGATGCACACGAAGAGCAGTTGAATGTACTAACATTGTTGACAAATGTAATATGTAACAAAAAAAGGATGGCCTGATATAATTTACATATAAGATGACTGGCTAAGCAGGATGGCATTGCAAAATTCACATATATGATGCCTGGCTAAACAAGATGGCGTTGCATAATTCACATAAAGGATGAAGAAACTAAACAAATGTCATTCGCACAAAGGGTGTCTAAACTAAGCAGATGACATATTTGATGTATAAAGTAAGCAATGCAAGACACCATATGCATGATATAACCAACATCAGCATGCCAAGTTAGAGCGAAGACCTCGGGGGTAAATAGGAGTTGTCTTCTCCTTCTGAATCCCCCTCAGACCAGATATCTTCCTCTCGATTACAATTCGAAATGCGTGGAGGGGGGCTGCCTTGCGCCTATCATGGAGCGACGTCTGCATGAATTTTTATTGCCACGCAAGGCTCGTCTCTTTTGCTCTACATGTTCAGTTCCATTGTTTACAATAACTGTCATGCATAGGAATAAAACATAGTGAGATTATGTAAGGAGTGCATGCAGAAATCCAGAGTGATGGTAGCAACCTGTGGATAGACCCAAAACCAATAATAGTAGGCAGATAATGGCTTCAGTTAAAAAATACAGATAATGGCTTCTTTACTGTTTGTTTCCCACCCAACATGAAACTCATAGTAGACACCGGAGATTAACCAGAGAGTAGATAGATACTATTGATAGCGGCCCCGATATGTACCCCACAACCATTTAAAAACTCAAGTTTGACCATTAGTTTGGAGCTGACTCAGAGTCTAATCGGTGAACAGGACGATAAAGTAGCATGTAATATTAAGCGATGCATAACGTAAGCAGACACGAAAGAGTGCGACCTCTCTTGCGGACCCGTGTAGTCCTCGAGGTCATCTGCTCGGTTGATGATGGTAATGCAGTTTTCATGGCTGCCAGCGGCGGGGAAGAAGATCTGAGGCGGCGAAAGACAGTCTGGAGGCTGGATCCCTGCTGTGCTGGACCCTTCTGTCATTGGAGCAGCTGAGCTGGGGTGGACGACGGCGCAGCAGGAGCAGGACAAACCACGCAAGGTTTTCTTTGACAACTATCTGCAAGATAAGTAATTCTGTAAGGGCTCGTTTGAATTGGAGGATTCCAACAATGCAGGGATAGGAAATAGACAGGAATAGGATAGGAATGCACGTGCAAAACAGAGAATTTAAAAACATAGGATTTCTGCCAATCTAGGTGTTTGATTCACAACAATTGGAAGATCACAGGATGCAAAGAAGCATGGTGAGATTAAGTCAAACCACAAGAAAATGTACGGTTACAATGCTATTATGCTACTATCTCTTAGTCTTGTGCTTCATGAATAGGAATTTGAAAAGGAGGACAAGTGAAAATTCAAATTCCTACATTTTTCTTTCAAGGAGACACTAAAGGAACAAATCCGTGTGCTCAGTGGACAATATATATAACATGTAGAGTAAAAAAGAGATGCAACAAGTGTACAACCTCTTTGGCGAAGCCATGTCGATCTCAGCGTGATTGGGTTGGCCGGTGAGGATGCTCCGGCTGACTTTGCTGTCGGAGGAGGGGAAGAAGATATTAGGCGTCTGGAGATGGAGCCCGAGGTACTGCTTCGCTGTGATGGAGGGTTTCGTCGTTGGAGCAGCTCCGGTGAGTTGTACGACGCAGAGGCTGAAGCAGGACAAGAGAGACAACGAACAACGTTAACCTGAGTGGAATGCTAATAGCATCTCCAATACATGACGTAAAATACATAACCACAAAGTGCTAGATGTAAAATACATCAGCCGCTCATCTCTGAACTTAACTGTCGAAACTGAACTTAACTGTCGAAACTGAATTTTGCTGTCAAAACTGAATTTTGCTGTCGAAACTGAACGCACTAGCAAGGTGAGGCTACACGTCGGTCGACTGACTTTTTCATCTCTGGTCAGTCGATTTTGCAGCCGTTGGATACGAAATCAAGGGCCTGCGGTTCATCTTCAACCTCCACCCCCTGAGCCGCCAGCCACCACCAGCAAAACAGTAGCCCCCCGCCGCCCGCGGCCGGCGGTGCGCCACCCCACCCGCCCCGAAAACACTCCCCACCGCCGGTCCGCCGCCGCCCCGGCCATCCCTCTAGGCCCCCCCCCCGTGCCGAGCTTTTTCTCCGGCGATCCCCACGCCACCGCCCCGCCAACGCCCCACCACCCCACCCGCCCCGCCAACACCCCGCCACCGCCGGCGACCACCACCCCCATCCTGAACCCTAAGATAGATAGTGGGGTACCTCTCCGGTGAGCCCCCCTCCCCGCTGCGGCTGGTTCTTCCTTCACCCCGGCGAGCCCCCCCACCCCCTGAAAATCGACTGACGCAAGTCGATTCAGTCGACTGAAGTGTAGCTAAATCGGAGCAGCATCGCAAGCAAGAGCAAGAGCGAGAGCAGCAGCGCGAGCAAGAGCAATAGCAAGAGCAGACCAGGAAGGGGACCGAGAGCAAGAGCAGAGCAGCAGCACGAGCGAGAGCTAAAGCAGCAGCAGCTCCTACTGATGTGGATGTCACCGCCGAGGGAGCGACGCCGTGGCGGAAGTGGCTGGCGACGCCGCCGTGGATGGAGCCGCGCCGTGTCGGCTCGGGACCGAGCGCCGGCAGCACCGTGAGATCGAATCAAGAAGAAAATGCGGCGATTAGTGTACAACATCTTTGGTGGCGCCGATTAGGCCGCAACTTCATCCGAGGAAACGGTGATGATGATGCTCTTCCGGTGGTGCAGGTGAAGACGGTGGTGTGGGAATGGAGGTGGCACGAAAGATGAGAGGAACGTCGGGGCAGCTCCTTGGAGGTGGGGGACGGGGTGGCTGAACCGGCGGGACGATGAGATCGACGATGGATCCTCATCCGGTACGGTGGATGAGGGACGTCGAGGTGTTGCTGTGGACGACGTCGTCGGGAAAGAGGCTCCGGCTGGGTGGCAGACGGAGCAGGGTGTGGGGTTTCGCCGTGGGTTTTCACGGCCTCGGTGTACGAATGGGTGGGCGGATGGGATGGCAGTGGGGAACCATGGCTTAGAGACGCGCTTGTCCGAAATGTGGGGTAAGTTACGAAAGTACCCCCACCGATTTGAGGCGGTTCTTTCGGTTCAGGGGTACCACATGCATTTTGCGTGTCGGGATTTCACAGGAGGTGGGAGTTTTCGCGCGCGTTGTAATTTCGGAATAGCAAGGCGCGGGTTGAGATGGTGGGAGTTGTCGGAGCACAAAGAGACAAAGATATATCTTAAATATTTCGGGCTAACAAGGCGCGGGTTGAAATTTCCGGACAAGCCTAATGTGTACTGCACCAAATCAATGCGCACTACAAATGTCATTCAAAACTTTGAATTCATGTTATGTTCAATTAAAATATTTTGCTACGTGTATAATGCATGCAACCTACTACTCAAATGAACGTTTTAGTGCATTCCAAACGTATATACTACCGCTTCAATATGAACTAAATTTGATTTCGTTTCTCTATTTGAATAAGATCTACAGTAATGATTGTTGTGAAGTCAAAGCATTTGAATTCGTTTCTCTGTTTTAATAAGATCTACAATCATCATTATTGTCAAGTTAAACCATCGTTTGTGTATTATCTTCACAGCACACCACATGATTAGTCTCGAATTACATATGAACTATGTGTACTATATGAACTCGAACTAGATTTTTTGAATCCACTTTATGTTGATTTCAAATCACATTACATTTCTAGCTCTAGCTAGATCTTCATAATCTAAACCATGTCTCATATGTATAATGTGTTTATCACATTATGTATGGTGCCCCGCCCCCTACGCCTACAAGTATTTAGATGTGAGTTGCAAACACCACACATTACCACAAATTCAAATAAAATGTGAGAATGTTCGATATATAGTATTGTTTAGATTGTTCGATATTTAGTTGTAAGCTGCAAACGCCACACATTATCACAAATTCAAATAAAATGTGAGATTGTTTGATGTATAGTATGGTTTAGATTGTTCGGCATTTAGCTGTGAGTTGCAAACGCCATGCATTATCACATTATGGTATAACATGTGCACAGCACGTGTATCACCGCTATATTCATGCATGCAATGTTTAAAACACTATGATCTCCTATTCAAATATATGAATCCGCTTTCATATCAAATTATGATCTTTGTTAGTCTCTTAGACCCACACAATCCTCTAACCTTTGTAGCTACGACTAACTTTCTATCGTGCATGCACACGCCCTCCTCGCCCTCCCCCTCCCTCGGCATTCTATCCACCTGGCACATTCATTTTTTTCTTTAGGTCGTTCTCCCAGAGTCTCCACAACTCCTTTCCGACACACACCGATCGATAAACCTCTCTAGCGATGCCTGCCTACAACATACACACACACCTTCAATCTCCTCCTTTATGTGTCCTTGCCTCGTGTCTCTCATATGGTCAGACACACGTGTAAACTCTCGCCCCTCTTTTCATCGATCTCACAACCGCACACTCCTCCCCCTATCTAGCTAGTAGTTGGGCCTCTCGCACCACCTCCTAGCTCCATTCTCTCTGTCTATCCGTCTCGCTGGGCCTTATTTGCCTCTAACAAATGGACGTACACCGACCGATCTCTCGCTATACATATAGCTAGCTAGGTCCTTATAACTCGTTTTTACCCACACACCAATCGATCTACCTCATTAGTTGTGTCTCTCCCTTCCTCCGACAAACAACAATTGATCTACCGATCTAGTTAGGTTTGCTTACCAAACACATGGTTCCCCTTCATCATCCATGGATGCGTCCTGACAGATCTATCACACACACGCACACACAAAAACACATCCCCACTCTTATTGATAACATTGCAGTTCCACCCTCAGTTTGTCTAGTAGGCCACTCCCACCATCTTCGAGAAGCAACTCCATCACCCATCCAGCACTCTACCCCTCTCCCTCCCTCTCCCTCCCTCTCTCTCTCTCCTCTCTCTCTCTGTCCCATCATATTTCCCGTCCTTCAGTTATGTACGGATGTCGACCGATCTCCCTCAAGACATAGCTGGGTCTCTCCTTCTCAACACATATACGAGTCGTTCTACCTCTATAGTTAGGCCTCTACCTACCCCTCCCCCACCCCCTCCCCCCACACACCGATACATCGAGCGCTCTAGTCATGTCTCCCTGCCACACACAAACTTGACATGTGCCCTCTAACGTTCCGGTAGGCCAGTCGCCCTATATCTTTGACTTGCACACACACACAATTTCGATGGCTCTCTTCATCGATCTCGCACCCACCCACTTGATCCTCTCTTCGACTCTATCGATAGCTATGACCCCTCCCTCTCTTCTCGTGGATTGCCCGACCCTCTATGTATGATATGGATAGGCCTCCATTTCACACACATTGCATGCAAAATTTTGTTTGAGATGTCATCGACACATATTCCCACAAATAATTCACGAAATCAACCCCCCACTGCACCCCCACCCCAAAACAAAAAACACTCATGAACGCGGTTTGTATCTCTCACACACACCCACGTAGGTGGGGGACGTGCACGAAGAGAAGAGGTGCATGCACGGCGCACGTACTCCCGTCTCTTTCCCAACCACACCCGCGCGGGTACAGGGTGGAGCTCATTTCTATATGAAAAAGGCAGCCCACATGGTAATTTGGCACGTGTACTGGTTGTCTACTTGGTGGAGGGAGGATCGTCTATCACGGGTGAACAAACAAATTGCGACTTGACGTATTATGTTAAAAAAAGAGGCAAACCATGTGGGGCCTACCTTAGAGGCAAGGCTCTATACACTGAAGTACTTTTGATGTGTCCCGTCAACTCGCAGAACGAGGAGAAGCTTGCTTAGTACGCCGTCTCCCCCGCCCACGGGCGCGGTGGCTCGCAGGATGAGGCGAAGCTTGCTCCGCCTTACGCCCGCTCCCTCGCCCATGCGCGCGGTGGCTCGCAGGACGAGGAGAAAAATTTACTACTCCCTCCGTTTACTCCTCGTCCCTACTACCTTGGTTATAGAGATTATATCATATTTTTTGGAATATATATGTCCTTTAGTAGATTTCAATATGAACTACTAGTACATACTCCAAACACTGATGTATATAGACGTATTTTAGAGTGTAGATTCACTCATTCTGCTCCGTATGTAGCACTCTCCCTCGCCCCTCGACCCTCGCCCACGTGGTGGACGTGCAACAATTCATTCGGTCTCATATAGCCAGAATGATATATACTGCACTACCATTATTGCTCGACTTCCCGAAGAGGCGAAGAGCCAATCGCAAGGTTAATATTTTGGAGATGCCAAGCGCAAGGTTATAGGAGAACGAGTAGTAGGTGCCGCATCATTTATAAATGAAGTTTTTTTTCTTCAGTGGCATGTACGCCATATGATAGGTTCATATGGAGAGAAAAGGAAACCGCTCCACTATATACATAGTCAGGACGGGCCAGCCTACACGATTGCTTGCTGGGGTTGCTCTCTTCACACTCTCTCGCACAAAACGACTGTGGCCACATCTCTAACATCCCAGTGGATCACGTCCGCTCGGGGAAGGGGTGGATGCTTAGTGTAGATGCTGTGGCCGTCGCCGACGGCGAAAACCCACTGTCGGCACGTCCCGATCAGGGGTCCCCGCCATTCTCTCTCACAAAGCCGGTGAGGTTGCCTTCGTCCCTTGCTCACTGCCGCGACGTGGGCAGTTGCCGCCTCCCGCCGCCCTCCTCAAGGTTGAGCTACGTCCCTCAGGTACAACTCCCTTTACAGCCGGCTTGCACCACTGCTCCAGCTGCCCACATCACTCCTTGTGGATATTTCTCTACTTCTTTGGCCCGCACATACCTCTACTGGCTTCTACGTACTGTATTTGTGATGAGTTTATGTCTCATCAACTAGTCCCAGTAATCTTATTCTAATCACACTTCTTCAATTTCTTTGCCACAGGGATGCTCATCTCGATTTTGGTGAAACTGCACAAAATGATCCGATGGTCAAAAGGTTGCAAACTTCATTTATTAGGAAGCTCAAACGTTGCTAGCAAATTGAAGCCTGGTCAGGGTTCACGGTTCAAGGGCTAGGGACTGCATGGATCATTTTTTTCTTTAGCTGCCTCTGTTCCAAAATAAGTGTCAACTTTAGTAGTAGTACAACTTTGTACTAAAGTTTGCACAAATTTGAGACACTTATTTTGGAACGGAGGGAGTACATATTTGCTATGATCTGTCAATCATTGAGATGCAATAGCATGCATGTTAGTCTCCTTTGTATTTGATGAAATGTTGCAACGGGCAACCTTGGACGCAAGATACATGTAACAGAAGCTGGAAGCTTCATAGCATTGTACAAATTTATCTCGCTGATAAATTACAGTACGTACTATACTAGTACTTCCTCCGTTCCTAAATATAAGTCTTTGTAGAGATTTCACCATGAACCACATGCGGATGTATATAGATGCATTTTAAGTGTAGATTCATTCATTTTGTTCCGTATGTAGTGGAATCTCTACAAAGACTTATCTACTAGTAATAGCTAGCCCCCACTACTAGGAATTCTCTATCCTCTCCTTGAGCCACATCATCAAAATTGATGTAGCCGTTAGATGAAGTAAATCAGTCCATAATAGCCGTGTGATTTAGACGTTGAGAGGCTCCGCACTAAGACACATGCAAGCATGCAGAAATACTGTGGCACATGCATGTGAGTGGGTTTTAAATCACATCAACATGTCTGCATGCAAGCATGCACCCGTAGCATGCATGTAAGTGAGCTTTTTAAGTCCCATTAACATGTCAAAAAGAAAAATATAATCCCATTATGCAGTAGGAGTTGGCTGATCTTTTTTCCTTACATGGGATGATCTAAATGATGATGGGAGTTTATTTAGTTTGTCTACCACATTTGTCATGCGGTTATAGAGTTTTTTTAGTTCTATGAAATCGATAATTTTGCGCAGAGAGGTATACCGCTGTTTCGCGGCAACGCGCGGGGACTCATTGTAACGCCCTGGATCCGATGCGCCAGGTGTCTGCCAGTTATTCGCTGTCGTTGCCATGTCATTTGCTTGCGTGTTTCATTTTGGCATGTCTTCATCTGCATTTCATATCATGTCATCATGTGCATTGCATTTGCATACGTGTTCGTCTCATGCATCCGAGCATTTTCCCCGGTGCTCCTATCTCCTCCGGTGCACCCCTCTTGTTGTCTTTCGTGTGCGGGTGTCAAACTTTCTCGGAATGGACCGAGTCTTGTCAAGTGGCCTTGGTATACCACCCGGAGACCACCGGTCAAGTTTCGTTCCATTTGGAGGTCGTTTGGTACTCCAACGGTTAACCGGGTAACCGCGAAGTCCGTTTTGGCATTGCAGCAAACCCCCCTTCTAACAGCCCCAAAACCCCTCTAAGTCTCTGCCATGCTCTCGTTCGTTCGATCACGATCGCGTGGGCGAAAACCGCACCCCGTTTGGACTCTCCTAGCTCCCTCTACCTATATATGTGTGTCTCCCCCGAGATTTTCGCACAGATGAACCCTAGCAAACCTCTCCTCGCACCGCACCGGACATGTCCGCCCGCCGCCGGACGCCGTCCGCCGCCGCCCCGACCAATCCCAGCACGACACGTCGCCGCCGCCGGCCTTCTCTCTCTTCCCCGCCGCCGGGCCCGCTCGGCCCATCCGAGGCCCGCCCCGGGCCACGACCGGGCCCGAGCCCCCGCGCCCGCGCCGCCCGGCCGCGCCTCTCCCTCCCCCGCCGCGCCTCCGCCGCCTTGCCCGCGCCCGAGCCGCAGCTCCTCCCGCGCCGCCGCCTGGGAGCCCGTGCCTCCCGCCGCCGCCGTGCCCCGTCCGCCTCTGTCGCCTCCCTTGCCGCCGGGTCGCCGCCTCCTTGCTCGCCGGAGTTCCTCTCCGGCCGGATCCGGTGGATCGGGACGAGATCCACCGGGATCTCATCCAAACGCGCCGTCCCCGTCCCTGGATCTCTCCGTCCCGCTCGACCTCGTCCCGTTGACTTTTCGGAGGGTATATTTTCGTCTAAGTCCCCAGTTCTTATCAATATGTGCGCATGTTCAACTGTGTGTAACTTCATGCATGTAGCTCTGATTCGCGCGTGTAATATGTCAAATTGTTCGCCTCGCGATGCTCTTAATTTCTTTCAATTGCACCATGTTCATTAGAGGTCATCTTGATGCCCAAATCTTCGTTGGAAAAGGGCTAGTTGCTGTTATTCTCTGGTTCTTATCAGAACTTGGAGATTTGTCATTTTTGTATCATTTAATATGTGCATCTTTTGAGCATGAGCTCTACATGTGTTTTGAAGTATGCCATGCCATCTTTCCAGTGGTGTAGTCCATGTATTTTTGTGATCTCTGTGGTAACTAGCACAAGCATGCAAAGTAGGCTCCATAATGTTTCTGATTTCAGAGACTTAGTGATTTCTCTTAAGTCCTTGTCTTCTGTAATTTTGTTGCCATGTAAGCTTGATGTTACAGAGAGATCCATGCATATTTTGGAGATGTTCAGTAAGGATGTTTTGTAGCTATTGTTGTAATTGATCCATTCCTGCAATTGTTTGTAATTATTGAGTGCCATAGCATGTCTCAATCTTGCTCTACTTTTGCTATAAAATATTTCTGTCAGATTCTTAACATGATATGCATTTGTGCCAAGCTTATTGTAGTTGATCCATACATGCTATGCTATGGTTCTTGCCTTGGTTACCTTCATAAACATGCCATCTTGCTGTAGGTATGCTTGGTTTGTCATGCATTGCTCTGTAGTGAGTGCATCAAGCTCACAAAGAGGCGTACATATTATTATTTCTGCCATGCTCTGTTTTCCGCTAAGTCTGAAACCTGATAACGAAACTTGCTATGTTTACATGCTTGCCATCATATCTTCTGGTCCTTTTTGGCTTATGGTCAGTAAGGGACTTTTGTTATATGCTTTGAGTAGTTCCATTCCATGCCTTGTTTTGCCATGTTATGTTCCTGTAGCATGTTGATTTCATGCTCTGAACATTGCTACCTGATGTTATTTCTGCCATGTCCAGTAATTCTGCCAAGTCTGTCAACCTGTTATTATTTGCAATCTTGCCATGTCCTTTTGAGCATGTTCTAGTGATTTCTGGAGATAGCTCACTGTTCATGTTTTGTTGTGCTTTACCTTTATATCATGTCCATGCCTTTTGTTTTCATGTTGAGTTGCTGTAGCATATTGTTTTATCGATTGCCATATGCCTAGTTGCTGTTTTGGACAGATTGTTGCTATGTATTGTTTGGAGTGTATGTGTTGCACCGTTGCTCCGTTTGGAGTGTGCTCTATATTAAACTTGCTTAGAATTGTATGTAGTTCCATATTATCATGTTGCATCCTTGTTTTGAGGTGTTTTCTTGATGTTTGTATGCTTTTTGCATCAATGCCATGTTTATCTTGTCTTGCTCATATCTTCTAGACCGTAGCTCCGAATCTAATGAACTTTATATGTAACTTGACTAGAATTTCGTGTAGATCATCATGGTGCTCTTTAACTTGATGTTTAACAACTTCAACTTAATGCTTGTTCAGTTCTGGACCAATTTCGAAATTTGCATATGAGGACTTACCGGATTTGTTATATGTTGACTCCGGCCTCATTTAAACTTGCCTTGATGTGTTGTTCTCGTTTGCACCATCTCTTGTCATGAGTAGCTTCGTTTAGCCTTGTCATGCATCATTCTTGGTTGAGCATCATGTCTTGTTCATGTGGGGTGTGTTTACCTTGTTGTGTGCTTCTTCTCGATAGCTCCCGTGTCGTTGCGATCGTGAGGATTCGTTCGTCTTCGTGGCTTCATCTTCTTCATGGATTCGTTCTTCTTCCTAGCGGGATTTCAGGCAAGATGACCGTCACCTTGGATCTCATTACTATCATTTCTATGCTAGTTGCTTCGTTCTATCGCTTTACTGCGCTACCTATTCACTTGATCCTCAAGCCTCCCAAATTGCCATGAACCTCTAACCTTCGTCACCCTTCCTAGCAAACCATTGTTTGGCTATGTGACCGCTTTGCTCAGCCCCTCTTATAGCGTTGCTAGCTGCAGATGAAGATGAAGATTGCTCCATGTTGGATTATGTTTATGTTGGGATATCACAATATCTCTGATATTATTAATGCATCTATATATTTGGTAAAGGGTGGAAGGCTCGGCCTTATGCCTGGTGTTTTGTTCCACTCTTGCCGCCCTAGTTTCCGTCATACCGGCGTTATGTTCCCGGATTTTGCGTTCCTTACACGGTTGGGTGATTTATGGGACCCCCTCGACAGTTCGCTTTGAATAAAACTCTTCCAGCAAGGCCCAACCTTGGTTTTACCATTTGTCCAGCCTATTTCTTTTCCCTAGGGAGTCGCTCTTTCGAGGGTCATCTTATTTTACCCCCCCGGGCCAATGCTTGTCTAAGTGTTGGTCCGAACTAGAGCCACTTGCAGCGCCACCTCGGGGAAACTTGAGGTCTGGTTTTAGTTGTACGTAGTGCTCATCCGGTGTTGCCCTGAGACCGAGATATGTGCAGCTCCTATCAGGATGTCGGCGCATCGGGCGGCTTTGCTGGTTTTGTTTTACCATTGTCGAAATGTCTTGTAACCGGGATTCCGAGACTGATCGGGTCTTCCCGGGAGAAGGAATATCCTTCGTTGACCGTGAGAGCTTATAATGGGCTAAGTTGGGACACCCCTGCAGGGTATTATCTTTCGAAAGCCGTGCCCGCGGTTATGTGGCAGATGGGAATTTGTTGATATCCGGTAGTAGATAACTTGACACTTGACCTTAATTAAAACGCATCAACCGCGTGTGTAGCCGTGATGGTCTCTTCTCGGCGGAGTCCAGGAAGTGAACACGGTTTCTGGGTTATGTTTGACGTAAGTAGGAGTTCAGGATCACTTCTTGATCATTGCTAGTTTCACGACCGTTCCTTTGCTTCTCTTCTCGCTCTTATTTGTGTAAGTTAGCCACCATACTTGCTTAGTCGCTGCTGCAACCTCACCACTTTACCCCTTCCTTACCTTTAAGCTTTGCTAGTCTTGATACCCATGGTAATGGGATTGCTGAGTCCTCGTGGCTCACAGATTACTACACCACCAGTTGCAGGTTCAGGTTATGCGATGATCATGACGCGAGAGCGATGTTTACTTGTTTTGGAGTTCTCCTTCTGCTTCTTCTTCGATCAGGGGATAGGTTCCAGGTCGGCAGCCTGGGCTAGCAGGGTGGATGTCGTTTGAGTTTTCTGTTTATGTTTCATCCGTAGTCGGATGTTGAGTTTATGTATGTGGTATTGATGTATTCTTGCGGCATTTGTATGCCTTGTATGTATCCCCAAATATTATGTAATGTTGATGTAATGATATCCACCTTGCAAAAGCGTTTCAATATGCGGGTCTATCCTTGGTGGGACCTTCGAGTTCCTTTAGGATAGGGTCGCATATTGGGCGTGACACTCATCTAGTAATATTTAGGAACGGAGGGAGTACTATGTAAAGAGTTAGGTGTCGCACGGTGATACTGTGAGGTGGGCCATGTAATCACTGAGCCTGCGTGTTTTCACTGCTCTTGCACGCCTCCGCTGTAAGAATGGAGAAAATTGTAATCTATTAGTAGTACCTCCTTTCGCCGAAAGCGTGGGACATCCAGCAGTCCTACCACCTCAGTAATAAAGACCAATGAGCTGTCAAATCACATAGACCTAGCAGTAAGTTGGACGGACAAAGCAACCATCACTCTTGCGCCAGTGAGAGGTCGCGTCCGCTCTACCCGGGCATGAATGCGGCACCGATTCTTTGAAGCGACGCTGACCGTTTCAGGCGGGAAGCGTGCACGGGCGATGGAGGGGCTTTGGGTGGGCCAGGTTGGTCAGGAGCGGGCGTGGCAGCTGTCCGCATGTCCCTACCGGACACGCCCGGAAACGGGAGGATGCACCGACTCTCGCGGCTAAAATCGTACACTACACAACATCTCTCTGTAGGAGTAGGTCGATTTGTCGCTCTCTCTAACACACACATGCTGTTAAACACACACACACACACACACACACACGCACATGCACGCACCTTGGTCCCGTTGCACCTTCTAACGTGACTTATTACACCTAGACGGAGGGAGTGGTAAGTATACGAGATACGGTGGCACACTAACTTAAGTCGAATACAAGTGCCCAAAATTTGTGTGCATGTTATAATAAGGATTCACTTAAAATAGTACATGGGCGAACAGAGGGATCAATTGGGCAGTGTTCCCGAGCAGTAGCGAGATGTGTGAGGTAAGATACACCGCTGGTGCTTTTAATTTCTCTTATTAATTTGTTTGTTTCACCCTCTGACTGGTGGGACCCAACATACTACGTGGAGAGAGGTAAGGTGACTAAGGCTGCATTATTTTCTGCACCACTGTGGATAGTCTTACCACCAAAGACACATGACACGATTATGATTGAAATCCCAATGACTCTCCCACACACACACAAAACACATGGCATGCTTGTCACACGAATGCAGGAATGTATAAAAGGTTATTTCCCTCTCGTTGAACATAACGGGAGGGTTGTGTAGCTGGTTAGCCTGTTCGCTCATCAAACTTGAGGTCTCGGGTTCGATAACTACACTTGAGCATAATTTGTGCCAGGAGGATTCTTTGACTGGTCAAAATGTTTTCTAGGGTTTG
Organism: Aegilops tauschii subsp. strangulata; assembly: GCF_002575655.3. Lineage (NCBI taxonomy): Eukaryota > Viridiplantae > Streptophyta > Magnoliopsida > Poales > Poaceae > Aegilops > Aegilops tauschii. The sequence continues at coordinate 76,907,055 of NC_053037.3, forward strand.
CACGCTTCACACTCTCTCTCGAGTATATATATACACGCTGGAGCCTCAACGCTTGTAGTTGCTCTCTTCATACTCTCTCGCCCTCTCCCGCTGGTGCCTCAGCGCTTGTAGTTGCTCTCTTCACTCTCTCTCGCCCTCTCCAGATCTAAACAAGACTTCGTTGGCCTCTCTCTCCCCTCACTGCTGCTCAAAGAGCCGGCAGGATCCGTCCGCCGGGAAGGGAAGGCGGTTTAACGCTATCGCCGTCGGCGAGGGACTACCGGCGCAGCTGTTCACTTTCCACCCAGCAGCGGCGCGGGAGGGCCTCCGACCCCTTCTTCTTCGCCGCCGTCCCGTCGCCCACCGAACCACGCCCCAAGAACCTTAAGGTATAATTTACTTACTCCACATGCATTGCTCTGGCTGCATGTATACCATGAATCTAGGACGTGGTTCAAAGAGGAAAGGAGTGGGGGAAAGTAGTGGGAAAAGTTGTATATAGCATGAATCTAGGACGTGGTTCAAAGAGGAAGGGAATGGGGGAAAGTTGTATCGCATAAATCTAGGACGTGGTTCAAAGAGGAAAGGAAGAGGCGAAAGTACTAGTTCAAAAAGGAAAGGAAGGGACAAGGCTGTAGAGTTTAAGCAGGACTAGATTTGTTGCACTCACATAGGGAAATGTGTCTAAAGATAACAAAACTGGGACCAACACAAATATGCTCCTTGGTTGTTTGTTCTTTGTTGCAACAGACTGTGCATGACCACAGTACATCGGTAGATGCACATGGTGCTGGTGCATCCACTGTCCCGTGCAACTCATTAGCTGTTGTTAATCTAAGGCCCTGTTTGGTTAAAAACTCCCTAGTCCCTACCTGCTTGGTTCCAGGGACTAAACATGGACTAGAGGTTATGAAATGACATGCTAAAAGACCATGTTACCCCTAGTAATGAACTAATAGAGACAAGGTGCGATGCGTGGCAGGGACAACTGTTGGAAAAAGTCCCAAAAAGACTCCCTCGGGGTCTTCTTTCTTTAGTCCCAAATGCCCACTTTTAGTCCCTAAAAGTCCCTCCTGTTTGGTTTAGATGGGACTGACACGGAGTTATTTTAGTCCCTACACCAAAATGTCCCTGTAAATAAACACCCTCTAATAATGCCGCTGGAAAATTGATGCAATGCCACAGTTAAAAGCAAATTACATGTTTAACGAATTTTATTGTTAATATAATCTCTATGTAATATTAATCAATGCCACCATTTGAGAAATGCTACTGTCTTGCTTTCTTTCCCATTTAGATAAGGTAGATGCTTCTTTTTGTTGGCTTCTGTGTCATCCACCGTTATTGACCACTAATTGTTTCCTTTGCACCTCTGTGTAAACAGGGTTATCTACTTCACCTCGTTGCCATTGTGACCTTTTGTTGAACTGCACAAAACACTTTTGTTTTAAGAGTGTTTTGTGCAGTTCAACCAAAATGTCACACCGACAACGTTGCTTGATTGCTTGATCTTAGTGGAACTGCACAAGAGGAGATCTTACTTCCTATCCGTTAAGGCGAATTTGGTTCAGATCCTCTTCTTGTGAGTTGTTTGAATTCCGCATCATGAGTGGTCAGTACTAGCCTTCTTTCACATCATTCTGTAGTGTGCTTTCATATGTTGTGCTACTTGTACGATAATGTTGCTTGATTTTAGTGAACTGCACAAATGGAGACAAGACTTCCAATCTGTATGTGCACCGTAATATCCCATTGAGGTAAGATAAGGATATTTCACAACTGCTGGCCTGTATTTTGCCACTTTCATCAGAAAATTAAGTTTAGTACTATACTTGTGCTCCCTAATTGACATGCCAAATCTTACATTGAAGGCGAAGCTTGTCTTTTATTGAACCAAGTGATGAAGGGGAAGAACAAGCGGAAGAAAAACAAAAATCAACTCCCGGTGCTGTAATGAAGCACTGGAACTTTGATGACACAAGTAATGATATAGTTTTGCATCTTAATTTATTGCTATGGCTGGAACGAGCAATTGTTTTGCCACTGATTTGATGCCACTATTAATGTAATATGTAATTATCTCTACTTGTGCAAACAGGGATCTTCTTTCAAGATACCATATATTTTAGTGGAACTGCACAAGAAGATGTTGGAAACATTAAACTAATCGAGGAGTATATAGTAAGCATGGCCACCGCCGTAGATAGCAACAGATGGTTCCGGAGAAGTGCTTCATCTGTATGCTCTACACAATAAGCCTCCTGACAAAGGTTGGTACTCGCCCACTGATTTCATCCATATGATTGAGCTTTGTCATCTCTATTGGTGTTGTGCTACTGTTTAGATACTGTAATGAAAAAGTGGTATTGTCCTTGAGAAGTGCTTCATCTGTGTTGTTTTAAATATTTCCTTTCCTTTTTTTCGAGCAAACAGGGATGCTAGCATTTAGTAGTCCTCTTGTCTTTGCACAACAGGATCATCTTCCTCTGAAGAAGAATATGGAGTACGTGAAGTGACTAGTTCCGATTATGCAGGATGAAGAAGCCCTGTCTATCTTCTCATCAGAAGGAGCAGTTGAAGGATGGTTACATTACTCCCCACAAGACCAGACTAACTTCAGCTCAGAAGGACTAACAAATCTCCATTTTTTTGCTGTGATGCGCGAGTACACTGTTGTTCTAGGATTCTTTCTGGTGAGTTCCATTTTTCTAAAAGTGTGCTCTACATGGACCATGTATGTGCCTGTTGAAACTGTCAATTCTTGGTACATTTTGCTTTATACTAATCACTTTTTTGTATTTGTGCAAACAGGGGTGCTCAGCTTGATTTCAATGGGAACTGCACAAAATGTTCATGAATACATCGAATCATTCATTTCCACCACAAGAAAGGAGGTGCCGATAAGTTCAAGGCGTTGCAACATATAAGGGCGAAATCGTACAAGCTACGCGCGAATTTGGTTGGTTTTGGTGGAACTGCACAAAAAGAACAGCTGGTTTATTTAGCACGAGGTGCCATGTCAATGCCCGAAATGATGGCAAACCCTGCCCATTCCACAATCGTAGGCATTAGATATTTTGGAATGCGACAACCTTGTCAAATTTTGCTCACTGATTTTAGCAAGACATGCGTTTGATATTTTTGAATGGGACGCCCTTCGCTGTCAGCAGCGTCGATCAATTTTTTCTTTATTCTTTAGTGGTGAAGTAAATATTGCCTCTCACATGTGAGTCACTGAGATGCATAATCATCGATTGTTTTGAATGTTCTCTATGAATTGCCAGGCTTGTGTGTTTGATTGCAATGTACAGAAACGCTAGAAAGCTGCTCAAACTCTTTGTACTCCTTATGTTCCTTTTTACTTCGCACATTGTGAAAGTGCATACTTTTTTGTATAAGATTGGTCAAAGTAGAGATACTTTGACTGCAGACAAAACTTGTATGCAGACTAGAAAGGCTAGGAGGGAGTACATGTGAAACTGCTGCAAACGAGGTGATCACCCTGGGAATAATGCTAGTACGTATTGTTTTGCATGTTCATCCAATGCCAGTGATACAGGAATTCGAACTAATCAAAATAAATTCATTCATACACGATCGGATTTCATATAAACATGCCGGATTTCATTACATTTCATACATTCTTCAACTAAAAAGGGGTGCGCTGGAGGTATAATTAATTAACTGAAGCTACCCACCTGTGTCCCGCTGAGCCGAACAGAAGCTTCACTGACTTAACTGCAGGTGCAGTTGCGTAACTGACATGTGGCCTGTGGGCCCATGTGTAAGTCAGCCAACTGCACCAGCAGTTAAGTAGAAGCAGCGTTCTTCTCCAGCGCAGCTCTCCGACTCCACGTCACCGGCAAGAAGCTTACCGGCCGTCAATGGTTAACCCGCCTAGCTTGGCTTCAACCGGAGGGTAGCAGCGGTGGCCTTACTTGGACCCGAGCGGCGGCAACCTACCGTGTTCTACTCTTCCTCGTTTTCTGTGTGGCGTGGCCTCGTTGGCAACGGGGCGGGGCCTCGGCGGAGCCGGCGATGTCCTCTGTCTCATTGCCGGCGGGCGGCGCCTCAGAGGAGCGGTGGAAATCCTCCCGCACGTTGCTGGCAGGGTGGGGCCTCTGCTGAGCCGGCGATGTCCTCTGCCTTGTTGTTGGCGGGGCGGGGCCTCGGCAGAGCCGGTGGTGTCCTCTGCCTCGTTGTTGGCGCCGCGAGGCCTCGACGGAGCAGGGCCTCGTCGACACCAGCGGAGCGGGGACTCGTCGGAGCCGGCATTGTCCTCTGCCTCGTCCTCGGTCTCGCCAAATAGCGCCTCGCCCGCTTCATCGCCCTCTTTGCTAGCCTCTTTGTAGGCGGCCGCAGCCTCCGCCACCCGCATGCGGTACCGCCAGCGCTCGAGGCGGCCCTTGCGAGCGGAGCGGTACGAGTCGAGCAGCGCCTCCCGCTCCGCCCGCTCCGCGGCGATCTGCTCCTCCACCTGCAGGTGCTCCTGGAGGAGATGGTGGTTGTAGGCGGCGTCGGCCTGCGCCTCCCGGAACTGCTCCTCACGCATCTGCCTCACCTTGTCCATATATTGGGCACGGGCCTCGCCGATGGTCATGGTGCAATGCATCGGCGAGGATAGCACGGAGGAGGAGGTTGGCGCCGGATCGTCGACTACCATGTTCTCCATTGGGACATCGTCGTCCTCCGGCTGCCTGTCGGCCAGCCGGTCGGCAGCAATGGCTGCCATCTCCTTGCGGTCCGTCGTCTGCCCGTCCCGAAGAGCGCTGGAGCGCGAGGAAGCCATGGTGGGCAGTAGTGGTGTGGACAGGAGAAAGGGAACGGATGCGGATGACTGCGGCTATGGCCGGCGCAGCAGTTTATATAGCAATGGTGGGCGGGCGGAGGGACGGACGTGTGGCGCCGGAGTAGCCGCCTCGGCAACCGCGTATCATTAATGTGGGCGGCAGATGGACGGACGGACGGCACTTGTGTCGTTTGAAGGCGGAGCAATCGCCTGCACCGGGAAGCAGGGCGGGCGGCGCTGACTGTTTCGGGAGGAAAGCGCGCGCGGGCGAGGAGATGACTTTACTTGGAGAGGATGACAGTGGGGACCCACCAGGTCCATAGCCTCACGTACGCAAGTGCCTCCTTATTATATATATATATATATATATATAACTATAATTTATTTTTCTTCCTCCTGGTTTCCTGACATCACGGTCCCACACCATTGTCAACCTATGTAGTAGTCAATAAACGAGAGAATTGCACAAGAAGCGGCCGACAGCTGGGACCAAGCAGCTCGAGCAGTATTTGTGTTTTTGAGGTGTGAGCACTGCAGAGTTTTTCGATATTTAGCCCAGATATTAATTTTTCTCCTCTGAACAACAACGAAAACATCGCTGCAGGTATTAACTGGGCGGGTTGTGGCCCGTCTAGCCCAGGCCAGATATCCAGCCCAGATATTAATTTTTTTCAAGCTGAAAATGGCTAGCCCAGCTATACTTTTTTTTAGGAATACCCAGGCAAGGTCAAGTTGTTATTCTCCGCCCCGGTGGGCTGCAAATCTTTCCTAGGAGGGATGCATTAGGCTTAACAAGAAAATGGGCTTTAAGAAATAATAAACGGGATGTAATCATAAAAACTGGGCAGTAACTATAAAAAAATGCACCAAACACGTGATTACTTTATAAAATATTATTTTTGGATATTGGAAATTTTAATTTCATTAATTGTTGCGAGCGCAATGTTTCGTTGGATTTTTACGTAATATAAATTTATATTGAAATTGTATTTAATCTGACTAGAAATTTCGGGATAAAAATATTTCGGATCCCATCAAAATGTGGGAATTTTTATTGAATTCTGTTTTGAATGGTTGGTTGAAATGGGCTGTACTTTTAACAAACTGTAAATGGGCTGTAGTAAATTCCATTAGAATTAAAAAATGGGCTACACATTCTTACAAATCTCAAATGGGCTATAAGTTCTCTGCGACACACTTCTGGCCTTACTAAGTTGACGCGTCCCCTAAAAAAACAGAGTCGACGCATATGCAAGGCTTTGTCAACTTATAGTCAACACACGGTTCTAGCAGCAGTGGCCGTTGGATGTCCATCCAACGGATGCCGTGCTTCTTCTTCAATCTCGGATATTCTAGCTTCACCTGCCCAAAAAATGATTCCTCCCCCTGACATCTGGGGCGCACCGTTTCGGAAGCTGACCTGTGGGCCTACTAAGTTGACGTACCAAGGGCTTTGTCAACTTAGTCAATATAAATGATTCTAGCTACAGTGACCATACGATGTCCATCCAACGGCCGTCGTGTTTCTTCAACCTCTGGTCTTCTTGCTCCAGCCGCCCAAAGCAGCGCCGGTCATGCCGCCTGCTCCTGCCTCCCGTGGCCGGCTGTGCTGCTGCGGAGGCCTCACCGCCCCCTACTACTCCCACCGCTGGCCAGGCCATCCCTCCACTCACCCACACCCCATGTTATTCTGTGGCGACGGCAGCGCAGCCGAACCAGTGAACCCTCGTACTCTTCTCCGCGTGTGCATCCACTGTCGCGTCTTCCCCGGCTCCGCGTCGTCCCCTTCCTAGTCCTCGCCGTCGTCCACCGCCCTTGTGCTCTCGGCGCGGCGTGGTCAACGTGGTTAAGGAACGACTTCCATCGGATGTGGACTGTACGTGGAGAGGCTGACAGCTGGGTCCACGGCAGCCGCAAGGAAGTGCCTCCTTATTACGCGGAAAATAATTATTCCTCCACCTGGCAGCAGGGACCCACCGGACGGGCCACCAACATTTCGCGAAAAAATTGTTTCCCCCTGACTGCTTGGACCCACCGGACGGGCCACCGTATTTCGTGAAAAAAAACGTTCCCCCCGCTGTCAGCTCGGACCCACCGGAAGTGCCTCCTTATTATGCACAAAAAAATGAATACTCCCCCGGCTAGCTGGGACCCAATTTGGTGGGAGGCTGACTTGTGGGCCTACTAAGTTGACGGGGACAAAGGGCTTTGTCAACTTAGTCAATATGAACGATTCTAGCTCCAGTGACCGTACGATGTCCATCCAACGGCCGTAGTGCTTCTTCAACCTCTGGTCTTCTTGCTCCAGCCACCCAAAGCAGCGCCAGTCGTGCCGCATGCTCCTGCCTCCCGTGGCCGGCTGTGCTGCTGCAGAGGCCTCACCGCCCCCTACTATTCCCACCGCTGGCCAGGCCCTGCGGCGACGGTAGCCTCACACCGCAGCCGAACCAGTGAACCCTCGTACTCCTCTCCGCGCGGGCTTCCACTGCCGCGTCTTCCCCGGCTCCGCGTCGTCCCCTTCCTAGGCCTCGCCGTCGTCCACCGCCGTGGTGCTCTCCGCGCGGCGTGGTCAACGTGGTCAAGGAACGACTTCCATCGGAAGAATACTGTACGTGGAGAGGCTGACAGTTGGGTCCACGACCACATCCCAGTTTTTTTGCGATTTGCCAAGTAAGTCGCTTTGTCAGGCCTGTTGGGCTGCAAATCTTTCAAGACGAGGAGAGCTTTCATTCGGCTGGCCGAGAAAATGGCCCATCAGTAATGAGAAATGGGTTGCACATTTTTAAAACACATCAAACCGGCAATTAGTTTCAAATATCTATTTTTTCATTTCGAGATTTTAAATTACATTAATTTTTATGCGTGGAGAATTTGCTGGATTTTATATTGATATACATTTATTTTTAAAATCAGTTTGAATGTGAGTCGAAATTTCGGGATTAAAAACAGTTCGGACCGCACCGAAATATGCAAAATTTCGTATAATTTTTTAACCATGGCCACAATATGGGCTGTAATGCTAACAAAAAGAATATGGGCTCCAAAAAAAACCTTAAGATTAGCAAATGGGCTGTAGATTATTAGAAATAATGGCAGATGGGTTGTATGCTGTTTTCCACAGATTTGAGGCTTTACTAAAAAAAGGTTGACGCACAAGCACTGACTGTTGGATGTCCATCCAACGGCCGTCGTGCTTCTTCAATCTCTGCTCTTACTGCTCCAGCCGCTCAAACAAGCGCCGGCAAGACTGCCTGCTCCCTCCTCCCCGCGGCCGGCTGTGCTGCCGCGCAGGCCTCACCGCCCCACCGTACTCCCATCGCTGGCCTAGCCATCCCTCTACTCACCCACACATTATGTTATTCTCCGGCGACGGCAGACGAACCAGAAACCCTCGTACAGTCGTACTCCCCTCCGCGTGGGAAACAACTTCCAAGTCTTCCCTGCCTCCGTGTCGTCCTCTTCCTAGGCCTCGCCGTCGTCCACCACCGTGGTGCTCTCGGCGCGGCGTGGTCAATGTGGTCAACGACCGACTTCCATCGGAAGAGTATTGTGCGTGGAGACGCTGACAGCTGGGTCCATGGCCGCAGCAAGGAAGTGCCTCCTTATTACGCGTAAAATAATTATTCCTCCACCTGACAGCGGGGACCCACCAGACGGGCCACCGTATTTCGCGAAAAATTGTTTCCCCCCTGACTGCTGGGACCCACCAGCTACACCTTCGCACGCAAGGAAGTGCGTCCGGGCAACAAAAAAACGATTCGCCCCCCTGACTGCTGGGACCCACCAGCTACATCTTCGCACGCAAGGAAGTGCCTGACAGTCGGGACCCACCTGGTCGAAGCGTATGTAGCGTTATCATTCTGGTCGCGAACTTGTACGTACATATATACTGGTGGATGTAGAGGTGCGCACGTGTCGTAGTAGAGGCGCGCACGTAGCATGTACACGTACGTACAGCGGCCAGGGTGCAAGAAAGAAAATACGGCCACATATGTGTACATACGGGCGGGGTCTCGAACGCCTACTCGCGCATACGTACAGCGAGGGCTCGTTGACATGGCTGGGTCGGAATGGAGAAACATCGTCGTCGTCATATTCATGGGGAGGCAACGGAATGCGTCGTGTTCATGGGGAGGCAACAGAATGCGTCGTGTTCATCGGGAGGCAACGGAACGCGTGGGAGCCAACCGGCTGGGTCGGAACAGAATGCGTGGTCGTGTTCATCGGGAGGGCTTCGACTGAACATGCGATGGAAACTAGGCCTGGCGTACCGCAGAACAGAGGAAACAGCCTTGTGTTCGACCGGCCACGTTCGAGACGGGATCCTGTTCATCGGGAGGGGTGTGGCGTACCGCAAAACGGAGGAAACGGACCTCCTACGGTCGAAACGGGGGTCCTGTTGATCGGGAGGGGTGTGGCGTACCGCAAAACGGACGAAACGGACCTCCTACGGTCGAAACGGGGGTCCTGTTGATCGGGAGGGGTGTGCCATACCGCAAAACGGACGAAACGGACCTCCTACGGTCGAAACGGGGGTCCTGTTCATCGGGAGGGGTGTGGCGTACCGCAAAACGGGACTCCACGGGATACTGTTCATCTCCACCGTCGACCTCCTCCAGCCTCCACGGGCTACCGTCGACCTCCTCCAGCCTCCACGGGCTCCTGTTCATCCAGCCTCCACCGCGCTACTCCACCGGCTACTGTTCAACCACCCCTCCACGGGCACCCCTCCACCGTCTACTGTTCATCCAGCCCTCCACACCACGGGGTCCTGTTCAACCACCCCTCCACGTGCACCCCTCCACCGTCTACTGTTCTTCCAGCCCTCCACACCACGGGGTCTTATTCATCCAGAGGCAACGCCACCGCTCACTGTTCATCCAACCCTCCCCCCCCCCCCCCCCGCAATGCTCACTGTTCATCCAATCGATCGGCTTCAATTAGCTGCAGTAGTGAAGGAATCACTCGATCGGGTTCAGTTAACAGCCATCGATCGATCGCTCGGGTTCAGTAACGCGTAGCCTGCAGTGCAATCGCTCGGGTTCAGTTAGAGCCCAATGCCTCGCTCGGGTTCAGTTAGAGCCAACGCCTCGCACACACGCTCATACGTGTACGAGAGAAACGCGCATCGCTCGGCCCCCGACCTCCCACCGTAACCGGGAACTCCCCGAAATTTTCCTCGCCCTCGCTTCTACCACGGTTTTCCCGTCATGGACGGCCCAAAGAATGTCATGCCGCTGCGTCTCCGGCCCGCCCAGGACGAAAAGCCCATTTTCTGTTATGATTTTTTGTCATAGAAGTAGGAGCCCACCACATCTATGATGATACCGGGTTTTGTCACAGTCATCATCATAGAAGTGTCATATGTATGATAGAATTTTTTTTGTTCGGCCCAAAATGTCACGGATGTGTCTTTTTTTTGTAGTGTTTACGGCACACATCGATCGACATGCCTCTCTAGCCAGGTGTGCCTAGCACAAAACACAAGCTTCCCCTCTTCTCTTATCACCGTCCATGCCTCACTCCCACCACTCTTTTCATCGATCTCGTACTCGCACACTTCTCCCCCCTCGATATAGTATGACTCTCGCACCACCTCCTAGATGCATCCCTCTCTCTATCCTTCTCCCCATGCCTCATTTGCTTCTAACACACACATGCATGTATACTGATCGATCTCCCAACATATACCTAGGTCGACTTTAACTATTCCCCCCCATCGATCGACGTACCTCACAAGTTATGTCTCTCCTTTCTCTGACAAAGGACGATTGATCTTCCTATATAGTTATGTCTGCTTACCACATCCATATCGCCCCCCATCATTCGTGCATGCCTCCTGACCCGTCTCTCACACACACGTGCACAGACAGGCAGCCATCCCCTCTCTTATTGATATTGCAGGCGTGCCCTCCGGTTGTCTAGAAAGCCTATCCCACCATTTGTTAGAAGCAACTCCACTACCACCCCCTGCAACACTCTAGCTCTGTCTCTCTCCCAACCTTATTCCTCTCCTACACATATGCATGGATGACGATCGATCTACCTTAATACATGAGGTAGATCGATCTCCCTTAATACATGAGGTAGGCCTCTCTCCTCCTCCACACATATACCAGCCATTGTACCTCTATAGTTAATTAGGCCTCCTCCCCCCCCCCCCCGACCACGCACCGATAGTCGAGCGCTGTAGGTAGGTATCCATGCCACAGAGACAAACTGCACATGTCCCCTCACGTTCCAGTAGGCCAGCCACTCTATATCTTTGACGTGGGCACACACAAATTCGATGGCACTCTTTATCGATCGCGCGCGCACACACACACATCATCCCTCTCTTCGATTCTATGGACACCTCAAGCCGATGATACCTCCACTCTCTTCTCGTGGATCGCCCCCTCTATATATATATGATATATCCAGGACTCTATTTCACACACATTGCATATGTTTCATTTTTTGATTGACCCCACCCTCCCCTCCCCCCCCCAAAAAAAACTCTCACGAACCCACACACTATATCTCTCTATGTTTGTATCTCTCTCACACAACCCCACGTAGGTGGTGTACGTATACAAGAAGAGAATAGGTGCACCGTGCACGTACTCACGCTTCGTGCCCAGCCACACCCGCGCGGGTACAGGGTGGAGCTCATTTCTGTACGAAATGGCAGCCCACGTGCTAATTTGAACGTGTGTAGCGGTTGTTTACCTACGGAGGTCGTGTACCACGCGTGCACGAAACAAAGTTCTACTTGATGCGTTGGCGCGTTATTTTTAAATAAAGTTATATCGCTCAATGGCATGTACACAGAATATAAAATGATTTTTATGGAGAAAAAGGTAGTCCGCCCCACTATATACAATGGAGCCTGCCTGCCTGGTTTGTCTCTCTTCATAGTATCTCACACAAGGCTGTGGTGGCCTCTCTCTCTCTCTCACCGTTGGTCACTGATCCGGCCGCATCCCGTCCGCCGGTGGAAAGGGAGGACGTGCATCGTTTCTCCGTTCGACGGCGCCGAGGCAACACGTCCCGGTCTGCGGCACACGCCGTTCTCTCTGACCAAGCTCCGGCGTGGTAGGGCCTACGCCACCTGCTCGCTGCCGCAGTATGGGCAGATTCCGCCCGCCACCGCTCACCTAGTTACACCCCGACGACCTCCAGGTATCCCCTCCAGCCTTGCTCCACTGCCCGTCTTCCCACGTTGCTGCATGTGGATCTTCCATAGTTCTTTGCCCAAAACGTAGCTCGTCCGACGTACTTTCCATATTGCAATCTCGTCCTCACACCGTTTTAGACAAACACAACCGTGTTGTTATCTTCCCTTAGGACAAGGAATATGCTTCTTTTTGTCGTCGCATGTGTCATCAACTGTTATTGGCCAGTAATTGTTTCCTTTCTACCTCTTTTTTGCAAACAGGGCTATCCATTTCACCTCATTGCTATTGCGACCTTTTGGTGAACTGCATGAATCACTTTTTTTCTTAAGAGTGTTTTGTCCAGTTCTGCCAAAATGTCACACGGGCAATGGTTCTACATTTCATTGTGACTGCACAAAGGGAGATTGGTTTTGCTCTATCCTCCTCGTCCAACTCCGAGCCTAATCTTCTCCAACTAGTTAGTCTTAAGAGAGATTGCAAAGGTGACCGGCTTCTATTTGTGTGTTTATTGTTTCATCAGCAGTCCTCTATTATCATAATCACACTTAATATCTTTGGAATAGGGACGCTCAGCTCTATTTTTGTGGAACTGCACAAAATGATCGGAATGTTGGATGCTCCAGACAGCTACTTTTTTCCCAACATGCCTTGTTGATTTAGACAGAGCTGGGGGGACGTTGCTGCCAATGAAAGCATGGATCAATTTTAATTTAACACCTTCTCACAACTTTGTCTTCAGTTGTGATGTAAATATTAGCTCTGATTAGCAAGGAAGTTAGTTTTTTATTGCTTTCGAAAGAGCATCGATGGCAAGACACACGAAACAAAAGCTGAAAGCTCACACCATTGTACAATTTCATGTCGCTGGAAAATTATTTGCATAGTACGTCAATTATGTAAACAAATGATGGAACCTTGATAGCATTGCCAGAAGCCTCTTCGGCATCCGGGTCCATGTGCCATGCACAAAATTATACTCCTTCGTTCCTAAATATTTATCTTTTTACAAATTTCAAATGGGCATATTTTAGAGTGTAGATTCACTCATTTTGCTTCGTATGTGTACTCCCTCCGTTCCTAAATATTTGTCTTTCTATAGATTTTAACAAGTGACTACATGCGGAGCAAAATGAGTGAATCTACACTCTAAAATATGTCTATCTACATCTGTATGTAGTAGTCCATTTGAATCTCTAAAAAGACAAATATTTGAGTAGTCACTCGTTGAAATCTCTAGAAAGACAAATACTCCGGAGTATATTTAAGAACCGAGGGGGTAGTGCACAACCGCATGGGACACTCAGACTGGTCGTTGCGTCGCATTAATAGTGAGTAATGAGCAGTCAAATCATAAGCCCCACCTTTCCGACTGTAAGTTGCTCGGAAGAAGCAACCATCAATACGCTCTTCTTTGAATCCGCTCATACTACTCCATCCGTCACTGTTTATAGAGCGCGCTTCAGAAAAAGAGAAAATCTCTGGGACCAAGGCGACTAGCGGTCGGCCTGAAAAATAGCATTGGTAGTTATAGCACGGCGTCTATTACTAGAGGAAATAATGCGTACACACATGCATGCAGTGCCTCCACCCCGGGTAGACACATGCATGCACGTACTCCACTCCGTAGTACTACATCGAGAGAAAATTGCGGTTACCACGCCCTAATTAATTGAGCATTAAACCAAACGTGTCTAAAGTCTCTCTGGTGGTGGAAATGCATTGAGAGAAATGCATCATAATGAAGCGCGCCCTGTAAACTGTGACGGAGGGAGGAGTAGTATGAAGGTGCAAAACCAAGTACGCGTATGGCTAGTCGGTCAACGCACCTCGTCTTGGCATATCACTGACATGTGGGACCGGAGTGTGAGCAAACCGATCTCAATTGACGGCAAAATGGCCAACCCGCTGTTCCTTGAGAGAGACGAGGAGCGAGAACACACAGACGGGCTCGCACGGAGGCCAAGATATATTCGAGCATGGTTGATCGATATCATCATTACATGTTGGGCTGCCGTTTTCCGCCCTTCTCCGGAATAAATGTGTACTTTATCAAAGATTAAGAAAAATAAGAGTACAGAGGCTCCACCATGCGGTTCTAGTAGTAGTACTACTCGTACTACTAAACCTTGCGCTTGGCTCTTCGCCTCTTCGTGAAGTCAAACAATGATGGTACTCCGCATGTTCGGTACTACAGTGTATGCCTCTGGCAATCTGACACCGAATGAACTAATGCATGTCCACCGCCTGGGCGAGGTACGTTGCATTAGTCAAAAGGCGTAAGCGAGCTTCACCTTGTCCTGCAAGCTTCTCCTTGTTCTGTGAGTTGACAGGACACACCAACAAGTAGTGCTAGTCCATACTCCCTTTCCGGTTAATATGGCTTAATCTTTTTTGCGGGTAAATGAGAGAGCTTTATTCATATATAAGCATTCTTAGGACGATCAGCCAAGACACTGGTCACTAGGAAGCGAGGTACCCCGCAAAAAAAGAAGTAGGAAGCGAGGTGTTTCATCAAGCCAGCTCTCGGCCACGTTCAAAGTGCAGCAAGCACGGTTCGCACAAAGATGCGCTGCAAGGTTTGCTGACCTGTTTACATGCTGAATAACAAAAAAAGAGTAAATATTACCGAGCGCTCCTATTTGTAACAGGATATGAGCCAGAATTAAGCGAGAATTGTGGCGAGTGTTCCATGCAATCAACTTCCATTATCACATGCGAGAACCCTCGAAGAGAACCAAATGTGTTGAAGATTGCTTTATCACATTTTAAAAATATAATAAGAGTGCAGACGCTCCTCCATCCGGTTCCTAGTACTAGTATAGTACCTCTATAGACTATAGTAGTAGTACTAGTAAACTTTGCGCTTGGTTGTTCGCCTCTTCGGGAAGTGCAACAGTAATAGTACTAGTATAGTGCATGCTTCTGGCAATCTGACACCGAATTAACTGTTGCACGTCCACCGCCTGAGCGAAGGACAGCTTGCATTAGTCAAAAGTTTCTCCTTGTCCTGCAAGCCACCGCGCGCAAGCTTCTCCCATCCTGCAACCTTCTCCTCGTTCAGCAAGTTGACGGGACACAGCAAAGTAATGCTAGTCCATACTGCCTCCTCTCTGGTTAATATGGCTTAATTTCAAACGAGATAAATACACTGTCTGTCACTGTATATTTGTAAAAATACGGTCAGTGGACTTCATAATACGCTCATTGCGCTCAATATATACATTTTCCGGTGTTTATACGGTCACTAGCTCACCCTGGCTGAGTATATGTGTGCATGCACGTGTAGGTTGAGCACTTGAGCGTGACCGTGTGTGTTCCGTCGTGTGCTCGGACATGCATGCATTAGGGCGTCGCGCGCGTTTTTTGCGTCCATGTGAATGTGTGACTGTTGCATACACGTAGGGGGAGTACGTGTAGGGGCCACTAAAGGAGCAGTGAAATCACACAGTAAGTTAGTCGGAAGAAGCAACCATCATTTCACTCTTGAATGACATGTACGCAATATAAAATGGTTGATATGGAGAGAAAAAGAAAACCATTATATATGCACTAGCAGGAGCCTAAGCTACAAGCCTGCTTGCTTGGGTTGCTCTCTTCACAAGCATCGAACGACGGTGTCCACACCGCTGGTCACATATCCGGCCTGATCCCGCAGCTGGGGGAAGGGAACAATGTTCTGCGTAGACGCGGTCGACATCGGCGAGGGAGAAAATCCACAGTCGGTGCGTCCCAATCGGGGGTCACCGCGGTATGGGCCGATGCCGCATCCCAACCACCCTTCTAGCTACAGCCCGACGTCCCAGGTAGTCCATCTTCCTTTTGGAGCCGGCTTGCTCCAATGCCGTAGCTCCCCACGTAGATCCATCTCCATGTCGATCTTTCTCTACTTCTACCGGCTTCTACTTGTGATGAGTTTATGTCTCATGAACTAGTGCCAGTACTATCACACGTCTTCAATATCTTTGCCATCAAGGTTGCTCAGCTCGATTTTAGTGGAACTGCACAAAAGCATCGTATGATCCGAGGGTGCCAGCCGTCTTTCCTTCGATAGGTTCTACCTGGCCAGGAAATTAAATCATGTTTAAGGTTTAGGGTTTGAGTCGTAGTGACCCCATCAGTAGTTTTTCTTTTGTACACGCTCTCACAACTTTTGTCTTTAGTTGTGAAGTAAATATTGGCTATGATCTGTAAATCATTGAGATGCATCAGCATGCGTGTTAGTTTTCCTTTGTATTTGATGGAATGTTGTAACGGGGCAACCTTGGAGTAGGAATGAAAATGGAGTGGATAGTTTCCGTTTTTCCGGAGAAAAAAGGGAAATGGAGAGAAACCAACGTTTCGTTTCGTTGGATCGCGCCATCGAGCAAAACCAACGTTTAAAACACGTCTGTCGCGTTCGTGTCTCACTCTCCTCCACGGCTCGACCCCACACGGTCGCTCGGCATGCCACTCACCGCAAACCGAGTATACGATAAATTCCCCGCCTTCTTGTCGCGCCATGGAGTACTAGTACTACTAGAAGAGATTGACGAGTTGGGGAGGACAGCTAGCTGTAGCATGGACTCCCAAGAACTTTTTACATGCATGTTGTGGCCGGCTATTGCGACCTTCGAACACAGAGCAGTCGCGTGCACCAGGAAGCGGCGCGGGCGACGCTCTCTCGGCCGGCGCGCCGCTTCAATGCCGGCGCCAGTGAGAGGTCGCATCCGCTCTGGCCGGGCATGAATGCAGCACTGACCGTTTCGGGCGGGAAGCACGCGCGGGTGATGTAGAGGGTTCAGGTTGGTCAGGAGCGGCCGTGGCAGCGGTCCGAAGCCCCGCAAACAAGAGATGTTGTACGTTAATATTGTCGCGTATATAATTAACAATGTAAATAATGTGCCAGTTGGACAAATATGATTGGAGATGGAGATGGAAATGGAATTTTACGTAAACACGGATATGCATGTCTATGTCTATGTGTGTGTGCGCGACGACTCACGCGACCTGGAAACGGGGGCGTGTTTTTGATCGAGTTTTCTTTGTTGGTACGTTAAAAAATTATCCGCCAGTTTTCGTTTCTTTTTTCCAGGAACGCTCGTATTCTATTTAAACCACTGCTATGGAGAGATTGTTTTACTCCATTATAGCCTCTTGTTTGATAGAGTTTCTCGCGTCTCGCTCTCTCACCCTCTCCATATCAAAACAAGATGACAGTGTCCACACTATCTCTCTCCTCACCGGTGGTCACAGATCCGGCCGAATCCCGTCCGCTGCGGGAGGTGAGGAGGTGCAGCGTTGACGTTGTCGCCGTCGGTGATGGAGGAAGCCGATGCGCACCGTCCTCTCGGAGCCAGCGCTGGCGCGGACGAAGGTCCTCCACCCCCTTGTTCGCTACCGTCGTGTGGGCAGATCCCGCCCGCCCGCCTAAGCGACATCTCGCCCACCTGAGGTATAACTTCCATAATTGGCTATGAACCAAATGTTTCCTCGAAGAAGGATCGACATTGGTACTAAGAGCATAAGTTTTGTATTGATTTCTAAGCCTTCTCACAACTTTCTCTCTAGCTCCCCTGTAATTTTCTTTGTCCAGCTATTAACTTTGAATAAAAAATGGTGCGGACTAAAAACCCGGATGGACGTAGTAGCCCTCCATTTTTATTTACTCCGCATATTAGATTTGACTGAAGTCAAACTTTGTAAAGTTTGACCAAGTTTAGGCCGAACACAACAAACCATAATTATTAGAGAGGGCAAACTGTACATACTCTCAAACCATTCCGATAATTGAAATAAAATTCTTTATTTGTACACACTCTCACACGTTTCCGATAATTTGGCGCATGTGTGGTTGTTCACTTAAGGGAGGGTAGTGTACCACACGTGAAGGACAGGAAGTGCGACCAGGACGCGTGGATCGTTAGTTCATTGGAAGTACTCCCTCCGTTCCTAAATATTTGTCTTTCAAGTGGTTTGCAATGGACTACCACATACGGATGTATATAGACATTTTTTTACAGTGTAGATTCACTCATTTTGCTCCATATGTAGTCATTTGTTGAAATCTCTAGAAAGACAAATATTTAGGAACAGTGGGAGTAGTAGTTTTCTTCACTGGTACGTTAAATAAAGAGTTTCGTTTCGTACTTACACAATTTAAAACGATTGTTACAGAGAGAATAAGAAAACCACTCCACTATATATTAGTCGTATACACGAGTACTATATGGACGCAGCTTCATTGACTTTAGTGCACCTGCCTTTGGGTTTATGACAGGTGGGCCCAAAATGTGGCTGGCCCACCTATCATACAGCCAAAAGCAGGTGCAGTTAAGGCACCGGAGCTCAGTCCGTACTACAGTATATATATAAGCTGGAGGCTCAGCGCTTGTTCGCTAGGGTTTGCACTCTCCACACTCTCGCCGCACTACATATATATATATATATATACACGCTGGAGGCTCAGCGTTCCTTTGCTAGGGTTTGCTATATTCATTGTCTCTCGCCCTCTTCACCAGATCTAAACAAGACTGCGTTGTGGCCTCTGTCTCTCTCACCCCCCTCATAGACAGCTGGCGAAGGACGCGTCCGGATCCCGTCGCACCGGGAAGGGGAGGAGGTGCAACGTTCACTCTATCGCCTTCGGCGAGGGAGGCAATCCACTGCCGGCTGTGCTTTTCTCTTTCACCCAGCGCCTGTGCGGGAGGGCCACCGACCCCTTCTTCCTCGCTGCCGTACGTAGTGTGAGAAGATCCGACCTCCCACCGCACGCCTTGCCACATCCCGACGACCCTAAGGTATAAGTTTCTTCAAAACCGTCATTGGTCTAGCTGCATGCTGATATTTTTCGATTCTGTTGTCGAATCTAGGTCTTGGTTCAAAGAGGAAAGAAGGGTGCGGTGGGGTGGAGCATGAATCTAGGACGTGGTTCAATGAGGAAAGGAGGGAGGGAAAGTAGTATAGACTAGCTATCCAGCCGCTTTGTTGGTCGAAAAGGGAAAAAGGGGGTAACCCAGTACACATATCTGTAAGGAACCCAACTCTTTGTTGAAAAGGGAAAGAAACTGGGGGGGTCGGGTAGTTTGTGCAGGACTAGATTTGCTGCCCTCACATCGGAAAAAGTTTCAAAGAGAACAAATATGGGACCAACGCAGATATGCTGCTTGGCTACATACTCTGCATCACCCATTTATACGTGTGGACGCACATGGTGCTAGCATGTCCCATGTCCCATCCACATGATTGTGCAGTGTATTTTGAGATGTTGTACTACTTGTATTGGTACTGTTTTAAATAAATGTTGAATTGAAGTCATTGTATTTTAAGCAATGCCACTCTCAGAATTAACTACTGAACTATTTTCAGAGAATTTCTTTGTTAATATGAATCAATGCAACCGTTTTAGAAATGCTACTGTCCTATACTTTGTTTTCCATCAAGATAAGGTAGATGCTTCTTTTTGTGGCCGCATGTTTCATCCTCCTTTATTGGCAGTAATTGTTTCCTTTTCTGCCTCTGTTAAATCAGGGTATCTATTCAACTTGTTGCTATAGGAAACTTAAATGTCTCACCGGCGACTTTACTTGATTTCAGAGTAACTGCACAAAATGAGATTGGATTTCCTATTTGTGTTGGCAAATTCGTATGTGATCTTGTGTGTGTCATGACAGGTTGGTACTTGCCTTCATCCACATGACCGTGCAGTGTGTTTTGAGATGCTGTGCTACTTGTATTGGTACTGTTTTAAATAAATTTTGAATTGAAGCTATTGTATTGCTGTCTTTTCCCATTAAGTAGGGAACAAAAATGGGACCAACCCAGACATTATGCTTGTTGCTTTGTTACAACAAACTCTGCATCACCCCCTTTATAAGTAGATGGAAGCACATGTTGTTGCTGCGCCAACTCTCCCCTAGAACTGTTTATGCTTTTTGTTAATATAATGCCGCTGGTAAAATTAAGCAATGCCACTCTCAGAATTAACTACTGAATCTTATTTCAAAACTGCAACACTTGTTAGGGATTGGCGGGATTACCATTTTTGTGGCCGCATGTTTCATCCTCCTTTATTGGCCAGTACTTGATTCCTTTTTTGCCTTTGTTAAAACAGGGATATCTATTCAACTTGTTGCTATTGCGACATTTTGCTTCGCTTAATTTTGGTGGAACTGCACAAAATGAGACCGGATTTCCATATATGTGTTGAGATCTCTCTGAGGTCTTCCTCACGAGTTATTTCTAATCTTGGTCTTGAAAGGTCAGTACTGACTTTCCTCATAATTAACTATTGAATCTTAGTTCAAAACTGCAACACTTGTTAGGGATCGGCGGGAGTACCATTTCTGTTAGGGATCGGCTGGAGTACATGTTTAAGAAATGTATTGTTCAGATAATGTCTCTGTTATTATATATCAGTTACAGTGTTTTACAAATGGTACTATCCTACTTTGTAGTTCTTTCTACATGTTTAACCAAGGTATTGTTAAGATAATGTCTCTGTTAAAATGAATCAGTCGCATTGTTTTAGGAATGTTACTTTTCTGCTTTGTCGTTCTTTATACATGTTGAAACAAGGCATTGTTAAGATAATGTCTCAGTTAATATGAATGAATCACACTAATTGAGAATTGCTACTCTCCTGCTTTGTTTCCCATTAAGACAAGGTAGATCAGTAGATGTTTTTCTTCTGGGAGTACAAGTCATCAACCGTTATTTCTCAGTAATTGTTTCCCTTATAACTTTTGTTGCTTACAGGGATATGAAAATTAAAGCTCGGTTTTATTCTGACTTTGATTTTAGTTGAACTGCACAAAAGGAGCCAATGTGTCTATGGCAAACTGCTGCATTAGTGGGTCTAGTTGGTCTTACCACTTTGCAGAAAGAAGCAGTCACTGTTTGCGCTACATTACACAAGGAATGATCGAGAAGCTTTACAGAGTATTAGTAGACGCTGGTGACATGACTAGTCTGCAGAGATGGCTTCTTTACTTGTGGTTCGGAGGAACACTGGGCAAACAAGTGCCCAAACAAGTACCAAGAAGCCAGGACAGGACTCCAAGTCTGTCAATGTCACTCTAAGCAACAATGATGGGGCATCTGGGTATGGTAATCTGTTTACCGTACTTTCAGTTTGTTAGTCCACCGATTGGTGGGTTGACACTGGGGCCAATATTCATGTGTGTGCAGATGTGTCTTTGTTTTCTGGCAGCATATAAATACGAAATCCATAGGGATGCTCAGCTTGATTTTAGTGGAACTACACAAAATATTCAGATGGTCCGTGTCCTCCATAATAATACTTCATCATGCACAATACACCAAATGGTTCTCTAATTATTCGTCGTCACCTTGAGCCACCGTACTATCAGATGGCAAACTGATAACAAACCCTGCCCGTTCCACAATCATAGGCATTACATATTTTGAATGGGAAAAGCTTGTCAAAGTTGACATTGGTTTAATATATTGGAATTGGAAAACCTTGTCAATTTTTGCTGATTGATGTTAGCCAGAAGACATGCATTTGATATTTTTGAGTGGGACGCCCTTTGCTGTGAGCAACGTCGATCGTTTTTTCCTACTCCTGTCTTCAGTTCAGAAGTAAATATTTACTCTGCTGAGATGCATAGTCACATGAATGTTGACTTATGTAAGATATTTTAAGAGTTTGTTCTGAATATTGTCTATGTAATGCCAGGCCTTGTGTTTGATTGCAAAGTTGAGCTTGGAATGTTGTGGCATGCGGCATCGCGAGCTGTTCACCGTGCCTCCTGAGAATAATGCTTCGCATTGTTTTGCATGTCGATCTAATGCCAGTGATTTGCTTGTTAGGAAGATCATCCTCTTCTATTGTTTCCGTGCTTAAGAATTTCATCGGCTTATGTTTCATTCATAGCCTATACGACAAGTCGGGTAGGTTAGACGTGAAACCATATGATCTTCCGACCAACTCATCATCTTAGGCCGTGATTGGATCGTCGTTTTCCAACCAAAACCGCTTGTAAAACTGATGCTTGTAAATAAAAGCAGATGGTCTCAGGCGAAGCGCTTGGTTGGTCGATTTCGACTAGTAAAATATACACCGGTCTCTCAAATTACACGCATAACCCGCCAGTTTTACTTACAGACCTCGGGCCCTCGGTTTCATTATGCCTGTATTTCACGCGTTGTTTCCGATGACGAGTAAATTACACTTGTATCTTAATACAGTTGTGAAATAAACCAGAGCTCCCAAGCGCGGCCTTACCGTTTCATGCCGTCTCAGTCTCTCGAAGGTGCTCATAGGTGTCCCATGATCTTGGCTTCCTGAATGAGCAGCAGGCGCTGTATCAGACCATCCGTAGGGCCCGCGAGGCCCTCTCCATCATCCTTTGAGTTGTTGCGCTCGCCGTGGCGCCGAGCATTGTTAACATGGTCAATGAACATGAGGATTCAGGAGATGACTTTATTTTGACTGGTTGACAGTAGGGACCGACTAGGGCCATATCCGTACGTAAGCAAGTGCCTCCTTATTATGTACAACTATATTTTTTTTTGCTTCCTCCTGGTTTCCTGACATCATGGTCCCACACCATTGTCAACCTATGTAGTCAATAAACAAGAGAATTGCACAAGGTGCGGCCGACAGCTGGGACCAAGCAGCTCGAGCAGTATTTGTGTTTTTGAGGCGTGAGCACTGCAGAGTTTTTCTTGGTCATGTTTTCATTGTTGTTCAGAGGAGAGCAGGGTATTAACTGGGTGGGCTGTGGCCCGTCTAGCCTAGGACAGATATCCAGCCCAGATATTATTATTTTTCAAGATGAAAATGGCTAGCCCAGCTATACGTTTTTTTGAGGAATACCCAGGCAAGGTCAACTTATTATTCTCCGCCCCGCTGGGCTGCAAATCTTTCCTAGGAGGGATGCATTAGGCTTAATAGGAAAATGGGCTTTAAAAAATAATAAAAGGTATGTAATTATAAAAACTGGGCAGTAACTATAAAAAATGCACCAAGCACGGAATTAGTTTATAAAATATTACTTATGGATTTTGAAAATCTTAATTTTTAATTGTTGCGCGCGCAATGTTTCGTTAGATTTTTAAGTAATACAAACTTATATTTAATCTGACTAGAAATTTCGAGATAAAAATATTTCGGATCCTTTCAAAATGTGGGAAATTTTTATTGAATTCTGTCTTGAACGGTTGGTTGAAATTATTAATCGTTTTCCTAGCTAGAAAATGGGTTCTACTTTTAGCAAACTGTAAATGGGCTGTAGTAAATTTCATTAGAATTCAAAAATGGGCTGTACATTCTTACAGATCGCAAATGGGCTATAAGTTCTCTCCCACACACTTGTGGGCCTACTAAGTTGACGGGTCCCCTAAAAAAAAGAAGTTGACGCGTATGCAAGGCTTTGTCAACTTATTATAGTCAACACACGGTTCTAGCAGCAGTGGCCGTTGGATGTCCATCCAACGGATGCCGTGCTTCTTCTTCAATCTCAGATATTCTAGCTTCACCCGCCCAAAAAATGATTCCTCCCCCTAACATCTGGGGCGCACCGTTTCGAAAGCTGGCCTGTGGGCCTACTAAGTTGACGCGTACCAAGGGCTTTGTCAACTTAGTCAATATGAACAATTCTAGCTGCAGTGACCGTACGATGTCCATCCAACGACCATAGTGCTTCTTCAATCTCTGATATTCTTGCTCCAACCGCCCGAAGGAGCGCTGGTCGTGCCGCGTGCTCCTGCCTCCCGTGGCCGGCTGTGATGCCGCGGAGGCCTCACCACCCCCTACTACTCGCACCGCTGGCCAAGCCATCCCTCTACTCACCCACACCCCCTGTTATTCCGCGGCGACGGCAGCCTCACACCGCAGCCGAACCAGTGAACCCTCGTACTCCTCTCCGCGCGGGCTTCCACTGCCGCGTCTTCCTCGGCTCCGCGTCGTCCCCTTCCTGGGCCTCGCCGTCGTCCATCGCCCTGGTGCTCTCGGTGCGGCGTGGTCAACGTGGTCAAGGAACGGCTTCCATCGGACGTGGACTATACGTGGAGAGGCTGACAGCTGGGTCCAGGACGGCAGCAAGGAAGTGCCTATTTATTACGCGGAAAATAATGATTCCTCCAGCTGACAGCAGGGACCCACCGGACGGGCCACCGTATTTCACGAAAAAAACGTTTGCCCCCTGACTGCTGGGACCCACCGGACGGGCCACCGTATTGCGTGAAAAAAACGTTCCCCCCGCTGTCAGCTCGGACCCACAGGAAGTGCCTCCTTATTACGCACAAAAAAATGAATACTCCCCCTGCTGGTGGGGACCCACCTTGGTGGGAGGCTGACTTGTGGGCCTACTAAGTTGACGGGGATGGAGTGCTTTGTCAACTTAGTCAATATGAACGATTCTAGCTCTAGTGACCGTACGATGTCCATCCAACGGCCGTAGTGCTTCTTCAACCTCTGGTCTTGTTGCTCCAGCGGCCCAAAGCAGCGCCGGTCTTGCCGCATGCTCCTCCCTCCCATGGCCGGCTGTGCTGCCGCAGAGGCCTCACCGCCCCCTACTATTCCCACTGCTGGCCAGGCCCTGCGGCGACAGCAGCCTCACACCGCAGCCGAACCAGTGAACCCTCGTACTCCTCTCCGCGCGGGCTTCCACTGCCGCGTCTTCCCCGGCTCCGCTTCGTCCCCTTCCTAGGCCTCGCCGTCGTCCACCGCCTTGGTGCTCTCGGCGCGGTGTGGTCAACGTGGTCAGGGAACGACTTCCACTGGAAGAGTACTGTCGTGGAGAGGCTGATAGCTGGGTCCACGACCGCAGCAAGGAAGTGCCTCCTTATTACGCGCAAAATAATTATTCCTCCACCTGACAGCGGGGACCCACCGGATGGGCCACCGTATTTCATAAAAAAAACATTTCCCCCTGATTGCTGGGACCCACCAGCTACATCTTCGCACGCAAGGAAGTGCGTCTGGGCAAAAAACAAAAAATGATTCGCCCCCTGACTGCTGGGACCCACGAGCTACATCTTCGCAGGCAAGGAAGTGCCTGACAGTCGGGACCTACCTGGTCGAAGCGTACGTAGCGTTGTCATTATGGTCGCGACGTGTACGTACATACTGGTCGATGTAGAGGCATGCACGTGTCGTACTAGAGGCAGGCACGTAGCACGTACACGTACGTACAGCGGCCAGGGTGCAAGAAAGTAAATACGGCCACGTACGTACATACGGGCGGGGTCTCGAACGCCTACTCGCGCGTACGTACGGCCAGGGCTCGTGTACATGGCTGGGTCAGAACGGAGAAACTGTGTCACATCCCTAGTTCTGGTTTGCTCTAGGTTAGCTAGTCATGTTGCATCATGTTTAAATTTCTCAGAAACTTGAAATAGGGGATGATAAACCCTAGCAGCAAATGAAATTCAACTAGGTTCAAACTTAAATCTTTCAATGATCCCAAAACGCCCTTTAGAAATGTTCATCATTTCTGAATTGGTCCAGCACCTCTAACAAAAATGATGCACATATTTCTAGGCCATTCTGGATTTTTGAATTAACTCATATTGTATTTGAATTGGGGCATTTAAATCCTATAAATATTTTAAATGCTCTAATAATTCTGAAACTAGTTGAGGGCTGTTGGGAATAATTTCAACAGTGCCCACAAATATTTTCAGAACTTCTGGAAATGCTCTGGCATTTTTAATAAAGCCAAAACAATTGCAGAAAATAGAAAACAGAAAACAATAGAAAGGTGAGAGAGAGGAACCTCACCTGGGCTTACCTGGCGGCCCAAGTGGCCAGCCCAGCCCACCACCGCAGCCCCTCTGTTGCCTTCCTCCTCGCGCCAGTAGGCAGGAGCGCGTGCCCGGCGCGGGCAGCCACACGCCGGCCACCTCCTCCCTGCCTGGCTGCCTCCTCCTCCCCCTGGACATCTCTCGCAGCGCCACGCCACCCCCTGGAACTCTCTCACTCTCTCCCGACCTCCTCCCCCTCCTCTGCTCTCTCTCCCTCTCTGCCCGAGCGGAGCTCGCGTCACCGCCGTGCTTCGCTCGCGTGGCCGCCGTCGTCCCCAAGCGCCACCGCCCTTCCCAGAGCTCCACCGTCTCGCGCTACCCTCTCTCGTCGACGCACGCAAGGCAGGGAGCAGCAGAACATCGCCCCCATCGTCCCCATCGCCGCCTCTGCTTCGTCCCCGCCGTCATCGATTCGTCGGCCACAGCGCTTCCCCGGCCTCTTCTTTGACTCCACTCGAACTGTGGTGAGCTCGCGAACGAAACCCCTCTCTCGCCCCGGCCTCGCACGTCCTCTAGTCACCGTTTCCGCAAGCTCCCGAGCTCGCCACCGCTGGCCATGGCGCCGCCGTGGCCAGAGCCCGAACCAGCCGCTCCCGCACGCGTCGTCATCCTCCTCACCTCTCCAGGAGCCGTAGCCACCACCAGATCCTTCCCATGTGCCCTACAGCCACCGCCCGAGCTCACCTGAGCTTCGGCCGGTGCCGCGAGCTCGTCTCCGGCGAGTATAGTGCACCCCAGCCGCTGCTGCCTACTCCGTTGGATGCGGACGAGCATGGGCTCCCTCCTGGTGGTCGCACCGCACCTAACCGCAGCCCCTAGCGCCGCCTAGCTGCAGCTCCGCCGTGCGGAATGGTCGCCGCCGGCCAGAGTCCGGCGATGATGACGTGCCACCATCATTAGCGCCTAATTAATCACCTAGAGTCACTGACAGTGGGCCCTAGTGCCTGCTAATTAGTTTTGTTAGGTTTAATTAATCACTGTTTAGCCACCGTGTCAATGACAGGTAGGACCCCCACGTCAGGTTTGACCTAGACAGGGTCAGTTGACCTGCTGACGTCACACTGACGTCAGGCTGACGCAGAAAATCATTTTCTGGATTAAAAACAATTCAGAAATTCCAGAAAATGCCCTAAACTTCTAAAATTCATAGAAATTCAACCGTAGCTCCAAATGAAACAAATTATATATGAAAAATGATCAGAAAAATCCAATCTTTCCATCTGCACTGGTTTCATGCATGTTAGAGCAACTTAACCTTGCTGTTTAGGACAAATCATGTAAATGGCATTTGAATTTCCACATATGGAGTTTGAATTTGAATCTTGTATTCAAACCAACTCCATTTAATATGTTGCTAGTTGCATTAGCTCAAAACACATTCATATTGCCATGTCATGATCATGCATCATATTGTGCATTGCATTAATTGTATTTCTTCTCTGTTGCCGGTATTTGTCCCCGCTCGGTAGACGATGTTCCGGCGTTGTGATCGTTGACACTAATCAAGACTAAATGCTATCTTCAGAAGTGCCAGGCAAGCAAAACCCCCTTGTTCATTCCGATACAATCCCACTCTCTCGCTCCTGCTCTCTTTTACTGCATTAGGACAACAACGATTCAACTGTTACATGTTGCGATAGTTGAACCCCTTTCCTTTGCATGACCTGTCATTGCCACAGTAAATAGATGAAACCCACTAGCATGAGTAGGATTTGTTTGAGCCCTAATGTGCCTACTCATTCATGCCTGTTTGTCATGCCTGCTATTGCTTAGAGTTGAGTCAGGTCTGATTCATCGGGGATGAATTGGAATGTGGTGAACATGTCCTACTGTTGAGAGCTAAGTGTGTGAACACGATTTGGTAAAGGTAGCGGTGAGAGGCCATGTAGGAGTACATGGTGGGTTGTCTCATTGCAGCCGTCCTCAGGAACTGAGTTCTGTGTTTGTGATCCATGAACAGTTACTACCACACATTGGGCTCCGGGCGCTCCAAGCTCTCTCGACTTATTAATCAACCTGATCTCTGTCCAGGAGTTGCAACTAGTTTCTGGTGTTTGTAGGTAGTGTTAGTAGTCTACCAAGTGGCACCCGGTACAGGTGGGCTTGGGACAGACTAGGCACCGTGGCACGGTGTACCAAGCGTAGATCCATCCGTCGAGGTGGGCTTGGGAACCCTGCACACATCGTTCGGGGCCGTGAGCGACACCCTGGCCGGATCTCCTTGCGGATGGAACCCGAATAGGCGATAAACCTGGACGAGAGACTTGTGTGGTTAGTCAGGTCGTGGCCGACTCCCTCGCCAGGCTTCCGCTTGAAGGTTGCCGAGGTACACGACGTGTACATGGTGGTAAGTGGCGAGAGCGTGTGTGAAGAAGTACAACCCTGCAGGATTAATATGATCTATTCGAATAGCCGTGTCCGCGGTAAAGGACTTCTGGGTTGCCTGTACAGTTCATAGACAAGTGAAAGTGGATACTCTAAAATGCGCAAGATAAGCGTGAGTGCTATAGATGGCGTTCTCGTAGGGAGACGGGAGCAGATCCATAGTGGTGTATTGATATGGTGAATATGTGGACTCGTGTGCGCCACCTCAAAAGAGTTACTTGCAGTCGTAGTTCAGGATAGCCACCGAGTCAAAGCTGGCTTGCTGCAGTTAAACTCCACCACCCCCTTTGTTGATACCGATGCATACGTAGATAGTCCTGATGTAAGTCTTGCTGGGTACATTTGTACTCACGTTTGCTTATTTTATGTTTTGCAGAGAGACGTCAGTCTTGCTAGAAGTTCCGTGTGGACTTCGACGTTTAGCTTGATACCTCAGCTACGATCTTGTGCCCTCGGCAGGATCTGGTAGATAGTCAGGCTTCTCAGCCTTTTTCATTTATAGATGTCTGTACTCAGACATGTTAAGCTTCCACATGTGCTTTGACTTGTATGCTCTGAATGTTGGGTCATGAGACCCATGTTTGTAATATCTGGCTCTTCGGAGCCTAATGAATAAATACTCTGAGTCATAGAGTCTTGTTGTGATGCCATGTTGTATTTGCACATATCGAGCATATTGTGTGTATGATTGAAATGCTTGGTATGTGTGGGATCCGACAACCTAGTTGTTTATCCTTGGTAGCCTCTCTTATGGGTAAATGTAGTCTTGTGCTTCCATGAGCCATAGTAGTCCACTACAGCCCGGTTCACCGGAGTCCTGCTAGCCCAGCACTACTGCTCCGGAACACTTGACTGGCCGGCATGTGATTCACTTCGTTCCTGTGTCTGTCCCTTCGGGGAAATGTCACGCGGTGACATCCGGAGTCCTGCCTAGCCTGCTACAGCCCGAGTTCCCGGAGTCCTGTTAGCCCAGAGCTACAGCCCGGATTCGCACGCTGCTGACCGACATGCTCGATGTTGATTCATGTATGCCTGTCCCCGTAAGTTAGTGCCACTTTGGGTTCACGACTAGTCATGTCGGCCCGGGTTCTCTGTCATATGGATGCTAGCGACACTATCATATACGTGAGCCAAAAGGCACAAACGGTCCCGGGCCATGGTAAGGCGACACCCGTGGGAATACCGTGCGTGAGGCCACAAAGTGATATGAGGTGTTACCGGCTAGATCGATGTGACATGGAATCGGGGTCCTGGAAGCTTTGGTATCAGAGCCTGACTGCCTGTAGGATTACCAAGCCAAACTGGTCGAAGTTGTGTCTAGAAATGATTTAGTTATATAAGGGAATTGATTGTGGAAGGGAACGTAAGGCTCTTTTTACTCCTTTAGCTTATGCCTTCTGATCTGAGTCACCCTCTTCTCTTCCACGGGGATTAAGAACTAGGTTTCTCATCTTTCTATCAGGATCACGTGTTACTAATCCGTAGACTCATAGGATTGTTGGTCTGAAGCCTCAGTTCAGTTTCTACTACTTCCATATGTTGTCTGTTGAACCAGAACCTTGATATTATGATGTCGTTGAGTGGTTATGCCACCATTTTGCAGGATGTCTCAAATATTTTTGAGCATTTACAGCGGTTATGCTGTCTGAGTCATCCCAGGTTTCTAAATAGTCTGATGCATTTGCAAATCCCTTCTTTCTGTTCCCGACGTTCCTTTGGGCCAGATTAATCCCACTAATCGGTGAGTTGAGGTGCTCTGTTGCCTCGACATATATGTTGGAGCTATTATTATGACCCTAGGTGTTTTAGGGAGTCACCTAGTAATCTAGCTATGCTTTGTATTCCCAGTGTGATGATTCTGGCCACCATTCTCGAAAGCATCTCGTGATGCCATTTAGTAGTAGGTATCCTACTTCTGGGTTCTTGAGCCCAAGATTCACTCCACTTACCTCCTGTTGATAGTGTTTGCTCGTTCCTTTAGGATATTAGTAACCTTGCGACAGTCCTCGAGGTCCGTGGTATTTCCTTCTTCCAAATACCATGAACCACTTATGGCAGAAGTTCCTCGTTGAACCGAAAGATCACAACCAGAGTGCTCTTGATGAGTTCTCGATTCTATGTTGTGACTCTGCCAGTTCTACCTTTCTGCATGGGTTATCCGGAAGAAATGCCGAGCTTCGCTCGACATACTAATCTATGCATCCACAACTCAAAAAAAAACATATGTTCCTTTGAGTTGTCCCTCTTTAGTTGTATTCCGACCCTCGTCTATCAATTGATAGTCAGGAGTAGTTGTGCCTTCGTGTTAGCGATGCTTATTATTCTTGTGGTCCGTCGAGCCGTTCTACTTCAGAATGACTAGGAGAAACAAACTCCAGTACCTCATCCATATCTAGGATTGGGTCAAAGCAGTTGTATTCCGCAGATCAAAATGCCAATCCAGCTATTGATTCTGTTCTACCCTGAAGTATTGCCCTCTTTATGTCAGGAATATCATAGGAATTGCACAACCTCCTATGAACTCTTGATACAGTGATACTTCTCACTATCATCTTTCATTCCTCGGTCTCCGTGTTCTGTAACCGGAACACCGACAAGTGAATCGTGATGCGTGAAATCAATACTCCTAGCAACCGTGTTGCTTGGTAGTTAATGGACATTAATTTCATCCTTAGCGTGTTGGTTACTGAATCACATCCTAAGGTTGATCGTGCTACCCAGTCCTTATTCCCGGTGCGCTTTTCGATCAATGAGTTAGGATAGTGTCAGTCCTTGCTTATTCGGTCATATCGTCTTGCTCTGAAAAGCAAGATTGTTCTCGAGCTTAATAACATATTGGTGGTTCGTGATTTTCTAATTATCTTCTCGGAAGTATCACCAGGTTGTTTCCTGACTGTTATGTTGAGCTCGTGATCAAGTTGGTTTCTTGTAAATCACCCCTTCTCTAAGAATCTGTGTTGGATACCCTGAACTGGTTGGTTAAGCTAAACAATAACTTGGAGAGTTGGAAGATAAAAGCTTGCCAGCTTAGTTCATTTCAAGGGATATATTTGCGTGTGTTGAAGATAGATAATATCTTCATCGATTGGTCTCTGTGATCAGTTGTTGGACCTATTGTCGTATCCAGACTTTGATTTGAGTATGGGCTATCATCAAATCAACTCAGAACCAACGATGTTCGTAATGTTGTCTTACTCGTGGTTGAACCCTCGAGCATACACCATTATATCTTTTTGGTCTGACCAATTCTATCACTTGTTCACATAATTATGGAAGTCCATCTCCATTGGAATTTTGATAACTTGTTGTTGAGCCCATCAGCAACATTTTATCTCGTCCATGATTCATGTTGCACATTAAGCTAGTGTTGGAAACTTTTGAAAGCATTTCTTCATGCTAGCTCATGAAGCATATGTTTGGGGTGAAAGAAGTGACCCTCTCCAAGTTCACGTGCATTAGGTGTAAGTCGCCGCCATGAATTTGAGAAAGGTTTGTTTGTTTCCCCTGGAATCACCCCAAGTCAGCCTTGCACGTGCAAAGTATTATGTGGTCTGTTAGACTGATCATCTTCGTTCCATATGAATTCCGTAGCACACCAAGCCACTGATTGATTTGTTCAAGGAAAAGAAGTTCCTTCTTAAGAGCAAGACTTATACAAGGACTTCAATATCCTCGATGATGGTTCCCCACCTGAACTCGGTAGTGTTTTATTATAAGACGACTACGTGGCCATGCTTGTCCGGGACAGCGTGTTCACAGGTTGTAGCAGAACCAACTCATTTTGGAGTTTGCTATCGTAGTTCATCTCCCGAGAATCTCGCAACATCATCTCGTCGGTTTGTGTTGCAAACCTTCCTTTCCAGGCATGTTGTCTGAATTATCCTATTACCAACCAGATTTGAATCTCAGGCAGATATGATGGTTGGAACTTCTTCCAAGAACTATGATATAGGCTCCAGTGAAGTGGACGCACCTAGCTGGAAGCACCATTATTGTAGTATCTTGATTAAGCCGTTTGGTCACTTCCCATGAGGATTTCATATGATTTATCCCACAAGTTGTTCCTTATGGATTTCTGTGCCTCCGAAGTCCGACCTTTACTTGATGGCCACGTTGATGTTTTTTTAGCATAACCGTGGTAGCTAGAACATCAGGGAGAACATTAGAAGCGGAGTGCTAAATGTCTCTCGGTCGATCATCCAGATTTGCTTCTTTGGCATTGCTAAGGAAAAATCTGAGAAAGTGTTGTCCTCCTTTGCACCTGCATCCTCCATCACCGTTCATCATGGTAGTATGATGTGTTGCCAGGATCCTCGGCACGGATGTTGGTAAAACCTTGATGAATATGGAAATGCTCAAGTTTGTCTTGAAAGCACGCTCAGTCACTAGGTTATATCCTTGGTATCAACTGGAATGTGCCTTCCATTTGCCGAGTTGTTCTATAACCATAGTTTCCTTTCCAAATTGAGTGTGCCATTCTATTGAATTCTTTCAAATGATCATTTGTAAATTGCCTTACGTTGGTATGGAGAGTTTCAATGATCTCTGAATCAAAAGTAATTCTTTTAGACACTTAAGGGAATATTTCTATGAGCCAACTTCCCTAAGGTGCCCCGTTATGGAGTCATGGCAATTAACTCCTCGCTGCTTTGGAACCCATGCACCATATTATCTAAGCGTGGGATTGTTGCCCACCAAATCAAATCTCATCGTTTGTTCTTCCATCCCTCTCGATGTGTTTTGTGTCTCAACTCGAGATGTTTCAACATCTCATTCCGCGAGTTGATCTTGTATAGCTCGATCTTCGAGAAGATCAATCCTGTAGAGTTTCCCTCTCTTCCGTCATCATAGTTGGATGAAGCTCTCCAAAGAAAAGATGTCAAGATCAAGATGATGCAATGAATCAACATCTTCGAGAAGAACAATTGGATCGTGAAGATTATGTTACTTTGCGTTCCCCTTTCATCTTACCCTACGCTTGAATCTCGGGACGAGATTTTTGTTTAGTGGGGGTGAGTTATCACATCCCTAGTTCTCGTTTGCTCTAGGTTAGCTAGTCATGTTACATCATGTTTAAATTTCTCAGAAACTTGAAATAGGGGATGATAAACCCTAGCAGCAAATGAAATTCAACTAGGTTCAAACTTAAATCTTTCAATGATCCCAAAATGCCCTTTAGAAATGTTCATCATTTCTGAATTGGTCCAGCACCTCTGACAAAAATGATGCACATATTTCTAGGCCATTCTAGATTTTTGAATTAACTCATATTGTATTTGAATTGGGGCATTTAAATCCTATAAATATTCTAAATGCTCTAATAATTCTGAAACTAGTTGAGGGCTGTTGGGAATAATTTCAACAGTGCCCACAAATATTTTCAGAACTTCTGGAAATGCTCTGGCATTTTTAATAAAGCCAAAACAATTTGCAGAAAATAGAAAACAGAAAACAATAGAAAGGTGAGAGAGAGGAACCTCACCTGGGCTTACCTGGCGGCCCAAGTGGCCGGCCCAGCCCACCACCGCAGCCCCTATGTCGCCTTCCTCCTCGCACCAGTAGGCAGGGGCGCGTGCCCGGCACGGGCAGCCACACGCCGGCCACCTCCTCCGTGCCTGGCTGCCTCCTCCTCCCCCTGGACGTCTCTCGCAGCGCCACGCCACCCCTTGGAACTCTCTCACTCTCTCCCGACCTCCTCCCCCTCCTCTGCTCTCTCTCCCTCTCTGCCCGAGCGCAGCTCGCGTCGCCGCCGTGCTTCGCTCGCGTGGCCGCCGTCGTCCCCAAGCGCCACCGCCCTTCCCAGAGCTCCACCGTCTCGCGCTACCCTCTCTCGTCGACGCACGCAAGGCAGGGAGCAGCAGAACGTCGCCCCCATCGTCCCCATCGCCGCCTCTGCTTCGTCCCCGCCGTCGTCGATTCGTCGGCCACAGCGCTTCCCCGGCCTCTTCTTCGACTCCACTCGAACTGTGGTGAGCTCGAATGAAACCCCTCTCTCGCCCCGGCCTCGCACGTCCCCTAGTCACCGTTTCCGCAAGCTCCCGAGCTCGCCACCGCTGGCCATGGCGCCGCCGTGGCCAGAGCCTGAACCAGCCGCTCCCGCACGCGTCATCATCCTCCTCACCTCTCCAGGAGCCATAGCCTCCACCAGATCCTTCCAATGTGCCCTACAGCCACCGCCCGAGCTCACCCGAGCTTCGGCCGCAGCCGCGAGCTCGTCTCCGGCGAGTATAGTGCACCCCAGCCACTGCTGCCTACTCCGTTGGATGCGGACGAGCATGGGCTCCCTCCTGGTGGTCGCACCGCACCAAACCGCAGCCCCTAGCGTCGCCTAGCTGCAGCTCTGCCGTGCGGAATGGTCGCCGCCGGCCAGAGTCCGGCGATGATGACGTGCCACCGTCATTAGCGCCTAATTAATCACCTAGAGTCACTGACAGTGGGCCCTAGTGCCTGCTAATTAGTTTTGTTAGGTTTAATTAATCACTGTTTAGCCACCGTGTCAATGACAGGTAGGACCCCCACGTCAGGTTTGACCTAGACAGGGTCAGTTGACCTGCTGACGTCACACTGACGTCAGGCTGACGCAGAAAATCATTTTCTGGATTAAAAACAATTCAGAAATTCCAGAAAATGCCCTAAACTTCTAAAATTCATAGAAATTCAACCGTAGCTCCAAATGAAACAAATTATATATGAAAAATGATCAGAAAAATCCAATCTTTCCATCTGCACTGGTTTCATGCATGTTAGAGCAACTTAACCTTGCTGTTTAGGACAAATCATGTAAATGGCATTTGAATTTCCACATATGGAGTTTGAATTTGAATCTTGTATTCAAACCAACTCCATTTAATATGTTGCTAGTTGCATTAGCTCAAAACACATTCATATTGCCATGTCATGATCATGCATCATATTGTGCATTGCATTAATTGTATTTCTTCTCTGTTGCCGGTATTTGTCCCCGCTCGGTAGACGATGTTCCGGCGTTGTGATCGTTGACACTAATCAAGACTAAATGCTATCTTCAGAAGTGCCAGGCAAGCAAAACCCCCTTGTTCATTCCGATACAATCCCACTCTCTCGCTCCTGCTCTCTTTTACTGCATTAGGACAACAACGATTCAACTGTTACATGTTGCGATAGTTGAACCCCTTTCCTTTGCATGACCTGTCATTGCCACAGTAAATAGATGAAACCCACTAGCATGAGTAGGATTTGTTTGAGCCCTAATGTGCCTACTCATTCATGCCTGTTTGTCATGCCTGCTATTGCTTAGAGTTGAGTCAGGTCTGATTCATCGGGGATGAATTGGAATCTGGTGAACATGTCCTACTATTGAGAGCTAAGTGTGTGAACATGATTTGGTAAAGGTAGCGGTGAGAGGCCATGTAGGAGTACATGGTGGGTTGTCTCATTGCAGCCGTCCTCAGGAACTGAGTTCTGTGTTTGTGATCCATAAACAGTTACTACCACACATTGGGCTCCGGGCGCTCCAAGCTCTCTCGACTTATTAATCAACTTGATCTCTGTCCAGGAGTTGCAACTAGTTTCTGGTGTTTGTAGGTAGTGTTAGTAGTCTACCAAGTGGCACCCGGTACAGGTGGGCTTGGGACAGACTAGGCACCGTGGCACGATGTACCAAGCGTAGATCCATCCGTCGAGGTGGGCTTGGGAACCCTGCACACATCGTTCGGGGCCGTGAGCGACACCCCGGCCGGATCTCCTTGCGGATGGAACCCGAATAGGCGATAAACCTGGACGAGAGACTTGTGTGGTTAGTCAGGTCGTGGCCGACTCCCTCGCCAGGCTTTCGCTTGAAGGTTGCCGAGGTACACGACGTGTACATGGTGGTAAGTGGCGAGAGCGTGTGTGAAGAAGTACACCCCTGCAGGGTTAATATGATCAATTCGAATAGCCGTGTCCGCGGTAAAGGACTTCTGGGTTGCCTGTACAGTTCATAGACAAGTGAAAGTGGATACTCTAAAATGCGCAAGATAAGCGTGAGTGCTATAGATGGCGTTCTCGTAGGGAGACGGGAGCGGATCCATAGTGGTGTATTGATATGGTGAATATGTGGACTCGTGTGCGCCACCTCAAAAGAGTTACTTGCAGTCGTAGTTCAGGATAGCCACCGAGTCAAAGCTGGCTTGCTGCAGTTAAACTCCACCACCCCCTTTGTTGATACCGATGCATATGTAGATAGTCCTGATGTAAGTCTTGCTGGGTACATTTGTACTCACGTTTGCTTATTTTATGTTTTGCAGAGAGACGTCAGTCTCGCTAGTAGTTCCGTGTGGACTTCGACATTTAGCTTGATACCTCAGCTACGATCTTGTGCCCTCGGCAGGATCTGGTAGATAGTTAGGCTTCTCAGCCTTTTTCATTTATAGATGTCTGTACTTAGACATGTTAAGCTTCCGCATGTGCTTTGACTTGTATGGTCTGAATGTTGGGTCATGAGACCCATGTTTGTAATATCTGGCTCTTCGGAGCCTAATGAATAAATACTCTAAGTCGTAGAGTCTTGTTGTGATGCCATGTTGTATTTGCACATATCGAGCATATTGTGTGTATGATTGAAATGCTTGGTATGTGTGGGATCCGACAACCTAGTTGTTTATCCTTGGTAGCCTCTCCTATGGGGAAATGTAGTCTTGTGCTTCCATGAGCCATAGTAGTCCGCTACAGCCCGGTTCACCGGAGTCCTGCTAGCCCAGCACTACTGCTCCGGAACACTTGACTGGCCGGCATGTGATTCACTTCGTTCCTGTGTCTGTCCCTTCGGGGAAATGTCACACGGTGACATCCGGAGTCCTGCCTAGCCTGCTACAGCCCGGGTTCCCGGAGTCCTGTTAGCCCAGAGCTACAGCCCGGATTCGCACGCTGCTGACCGACATGCTCGATGTTGATTCATGTATGCCTGTCCCCATAAGTTAGTGCCACTTTGGGTTCACGACTAGTCATGTCGGCCCGGGTTCTCTGTCATATGGATGCTAGCGACACTATCATATACGTGAGCCAAAAGGCGCAAACGGTCCCGGGCCATGGTAAGGCGACACCCGTGGGAATACCGTGCGTGAGGCCACAAAGTGATATGAGGTGTTACCGGCTAGATCGATGTGACTTGGAATCGGGGTCCTGACAAACTGCGCCATCGTCGTGTTCATGGGGAGACAACGGAATGCGTCGTGTTCATCGGGAGGAAACGGAACGCGTGGGAGCCAACCAGCTTGGACGGAACAACCGATGGAAACGAGCCCTGGCGTACAGCAGAACGGAGGAAACGGCCTTGTGTTCGACCGGCCATGTTCGAAACGGGATCCTGTTCATCGGGAGGGGTCTGGTGTACCACAAAACGGAGGAAACGGACCTCCTATGGTTGAAACGGGGGTCCTTTTGATCGGGAGGCTGTGGCGTACCGTAAAATGGAGGAAACGGACTTGTGTTGGAGCGCTATAGTCGAAATGGGGGTCCTGTTCATCGGGAGGGGTGTGGCGTACCGCAAAACGGGACTCCACGGGATACTGTTCATCTGCACCGTCGACCCCCTCCAGCCTCCACAGGCTACTGTTCATCCACCGTCGACCTCCTCCAGCCTCCACCTATGACTGTTCATCCACGGGCTCCTGTTCATCCAGCCTCCACCGCGCGCTACTTCACCGGCTAGTATTCAACCAGCCCTCTCCACGGGCTCCTGTTCAACCACCCCTCCACGGGCTACTGTTCATGCAGCCCTCCACCGTCTACTGTTCATCCTGCCCTCCACGGGGTGGTCCCATTCATCCTGCCCTCCACGGGGTCCTGTTCATCCAGCCCCAACCGGCTCGAACGATTCGGGTCGTGTTCATCCACCCCCACCGGGAACTGTTCATCCAGAGGCAACGCCACGGGGTCTTGTTCATCCACCCCCACAGGGAACTGTTCATCCAACCCCCCCCCCCCACAACGCTCACTATACATCCAGAGGCAGCATCGATCGGCTTCAGTTAGCAGCAGTAGTGAAGGAATCGCTCGATCGGGTTCCGTTAACAGCCATCGATCGATCGCTCAGGTTCAGTAACACGTAGCCTGCAGTGCAACCGCTTTGGTTCAGTTAGAGCCCAACGCCTCGCTCGGGTTCAGTTAGAGCCCAACGCCTCGTACACACGAGCGTACGTACAAGAGAAACGCGCATTGCTCGGCCCCCGACCACCCACCGTAACCGGGGACTCCCGGATATTTTCCGCGCCCTCACTTCTACCACGGTTTTTTCCGTCATGGACGGCCCAAAGAATGTCATGGAGCTGCGTCTCCGGCCCGCCCAGGATGAAAAGCCCATTTTCTGTCATGATTTTTTGTCATAGAAGTAGGACCCCACCACATCTATGATGATACCGGGTTTTGTCACAATTATCATCATAGAAGTGTCATAAGTATGACAGAAAAGATTTTCGTTCGGCCCAAAATGTCACGGATGAGACTTTTTTTTGTAGTGAGAGCTGTTCTGTTGGGGAAACTTCCCTCCGGGAGGGGGAAATAATCGCCATCGTCATCACCAACGATATAAAGTGACGTTCTTTTGCATAAAGATTTCGTGCATCCAACCCTAAAAGCACATGACAACCTCTGCTTCCCTCTGCGAAGGGCCTATCTTTTACCTTTGTCTTTTACCTTATACAAGAGGCATGGTGATCTTCACCTTTCCTTTTTACATTTTATCCTTTGGCAAGCACCTTGTGTTGGAAAGATCCTGATATATATATATATCCAATTGGATGTAAGCTAGCATGAACTATTATTGTTGACATTACCCTTGAGGTAAAAGGTTGGGATGCAACACTATAAGCCCCTATCTTTCTCTGTGTCTGATTAAAACTCCATACCCACAAGTATTGCGTGAGTGTTAGCAATTATGAAAGACTAAATGATAGTTGAGTATGTGGACTTGCTGAAAAGCTCTTATATTGTCTCTTTCCGATGTTATGAGAAATTGCAATTGCTTCAATAACCGAGATCATAGTTTGTTGGTTCTCAATGAAGTTTCTGATTCATACTTGACATTGTGAATAGATTATTACTTGAGCATAAGAAATCAGATGACAATATATATATATATATATATATATATATATGTTGCTGTTATAAGAATTATCATGATGGCCGCATGTCCGTATTTTATTTTATCGACACCTCTATCTCTTAACATGTGGACATATTTTTCGATATCGGCTTCCACTTGAGGAGAAGCGAGGTCTAAGCTTGGGGGAGTTGATACGTCCATTTTGCATCATGCTTTTATATCGATATTTATTGCATTATTGGCTGTTATTACACGTTATGTCACAATACTTATGCCTATCTCTTATTTTACAAGGTTTACATGAAGAGGGAGAATGCCGGCAGCTGGAATTCTGGGCTGGAAAAGAAGCAAATATTAGAGACCTATTCTGCACAGCTCCAAAAGTCTTGAAACTTCACGGAGGCACGTTTTGGAATTAATAAAAAATATTGGCGAAAGAATCCACCAGAGGGGGCCCACACCCAGGCCACGAGGGTGGGGGGCGTGCCCCCTGCCTCGTGGGCCCCCTAGCAGGCCTCCGGTGCCCATCTTCTTCTATATGAAGTCTTTTACCCTGGAAAAAATCATAAGCAAGCTTTCGGGAAGAAACTCCGCCGCCATGAGGCGGAACCTTGGCGGAACCAATCTAAGGCTCCCACAGAGCTGTTCTGCCGGGGAAACTTCCCTCCGAGAGGGGGAAATCATCGCCATCACCAGCGATCCTCTCATCGGGATGGGGTCAATCTCCATCAACATCTTCACCAGCACCATCTCCTCTAAAACCCTAGTTCATCTCTTGTATCCAATCTTTGTCCCAAAGCCTCAGATTGGTACCTGTGGGTTGCTAGTAGTGTTGATTACTCCTTGTAGTTGATGCTAGCTAGTTTATTTGGTCGAAGATCATATGTTCAGATCCTTTATGCATATTAATACCCCTCTGATTATGAACATGAATATGATTTGTGAGTAGTTACATTTGTTCCTGAGGACATGGGAGAAGTCTTGCTATAAGTAGTCATGTGAATTTGGTATTCGTTCGATATTTTGATGAGATGTATGTTGTCTCTCCTCTAGTGGTGTTATGTGAACGTCGACTACATGACACTTCACCATTATTT
The DNA here is from genome assembly GCF_002575655.3 of Aegilops tauschii subsp. strangulata. Lineage (NCBI taxonomy): Eukaryota > Viridiplantae > Streptophyta > Magnoliopsida > Poales > Poaceae > Aegilops > Aegilops tauschii. The sequence continues at coordinate 76,947,273 of NC_053037.3, forward strand.
GGGCCTAGAGGAAGGCATTGGGAAGTAATAAGTAGATGATGGGTTGCTAGAGTGACAGAAGCTTAAACCCTAGTTTATGAGTTGCTTCGTAAGGGGCTGATTTGGATCCATATGTTTAATGCTTTGGTTAGGTTTACCTTAATACTTCTTTTGTAGTTGCAGATGCTTGCAATAGGGGTTAATCATAAGTGGGATGCTTTTCCAAGAAAGGGCAGTACCCAAGCACCGGTCTACCCACATACCAAATTATCAAAGTAACGAACGCGAATCATATGAGCGTGATGAAACTAGCTTGATGGTAATTCCCATGTGTCCTCGGGAGTGCTTTTCTCTATATAAGAGTTTGTCCAGGCTTGTCCTTTTCTACAAAAAGGATTGGGCCATCCTACTGCACCTTATTTACTTTCATTACTTGTTACCCATTACAAATTACCTTATCACAAAACTATCTGTCACCGATAATTTCAGTGCTTGCAGAGAATACCTTACTGAAAACCGCTTATCATTTCCTTCTACTCCTCGTTGGGTTCGATACTCTTACTTATCGAAAGGACTACGATAGATCCCCTATACTTGTGGGTCATCAAGACTCTTTTCTGGCGCCATTGCCGGGGAGTGAAGCGCCTTTGGTAGGTGGAATTTGGTAAGGAAAAATTTATATAGTGTGCTGAAATTTACTGTCAGTTGTTACTATGGAACATAATCCTTTGAGGGGCTTGTTTGGGGTATCTTCACCCCAACCAGTAGAGCAAAGAGTTGCTCCTCAACCTACTGAACCTACTGAAAATGTTTACTTTAAAATTCCTTCGGGTATGATAGACAAACTGCTAGCTAATCCTTTTACAGGAGATGGAACATTACATCCCGATTTGCACCTAATCTATGTGGATGTTTGTGGATTATTTAAGCTTGCTGGTATGCCCGAGGATGTTATCAAGAAGAAGGTCTTCCCTTTATCTTTGAAGGGAGAGGCATTGACATGGTTTAGGCTATGTGATGATATGGGATCATGGAACTACAACCGACTGAAATTGGAATTTCATCAGAAGTTTTATCCTATGCATCTTGTTCATCGTGATCATAATTATATACATAATTTTTGGCCTCACGAAGGAGAAAGCATCGCTCAAGCTTGGGGGAGGCTTAAGTCAATGTGATATTCATGCCCCTATCATGAGCTCTCAATAGAAATGATTATTCAAAAAATATATGCTCGACTTTCTCTAAATAACCGCTCCATGCTCGATCTTCTTGTACTGGCTCTTTTATGATGAAGACTATTGAATTCAAATCAGATTTATTGGAAAGAATTAAATGCAACTCTGAAGATTTGGATCTCGGCGAAGGTAAGAAGTCAGGTATAAAACCTAAGTTTGATTGTGTTAAATCTTTTATGGATACCGATGTTTTCCGTGAATTTAGCACTAAATATGGACTTGACTCTGAGATAGTAGCTTCTTTTTGTGAATATTTTGCTACTCATGTTGATCTCCCAAAGGAGAAGTGGTTTAAATACAATCCTCCCACTGAAGTAAAAGTAGTTGCACCTATTAAAGTTGAAGAATAGACTATCACTTATAATGATCCTGTCGTTCCTACTGCTTATATTGAGAAACCACCTTTCCCTGTTAGGATAAAGGATCATGCTAAAGCTTCAACTGTGGTCAATAAAAGTAACATTAAGACACCCAAACCGCTTGAGCAAATTAAAGTTGAACCTAGTGTTGCTATGGTTAAAGATCTCTTGGCTGATAATATTGTTGGGCATGTTATTTACTTCTGCAATGAAGCTGCTAGAATTGCTAGACCTAATGCTAAAAATAAACATAGACCTGTTGTAGGCATGCCTATTATTTCTGTTAAGATAGGAGATCATTGTTATCATGGCTTATGTGATATGGGTGCTAGTGCAAGTGCAATACCTCACTCTTTATACAAAGAAATTATGCATGATATTGCACCTGCTGAGATAGAAGAAATTGATGTTACAATTAAGCTTGCCAATATAGATACTATTTCACCAGTTGGGATTGTTAGAGATGTTGAAGTCTTGTGTGGGAAAGTTAAATATCCTGCTGATTTCTTGTTCTTGGTTCCCCACCTGATAACTTTTGTCCCATTATATTTGGTAGACCCTTCTTGAATACTGTTAATGCTAGGATAGATTGCGAAAAGGATGTTGTTACTATTGGTTTGGGGGATATGTCCCATGAGTTTAACTTTGCTAAATTTCGTAGACAACCCCGTGACGAGGAATTGCCTAGTAAAGATGAAATTATTGGTCTTGCTTCTATTGTCGTGCCTCCTAGTGATCCTTTAGAACAATATTTGCTAGACCATGAAAATGATATGTTTATGAATGAAAGAAGGGAAATAGATGAAGTATTCTTTAAACAAGGACCTATTTTGAAACATAACTTGCCTGTTGAAATCCTAGGGGATCCTCCTCCACCCAAGGGAGATCCCATGTTTGAGCTTAAACCATTGCCTGATACTCTTAAATATGCTTATCTTTATGAAGAGAAGATATATCCTATTATTATTAGTGCTAACCTTTCAGAGCATGAAGAAAAGAAATTATTGAAAACTCTGAGGAAGCACAGTGCTGCTATTGTATATACTCTTGATGATCTTAAGGGCATTAGTCCCACTCTATGCCAACACAAAATAAAATTGAAGAAAGATGCTAAACCGGTTGTTGATCACCAACGACGGTTAAATCCTAAGATGAAAGAAGTGGTAAGGAAAGAAATACTAAAGCTTCTGGAGGCAGGTATAATTTATCCCGTTGCTGATAGTCAGTGGGTAAGTCCTGTCCATTGTGTCCCTAAGAAGGGAGGTATTACTGTTGTTCCTAATGATAAAGATGAATTGATCCCACAAAGAATTATTACAGGTTATAGAATGGTAATTAATTTTGCAAATTAAATAAGGCTACTACAAAGGATCATTACCCCTTACCTTTTATTGATCAAATGCTAGAAAGATTATCCAAACATACACATTTTTCCTTTCTAGATGGCTATTCCGGTTTCTCTCAAATACCTGTGTCAAAAGAGGATCAAGAAAAGACCACTTTTACTTGCCCTTTCGGTACCTTTGCTTATAGGCGTATGCCTTTTGGTTTATGTAACGCACCTACTACCTTTCAAAGATGCATGATGGCTATATTCTCTGATTTTTATGAAAAGATTGTTGAGGTTTTCATGGATGATTTCTCCGTATATGGAACTTCTTTTGATGATTGCTTGAGCAACCTTGATCGAGCTTTGTAGAGATGTGAAGAAACTAACTTTGTCTTGAATTGGGAGAAGTGCCACTTTATGGTTAATGGAGGTATTGTCCTGGGGCATAAAATTTCTGAAAGAGGTATTGAAGTTGACAAAGCTAAAGTCGATGCTATTGAAAAGTTGCCGTGTCCCAAGGACATTAAAGGTATAAGAAGTTTACTTGGTCATGCCGGTTTTTATAGGAGGTTCATTAAGGACTTCTCCAAAATCTCTAGGCCTCTGACTAATCTCTTACAAAAAGATATTCCTTTTGTCTTTGATCATGATTGTGTAGAAGCATTTGAAATACTTAAGAAAGATTTGATTTCTGCACCTATTGTTCAGCCACCTGATTGGAACCTACCCTTTGAAATTATGTGTGATGCTAGTGATTATGTCGTAGGTGTTGTTCTAGGACAAAGAGTTGATAAGAAATTAAATGTTACCCAATATGCTAGTAAAACTCTAGACGATGCCCAGAGAAATTATGCTACTACTGAAAAAGACTTTTTAGCAGTTGTATTTGCTTGTGATAAGTTCAGACCTTATATTGTTGATTCTAAAGTAACTGTTCACACTGATCATGCTGCTATTAAATACATTATGGAAAAGAAAGATGCTAAACCTAGACTTATTAGATGGGTTCTCTTGCTACAAGAATTTGATTTGCGTATTATCGATAGAAAGGGAGCTGAGAACCCCGTTGCAGACAACTTGTCTAGGTTAGAGAATGTTCTTGATGACCCACTACCTATTGATGATAGCTTTCCTGATGAACAATTAGCTGCCATAAATGCTTCTCGTACTGCCCCATGGTATGCTGATTATGCTAATTACATTGTTGCTTAATTTATACCACCTAGTTTCACATACCAGCAAAAGAAACAGTTTTTCTATGATTTAAGACATTACTTCTGGGATGACCCACACCTTTATAAAGAAGGACTAGATGGTGTTATTAGATGTTCTATACCTGAGCATGAATAGGAACAGATCCTACGCAAGTGTCACTCCGAGGCTTACGGACGACACCACGGTGGAGATAGAACTGCACATAAGGTATTGCAATCCGGTTTTTATTGGCCTACTCTCTTCAAAGATGCTCGTAAGTTTGTCTTGTCTTGTGATGAATGTCAAAGAATTGGTAATATTAGTAGACGTCAAGAAATGCCTATGAACTATTCACTTATTATTGAGCCATTCGATGTTTGGGGCTTTGATTATATGGGACCGTTTCCTTCCTCTAATCGGTATACACATATCTTAGTTGCTGTTGATTACATTACTAAGTGGGTAGAAGCTACTCCAACTAGTAGTGCTGATCATAACACCTCTATTAAGATGCTTAAAGAAGTTATTTTTCCGAGGTTTGGAGTCCCTAGATACTTAATGACTGATGGTGGTTCACATTTTATTCATGGTGCCTTTCGTAAAATGCTTGCTAAGTATGATGTTAATCATAGTATTGCATCTCCATATCACCCGCAGTCTAGTGGTCAAGTAGAACTTAGTAATAGAGAGCTCAAATTAATTTTGCAAAAGACTGTTAATAGATCTAGAAAGAATTGGTCCAAGAAACTTGAGGATGCATTATGGGCCTATAGAACTGCATATAAATATCCTATGGGTATGTCTCCGTATAAAATGGTTTATGGAAAAGCATGTCACTTACCTCTCGAACTAGAACATAAGGCATATTGGACCATTAAAGAGCTCAGTTATGATTTCAAGCTTGCCGATGAGAAGAGGCTACTTGACATTAGCTCACGTGATGAATGGAGAACCCAGGCCTATGAGAATGCCAAACTGTTTAAAGAAAAAGTTGAAAGATGGCATGACAAAAGGATACAAAAGCGTGAGTTTAATGTAGGTGATTATGTTTTGCTATACAACTCTCATTTAAGATTTTTTGCAGGAAAACTCCTCTCTAAATGGGAAGGGCCTTACGTTATCGAGGAGGTCTATCGTTCCGGTGCCATAAAAATCAACAACTTCAAAGGCACAAATCCAAAGGTGGTGAACGGTCAAAGAATCAAACATTACATCTCAGGTAATCCCATAAATGTTGAAACTAATGTTATTGAAACCGTAACCCCGGAGGAATACATAAGGGACACTTTCCAGGACGTTTCAGACTCCGAAAAGGAATAGGTATGTGGTACGGTAAGTAAACCGACTCCAAAACAGTTCTAATGGTAATTTTTCTCCGTTTTGGAATATTTAAGAAAATAGGAAAATAAGAAGTAGTCCCGGAAGGACACGAGGCTTCCACAAGGGTGGAGGGCGCGCCCTCTGCCTCGTGGGCACCTCGTGTGCTCTCCGGACTCCGTTTTCTTGCACGATACTTCTTTTGGTCGGTAAAAATTCATTATATAATCTCCCAAAGGTTTTGACCACCGTACCACGCAAATATCCTCTGTTTTTGTTTCAAGCTGTTTTTCTGACAGATCTAGATCACCATGACGTCTCCAAGTGCTCCCAAGGACAAGTTCTTCGAGAAGGTCATCAACCCCTACCTCGCGGAAGTGCTGCAACATCCTCAAACCATTGAGATGCGTGAGGGGTTGCTGCACATCAGCGATGTTGAGGGACCAAGGAGGACCGGAAGCGTGGAGACAAGGCTCGAGGCAATGGAGCAACAAGTTTTCAAGTGTCAGGAGATGGTGGAGCGTGGACTCGACTCCAATCACATAATGATCATGGAGTTCACCAACAACCACAAGCTGGATGCCAAGGACATTGGGGAGGCCATCTTCAAGCTTCATGAGAAAATCGAGCACCTCCAAGCCCAGATCTATGACCTACAAAACCAAAACTGTGAGTATGAATATAGATTCAAGAGGATGAGTTTGGCTGCAGATTTAAGGATCCCGGATACTCGATCATCCTTCTATGATGGTGAGCCTATGCCCTGGAAGAGGTACGACAAGCCTACATCATCAACAACTCCATCTCCTTCACCAGCAAAAGAGATATAATCACACGGGTACGGGCACTCCCCTTGGCAACTGCCAAGCTTGGGGGAGGTGCCCCGGTATCGTATCACCATCACACTCATACCTTTGCTGTTTTTCTTAGTTCGATCCTTTTAGTAATATCTTGATCTAGTAGAATAAAAGTATTAGTATGATCTAGTTTTGAGTTTTGCTTTATGATCCTTCTTTGTAACCGAGTCCGTGAGCTATATATAATAAAGATTAGTGTTGAGTCAAGGGCTTGATTATGTTGCTATGACTGTGAGGAAATAAAAGAAAAGAGAAAGAATAAAAAGAAATAAAAGAGATCATATTGATCTTATGGAGAGTAATGACGTCACATATAAATAGTATGATGAATAAAAGTTGTTGAGAGTTGACAAACATAGTTTTGGTCATCGTTGCAATTAATAGGAAGTAATTAAGAAAGAGAGTTTTTCACATATAAATATACTATCTTGGACATCTTTTATGATTGTGAGCACTCATTAAAATATGACATGTTAAAGAGTTGATGTTGGACAAGGAAGACAACGTAATGGGTTATGTATTCTTATATCTGAAATAAAGTATATTGTCATGGATCATCTAACATGTTGAGCTTGCCTTTCCCCCTCATGCTAGCCAACTTCTTTGCACCAAGTAGAGATACTACTTGTGCTTTCGAATACCCTTAAACCCAGTTTTGCCATGAGTGTCCACCATATCTACCTATGGATTGAGTAAGATCCTTCAAGTAAGTTGTCATGTTGCGTGCAATAAAAACTGCTCTCTAAATATGTATGATTTATTAGTGTGGAGAAAATAAACTTTATACGATCTTGTGATATGGAAGCAATAAAGCGACAGACTGCATAATAAAGGTCCATATCACAAGTGGCGATATAAAGTGACGTTCTTTTGCATTAAGATTTCGTGCATCCAACCCTAAAAGCACATGACAACCTATGCTTCCCTATGCGAAGGGCCTATCTTTTACCTTTGTCTTTTACCTTATACAAGAGTCATGGTGATCTTCACCTTTCCTTTTTACATTTTATCCTTTGGCAAGCACCTTGTGTTGGAAAGATCCTGATATATATATATATATATATATATATATATATATATATATATATATATATATATATATATATCCAATTGGATGTAAGCTGGCATGAACAATTATTGTTCACATTACCCTTGAGGTAAAAGGTTGGGATGCAACACTATAAGCCCCTATCTTTCTCTGTGTCCGATTAAAACTCCATACCCACAAGTATTGCGTGAGTGTTAGCAATTATGAAAGACTAAATGATAGTTGAGTATGTGGACTTGCTGAAAAGCTCTTATATTGTCTCTTTCGGATGTTATGAGAAATTGCAATTGCTTCAATAACCGAGATCATAGTTTGTTGGTTCTCAATGAAGTTTCTGATTCACACTTGACATTGTGAATAGATTATTACTTGAGCATAAGAAATCAGATGACAATATATATATATGTTGCTGTTATAAGAATTATCATGATGGCCGCATGTCCGTATTTTATTTTATCGACACCTCTATCTCTTAACATGTGGACATATTTTTCGATATCGGCTTCCGCTTGAAGACAACCGAGGTCTAAGCTTGGGGGAGTTGATACGTCCATTTTGCATCATGCTTTTTATCGATATTTATTGCATTATTGGCTGTTATTACACGTTATGTCACAATACTTATGCCTATCTCTTATTTTACAAGGTTCACATGAAGAGGGAGAATGCCGGCAGCTGGAATTCTGGGCTGGAAAAGAAGCAAATATTAGAGACCTATTCTGCACAGCTCCAAAAGTCCTGAAACTTCACGGAGGCACGTTTTGGAATTAATAAAAAACATTGGCGAAAGAATCCACCAGAGGGGGCCCACACCCTGGCCACGAGGGTGGGGGGCGTGCCCCCTGCCTCGTGGGCCCCCTGGCAGGCCTCCGGTGCCCATCTTCTTCTATATGAAGTCTTTTACCCTGGAAATAATCATAAGCAAGCTTTCGGGAAGAAACTCCGCCGCCACGAGGCGGAACCTTGGTGGAACCAATCTAAGGCTCCCGCAAAGCTGTTCTGCCGGGGAAACTTCCCTCCGAGAGGGGGAAATCATCGCCATCACCAGTGATCCTCTCATCGGGATGAGGTTAATCTCCATCAACATCTTCACCAGCACCATCTCCTCTAAAACCCTAGTTCATCTCTTGTATCCAATCTTTCTCCCAAAGCCTTAGATTGGTACCTGTGGGTTGCTAGTAGTGTTGATTACTCCTTGTAGTTGATGCTAGTTGGTTTATTTGGTGGAAGATCATATGTTCAGATCCTTTATGCATATTAATACCCCTCTGATTATGAACATGAATATGATTTGTGAGTAGTTACATTTGTTCCTGAGGACATGGGAGAAGTCTTGCTATAAGTAGTCATGTGAATTTGGTATTCGTTCGATATTTTGATGAGATGTATGTTGTCTCTCCTCTAGTGGTGTTATGCGAACGTCGTCTACATGACACTTCACCATTATTTGGGCCTAGAGGAAGGCATTGGGAAGTAATAAGTAGATGATGGGTTGCTAGAGTGATAGAAGCTTAAACCCTAGTTTATGAGTTGCTTCGTAAGGGGCTGATTTGGATCCATATGTTTCATGCTATGGTTAAGTTTAACCTAATACTTCTTTTGTAGTTGCGGATGCTTGCAATAGGGGTTAATGATAAGTGGGATGCTTGTCCAAGAAAGGGCAGTACCCAAGCACCGGTCTACCCACATACCAAATTATCAAAGTAACAAAGGCGAATCATATGAGCGTGATGCAAACTAGCTTGATGATAATTCCCATGTGTCCTCGGGAGCGCTTTTCTCTATATAAGAGTTTGTCCAGGCTTATCCTTTGCTACAAAAAGGATTGGGCCATCTTGCTGCACCTTATTTACTTTCATTACTTGTTACCCGTTACAAATTACCTTATCACAAAACTATCTGTCGCTGATAATTTCAGTGCTTGTAGAGAATACCTTGCTGAAAACCGCTTATCATTACCTTCTGCTCCTCGTTGGGTTCGACACTCTTGTGGGTCATCACGCCGCTCTTCTTCTCTTAAACCACTACCACTCCTCTCCTATTCCCATCCAAATCCAGCGCCGCTCCACTCCTCTTCCATTTCAAAACCACTGCTTGTCCTCTTCCATTCTAATCCAAAACCAGCATCGCTCCTCTCCTCTTCCATTCAAAAACCACCGCCGGCGAGTGATGGTGCTGCGGACAAGTAGATCGATGGAGGAGTACAACCGATATGTTTGTCTCGCAGGCGGCGACCATGTGAAGCTAGCTAGGATGTTGGAGATACATTCTTGGTTTGATAACCCAGAGCAATTAGCGGCGACGGCGAAAGCGATGGCCAAATATCTGGAAAAAGAGCGAAAAGGAGGTGATACACCAGGAGGGAGTCGCGCGGGAGTACATTGAGCTGCTCCTCTAGGCCATAGAGCAAACAGATTCACCAGATCCGTGTAATGCCCAGATAGTCTAGCTACAGTAATCCCCTACTAATGATGCCAAGGCATCACTGTTACTGTTGCTAATCTCACTTTGATTCAAAACCAATTCAAATTAAATTTTAAAATAAAGTCAAATAAATTATTTCGGCAAACAGTAAAACAAAAAATGTTCGCTGGGTTGAAAATATTCACTAACTAAATGTCATGAGTGATTCAACATCATTTGAGATAGCTAATTTCCCCTGGGAATTAAAGTAGTTCTAAATCATCATTTTTAAATGCTTTTCCGTTTGTGAAAAATCCAAATCAATTCAAACTCCTCCCAAACTTTTTGTGGCAGGTGCCAAATATTGTAATGTATTTATTTGGCCAAGTCCAACATTTTACAGAACTCCTTTTGGTAGCTAAAATATTGCATAGCATTTTTCTCTAAAAGGAAAAGAGAAAAAAAGGAAAAAGGAAAAAAAGGCCCCCTACCCCCTGGGCCTAATCCACCCGAGCCGGCCCATCCAGCCCACTCCCTGCACCGGACACCTCCCTCTCCCTGTTCCTCTGTCCTGGTGTCGGTGTCAAAACTGGCGGATCTCGGGTAGGGGGTCCCGAACTGTGCGTCTAAGGCGGATGGTAACAGGAGGCGGGGGACACCATGTTTACCCAGGTTCGGGCCCTCTCGATGGAGGTAATACCCTACTTCCTGCTTGATTGATCTTGATGATATGAGTATTACAAGAGTTGATCTACCACGAGATCGTAGAGGCTAAACCCTATAAGCTAGCCTATGGTTATGATTGTTGTTGTCCTACGGACTAAACCCTTCGGTTTATATAGACACCGGAGGGGGCTAGGGTTACACAGAGTCGGTTACAAGGGAGGAGATCGACATATCCGAATTGCCAAGCTTGCCTTCCACGCAAAGGAGAGTCCCACCCGGACACGGGACGGAGTCTTCAATCTTGTATATTCATAGTCCAACAGTCCGGCCAAAGTATATAGTCCGGCTATCCGAGGACCCCCTAATCCAGGACTCCCTCAGTAGCCCCTGAACCAGGCTTCAATGACGATGAGTCCGGCGCGCAGATTGTCTTTGGCGTTGCAAGGCGGGTTCTTCTCCAAATTCCGAGTACCTGTCGAGTAGTGTTCGGCTTCCCATGAATGTTGCACTCCTTGGCTTCCGCGCCTAATAATGGCAATCTTCCACGTGTCGAGCGAATGCGAGAAGTCGGGGCATTTTTACACTTGCCACCCTAATCCTGTGAGCAAATCATTTATTTAAAGAGCCGGGGATCCCCAGATCCAGATCACACCATCCACCCACAGCAAGTATCCATCGGAGCGCGCCCGGAAAAGCCCATCCCATCATGGCCGGCCATCGCAACTCCTCCTCTCGCTCCCGTAGCACTAAGCCAGGCAATTGGAAGAAGTGTTCCGTCCCACACAGCTAATTAGTAGAGTTACAGACCCAGGGGTTTCTCCCTGCAGCGTATATGGTCCCGTCCGAGCCGGCCTAGCCACTTACAATGGCGGGGAGCAAGTGGAGAGCTTTCCCAACCCATCCATGGGGGAGCGGGTATGCCTTATCCCTTACTTATTAAGGGGACATGGATTTCCAATCCATCCGTTCCTCCGCGGGCTCCTGGAGTTCTACGGCCTCCAGCTGCATAACTTTACTCCCGCCTCCATATTACACATCGCTGGCTACATCGCCCTTTGCGAGCTGTTTTTGGGCTGTGAAGCTCATTTTGAGCTATGGAAGAGGCTATTCTGCCTCGTACCCCGTACACAGGAGGGGTCAATATATCAAGTGGGTGGAGCCGAGATATGGAGCATCGCCGGGACCGGATACCTGTCCGGTACTCCGAAGAAGACATCCAAAGACTGGCCTTTGGATTGGTTTTCTATGGAGGATGTCCCCATTCCGGACCCTATTCGGATGGGCCTTCCTGAGTTCAATAACGCCCCTTTGAAGAAACGCCGCAGCTGGCGCCCTCGAAGCCCCTAGGAGGAAGATAACAGAGAGGTCCTTTACCTGATGGGCCGGATAAAAGCGCTGGCCGAATCAGGATTGACCATAATCGAGGTTATGTCAATATGTATAATGCGGGGGGTGCAACCACTTCAATATCGGGGACAACCCATGTGGCACTTCAATGGAGAAGACGATGCCATCCGCTGCGGTCGTAAAGGTCCGGACTCCGTCGCTGCTCTAGCGAAAATACTGTCCGATTTATATAAAGGAGAGGAAGAGGAGTTCATCTGCATTAAGCCACGGGATGGATTCTCCATGTACAACCCCCCCAAACTGGGTGAGTTGCTACTTTTTACTCCAGACCTTCCCGCATTCTTCGTCATAAGTAATTACCTTGCTATTTCATAGCAGGAACTGCGAAAAGCTGTGAGGGAGGTCCACAGCCCGTCTCCACAACCAGAGGACCCTGACCGGGCCCTCGACCCCAGACTTGAAGAAGATCTGGACACATTTGTGGTGCTCATCGACATGACGTTCTATAAGTTAAGCTGCGACGGTGCCTTGGTGGCCATCATAGCCGATTATCCTGGACTGCTCCCTTCATCGCATGTAAGTAAAACCGGAGTCCCAACTTCCGAGAAGGATCCCTTTTTTGCACACATATGGTGTCTTACAGGGAAGGCCCTCGGGACGCCATGCCGAACCCGTAGTGACTCACCAACAAGGGGCACCGAAACCGGGTAGGCTTAAAAGGAAGGCGGTCAAGACTGAGACGCTGTCGCAGAGGTATGAAAAAGAACCCTGCTCCGTGGTTGTCGTCTTGAAAATATAATGACGTCCATGGTTCCTGGCAGGAAAAACGCTCACCGGACCGTATCCGGAGAGCCTGCCGACCACGCCTCCACCAGCCGGGCTCCAGAGCCAGACTTAGAGGCAGATGCTAAGGTGGGGACAACGCCGGATGTTCCTCCTACAAAGGATGCGGATAGGCTGTCCGCTACGAATTCCAAAGTGGAGAGTGCCATGAATCACAGGCATCGCCGGGCCATACTCCGCGACCCTTGTTTCTCTGAAGAGGTGTTCGATGCCTTCAACTCAGTAAACGCGTACATCCGAGCTGCTCAAAATGGTCTTGCCAGAGCCACGGACCAGTATGTAAAGGATATACAGGTAAGAAAATCTGATAATTATGTATATCAGTAGCCCCTGAGACTTGAAACAGTTGACACAACTGATTTAAGGATCATTATGTGCGTAGGTTCTTACGGAGAAGAATACCCAGTTGTCTCAAGAGCTGGAGGAGTGCAAAGCCCAGCTACGGGCCGCAGTTGCCGCAATGAAGGAGTCCGAGAAGGCCCCATCTGGTAACACTTGTTTTTATCAAAAAGAATGACATGTACCGGTTAGTATGCGGCATGCATGCAAATTTAACAAAAGATTCTGCAGATGATCCCGGAGTGAATCGGAAGGTCGTACGGGGGGATGAGCAACATGCTCAACGACAGCTAAAGGCTGGCGAGCGCGTGCTTACACACGTTAGGCGGGAGAAAAATGATCTCCAAGATGCCAATACCCGGCTGGGCGTTGAACTGAAAGATGTTCGGGCCCAGCTTGCTAACTCCGTAAAGGAGAATAAGAGGCTTCGACGCGGCATTTTTAGTAAGTGCTTGAACAAACTTTTATAGAGTTCGGCGAAGAAACCAGCTAACAGAGTTATATCTGTAGGTATGCTGACGGGTCGTCCCGCAGAGGAGATGCACGGGTCTGCGGGTGATCTTCTGCCAGAGCTCTCACAACTGCACGAACAAGTTAGGCAGGTGATGCAGGGCATTGCCCAGGCCTTGTGGCCATCCACCTCCCTGCCAGGAGGTATGGGGGAGCTTGTAAAGATGCTCAAGGGAGCGCGGCGGTGCTTCTGATTATGGAAGATATCTGCCTGCCGACAAGGTGCAAGGGAAGCCTGGGCCATGGTGAAGACTCGATATACCAAGGCTGACCCGAACCATATGGCCGAAGTTGGACCTGTGGGGTATGACGGGAAAGAGATCCCTGTCAGTTTGGTCTATGACCAGGTGAAATTAGCCGCAAAGTATTCCCAACAGGATTGTAGGCTAGACATCCTGTTGGATGGTATAGAAGAAGAATTTAGTCAGTCTAAATGACTATGTACTTCAAGTGACATATATTGTCCCTAGCTGGATTGTAAATCATTTGTCATGGCGGACCTTTTCGCTTCGACCTCCAGACCCGACAGTCCGGAGTGTATCCGAATACCCGCTCAGTTATGTAAAAACCAGGGTACACGTGGAAACCAGGCGTAGGGGTCATAAGTGCTTGAACAAACAAGTACCCAACTAGCTATGTTATATTACATGGATAGTAAGAAACATCTTCCAGGGAGAATAGTTCCGTTAAGGGTTCCTTTCCCTTGTACGCATTCATTAATGTGCATGCCCGAACTGCGAAAAGAGTCGCAGGATATAAACATCTGGGGGCTTGTATTGAAATAAGTAAAAGTCATCTTTTGTTCACCGACCGAATATTCCCTTAAGAATGCTAGCTTTCGGCTTCACCCAGTCTGAGGTACACATCCGGCTGACCCGGCAGTAACAATCGCAGAGGTGCTCCCCTTATGCCCTAGCCGAATTAACGGGAACGTAGGGCATAAACACAAGAGCCAGGCAACCCAGCTTGGCCAAAACTTAAGTCATATCGATGCATATAATGGCGAAGAAAAGGTACATGTGGAAAAGTAACACATGTGCGGGGGCATAGAGCCCGGAACATAGTTATATTAAGCTTCTGTATAAGAAGCGCCCGGGTATAATGAGCATGCCTAGCGCGTCAAGATTGTGTAGTCAAGACACATTTTAACCTTTTAAGGCCGTGAAGAAAAAAGGGAAGAAAGAAAGAAAAGACAGGTAACAGATATATATATAAAAAATTGACGGAGGTAAGGAGACGAACACAGAGTCCGGCACTAGGTGTAAAACCTTCGGAGTCTGGCCGTGTTCCATGGGTTTGGCTCGAGTCGATTGTCCGATGCGTCCCGCAGACGGTAAGCTCCACCGGTCAGAACTTTGTCAATAATGAAGGGACCTTCCCATTTGGGCTTGAGCTTGTCCTTTTTCTTCTCTCGTAGGCGTAGAACGAGTTCGCCAACGTTATAAGTTTTGGCCCGTACTTCTCTGCTTTGATACCGTCGAGCCTATTGCTGATAGAATGCGGAGCGGGCTTTTGCCACGTCACACTCCTCCTCCAGGGCGTCCAAACTGTCCTGCCGATCAAGCTCGGCTTCTTTCTCTTCGTACATGTGCACTCGAGGTGAGTCATGAATGATGTCGCAGGGCAGTACCGCCTCTGCGCCGTACACCATAAAAAACGGTGTGTATCCGGTAGTGCGATTCGGCGTGGTCCGCAGCCCCCCATAGTACGGAGTCGAGCTCCTCAACCCAGTGCGTATCTGATTCCTTCAAGGATCGCACTAATCTGGGTTTAATTCCGCTCATAATGAGACCATTTGCTCGCTCGACCTGACCGTTTGTTTGGGGGTGATAGACGGAGGCATAATCGAGCTTAATGCCCATGTTGCCGCACCATGTTTTTACCTCATCGGCTGTAAAGTTCGAGCCGTTATCGGTGATGATGCTGTGGGGGACACCGTAACGGTGTACAACCCCGGATATGAAGTCTATCACTGGTCCGGACTCGGCCGTTTTAACTGGTTTGGCTTCTATCCATTTGGTGAATTTATCCACCATGACCGATAGGTACTTTTTCTTATGGCTTCGTCCTTTAAGGGGTCCGACCATATCAAGCCCCCAGACCGCGAAGGGCCAAGTAATGGGGATTGTTCGGAGCAGTAGGTGGCAGATGGCTTTGGTTTGCAAAAAGCTGGCAACCGACGCAACGTTGGACGAGGTCCTGTGCGTCTGCTCGGGCCGTCGGCCAATAAAAACCTATACGGAAGGCCTTGCTTACAAGGGCCCGAGCTGCGGCGTGATGGCCGCCGAGTCCAGCATGGTGCCAAAAGTTGCCGTCCTTCCTCTTCGGAGATGCACCTTTGAAGTACTCCGGTAACACTTTTCTTATAAAGCTCTCCCTTGTGGACCTTGTAGGCTTTAGACCGCCGCACAATGCAACGTGCCTCGTTTGGGTCCTCAGGGAGTTCTTGCCTAGTTAGGTAGGCCAAGAGGGGTTCTATCGACGGGGCGATGACAGCCATAATCACGTGGGCCGAAGGCGTTATTTCAGTGGCAGAGCCTCCGATTACGTCAGAGTGTTCGGTATCTGGTGTTGTGGCCGGGTCCGGACTGTTGTTGCCGGTCTCTCCTTCCCATACCACGAATGGCTTAAACAGCCTTTCCAAGAAGATATTAAGTGGGACAGGGTCGCGCTTAGCGCCGATGCGGGCGAGGATATCCGCCGCTTGATTGTTTTCTCGGACCACATGGTGGAACTCGAGCCCCTTGAACCGGGCTGAAATTTTGAGGACGGCGTTGCAATAAGCCGCCATTTTCGGATCTGGCTTCGAAGTCTCCATTTATTTGAGATATTGCAAGGTTCGAATCCCCACGCACCTCTAGGCATTGAATGCCCATGGAGACTGCCATCCGGAGACCATGTAACAGGGCCTCATATTCTGCTGCGTTGTTGGAGTCTGTGTATAATATTTGGAGTACGTATTGGACTGTATCTCCAGTGGGGGATGTCAGGACGACGCCTGCCCCCAGACCAGCCAGCATTTTAGAGCCGTCAAAGTGCATGATCCAATTGGAGTACGCGCCGTACTCTTTAGGGAGTTCGGCTTCTGTCCATTCGGCGACGAAATCAGCCAGTACTTGTGACTTAATGGCTCACCGTGGTTTGTATGTTATGTCGAACAGGAGGAGCTCAATAGCCCATATAGCAATCCGGCCCGTGGCATGGTTATTTATTATGTCGTTGAGTGGTACTTCAGAGGCCACCGTAATTGAACACTCTTGAAAGTAGTGTCGTAGTTTCCGGGATGCCATGAAGACCGCGTATGCTATCTTTTGATAATGTGGGTACCGTGATTTGCATGGAGTGAGGACAGTGGATACGTAGTATACCGGCTTTCGAAGCGGGAACTTATGTCCGTCCGTCTCTCGTTCGACGATGAGCACTGCGCTTACAACTTGGTGTGTTGCCGCTATATATAACAGCATTGGTTCGCCGATATTTGGCGCGGCCAAGATTGGGTTGCTGGCCAAGACGGCCTTTATTTCTTCCAATCCAGCCGTGGCCGCATCCATCCACTTGAATTGTTCGGTGCGTCGAAGAAGGCGATAAAGAGGTAGTGCCTTTTCTCCTAATCGGGAGATAAAGCGGCTTAAGGTAGCCACGCATCCAGTTAATTTCTGGATTTGCTTGAGGTCTGTTGGGATAGCCAACTGTGACATAGCTTGGATTTTAGCCGGATTTGCTTAAATTCCTCTATTGGAGATGATGAAGCCCAAGAGCTTTCCGGCGGGCACGCCGAAAACACATTTTTCCGGATTGAGCTTGATGTCATATGTTCGGAGATTGTCGAACGTGAGCCTCAAGTCGTCTATTAAGGATTCAACGTGTCTGGTTTTAATGACCACATCGTCTACGTATGCCTCCACTGTTTTGCCGATTTGTGTCTCCAGGCATGTTTGAATCATGCGTTGATAGGTTGCACTGGTGTTTTTTAGCCCGAAAGGCATGGTGTTAAAACATAAAGGGCCGTATGGTGTTATGAATGCCGTTGCGGCTTGATCGGACTCCGCCATCTTAATTTGATAGTATCCGGAGTATGCGTCGAGGAAACACAATGAGTCGTGACCTGCGATGGCGTCGATAATTTGATCGATGCGGGGGAGGGGGAAGGGATCCTTGGGGCAAGCCTTGTTAAGGTCCTTGAAATCGACACATAGGCGCTAGGATTTGTCCTATGGTACCATCACCAGGTTTGCTAGCCAGTCCGGATGTTTTATTTCTCTAATGAATCCGGCCTCGAGTAACTTGGCTAGCTCTTCTCCCATGGCTTGTCGCTTAGGCTCAGAGAAACGCCGAAGAGTCTGCTTGACCGGCTTGAACCCCTTTAGAATGTTAAGGCTATGCTCGGCCAGCCTGCGTGGGATTCCTGGCATGTCTGAAGGATGCCAGGCGAAGATGTCCCAATTCTCGCGCAAGAACTCCCGCAGTGCGGCGTCTGTTGTGGGGTTCAGTTGTGCCCCGATGGATGCTGTTTTTGTAGGGTCCGTTGGGTGGACTTGGAATTTGACTATTTCGTCTGCTGGTTTAAAAGAGGTGGACTTGGGTCTTTTGTCGAGTATCATGTCGTCCCTGTCCACTGTGGAGCGCAGCGCAGTTAGTTCTTCGGCCACAAGGGCTTCGGATAACACCTTGAGGGCTAGTGCGGCGGTTTTATTTTCAGCGCGGAGTGCTATGTCCGGATCACTAGCTAGAGTGATGATTCCATTGGGCCCGGGCATTTTTGAGCTTCATGTACCCGTAATGGGGTATAGCTTGGAAGATCGTGAATGCCTCCCGCCCTAAAAGGGCGCGGTATCCGCTACTGAACGGGGCCACTTGGAATTTGATTTCTTCGGACCTATAATTCTCCGGCGTGCCGAATACCACACCTAGTGTGATTTTTCCAACACATCGTGCCTCCCGACTTGGGATGATTCCTCTGAAGGTCGTGCTGCTTTGCTCAATGCGGCTCCTGTCTATTTCCATTTTGCTAAGAGTTTCTCGTAGATGAGGTTTAATCCGCTGCCACCGTCGATGAGCACTTTAGTAAGCCGGAAGCCGTCCACAATTGGACTAAGGACCAAAGCGGCTGGTGCTCGGGCTGTTCAGAATTGAGGTTCGTCACTGGCATTGAAGGTTATGGCCGTGTCGTTCCATGGATTTATTGCTGCAACGTGGCAGACTTCGGCAAGGCTGCGGAGTGCTCGCTTGCGCCTATTATTTGAGGCGAAGGTCTCGAAGACTGTCAATACTGCATTGTTATTTTCCACGGGATGGTGCTCTGTTATATTGTTGATGAGGAGATCCTCGCCGCTCTTGGCCACCTACCGGAGTATCCAACATGCTCTAAGGCTGTGTGTTGGCATGGTATCCGTTGTACTGTGAATTTTGCATGGCCCATTGAGCCATCCCTCCAATACAGTTCCACGTCCTGTAGTGGGCTTTGGTTTCTTTCTAATTGGATCGGGTGACTTACGAGAGTACAACCTTTTAGTTTGGACGAGGGGTTTAGTGAGAGCCGGAGGATCCCAAAATTTTGTTTGGGTTTTCCAGGCGCTTTCCATCGCACAGTACTTTTATACTATGGCTGCCAAGTCAGTGAAGTGTCCTATATCACGGCAACTTATGGCGTTGAGGATTCCCTTGTCCATGCAATTTTTGCAAAAGAATATAATTGCGTCTTCCTCGCGACAGTCCTTGACCTTGCTCATTACAAGAAGGAATCTGGCCCAATAGTGATCTACTGTCTCTTGGGGCTCTTGTATAATGTGGGAAAGATCACTTATGTCTGGGTGGGTGGGTAGATTTAGGTCCAAACCCTGACCCGATCTGATACCCAGGGGCGGAGGAGTTTTCGAGCTTGGCAGTTCGGGCTCCGGGATGTTGCCCAATAGTTCTGGCACGCTGTCTGATTCTAGGTTCGAAGCTTGGGCCATGTCCTCCCGTGGACGGGTATACGGCTTGGAGAGCTCGGGAATCCGGACATAGTTTGTCCTCAAAATAGAGGAAGAATTGCTACATTGCTCCTCCACCACCGCTATCTGATGGGTGGCCGGGGGAGAGTTAATCTCCCTTTGGTCGGGTTTAAGCGCGATCCGATCATAGTCCGTAGCGACTCCCAGGGCGGCGATGCGATCCAAGAGCTCGTTCAAGGAAGAGAGCTCTATTGGATCCATCTGCTCGGCGAATCCCGAGCCGACGTGGAGGCTGTTTTTGATGACCCAAGAAGTCATCGTCGGCGCGACGGCTGAACGGGCGGTCGTGACGAAGCCGCCTAGTCGGAGAGTTTGGCCTACAGCCAGGGCTCCCCCCGAGGTAATGTTGTCCTTGACAACAAGACGAGCCATCAAGCCTTATCATGACGACACAGTGGAACTCTCAATGAAAGCACCAATGTCGGTGTCAAAACCGGCGGATCTCGAGTAGGGGGTCCCGAACTGTGCGTCTAAGGCGGATGGTAACAGGAGGCGGGGACACAATGTTTACCCAGGTTCGGGCCCTCTCAATGGAGGTAATACCCTACTTCCTACTTGATTGATCTTGATGATATGAGTATTACAAGAGTTGATCTACCAAGAGATCGTAGAGGCTAAACCCTAGAAGCTAGCCTATGGTTATGATTGTTGTTGTCCTACGGACTAAACCCTTCGGTTTATATAGACACCGGAGGGGGCTAGGGTTACACAGAGTCAGTTACAAGGGAGGAGATCTACATATCCAAATTGCCAAGCTTGCCTTCCATGCAAAGGAGAGTCCCACCCGGACACGGGACGAAGTCTTCAATCTTGTATCTTCATAGTCCAACAGCCCGGCCAAAGTATATAGTCCGGCTGTCCGAGGACCCCCTAATCTAGGACTCCCTCACCTGGGTCGCTACAGGCTCCGTCCCCGCCAGACCCGCCTTGCCGGTGACGCCCCGGCAAGGATAAGGACGCCACGGCCCCCTCTCGGCCTCGTCAGCCCCACTTCCCCCCTCCACGCAGATATTTTCCCCTCTCCCTCACGTGCTCGCTCCTCCCGAGCGCCACCGTCGTCGTGTGCCGGTTGATCCCACGTCCACCGGGCCCCTCCGGCCTCACCAGTCTATCCTGGAGCTCCAGCGTCGTCCTCTTCTTCGTCTGGTGCCACTGGACCGCGCTGGGGGCCGCTGGAGCGCCCGCCTCGATTCCTTCTTCCTCCTCTGCTCCGCTGTCGCCGTGCTGCATCGCCACCGCGGCCACCGCCACCGCCTTGCCTCGCCAGCGCGCCCAACGTCTTCACCGCCGTCTTCCACGTCGCCTGACGCCTTCCGTTGGAGCGGAGGGACGCTGCTGCACCGGTTCCCCTTCTTCCTCATCTCCGGTCGCCACCGCTCATCCCCGGCTCCGACGACGCCTCTACAGCTCCTAAACCACCACGGGCCATCGTGTGAGCCACTCGGTGATCCTCTCATCCTCCCTCATCTCTCTGGTCGTCCTCGCACGCGTGCTAGCCGCTTCTTCCACGGCGCCCGAACGCGCCGCGGCCCGCGCACGTCGCTGGCATGACTCCGACGACCTTTTGGTCGCAGGCTGGAGTCCAACATGCTTGTTGCATTGTGTAGCACCTCCCGCGCCCGTTAGTTCACGCTTTAGCGCACCGCTGCTCCATTGCGTTGAACGCCCAAACCCCATCACCGCCTCCACTCGTCGTCGGCGCAGTTCCGGCCAGCCTTGAGCCCAACCGACCACACACTATAAAAAAAAGACACATCCGTGACATTTTGGGCCGAACGAAATTTTTTCTGTCATACTTATGACACTTCTATGACGATAATTGTGACAAAACCCGGTATCATCACAGATGTGGTGGGCTCCTACTTCTATGAAAAAAAATGAAGACAGAAAATGGGCTTTTCGTCCTGGGCGGGCCGGAGACGCAGCCGCATGACATTATTTGGGCCGTCCATGACGGAAAAAACCGTGGAAGAAGCGAGGGCGAGGAAAATATCGGGGTGTTCCCGGTTACGGTGGGTGGTCGGGGCCGAGCAATGCACGGAGGTTTGCGTGTTTCTCTCTTACTCGCACGCACGTGGGTGCGAGGGCACCAGGGCAGTGGACAATGGCGAGGCCTTGGAAGGGGACGACGCGGAGCCGGGGAAGACGGGGCAGTGGATGCCCACGTGTAGAGGAGTATGAGGGTTCACCGGTTCGATGCGGTGTGAGGCTACCGTCGCCGCAGAATAACAGGGGCTGTGGGAGAGTAGAGGGATAGCCTGGCCAGCGATGGGATTAGTAGGGGCGGTGAGGCCTCCGCGGCATCGCAGCCGACCACAGGAGGCAGGAGCACGAGGCACGACCGGCGCTGGTTTGGGCGGCTAGAGTAAGAAGACCAGAGGTTGAAGAAGCACTACGGCCGTTGGATGGACATCGTACGTTCACTGGAGCTAGAATCGTGCATAACGACTAAGTTGACAAACTCTCTGTCCCCGTCAACTTAGTAGGCCCACAAGTCAGCCTGCCACTATACTGGGTCCCAGCTAGCAGGGGGAGTATTCATTTTTTTGTGCGTAATAAGGAGGCACTTCCTTGCGTGCGAAGATATAGCTGGTGGGTCCGAGCTGTCAGCGGCGGTAACATTTTTTCGTGAAATACAGAGGCCCTTTCGGTGGGTCCTAGATGTCAGGTGGAGGAATCATTATTTTGCGCGTAATAAGCAGGAATTTCCTTGCGTGCGGCCGTGGACCCAATCGTCAGCCTCTCCACGTACAGTCCACTTCAGATGCATGTCGGTCGTTGACCATGTTGACCAGGCCGCGCCGAGATCACCAGGGCGGTGCACGACGGCGAGGCCTAGGAAGGGAACGACACGGAACCAGGGAAGACTCGGCAGTTGTTTCCCATGCGGAGGGGAGTACGACTGTACGAGGGTTTACTGGTTCGTCTGCTGTTGCCGGAGAATAATAGCAGGTGTGGGTGAGTAGAGGGATGGCTAGGCCAGCGATGGGAGTACGGTGTGGCGGTGAGGCCTGCACGGTAGCACAACCGGCCGCGGGGAGGAGGCAGCAGGCAGTCCCGCCGGCGCTTGTTTGAGCGGCTGGAGCAAGAAGAGCAGAGATTGAAGAAGCACGACGGCCGTTGGATGGACATCCAACAGTCACGGCTTGTGCATCAACCTTTTTTTTAGGAAAGCCTCAAATCTGTGGAAAACAGCATACAACCCATCTGCCATTATTTCTAATAATTTACAACCCATTTGCTAATTCTTAAGGTTTTTTTGGAGCCCATATTCTTTTTGTTAGCATTACAGCCCATATTGTGGCCACGGTTAAAAAATTATACGAAATTTTGCATATTTCGGTGTGGTCCGAACTATTTTTAATCCCAAAATTTTGAGTCACATTCAAAATGATTTTAAAAATAAATGTATATCAATATAAAATCCAACAAATTGTCCACGCATAAAAATCAATGCAATTTAAAATCTCGAAATGAAAAACAAAAATTTGAAACTAATTGCCGGTTTCATGTGTTTTAAAAATGTACAGCCCATGTCTCATTACTGATAGGCCATTTTCTAGGCGAGCCGAATGAAGCTCTCCTTGTTTTGAAAGATTTGCAGCCCAACAGGCCTGACAAAGGAACTTACTTGGCAAATCACAAAAAACTGGGTTGTGGCCGTGGACCCAGCTTTCCGCCTCTCCACGTACAGTACTCTTCCGATGGAAGTTGATCGTTGACCACATTGACCACGCCGCACCGAGAGCACCAAGGCGGTGGACGACGGCGAGGCCTAGGAAGGGGACGACGCAGAGCCGGGGAAGACGCGGCAGTGGATGCCCATGCGGAGAGGCGTACAAGCGTTCACTGGTTCGGTTGCGGTGTGAGGCTGCCGTCGCCGCAGAATAACAGGGGGTGCGGGTGAGTGGAGGGATGGCCTGGCCAGCGGTGGGAGTAGTATGGGGGCGGTGAGGCCTCCACGGTAGCACAGCCGGCCACGGGAGGCAGGAGCAGGCGGCACGACCGGCGCTGCTTTGGGCGGCTAGAGTAAGAAGACCAGAGGTTGAAGAAGCACTACGGCCGTTGGATGGACATCGTACGTTCACTGGAGCTAGAATCGTGTATATCGACTAAGTTGACAAACCCTCTGTCCCCGTCAACTTAGTAGGCCCACAAGTCAGCCACCCACTATGGTGGGTCGCAGCTAGCAGGGGGTATTCTTTTTTTTTTTGTGCGTAATAAGGAGGCACTTCCTTGCGTGCGAAGATATAGCTGGTGGGTCCGACCTGTCAGCGGGGGGAACATTTTTTCGCGAAATACAGAAGCCCTTCCCGTGGGTCCTAGCTGTCAGGTGGAGGAATCATTATTTTGCGCGTAAAAAGGAGGCATTTCCTTGCGTGCGGCCGTGGACCCAGCTGTCAGCCTCTCCACATATAGTCCACTTCCGATGGATCTCGTTCATTGACCACGTTGACCAAGACGCGCCGAGAGCACCAGGGCGGTGGACGACGGCGAGGCCTAGGAAGGGAACGACACGGAGCCAGGGAAGACTCGGCAGTTTTTTCCCACGCGGAGGAGTACGAGGGTTTACTGGTTCGTCTGCCGTCCCCGGAGAATAACAGCGGGTGTGGGTGAGTAGAGGGATGACTAGGCCAGCGATGGGAGTACGGTGCGGCGGTGAGGCATGTGCGGCAACATAGCCGGCCGCGGGAGGAGGGAGCAGGCAGTCCCGCCGGCGCTTGTTTGAGCGGCTGGAGCAGGAAGAGCAAAGATTGAAGAAGCACGATAGCCATTGGATGGACATCCAATAGTCACTGCTCTCGTGTGCATTATTTCTAATAATGTACAGCCCATTTGCTAATTCTTAACAATTTTTTTGGAGCCCGTCTTCTTTTTGTTAGCATTACACCCCATATTGTGTCCACGGTTAAAAAGTATACAAAATTTTGCATATTTCGGAGCGGTCAACTGTTTTTAATCCCGATATATCGATTCACATTCAAACTATTTTGGAAAATAATTTATATAAATATAAAATCCAAATAATTGTCCACGCATAAAAATCAATGGAATTTAAAATCTTGTAATGAAAAAAATTGAAACTAATTCCCGGTTTGATGTGTTTTAAAAATATACAGCCCATTTCTGGGCAAACCGAATGAAACTCTACTCGTCTTGAAAGATTTGCAGCCCAGCATGGCTGATAAAGCAAGTAGGCCTCGTTTGGGTATTTCTTTTAAAAATAGAACTGGGCTAGCCATTTTCGGCAAGAAAAAAATACAACTGGGCTCATGATGTGGTAAACATAAATAAAACCCTGGCTAGACGGGCCACAGCCCCCGCAGAGCCCCGTTGTTACCCTGATCCGTCGCTAAAACAAGTATAAATAACAACTGCTTGTTCCTCAAAAAAATTAAACTACGCGACCTGCTGGGTCCCTGGTCTCAGCCGCTCGTAGTGTAATTCTCTCATTTATTGACTATGTTGACAGTGGCGTGAGCCCAACATGTCCAACCATTAGGAGGAACCATATTTTGGGCTTGTAATATAGAGGCACTTGCTTGCGTACTGCCATGACGCTGGTGGGTCCCTACTATCATCCTCGCCACATACACTCATCTTCTTGTTCCTCTCGGTTGTTGACGACGTTGACAACGCAAGAGGGCGGCGCACCGCGCACAGTGAGCGAACCAAGGCCGCAAGGTGGAGGACGCCGGCGAGGCCTCGGACGGAACAAACAGGAGCCATGGAAGATGCGCCGGTCCAGTCGCAGGCGGAGGGCAGTACGAGGGTTGACTAGTTCGGGTGCGGGTGCGTGTTGGGGCTGACGTTGCCGGAGAATAACAGGACGTGTGGGGGAATAGGGAGGGACTGGCCAACGTTGGAGGGTACGTATGGTAGGGCGGCGGAGGCGCAGCCAGCAATGGGAGGTAGGAGCAGGCGGAGCTGACGGGGTGGTTTGGTTTTGGTGGCTGGAGGAAGAAGAAGACAAGAGATAGAAGATACACGACACATGTTGGATGTCAATCCAACGGCTGGTAGGCAGAATCGTTTGTTGACTGGCTAGTAAGTCGACAACACCTTGGATCGGCTATTTCCTCGTGGGTCCCAAATGTCAGAATCCAAATCTGTCACAGCCCCTATGAAAATTTACAGCCCATTTGATGTTCTAGTTCGAAATAAGTTTGTGGGTGCTGGTGGGGGCTAATCACTTGGCTTCTGTAATGCACAGTGAGCTCAAGGAGCCGGCGAGAGTGATGTTATTTCCCTTGGTTGGGATTTGTTAGTTGTTACAATATTTCACTCTAAATTAAACGACTGGCAAGCCATTGGCCTTGCTTCAAAGAAAATACGACAGTCACAGCCGAGTTGAAAAGGGCAAGAACATCTAACTCTAGCTTACAAACTGTACAAAAGCACGAGGGTTAATTGTTCATCAGGTTTACAAAAAACCCAGGTTGAAAAGGGCAACAACATCTAACTCCAGCACTGTTTTCGGCAGTCACAGTCAAATGGACCAGTGAGGTCCATAGAATGAACATCCTGGGTTGTAAAATTTACTGGATTATGACCACAATATGTTGTAAATAGAAGCCTGGCATGTTCAGAAGCTCTTTTGCCCACCTGAAACTCCTTTTTTTGCTCTTCCACATACCCATCCGTCAAACCATGCTGCTGATAAACTTAAGCCTGATGGACAATAGTAACCTCGCATTCAGCAGGAAGAATGTGACAAATCTAGTGTTTGCATGGTTGGCTACATATCGTTCTAGCGTTATTGTCTTCAATCGAATCTCATGAGAAGTGAGAAAATCCCGATGCTTATGAATCCACCGATTGGTTATAACTCTCTTCCCCCGTCCTGTTGCCTAAATAGACATGAAGATTGAAAACAGTTAAGGTCTAAAAAAGAGTGTCGCAAGAGCAACAGCTGAACGGTTAATTCTAGTACACTATATGCGGGCTTCCAATGTGCGTGAAATTATCACCTTTATATACAACTTCTCCAGACATGGAAAGCATTGCAGCAAGCCAATAATCTTGTTCAGATCAAAACTATTCATTTGGATATATAAGATCTTGACAGAATCCAGCACCATTGATAGGCCATCCATGGAGAAACTCTTCATTGAGCATAGAACATAATATTAGTACAAAATGTGTACTCCAAGATGACATATAACTTATGCGTAGAAATTTAAAATGCAGCTTATGGTTACAAGTGTAGATGGTAATATAAAGTACCTGAAGAACTGTGGAGCCAAACACCATATTGAAATGAGCACAGAGATCATGTATTACACCCAAGGTCTCCAGTTTAGGCGCAGAGAGGACGGTTATTTGCAATGGTGAATAACTAGAATCAAGGATCAACCTTTGAAGTGAAGGGGCATCTTGGATGATGAGCTTCCTTCCGTCAAAAGAAATTCCAATTCTTACAAGGTTAGGCGACTTTATTTGGAGGCAACCAATTCTAACTATGAAAACAAGCACCAAGCACTCCAGGGCAGGGCAACTGAAGTGGATGATGCTGTGCAATGAGGCCTCCGATATATGAACCCGCACAAGTGAAAGTTTCTTGAGAAATGGGAGTTGAAGGTTTAGTACCAGAGTGTCTGGTAGGTCGCACAGCGCAAAGGTGGTGGTGTGGAGAGAGGAGGAAAACCGCGAGATGGACATCGGTGCTGAGGGCACAGGTAGATGGCGTTCGGTATCTGGTAGGTGATTTCCAGGGGAATAGTAGAACTCAAGCAGTTGTAGTTTTGTGAATTCAGGGGATTTCAGCCAGGCGTCCACCGTGCAGGGCATGGTATGCTTGCTTAGGTAGCATGACGGGATGCAGAGGCTTTGAACGGAGCCCTGGTGGGAGGAGATGATGGCTCTGGGGATTTCAAAATCATTGAAGAGAGATAGCTGACGACAGTCGAGATTAAGGGGCACGGCGCGCCATAGAGGGCGCCACCGAATTGAGAGGACTTGTGTGCGGCAGCAATCCTTGGTGGGGAGAAGCGAGATGATCTCCCCAAGGACGGCGTCTGGGAGATCGCTGATGCGGTCCACCCGAGATTCTACGGGTTCCTGGGATCCGGTGGGGGTGGGGTCGCCGCTTCTCCCCGCGCTGCCGGGTGCGGGATCTACAACAGGCGTCGCCGCTGGCGGAAGCCTCATCTTCTTGGCGCTGGGGACAGCTGACTCCATTTTCCTCGAGGGCGTCGCTTCGCGCTCACTGATTTGAGCAGAGTAACGAATGACGAGCCTAGTTGTAGTGCGAGTGAAGAAGAAGGGGAGCTGGGGAGGTGAGGAATTTGGGGGTACGAGTGGAGCGAGCTGACGTGAGGTGGGTGGGAGTGAGGAGGAAGAAGAAAAACCAGGTTTTTTTGGGGGGCGGTGTGCTGGGTCTGGGTAGTGCCTCTCATTCAGTAAATATATGGACTTTGAATTGATTTTACTATTTACTAGGGTGGATGGGCTGTTTTGTCTTGGGCCCAGAGAAACAATTACTACTAGTACAGTGGAGACACTCTACATCTACCCAGAAAAACAATTACTACTAGTACAGTGGATACAATACCGCTTCTGGCTCCTCCTAGGTCATCGAAACGTCTCCCTCTACTGAATGTCGTTATACTTTGGTTCACCGACATGCGGGCCATGCAGCGCGCGGGCCCAAATGCCATCCACCAAATTAGAAGGCAGTATGCAGGCGGAGAGTCACCCCGGTCATAGCGCGGTAGTAATGAGCCGTCGTATCACAAAACCCCACCTCCCCGCAGTCTAAGTTTGACGGACGAAGCAACCATCATTTCACTCTTTGCTGATCCCCTTCTCCCTCACCATCTTCAAGAAAGGCAACACTCGCATCTGCCACTGTTCTTCTCTCCCAACAAAGGGAAGGTAAGCGGGTCCGTGATGTTGGTATATTTTTGTTCAGAGAAAAAAAGAACTTTTGCAAAGCAGTAACCGATCCTCACTCTCTTTTTTGTTTCATTGTCATTGCGATTGTGTTTTCCTTTCAGTGGTCTCCTAGTATTCGTCAGTTTCATGATGGACCAAGGAGAACCAGGCAAAGATCTGCTGATATTGGAGCAGACGCGGGAGGCTGATCCCCACGAGACAGAGAGCTCCAAGAAGATGGAGGCAGCCACCGAGCCAACCCCATATACGCTCACGGCCACTACTGAGATGGTCAATGCCCCGTTTGAGGTTACAACCCCCGTGGCACTGCAGGAGCAATTTTCCCCCTTCGAGGATGTGTCCCCCCCCCCCCCCCCCCCGCTGAGCTGCCCAAGGTGATTTTCTTCTTTGCCGATCTCGATTGTGGTTTTTCATCTAAGTATGTGGTGATGAACAATGCAAAATTTTATTAGCTTCGATGCCATGCTATACATAGTGGTTTAAATAACTTGTGTTTCTTATACTGGAAAGTAATTCAGAATTTGTTTCTGTTTCAATTAGAGCCTGATGCAGACAAGGATTGTGTGGTTGTACATGTCACTTGCTATGAGGCGGATGACCTGAATATACGCACTGGGAAAACAGAGTTTTTAGGCTGTTGGATCCTGGAAGCCATTTGCGCTTATACCAATGAAGAGTTGTATTCCAGCCTCACTGTTGTCAGGCGTGTTGTCCAGGGTGTACTGAAGCACAAGAAGTTCAAACCTACTCCTTCGTTTGTGAGGCATACTGTTCTTGTCAAGCTTACACAGGAAGATGACGTGGCATGCCTCCACAAACAATTTTATGAGTGGCAAGGCCACAAGGTTGTCTTCATGAAGGTTCACAGGATTGAGCTGCTGCCGGACGTCCTCGATGATGTTCATGGCAAGGTTCGTCTTGTGTCTAGCCCAAATTAGATCGAGGCATGAAATAGTTGCCCCAGCTAGTGTTTAATAGTAGTTTGGATTGTGTCTAATTATCCGAACCTTGCCTGTTATTGAGCCCTCTGGGGCTAGTACTCTGTTTGAATCCGTCTATGGGAACTGCTGCTACTTTTGTGTGCCCATGAATCATGTGAGAACCATCGTAATTGTTGTCGAAACAGATGCGTCCTCACTAGTTTTTTCATGAATATGGCATGGTAAGACATAAGTTGTCACTGTTTATCATACGAGCAGTGTGTGTTTTGATGAAATAGAGTACTCGTTCGAGAACTGTGCGCTGACGTATACATAAGTACTTGTAAACACTGTTGCTGCTACCCCACTTGTAAGCAGTTGTGCAAAACACGGCACATTGGCCCAGCTCGCTTCAACACTAGGCTATCGACCAGCTAACAATCAACAATCTGTTGTCTGACATATAAGCAACTATGTATCTTGTTATAGTGGTTCATGCAGTTAACTAAGGCCACAATGTAAATTCCAAACATTCACACGCTAGTCCAGCGTTCATGTGGAACACTCACATTAAACTCGGCTTCATAAAAAACTTGAAAAGCATAAGTTAAGCAATTTTATACATCTCAATGATTCATAGAACATAACAAACATATACTAGTTCACAACAAAAGACAAAGTTGTGAGAAGGTTTACAAATCAGGAAAAAACAAGCAAGGCTTCTCTGAGCAAAGGGCCTCCCGGCAGGCTTAAATTTCCTGGAGTTCACTCTGGTTTTTTCTTGTTGCCACCATCCAGGGATAGGTTCTCTCATTCCAGAATAACCAATTATAATTGTGTTCTCAGCTGGAATGCTGAACTGAACCATGTAGTGTACTGACCAGCTGAAAGTCTTGTGCATTCCACTAAATTTAAGCACCGCTATTTGCAGAAATAAGCAGACCACAATGCCTCTTGTCCACGCACCTGTCAAAAAAACCGCCGTGCAGCCGTGCCAGCTAGTCCTCGGTCCATGGATGAACTGGTAGAAAGTGCATTCCGGACTAGGATGCAATTGTTTTCGCTCGTCCCTACACTGCAATCAGGAAGTAAAACATATGAATCAACTTCTTTTATATTGTGTTGGTCATTCTACCTAGTAACTACCAATCACTACAAAAAATACACTTTCCGTGATGATACGTGTTTGTCATAGTAGGTCGCGTTTTTTGTCATGCATGTACATCCATGACAAATTTATGACTGAATCAAGATAGTCATACCTGTGCTATCATAGAAGTGTTCCATGACATTACCAAAATTATCATCACGGAAGTGTCCACTTCCATGACGATAAATCGCGCGTCACAAAAGTGCTTTCGTCAAGGGTGACCGACACGTGGCATCCACCGTAACGGAACGCTGTTAAGCTATCGGGTCCGGTTTTGGATCCGATAACCCGTTAACAGCCCCGACCAATGGGGATTTTCCACGTGTAAAATCATCATTGGCTGGAGGAAACACGTGTCGGCTCACCTTTGGGACAGATGTCATCCACTCATTGGACACAAAGCGCCTATGATACGTCGACATGTGGCACGGCCCAACAGAGGCCCATTCCTGTGAAAAGGCCGGCCCGTTTGACTTGGTCAAAAGGTGGCGGGCCGGCCCACGGCAAGCCTGTTAACGGCATGTTCGCATATAGCCCATTTACAGCCCGCTAACCCAGGGCCCGTTTACGGCCTAACCTAATTAGGCCCAGTAGCGTCATCTGGGCCGTCCAATATAATTCCAGCCCGTTTTAACTTCCGGCCCATGTATGGCCCATGACATCTTTCGACCCATATGAGGCCCTTATTACTCTCGGCCCATTAACGGCCCGTGGTAAAACTGGCCCGTAATGAACAGTGTATCACTTTATACCCATTAACGGCCCGTGGTGAAACTGGCCCGTAATGAACAATGTATCACTTTATACCCATTAACGGCCCATTATTCCGTTGGGCCGTTTCCAGCCCATGTTATCTTTCGGCCTTCTCGGGGCCCATTTATTCTAGGGCTCATTTCCACATTCGTTTACTCACGGCCCGTTACTGTCATTTTCTGCTTGTGGGCCAAATTCAACCCATGGTTACAGTCGTCCCGCTTGTGGCCCGTTAATACATTGAGCCGTTTTCATAGCGTCATCAAAATACGGCCGATTAACGACGACCCGTTATGGTCGGCCCATGAACGGACGATTTCAACTCTAGCCCATTTACGGCCATAATGTGGGCTGTTATTGGCCCATGTTTGGCCAACCGATCATAAGCCCGTAGAAGGCCCATTGATGATACGACCCATAGAAGGCCCATTGTGTCTTTGGCCCGTATAAGGCCCATTGTTTCTATGCCATGTTGAAGGCCCATTGTTTCAACGGCCCTTAGAAGGCCCATTGTTTCTACGGCCCGTAGGAGGCCCATGTTAACTACAGCCGGTGGGCATCAAAGTTCACCACCAGTGCAAATATAGGGAACACCCTACACTATACAAAAATGGCTTACTGTTTTCTTCAGCCGGTGGCTGCACGTTAAGAACAAATTTTGTATCACACCAAAACAAATTACAACTATAAAACAAAAGGAAGGTTGGCGTAAAAGTTAACCGTCTAGCAGATAAATGCACCACCAGAAGTTCAGAAGCTCAGTTCATTTGACCTGACTGTTACATTTTCATGATGTATTGTTCGATGGAGCATCATAACCTTCGCCTTCAGTTCTCCTAGACTCCTGAACAACATAGCAAATGTCTGATAGTCTGGTTTCAAAACCATGCATATCTTGACAACATCGAACAATGTCTCTCCTTGTTTCACAAAGGGTCTCTGTTAGGGAATGGACTTGTGTCTAGAGCGCAGATACAACATTGTTTTGAGCTTGCATATTTTGATCATGAGGCAGTTTGGACGAGATTGCCTTAACAACCAACCCAGTATTATGCAGGAACGTGCTTTTGGCACTGTTAGTGGACAGGTACTGACCCACTGCAGCAAGAGCTGACATTGCGGTTATAGTTGCCTCGCCACCTTCAGAAGGTGGCGATTCCACCATTTTTCCATAGCTCGCTGAAAAGTTGTGGTTTTACATTAGTAGTACCAGAACAGAAGATATTAAGGAGGCAGCAAAACCAAACAAAATAGCTATGGTCTATATACAGAACTTATTCTGGTGAACCCATGTAAAATAATAGTCGTATTTTATTGCAAAGTACATAATAAAACCAGGTTCCAAACATATGAGCTAATGTATTGTCTATTTCTTCACATTGTATTGAGGGCTAAGGATAAAGAGACGAAGTTTATAATACGGTAAGCATAGTATGACATCATTCATATCACAAAACAACTTAGAACAGACAAACAGGCAATTGTAACGTTGTGTGGGCAAGTCCAGCACGGAACTAGATTATAGGTCAAGATCAAAGGAACATCACTCCTCTCTTTTAAACCTTGTAAGGTGCAATGATACGCTAAGACAATTGTGTATAAAATTGAAAAGAGTAATAGACATTGGCTGCAAACCATGCAGTTCAAGGCACAAGTCAGAGTAAGTAGTAGTTAAAAGGCATGAGGATTAAGGACTTACAACAGCGGCTTTGACTGGTGTAGTCATGCCCTTCTTCCTGCTGGTGTGACAGTCCTTGAAGATTTCCACAGCATTTGGTTCAGGTACTTTTTGGTCCTCGTGGGCTTTCCTCTGCATTTGGAACAAGTCAATATAGATTTGATAATATGGTACAGCGAAAAGAGTGAAACAACAGCTAATTACAAGAGCCTCGCAGTGTGCAATATAGCTACGAGATCCTGTCGTCTGTTGGAATTTCACTTTCGTACGGTTGGCCTTGTTCTTTGAACAGTTCACCTACAAGAAGATAGATTTGTGTGGCACATGCATAAATAGGACTTCAACATGTGATCTGATGACATATATATAATGTACCTGATACTTCGGATCGGACCAGTGTTTAACGAGGCCTCTCCAGTCTTCATCGGATATATTTTCCACTGGAGATGTTTGGGCAAGTTCAGTGTTAGCCTTGCCTTCAAAGGGAGTTTTCCTCAAGTTATACCGATACTGTCGCAGAGAAGACTTGAAAACATGGGTGCAAGCTTGTCTGGTTGCATCATCTTGGCTATCCAACTTGAACCTCATCTGTTGAAAATTATGGGAGTCTCATTATTAGCAACCTAGAAAGTATTGGACAGAGCAAGACGATGTTACTAGTTTCCATACATAACCATACTTACAGATAAATGGTCGAGGAAGGTGTTGAACTGGGTTTCGTCTTTCTCATTCATGTACTGAATCCATGTTGGGAGGATACGTACATGACACCTAACAGCAACCGCTGCCTCTGATACTAACTTGGCTGACTCTGTAGCATCACGTGGCCTTTTTAAACCTGCCTCAAAACGGATCTCCATTCTTCCTCCTCTAGATTTACTTAACCTATCGAGCATTATCCCTGATGTTTGTTTCCTCTTGCGCCTAGGTGCTAGTCCAACAACAAACATAGGAAGTGTTAGTGTACATCAAACTGTGAGACTACATATAAAGAAGCATGCAACTATAACTTGACTCCAGCAACTACCTTCTTGCTGTTGAAGCTCACAAAGTTCATTTGATCTTGCCAACTCATCTTGTGTCAATAGTGCTTCGTAAGTAGTGTCAGGTGGCAAGGGAGCTTGGGAACGTGCTGCTAGCTGAGTTGACGAACGAGTAAATCGTGCAGCTGGTGGTACTGTGGAAGGTGTTGCAACAACTAGGGTTGTCTCTGCTTGTTTGGTGGCAGCTATTTGTTTCTGTTTGGCTTGTTCTGCAGCTCGTGTAGCATGGGATACCCTGTTGGTACAATTTTCCGCTGGACTTTGACCTTCTATTGCACCATCAGTACCAGCAGAATCTGCAGGATTGTTACGCTGCCCTTTCCCGGTCGTTCTGTCTTGTTTCCTCTTTCTCTATGCCATGTTAAGTCAAGCCGACAAGAAAAATGAATAACAATTTAGTTCTTCAGAACAAATGTACTTTGATGTAAGAACATGGTGTGATAGACAGATATTGTATGTTCTAGAAACAGGAACACGTGTCTTAGTCACAAGTATAATGTGTAAAGTAAGCAGATGCAATTCAACAAAATTAGAAGCAATACAAGCTAGACATCATACATAACATGCAACCACATATAACAGTGCCAAGTTAGAGGGAGCACCTTTGATGGTGCACTAGGGGAGACGTGCTCATCAACAACACAGCTACGTTGAGTTTCTATGCATGTGTTGTCTTGGAAATCATCTTGGGGGGATGGAGGAGTAGAATCTGTAGAGGCCCTCCATTTGGAAGGAGCACCTTCATCCGCTGCCTTGCTAACTTCCTTCCGCTTTATTGATTTTGAATTGTCAAGTAAAACTGACAAGAAAAAGCAATAAAATTCACTCTTCAGAACTCATTCGTGCATGATACTGACAATCACTACTTTGATGTAAGGCAAACACATGATTCCAGGATGGAATAATACGAAAAACAGGACGGCATGGCATATTCACAACTGTTTGTGTAAACTAAGTAGAAACCATTTCACCAAATAAGAAGCAATGCAAGCTAGACACCATGTGAAAGATGCAACCAATATGACTCTGGCAAGTTAAAAGTGTCCCATCATAAATGGCATTTCAACAAATTAGAAGCAGCGCATGCTATAAATCATATCAAAGATGCAACTAATATCACACTGCATATACTGAAGGTGTCTTGTCATATTGATTTATGCAGGATACAAAAAAACAATAGTTTTATGTGAGGACATGCTTAATAGACAGATGTACTATGTAGTAAATACAGGAAGGCATGTCACATTAACAGGTATAATCTATAAGCTAAGAAGAATAGCTCATGCAGTGTAACCAGATTGGAAGAATTACAA
Source organism: Aegilops tauschii subsp. strangulata (assembly GCF_002575655.3). NCBI lineage: Eukaryota > Viridiplantae > Streptophyta > Magnoliopsida > Poales > Poaceae > Aegilops > Aegilops tauschii. The sequence continues at coordinate 76,982,451 of NC_053037.3, forward strand.
TCTGGACACCATATGCAACATGCAACCACATATCACGCTGCCAAGTTAGAGCAAGCACCTGCGATGCTAGTGTAGGGGAAATGCGGTAATCAACTACAGAGCTACGTTCACTATCTTCATCTAGCCTTGCTGTTTCTTGAGAATCATGTCGGGAGGCTGACGCTGCATTCTTTAAATGAGGAGTAATCCACTTGCCTGACTGCCTCATCATAAGTGATTGATGAGGGATACACAAGAACATTAGTTTGATGTAAGAACATGGTTAATACATAGATGTACTAGTATGTACCAAAAACAGAAAGGCATGTCATATTCAAAGGTATAATGTGTAAGCTAAGCAGATGCAATTTAACCAAATTGGAAGCAATACAAGCTAGACATCTGGCTGGACTGGTGAGCATGATAATCTAGGACCTAAGAGCCTGGTGGGAGGCGGGCTGCTTCGCCACCATCGCGGCTTTTTAGTTGGCTTCCAGGTGATGCCTCTCTTTGCTGGGCTTGTCACTGGCTCGGCCAGTGCCCTGACTAGCTATTTGTCTTCTGGTGCTCAAGGATGGTGGTTCATGTAAAAAATATCTGTCCTTATCTTAATAAAGACCGACTTCGGCCTTTTGAATACAAGCTAGACACCATATGCAATATGCAACCACATATGACACCGCGAAGATAAAGAAAGCACCTGGGATGGTGGTTCATGGCGAGCGAGATCATCAACTCCAGAGCTACTTTTACCGTCTCCATCTACTGACACTGCACCCTTTATAACACTGAAACGTGTCTTGCCTAAGCCCGAAGAAATCTGGAGCTGCTTCTCTCTTTTATTTCGTGCTTCTATCAACTGATTGGCAGAGTCTGAAATACCCATGCATAAAAAAATAATAGTGAGAGTATGGGTGAAGTGTGTGCAGAACTAAAGTACTATAAAAGTAGCAGATAGCAGGTGGCTGAAAAATAAATGACAAGAGACATATGATAGCTCTACAACATTGTCTGGCAAACAAAATTAGATTCTACTCCGTATGATTTTGTAATATATGAGCACAGGGATGGCTGGGAAATGCACGTACTCCTCCAGCACACCACCACATGTGGTCATGTCAAGATAACAATCGACTGAAACTAAATAGGTCAGTCGATTTTTTTAATGAACCGTCCGATCTATAAGGAACGGGCAGATGGCCTTCGTCTACCTCCCGCCAGTCACTGTTGACGATCTTTCTCGAACCGCCAGCGACCACCGGCCCAGACCCCTGCCTCCGCCGCCCCGCCCTCCCCTCGACCTCACACCACCGCCATGCTTGGCAGCGCCCCCAGGCCATCCCTTTAATCCCGGCCGACCTCCAGATCGGGCGCCAGTAGCTCTAGGCCCCACACACCCCTAAGATAAACACCGAGGCGCTGCTTCCCCGACGTAATAGGCGGACTAGCACCTGTTATGCCGGGGAATGCTTCCGTTAATTGGGAATCAACTGACCAGGAATTGAAATTCAAGGGGTGACGGACCTCTAGCTAAGGTGAAATAGTATATCAGGAGAAACCTTGTGCATCGCGAGTTACTAGGAACATCTAGTATCAAGAAGAAGCGGTCAACTAGTGTCTTCTGTGGGATGAATATTGTGCAAGCAGGCACGTAAGATTTGCACGAATAAGGGAAGAGGAGTACCATTTTCGGTTGCCGGTGTGGTCCCCCTCCACATGTCACGCCGATCATCTTCTTTTTACCGGGGAAACCGATGTTCTAGAGGGTGCATGCTTGGACGAACCCATGGCAAAATTGTTGACTGTGTTGCCGTGGCCGCATGTCGGCGGAGGGGAAGCAGATCCGAGGCGGCGAAGGACGGCGCAGCAAGAACAACTCCGGTGCGGTGGAGGGTCGCAAAGATGGAGCGGCAGCGGTGAGGCGCAGGACGGCGTGGTTGAACTGGCTCGGGTACGGACAGCGCGGCCTCGGCTTCAACTACTAGCCGTGGAGGGCGTTACGGTTGAGGTTGCGGTGGACGACGACGTCGGTGTATCGGCTCCGGCGTGATGGAGGAGGGCGGCGGTTGATGGGTGGAACGGGGTGGCGGACGGAGCACGCCGGGGTTTCGCGGCTGGTGGAGAGGTAGTTTTTGTGCCCATGGAGTATGAATGGGGAATCGGACGGGTGGGCGGGGGGAGGGGGGAGAACCATGTTTTGGTCTGGGACGCGCTTGTTTTTGGATTTTTTGAACAGAAGAAGGGACGCGCTTGTTTGAAATTTGGGGAAAGTACAAACTTTGCCCCCCTCTTAAATTTCGGACCTACTGCGGGTCGGGGGTAGGATGGTAATCCCAGGTGTCCCAAATAGTGGGCGGGAGCGATTTCGACAGCGCGCATGTGTGCTTAGGCGGCCATTGTGTATGAATGTTTTTCGGAGGCGGTTGTGTGGCGTCTAGATGAAGCTACAAACCTACCCCTGTTTAGACCTTTGGACGTCGGGCCGGTAGGTTTCACAGGTCGGAGTTATTAGAAATTTCAAAACACAAGCATTCACGTTTAGAGTACTCTTGAACTTTGACGATTGGCCTAAATAGACAACGTTAAATTTGACCTTGTATTTTTGAAAACCTCATTAAATTATCCGCTTCTTTTTGAAATTTTGACACTTGAAAATCCTATAACTGCGATTATTTTGGAATGGAGGAGCTAAATTAGAATATATTTTGTACATGATTACATATACTATTATGTACAAAATCAGAGAAAAGATTGGTGCCCCATAATTTAGGTATGATTTACAAATGCCATGATATCAAATTCAAATAATTGAAGGGACTTCATGTTGAATTCGATTTTTTAAAACCACCTAAAGTTGAATTCAAATGTATGCTAGTTCATAGGTAGCTATTTATGAAGTTCATTGTGTAACTTTCGTATATATAATGTGCTTTACACACACAACATGAACTATACTCACGTTTATATTCGATTGCTAAAGCGATGCATTGTCTGGAGTTCAAAATACTAACTATGTGGACAAATTGTGTCGAATAATAACATAGACATGCTCAAATTCGATAGAATCTAGATGTCTGATGGATCAATGACCGTTCCTTACGCGAATTGCAAATATCATGATCCCATCCTAATATTTGGTTTATATCTTTAATCAATGTGTACAACAGTCTTGTATGTGTAGTTTCAGTCTCCATCGGTGGTCTCTCACACATGCTCACACAGTCTCTCCCGAGGTGTCTTTCTCGCACACATGCTCTCGATATAACCCTCCCTCCCTCTCGTAACCATTTACGACTGTTTTCACTAACCTTTATCACAAGCACTCTTCCTCTCACAAGCATACACATGCACAATCCCCATCGACCCTTTCTATATACATAGACCTGCCTACATGTCTCCTGTACGCACATTATCTTTAGGTCTGTCTCTCATGCATTGTCTCACACCTCTCTTCCTAATCGACGAGTATGATTCTAGCAGAGCATTCTGTAGGATGCCCCTTAGAGTTAGGTTGGATGAATAGTAATATCAGAGATAAAGGGGTTACCTTAGTCCGAAAACCTAGGGTTACAAATCCTAGCCGGCTTTGTCAGTGGACGTAGAGTCCTTCACAATTATGCTATCTTTGTCTTGTATGACTAGTCATCCATGGGTCTCCCTAAATGCGTCACGGGCCGACCAATGTGACGCAGGACGGAACCGAACGAAGGGCCTCACCTCGACCCACCAGACCTCACGCGGTGCCACACCCTCTGCCCCCATGTCTCGTTATCTTCTCACACCCACACATACCAACACAGACACCACACACAAAAAATATATTCTCCTGGTGCCTCTATCCACTCCCCCGTTGCATATACATACTCAAGGGAATCTCTCGCCATGACGTCATATTCGTCTCTCTCTCTAGACCACTCTCATTTCTCGTGCTATCTCTCCCACGCCCCCCTGTCGGCCCCTCTATCCATGCCTCTCTCGAATACGTAATACACACACGCCTCTCTAGGCCCTGCCAAATGCATCAACTACACATTCACACATGTTACATCATGTACCCCTTTGATCTTAAAAGCCCTCTCTTCACGTTTATTTCGCATACAACATTCCTTTGAATAAAGTGTGGCCAAAAAAATATTTTAGAATTTATACATATATACAACATTACAAAGTTATATGGAGGAGTATGAACGCTTGCATTGCATGGTGCCCACAATGATATTTATTCCGCACTGTGAATTTGTATATTTTTATACTATATATAAAGTTAGTCATAATAAAGAGAAACGAAGAGCATCTCTCTCTCCATCGCATACACCCCCCTCTACGCCCCTTTCACGTACGCACACAAACTATCTCCAGGTCCTCTCAAAGTAAGCCCCCAGCACATTCACACATGTTTCATCTTTCTCTCGTGATATATACAGTGACGATCATTGTGTTTGAAGCGAAAGCACGATACGTACATTGGACTTCAGAATCCACTCATTACGGTCACCATTTATGTTTTGCGGTTATTATACAGTCACGGGCTCACCGTACAACTCTGTATTTGCTCAAGACATGACTAGTTGACCAGTTAAACGCTCCACGTGGCACCTCTAGTGTTGCATCACATTATCTCACTACCATCGGGCCCACCTGTCGGCTTGTATCTACTCTACATCTACACTCTTATAAAATACTAGCAAGATGCCCATGCGTTGCACGGAACATCAAGATGCATTTGTATGAGTAGTTTATCTTGTGGGAGAAAAGGATGAACAAGGGAAGGCCTTATTTGCAAGTGTGGAGAGGGGTGTGGGTATCTTTTTGCAAAATTGCCATAGTTTCCTTCCTATCCGTCAGATATAGATCGGACGGCCTATATTGCAGGACGGCAGGCACACGATCATCACCGACTATGCTTTTTATAAGAGTAGGGATAAAATACACTCTTATAAAAAACAGAGTTGGTGATGATGGTGTGCCTGCCATCCTGCAATATAGGCCGTCCAATTTATATCTGATGGATAGGAAAGAAACTATGACAATTTTGCCTAAGATGTACCCACACACCTCTCCACATTTGCAAATAAGGCCTTCCCTCGTTCATCCTTTTCTCTCACAAGATAAACTAGTCATACAAATGCATCTTGATATTACGTGCAATGCACGGGCATCTTGCTAGTAAGAATGAAAACAAACGACAAAAAAATATTGGACGGTTGTTCGAAGTCATGACCGCGGGCACAGCGGACAAGGTGGCCTTGTATTGGTATGCTGAGCCGTCTGTTTTAACACACAGGAGCTGGTGTGGTGATTATACACACACACACACACATGCACACGAACTGCACGCACGCAACACTCACACGTACACACGCAGCCACGCACGCATGCAACACTCACACGCACACACGCACGCATGCATGCACACACCAGTACACCACATGACCAACACACACTCTCACGCTCAAGTGCTCCACCTACACGTGCATGCGCACACATCAGGCCCTGACAGACACATACTCAACCAGGTGATTCCCGCGCACGGGGTGGAGTCTTGTCGCGCCTGCGTAAATTTTTGTTTATCTGACCTTTTCCCTATGCAAACTGACAGGTGGGACCACAAGGAACATGGTCAATTTAACTAGTCAACATGGTGCCACGTAGACTATTTGGCCGGTCAACAGAGTGCAATCCGATGCTGAACCGTGAGCAAGTGACCGTATAATCACCGCAAAACATATATAGTGACCGTAATCAGCTTATTCTGAAGTTTGGTGAACGTATTACGCTTTTCTCTCTGTAGGCCCTCCAAAACTACATCTCTACACGTTCTTGCATGTTACATCTAACAACTATGCAATACATCACTACTACTACACTCTAACACAATAAATCATATGTGTTTTTAGTTTTACTAGATATCATATTGTTACTTAATTATTCAGTTTGCATACATTAAAATTGGCTTTGAAATGTATGGCCAGTATCATATACCGCGCGGGAAAATCCCGCCCTTTCCTGTTTAATCGGGTTTGTATCGATGGATCATGTGAAACAGCAAAACTATAGTACTATATACAATACAAGTGACAGTTCACTGGGCCGTCGTGTCGTGTACTCCTCTGTCGTAAGAGTGGAGCGCTCGCTTTCATAAATCTTCTAGTCCCTTTTGCCGACATGTGGGGCATCAAGCTACCGGGTCCACGTGCCATACCGGAATACAGTGCAGAGCAGCCGGGGTGAAGCACCTAGTCATGGCGCCGGCGTAGTAATGAGCAATGAGGCATCAAATCACAAAGCTGCACCTTTCCCGCAGTTAAGTTGGAGGGATGAAGTAATAATGCTAAAAAAGAAGTTGGAGGGATGAAGCAACCATCATTTCACTCGTTGCTGAATCCGCTTCTCCCTCATCTTCTTCAAGTTAACCACGTGTTGCTTCTGCCATTGTTCTGCCTCATGTGGGAAGCGGATCGAATTGGTAAAGCACTAACACGTGGGACCGCATGTTAGCAACCGCCAGGACAACGTCCTCTAAAAATAAGAAACCTCCCCCGCCATCCGCGCGACAAAATCACCTCCTTTTTACTATCTTGATTCTATAATTTTTTAGATCAATATAACTGACATTTGTATAGATAGAACACAGGAGCAAAACCAAGTGGTACGGTTAAGGGCATCCACAATGTGTAGCCAAATGTGAAAATAGCTTTTGGCATCGTGGGAACCATTGTGGACGGTGTTGCCAAAGCCAAAAGGATGGAACCGAACCTCCCTGATTGATTGATTGAAGGAATAGAAAAATGCAACGTCTCTCCTCTTTCTCCCGTGCTTGGACACATGTACAGTATAGAGGACAGAGTCTACTCCCCTGTCCCTTCTATCACAAATCACAAAGCAGTGAGGCGTCAAATCACAAAGCACGGACGAAGCAACCATCATTTCACTCTTCGCTGACTCCGCTTCTCCATCGTCTTCTTCGAGAAACCATCTCACCGCACTAAGCTGGACGGACGACGCTATTGTGTACGAGTAGTACTAGTATATTTATGCGTCCTTTGGTTCAACGGACTTCCTGGATGCAAATAAGGCGGTTGTCTCGGCTTGCAGGCGGCACTTGCGAATGACTTACCGTGGTCTCCCTCAATGGTGTTCTTCGTCGAACGCACTTCGCCAAACCACAACGTTCGAGATAACATCGACGTCACCGCAATGGGGAAGGAAGTCAAATATAGTTACTACCTCCATTTTTTTTGTACACAAGGCCAGTATATCAAAATTACAATTTGCAAAAGGCCACTAACACTAATCGAGGCAAAATTGATGGGGTTTGCCTCGTACTAGCAACCAAGGACATTAATACTTCCTGCATGCATGCGGAAGTGAGAAGGTTGGTTTGCATGGCGCTGCATTAATCAAGCAATGAGGAGTGAGATGGTTAGCTCTTTGGGCTTTGGAGAAAAAAATACGCATTAATTGACACGAAAACGAGGATTTGTATCGATTAATCCCGCGAAGGAAAACCCCGCCTTTCTTTTTTAACACTAGTACTCCTAGTACGTAGTACTACTTACTTATCCTGTTTGGGTCTAGGCCTTGCATTGCCATACTTCACCACACATTTTTTCCAAGCTTGCCTAAAGTTTTCAAAATGAAAAGGAGGTACACTTGCGCACGGCTGTCGCGGTCGCACCGCACCCTCACACGGTCGCTGCTGCACGCCGCGGTCGCACTGCACCCTCACATGCACAGTTTCTCCTGCACGCCGCAAACCCAACCAAGGGAACGCACCCTCACTGACATGTGATGTCGCATGTGAACAAACCAAACTCAGCAATCCTACCGCTGACACATAATTTTATTTCATAGAGTATGTTTATCCAACCGCATGTTGGGGAGTATCAGTATGGCCCGTGCGGTGGTCTGTTGGGGAAGAAGAAGAGGTGAGGAAGAAGGGTTAGGAGATGTAGGATATTAATCCAACCGCCTGAAATGGTAGACTGACCCAAGTCAGGCGACTTGCATAACAATATATGTTTTTACACAGCAAAAGATTCATAAAAACAACAACATAAAGAAAAACTATCACTGCTCGCGGAACGAGACGGCCTCGTCGTCTTTGGCTGCCGGCGTGAACCAGCCGTAGCTGCCGACGTGTGTCTCCGCACCGTGGTTGTCCTCGGCCTCTAGCTACTAGTTCACGCGGAGCGTGTGGGCGCTCTGCACGGACGAGAGCACCGCCCGGTTCAAGTCGAGGACGTCCGATTCCGCCCGCAGGAGGGCCTCGATGGCAGCGGCATCCGCGCACTCCGCGTCGAGTCGAGCCTCCGCCACCCGGTTCAAGTCCAGGACGTCCGGTTCCGCCTGTAGGAGGGCCTCGATGAGAGCGGCATCCGCGCGCTCCGCGTCGAGTTGAGCCTCTGCCGCCCGGTTCAAGTCCAGGACGTCCGGTTCCGCCTGCAGGAGGGCCTCGATGGCAGCGGCATCCGTGCGCTCCGCCTCAAGTTGAGCCTCCGCCGCCTGGTTCACATCCACGACATCCGGTTCTGCCTGCAGGAGAGCCTCGATGGCAGCGGCATGCGCGCGCTCCACGTCGAGTTGAGCCTCTACCTCCCGGTCCTCCTTTAGTATCGCCAGGTTGAACCGCAGGTCCACCTGCACCATGGGGGACTCGGACGCCGGCACGAAGTCGACGTCCATCGTCTCATACCCATCGGGGGCCTTCTGCGCCGCGACCTCCACCATGAACATTGGATCGGCTTCCTCCTCCTCGTAGCTTGGCTCCAGAGAACTCGGGGATTCGCCCGCCGCAAAGCGAGCTTGGGAATGGAGGTCTCTGGCGCCGACCGCCGACGCAATTTCTGCGCGGCGCTTCGGCGTCAACATCTTGTAGTACGTCATCTTGCGGTGCACCATGGCTTTCCGGCGAACTAGGGGACGCTTGATGCGGGCTAGGGGATCGAAAAGTGGGGGAAGGGGCTGGAGATTAGGTGTGGTTTTAGGGCAGTGGCTGGCGTAGGCCGAGCAGCGAAGGTTCTGGTGTGAATAGTGGTTCCGGTGATGACCGGTCAATTGGTTTTGACTGTACATCGCTCTTGTCGCCTTCGCGTTGCAGCCCGGCACGCTGGACCCTCCACGTCGCTCACCGAATGGAACACGCTTCGTCTTGCATTTTCGCTCACTTGTGGGACCGCAGTTGAGAGCAAACCGACGTCCCTCCCCCTCCCCCGCCCGCGTCATTTTATGCGGAGTAAATAAAAACAAAGGGGGTATACTACGGATGAGGATCCTCTGACGTGGCCGAACCCATTGAGTAACTGACATGCAGGGCCTAGAAAGCATGGGGTCCGCCAGTAAGTGACCAAAAGGGAGGGTAAGGCAGGGATACGTATGTGAAAGGAGCTTCCAATGATATAATTTTCACATTATACATCTCATGTACTATTAATCTTGTCAATAGTCAAATGCGGTTTTGAAAAACGCATTAGAGCATGGTTAATAATATAACCAGTCGATGGCCATAAGGAACTGCCATGTCATCTATAGCCATCATTTATTATATCCACTCATACAGTAGTGTGGGCTATAAGGTTGGCTATTTCCCGCAAAAAAAATTATAAGGTTGGCTATTGTATTAGTACTTTTTTCCATCTCCTCTCCATCTCTTTCTTCATATTTATTGTACGTATTTAACTAGGAATGCGTATATAGCTAGGCTCTTGCATGAGAGCTCACTCCCCTTACTTTTTCACATCTCTCTCCTCCACATAGGTCTTATATAAATGGAAGGAGGGAGTACAACTATGAGCACCGCATACTCTAGTACAGATGTTGTCAGTACTCCACTAGTACTATTGGACAGGGAGCTTAAAAAGTTACTATTGGACTGGCTATACGTGGCGAAATCCTAGTAGGAAGAGCATGCGCGAGAACAAGCACATTCACGTGGTTGAAAACAAATTGGAAACCATCTCGAGTACAAATCTAGGAGTATGTACGAATATAACAATATTGATTGGGTGTTGTTGAATGTTGATACTTTTTTATCAAAGTAGAGATACTTTGACTACACATAAAACTTATATGTAAACTAGAAAGGATAGGAGGGAGTATATTGTACGTTCAAAAACGAAATGAACATTGAATACCCTTTATATATGATTTGCGGATGCTATGATCACCGGTTCAAAATTTTGAATCCGCCTTAGGTATCACACATGCCCCCACTCGTTCTCTCTCGATTTCATCTCGGGATCCGAAGATCGATTGAAAGTGGACTAGGGTGGGTACAATATGTTCGTTTCTCTTATGAACGTACAATATACTCCCTCTGATCCACACAGACCCCCCCCCCCCCCCCCCCGCGGGTCATTTCTATCATAGAAACAGACCAAACCTTTATCTCCTTGTACGACACACAATTGATCTCTGAACATCAATCGATCTCGTCAACATGTGTCGGGGCATGCATGAACCGAATGGGATGCCAAAACTAAGATGCGAAGCGACACGTAGTGGAGGCAAAGTGAAACTTCAAACGAACCGTTTGTTCGTATGCATGTCGGACAAATTACAAATAAACATTGGAAATACAAGCATGGTCTAGGCCCACATCCGAATGATACTCGGCAGAATGTTCAAATGAGGCATGCGGGAGGATGGACTCGACTGGAGGGCAACATGATCGATGGAGAAGAGGGTTGGAGATGAACGAGAAATAAGCAAACGCCACATGATTATACTTGACCGGCTCAAATAAACAATAAGTTGTCTCGCTTGGCCTACATAGTGAAAGGCCTAATGCGTAACACGGAGCACTGATGCTCGAATATGGCCGGGAAAACAGGGAAACCGACATGTGGGGCACACCTGTCGGGACAACATAGCGCAAACTAGTCCAATGGAGGAGCTGGCCCACGAACTCCTAGCTCGCCACCGGCAACCGTTCATGTGGGTCATGGGGGCCAACAACGTGGCGCAACTCCAGCACCGCCTCTGGACACGGCGACCGCGGTGAGCGACACGCTCATCGTCGCTAGACACGATCGGTTTCAGTGTGCCGAGGGTGGCGTTAGTGCTGTGACACGACCAACAGCTAGTATGTTTGGTTTGTGCCCATGGTTGCCCCATCAAAGCAATGGGTAGCCAAAATTTTTGTTGAGGTTTTGCTTGCCCATGATTTGGCCGACATCGGCAAGAAAAATGAACTAGAGTTGGCTAGAGTTTATTGGCATGCCAAAAAAATGGCAACCATCCATTTTTGGGTCATGACCAAAACCTAAAAAAATGGCAACCATCCAAACAAAGACCAATCTTTGGGTCATGACCAAAATTTTGGTAAGGTGCACTTTGGCCACAATCCAAACACACCCCAACACCCGGCTCGTCGAGGATGCACGGGGCGCCGGGACGCGTCCGCGGAGTGCTGTAGCGCGGCCAACTGCATCCTCAGGACCTGAGACCATGCCGAGTCGTCTTGCTTTTTCAATGATATGCGTCGATCGCATGTGAGCAAAGGGCATCTCCAACGTTGCCACGACCGCAGCTGACTACCCTAGCACACCAAAAACCCTCGTCCCTCGCGCCGTCGCGTGGTGTGTTCCCAGCCGGCGCCAGCTGCCCGCATTCATGCCGTCCGTCCGTATGCCGTCGTTAAGAGGCTCGGTGCCCGAGGAACCAACTCCGGCGACTTAATGACGCACCAGGACGCTTGGCCTCACCGGAATGCGCTACTTAAAGCGGCAACGCCCAGCTAACCTCCACACCATAGCGCATCGTCCTCCTACCTGGCATCACATCCGCCATGACCGCAAGCGTGAATGCTCTGTGGGAGAGCTTGTCTTCAGGGATGGAGCTCGAGGTCGCCGCCCTCGCTCAAGTCGCCGCACAAGCGGTGGCCACGCTGGCGGTCGACGATGGGAGCACCATCAGCCACGCGTCCTACTTGCCGCCGTCCAACGTCCGGCACGCCGAGGTCAGGGACTCCTCCGAGGATGAGTAGGGCATGGGAGGCGGCAGGACATGGTGTGCCAACTGGCCGGTCCGTCTCCCGTGTTCTACTTTTCCTCGCCGGAGACCGCACCTTCACTTCACGGGTCTTGAACCCCGCCCCCGTACATGGAGATTGCAGATGGAGGACGTCGGTCGCCACCGTAGAATAGGTTTAGGGTCGGGTTTCTTTTATTTTTCACTCCTATAAATGTTCGAAATGTAATGAAAATCTGCCGTGTTTGCATTAATCTCGGCCGGTGTATATGAACTTTCACAATAATATAGTATATTGTAGGAGTACTGGCAAGATGCCCGTGCATTGCACGGAAGATCAATATCTTGTGGGAGAAAAGGATGAACGAGGGAAGGCCTTATCTGCAAATGCACATTCACGCATTTCACGTTTTTCTACATCTACGGGAACCTAAGAAAGGGTTAACGTAAATTGCCTCTCTCTCTCCTCCCCTGATTTTCATGGTGGTGGGCCCCTCCCTCCCCCCAATCTACAATCAACAGCTCACAAGTTTCACATTATGTTAATTACGTAACACCTAGTTTAAAAGGAAAAATGCGCTACACTCACAGCAGCCTTGTCGCGGTCACATTGCACCCCACACACATTCGGTCCTGCACATGGCTCACGCAAACGGAACGCGCTTCGGCTTGCCTCTTCACTGACACGTGGGACTGCACTTGGAGAAACCGACCATGCGCCAAACTCCCCCTGCCCACCGCGCGAAAATCCTCCCCCCACCCAAAAGTTCCCCCCAAATCCTAGATTCAACCGCCCTTCGGCCAACTCGCCAATGATATTCCCCAAACCCCCCATCCCCCTCCACTCCATTCACTCCGCCAAAGCCGCCCCCGCGCCACGCCGATACGTCGGCGCCGCGGTTCATCAAGGGGACGCACGGCGATCCTCTCGCGCCCACAGTACGCTCTCGTAGACTGCCGTCCTCTAGCGCCGCCGCCACCGCTGGCGACGTTCTTGTGGAGGCGCACGGCGGTCAGCGCCGCCACCGCTGGCGATGTTCGTGTGGAGACGCACGGCGGTCAGCTTCTCCCACGGTTCGCGCATTCTAGACTGAGGCCCCGTGCATGTCGGTGTAGCGTTGAATGTTAGCTGATAGACGTTGTTAATCTCACTGTTTGCCGAAGTAATTTACAGTCAATATGCTCTGCTTAAGAAGCTTCATTGCCCTGTTCTACACTCAATCTACTTAGCTGAGATGGCATGCCAAGGCCGATTAGTTGCTAAAATATCCTGCCATATATTTATTGTGACGTAGATTGCCATGGTCTAGTAGCCAATCTGTTAGGTGAAATGGCTCTACACTGTTTTATACTCGATCTTTGTTGCTGCGATGGCCTTCGATAGTTTGATGGCTGTCTGCTCGGCCTCATTGACTGCTGAAACAGCCTGCCATAATTTAGCACCCAAATCTGTTTGCTGAATTAGCTTTACATATATTTCGTTACTTAGATCTGCTCATCCAAATATCTTGCCATCGCTTTAGACATCGACCTAGGTATTTTCTTCTGGACTTCATAAAAAAGCATATATGTTTTTCCTGTAATATCTAGTAGAAGAACTAATTTGTATGTCTAACAGATGGACAGGTCTTGGATAACTTCTGCTCGAAGATTCTCCACTGCATATGTTGAGGGGGTTAAAAACGTCATGAACTTTATCAGAGCTGAGTATGGTCCGAAATCAGATGTGCTCTGCCCGTGTAGCAGTTGTATGAATTCAGTTACAAGACCCCAGTCAACTGTGCAAAATCATCTACACTTGTATGGGATGTCGGTCACATATACTAGGTGGGTTCATCATGGTGAAGCTGTGAACGTCAATGTTATTGAATATGTGGAAGCAGCAGATCACCATCTTGATCTGCCTGATGCTCGGGTGGAAGAGGAGGAGGAGGAGGTGGTGGCGGAGCCAATGGGTTTGACCAACATTGAAACAATGCTACGAAATGCTCATGCATTCCGTGAACTTTCACCTGCAGAAGAAAAACGGTGGGCCCGCATGTTGGAACAATGCAACGTGGTTGTCACCCAGGAAATAAGCTGTCAGTATTCTCAGCTATGGTCACATTTCTTCAGGTGAAGACATCTGAGCGGATGACCAACAAATCATTCGATGCGATGTTGGCTGCTTTCCGCAAAGCTTTTCCAGATGCGTCAGAGCTGCCACACACCTACAGTAAAATGAAGAATTTCCTTCGTGCAGTTGGAATTGGATATGATATGATACATGTTTGTAAGAATAATTGTGTTCTGTTCCGGAAGGATTATGCCAACTTAAGTGAATGCCCGAAATGCAAATCATCAAGATGGAAAGATGGCGATGCTGTGAAGAGGATTCCTCATAATGTTCTGAGACATTTTCCAATTACACCAAGATTGCAGAGGTTGTTTCATGATGCTGAAACAGGAGAGGATGTACTGTGGCATTCTAGGAACCAGGATTTCAGAGATCAGAATGTAATGAGCCATCCATCACATGGTAGTGAGTGGAAAAGCTTCAATCAGAAGCACGAAACGTTTGCTGCTGACCCGAGAAACATTAGACTTGGCTTAGCTTCATATGGATTTAACCCATTTGGCCACCAGAGCCACATATAGCATGTGGCCAGTGCTTGTTATCCCTTACAACATGCCTCCAAATGTCTGCACCAAAGAATCAAACTACATGATGGCTTTGCTCATCCCAGGTCTAAAAAGTCCTGGAAAGGATTTTGATTTTTTCATGGAGCCTCTTGTGGAAGAACTTCAACAGCTATGGAGGGGTGTTCTCACTCAAGACCTATATAGCAGCCCACCAGCTGATTTCTTTCTGCGTGTTGTTATAGTTTGGTGCATCCATGATTATCCGGCTTTGGGCACTATGTCAGGGGGAACGACACATGGTTACAATGCATGTGTTCGCTGTGACAGGAATCCGCTGTCATACACAATACTTAGCAAGGTCTGTTACATTGGACACCGCCATTTCCTTGCCAAGGACAAGCCGCATCCTAGAAAATACCGAAGACATGTGTTCAATGCAAAGCATGAAAACCGTGATGCACCAAAGAGGCTCACCGCCGATGAGTTGCAAGTGGAATTAGAGAAGGTCAAGCATATTACACCAGAAAACCATCCTGATAATGGTAGCGGGAAAAGGAAGCATGGTAGGGCAGAAGAGAGATTATTGTTTACCCGCAGGTCCACTTTGTGGGACTTGGAGTATTGGAAAGATTTGGATCTGCGGCATAATCATGATGTGATGCACATCGAGAAAAATATATGTGACAGCATTATCGGCACACTTCTTAATATTGAAGGCAAGACGAAAGATACCTTAAAATCTAGGATTGATTTGACACACCTGGGTATCAGAAAGGATATGCAGGTGCAAGATGAAGGTAAACCACGAGATATGGCACCAGCTGTGTATGTCTTGGACAAGGTAAAAAGAAAAGAATTCTGCAAGGTCCTGTCACGTGTGAGATTCCCACATGGATTTGCTTCCAACCCTGAAAGGAGAGTCAGTGCAGATGGAGACAAGGTACAAGGGTTGAAAACTCATGACTGCCACGTCCTACTTCAAAGGGTTTTACCTGTTATCCTTAGAGGATTGGGCCGCCCTGACTTATACAGAGCAGTTGCAGAGTTGGGACAATTCTTCAGGGAAATCTGCAATAGAAATATTAGGATAGATGCTTTGGAGCGTCTTAGAGACAAGATACCAACTATTCTATGCGACCTTGAGAAGATATATCCTCCAGCCTTCTTTGATGTGATGGTGCATTTGGCTGTTCATCTACCTGATGAGGCACTACTTAGATGTCTAGTACAGTATGGCTGGATGTACCCTATTGAAAGGCGGCTAGGCACTTTCAAGGGCTATGTTAGGAATAGAGCTAGACCCGAGGGTTCCATTGCAGAGGCGTACATTGCTACAGAAGCGTTGACATTCTGCTCAAAATACATTGAAACAGCTGATCAGCTTAGCAAAGACGTGGATGAAGACAATCCCGGGCTCAATGTTTTCGATTATTCTGTTCGAGTTACAGGGAAGAGTCAACAAGAGGACAAACCTAAAGATTTGGACAAAATGGTTTGGTATGTGTTGAATAACTGTCCTGAGATACTACCTTATATCAAGTAAGTGCTAAGTATTGCAGCTTATACATCGTAATCTACTAAACATGCAGCACATTCTTATATATTTAGATGTTTGACGTGATCACTATGTTGTGCAGCATCTACAAAAAGGAGTTACTACCGCAAAATCCAAGAAACATTGACAAACTGGTTATGGCAGGATTTGCGAAATGGTTCAAGAGCCATGTAAGCTTTTGAATTGCACTGTCAGTTTTTTTAATATATTGAGTACATAAGATGATCAGCTTGTCTATTTTCTAACCATAGGTTAAGAAGATGCGGGAGGATGGGCAGGCAGTTGATGATGCCCTTTACTCACTAGAAATGGGTCCTGATACTCGGGTAAGACATTATGAATCTTTCATTGTTGGAGATGTGCGCTACAACACCCTTGCACGAGACGAAGGCAAGAAGACACAAAACAGTGCCATCATGAACACGGATACGTATGAAAAAGAGACAACTGGAATGTATGCTAACATAATAGACATTGTTCAGTTGCAGTATATCTCCAGTTTTGAGGATCATTGGTGTATGGTTCTGTTGTGTTGTCATTGGTATAACCTGTTTTCCAGGATCGCAAAACCCAGAGCTGATGATTAGTTCAAATCCATCAATGTCAAGGCGGCGTACTAGACCAACGAGCCTTTTATTTTGGCAAATCAAGCAACATAGATATTTTTCTTGGAAGACACATTTGCACGTAGCGATGACTGGAGAGTAGTGCAAAGGTTTGAGCAGAGGAATTCGTTTAATGAAGTTGCACAACAAGATGATGCTTACACTGCTCCTGATGTACAAGATAACACAGATGTTCCTAATATCTTTGAGAACCATCACGCCAATGACGTTGGCGAAAAGATTGCCTGTCGTGCTATGGACATACAAGAGTTGATCAAGAAGAAGCCAACGTTCGAGGACGTTGAGGACGAAGAAGAAGATGACACCATGGGGAATTACGATTCAGACTGATACACATGGTGAAGATGTTGACGCTGCTGCTGCGGATGATGATTACATTGCTTTTGTCGTATTTGCCTGTCAGAAGACGTTTTTTATCTACTATGTGTAATTGTGTTTGCTATGACAACTGAAACCTGATGAACATGTTGTTTAGTATTTTCCTGTGAGAACATCACTTGTTATGTATGCTGATTTGTGTTTGGTGATTGTATGAAGACTAAAACATGATGACATTGTTGTTTAGTTGTACTCATATTTGGCTGTGAAACTTGAATTTGATGACATAGTTTGCTGTTGCACTGCAATTAGCTCGACGTCTTCGAATAGAACAAAGCTGACCCGATAGGTCCTCTGCTAATTTATTTATTTATTACCAAAAGGGCTTATGCTATTTATTTATTTATGAGCAAAAGGGGATACCCCCTGATTTCTGTTAATAGAAATCATTAGATGTTCACAACACTACGCCCAGCCTGCTACACAGGTTTCATTCATTACTAGTTTCAGCAAAGTGCTCATGTCATAGCCACTAAATACATCACGAGTGCTACATACACTGCAAATAAAGGGACAATCATCCTACAGAGCACATCGATTTTGCCCATTATGTTCACAAGCTCTTTCATCTCCTCATTGCTGTCAAGGCCGTTCAGCAGCTGTTGCTTGGCCATGATTAGAGGAATTGCATCTTTAACCTTCTGCTCTGCATTTTCCTCTTCTACCGTTCCTTCGGTTACTTGTCCAACACCCCAACCTACTGGTATTGGGATTCCTCGGCTAACCAAATAATCAGCTTAGTTGCACTCCCCCACATCAGCAACTTCCCAGAAATACAAATCACACGAATCTTCCCTTTTCTGCACGAATCAAATTGGAAGATCATCAACCAAACTATTAAAAATATCAGCAACTGAAAGCAGCAGAACAACACTTAAACATATTATTACCCCATGATTCGGGCATTTGTAGAAGACTCGGCCAGGGTTGAGGATTGTGGTTGAGACGCGACGGATGACTCTGCGTGATTTGCAGCAGTGGCACCACACCAACGGCAGCGGGTTGCGATGAGCAACCGGCTGCGGTGCGTGTGCCGGCCGGGGTGTGATGAGACCCACAGGCGATGGTACGGGTGGCGACTTGGCGCATATTTGGTTGTTGCCTGCTGAAGAGCAGGTGGACGAGCAGCCAGCGGACATGGTTGCTGCGGCCAGAGCTTCTGATGATAGGCAGAGTAAGTAGAGAAGAGGAGGAGCGAACGTTGGATATGTTAGTTTCATTACTTGCAGAGTAGCATAGCACCATATATAGTCATAGTCTAGGTTACAGGAGAACCAGCTACAGGAGCATGTCTCTCTTTTTTCTACGACTCAGCAACGTCTCTTTACTGGTACACTAGCTTGTTCTATACGCCTTCTCAAGTCGGACCCACCAGCTATCTTCGCACGCAAGGAAGTGCCTCCTTATTACGCACACAAAAATGAATACTCCCCCTGCCAGCTGGAACCCAGCATCGTTGGAGGCTGACTTGTGGGCCTACCAATTTGACGGGGACGGAGGGCTTTGTCAACTTAGCCAATATGAACGATTCTAGCTCCAGTTACCGTACGATGTTCATCCAACGGCAGTAGTGCTTCTTCAACCTCTGGTCTTCTTGCTCCAGCCGCCCAAACCAGCGCCGTCGTGCCGCGTGCTCCTGCCTCCCGTGGCCGGCTGTGATGCCGTGGAGGCCTCACCGCCCCCTACTACTCCCACCGCTCGCCAGGCCATCCCTCTACTCACCCACACCCCCTGTTATTCTGCGGCGACGGCAGCCTCACACCGCAGCCGAACCAGTGAACCCTCGTACTCCTCCCCGCGTGGGCATCCACTGCCGCGTCTTCCCCGGCTCCGCGTCGTCCCCTTCCTAGGCCTCGACGTCGTCCACCGTCTTGGCGCTCTCGGCGCGGCGTGGTCAATGTGTTCAATAACCGACTTCTATCAGAAGAGTACTATACGTGGAGAGGCTGACAGCTGGGTCCACGGCCACAGCCCAGTTTTTTTGTGATTTGCCAAGTAAGTCGCTTTGTCAGGCCTGTTGGGCTGCAAATCTTTCAAGATGAGGAGAGCTTCATTCGGCTGGCCAAGAAAATGGCCTATCAGTAATGAGAAATGGGCTGTACATTTTTAAAACACATCAAACCGGCAATTAGTTTCAAATTTCTTTTTTCATTTCGAGATTTTAAATTGCATTAATTTTTATGCGTGGACAATTTGTTGGATTTTATATTGATATACATTTATTTTTAAAATTAGTTTGAATGTGACTCGAAATTTCAAGATTAAAAATAGTTCGGACCGCACCGAAATATGCAAAATTTCGTATAATTTTTTAACCCTGGCCACAATATGGGCTGTAATGCTAACAAAAAGAATATGGGCTCCAAAAAAACCTTAAGAATTAGCAAATGGGTTGTAAATTATTAGAAATAATGGCAGATGGGTTGTATGCTGTTTTCCACAGATTTGAGGCTTTCCTAAAAAAGGTTGACGCACAAGCAGTGACTGTTGGATGTCCATCCAACGGCTGTCGTGCTTCTTAAATCTCTGCTCTTCCTACTCCAGCCGCTCAAACAAGCGCCAGCGGGACTGCCTGCTCCCTCCTCCCCGCGGCCAGCTGTGCTGCCGCGCAGGCCTCACTGCCCCATCGTACTCCCATCGCTGGCCTAGCCATCCCTCTACTCACCCACACCTACTGTTATTCTTCGGCGACGGCAGATGAACCAGTAAACCCTCGTACAGTCGTACCCCCCTCCGCGTGGGAAACCACTGCCGAGTCTTCCTTGCCTCCGTGTCGTTCCCTTCCTAGGCCTCGCTATCGTCCACCGCCCTGGTGCTCTCGGCGCGGCGCGGTCTACATGGTCAAGGAACGACTTCCATCGAAAGAGTATTGTCCGTGGAGAGGCTGACAGGTGGGTCCACGGCAGCCGCAAGGAAGTGCCTCCTTATTACATGGAAAATAATTATTCCTCCACCTGACAGCAGGGACCCATTGGACGGGCCACCGTATTTGGTGAAAAAAATGTTTCCCCCCTGACTGCTGGGACCCACCGGACGGGCCAATGTATTTCGTGAAAAAACTTTCCCCCCGCTGTCAGCTCAGACCCACCGGACGTGCCTCCTTATTATGCACAAAAAAATGAATACTCCCCCTGCTAGTTGGGACCCACCTTGGTGGGAGGCTGACTTGTGGGCCTACTAAGTTGACGGGGACGGAGTGCTTTGTCAACTTAGTCAATATGAACGATTCTAGCTCCAGTGACCGTACGATGTCCATCCAACGGCCGTAGTGCTTCTTCAACCTCTGGTCTTCTTGCTCCAGCCGCCCAAAGCAGCACCGGTCGTGCCGCACGCTCCTGCCTCCCGTGGCCGGCTGTGCTGCCGCGGAAGCCACACCGCCCCCTACTATTCCCACCGCTGGCCATGCCCCGCAGCGACGGCAGCCTCACACCGCAGCCGAACCAGTGAACCCTCGTACTCCTCTCCGCGCGGGCTTCCACTGCCGCGTCTTCCCCGGCTCCGCGTCGTCCCCTTCCTTGGCCTCGCCGTCGTCCACCGCCCTGGTGCTCTCGGCGCGGCGTGGTTAACATGGTCAAGGAACGGCTTCCATCAGACATGGACTGTACGTGGAGAGGTTGACATCTGGGTCCACGGCCGCAGCAAGGAAGTGCCTCCTTATTACGCGCAAAATAATTATTCCTCCACCTAACAGAAGGGACCCACCGGACGGGCCACCGTATTTCGCGAGAAAAACGTTTCCCCCTGACTGTTGGGACCCACCAGCTACATCTTCGCACGCAAGGAAGTGCGTCCAAGCAAAAAAAATGATTCGTCCCCCTGACTGCTGGGACCCACCAGCTACATCTTCGCACGCAAGGAAGTGCCTGACAGTCGGGACCCACCTGGTGGAAGCGTACATAGCGTTGTCATTCTGGTCGCGAACGTGTACGTACATACTGGTCAATGTAGAGGCTCGCACATTCCGTAGTAGAGGCGCGCACGTAGCATGTACACATATGTACAGCGGCCAGTGTGCAAGAAAGAAAATACGGCCACGTACGTACATACGGGCAGGGTCTCGAATGCCTACTCGCGCATACGTACGGCCAGGGCTCGTGTACATGGCTGGGTCGGAACGGAGAAACAGCGTCGTCGTCGTGTTCATGGGGAGCCAACCGGCTGTGTCGGAACGAAATGCGTCGTCGTGTTCATCGGGAGGGCTTAGATGGAACAGCCGATGGAAACGAGGTCTGGCGTACCGCAGAACGGAGGAAACGGCCTTGTGTTCGACCGACCATGTTCGAAACGGGATCCTGTTCATCGGGAGGGGTCTGGCGTACCGCAGAACGGAGGAAACGGACCTCCTACGGTTGAAACGGGGATCTGTTGATCGGGAGGGTGTGGCGTACCGCAAAACGGAGGAAACGGACTTGTGTTGGAGCGCTACGGTCGAAATGGGGGTCCTGTTCATCGGGAGGGGTGTGGCGTACCGCAAAACGGGACTCCACGGGATACTGTTCATCTCCACTGTCGACGCCCTCCAGCCTCCACGGGCTACTGTTCATCCACCGTCGACCTCCTCCAGCCTCCACCTGCGACTGTTCATCCACGGGCTCCTGTTCATCCAGCCTCCACCGCGCGCTACTCCACCGGCTACTGTTCAACCAGCCCTCTCCACGGGCTCCTGTTCAACCATCCCTCCACGGTCTACTGTTCATCCAACCCTCCACCGTCTACTCTTCATCCTGCCCTCCACGGGGTGGTCATGTTCATCCTGCCCTCCACGGGGTCCTGTTCATCCAGCCCCAACCGGCTCGAACGATCGGGGTCGTGTTAATCCACCCCCACCGGTAACTGTTCATCCAAACCCCCCAGCAACGCTCACTGTTCATCCAGAGGCAACGCCACGGGGTCCTGTTCATCCACCCCCACAGGGAACTGTTCATTCAACCCCCCCTGCAACGCCCACTGTACATCCAGAGGCAGCATCGATCGGCTTCAGTTAGCAGCAGTAGCGAAGGAATCGCTCGATCGGGTTCAGTTAACAGCCATCGATCGATCGCTCGGGTTCAACCAGCCCTCTCCACGGGCTCCTGTTCAACCACCCCTCCACGGGCTAATGTTCATCCAGCCCTCCACCATCTACTGTTCATCCAGCCCTTCACGGGTTGGTCCTGTTCATCCTGCCCTCCACGGGGTCCTGTTCATCCAGCCCCAACCGGCTCGAACGATCGGGGTCCTGTTCATCCAGAGGCAACGCCACGGGGTCCTGTTCATCCACCCCCACCGGGAACTGTTCATCCAAACCCCCCCCCCCAGCAATGCTCACTGTTCATCCAGAGGCAGCATCGACCGGCTTCAGTTAGCAACAGTAGCGAAGGAATCGCTCGATCGGGTTCAGTTAACAGCCATCGATCGATCGCTCGGGTTCAGCAACGCGTAGCCTGCAGTGCAGTCGCTCGGGTTCAGTTAGAGCCGAACGCCTCGCACCCACGCGCGTGCGTGTACGATAGAAACGCGCATCGCTCGGCCCCGACCACCCACCGTAAACGGGAACACCCCGATATTTTCCGTCATGGACGGCCCAAAGAATGTCATGCAGCTGCGTCTCCGGCCCGCCCAGGACGAAAAGCCCATTTTCTGTCATGATTTTTTGTCATAGAAGTAGGACCCCACCACATCTATGATGATACCGTGTTTTGTCACAATTATCGTCATAGAAGTGTCATAAGTATGACAGAAAAGATTTTCGTTCGGCCCAAAATGTCACGAATGTGTCTTTTTTTGTAGTGAATGTAGGAATACCTGGAAGACGGGTGGTTAGAGGACGACAACGAGGGATAGCCATCTCATTTTTGCGTAGTTCTACTAAAACTGACGTGTGTGCTTCTGATTGCGCGGATAGAAACGATACGGAGACAGACATCCCGAAATGATATGGAGACAGACATCCATGTTTGCGCAAATACGAAATACGGTTATTTAAACAGTGACAGATATTTGTAGTGGCGTATGATTAACAGCAGCATCTATTGTGTTATAATTGGCACTAGACTGACAGTATGAAAGTGTCCTTAAGTAAGTAGCATCACATCACATCAACACTGCCACTAGATTAACATGCAGAACAATAGCATTAGTATTACTGTCATGAGAGTAGCACATGGTCAGTAAATGTGCAATCAAATTTGTGTAGTTCCACTAGGATGAAGCAATGTTAGCGGTAGATTTAAGTGTAACTGCAAAAACACAATTCATGGGAAATAAAGCAAGACGGAAGCACTTCATAAAATGGTGGTGGCATTGCTTCAATTTGTCGACAGCACTAGACCATTACTTATAGTGACATTAGGTCGCATTGCTTAATGCTTCATGTGATTTTACATTAACGGTAGCGATATGGGCATAGGGACAGCAGGGGCATAAAGTGGTGAGGCAGATGTGGTTGCCGAGAGCGGCAAACACTTAGGCTGCATGTCTGCATTTGTCCCATTTTTTATCTCCTCGACGACATTTTCCTATGTGAGCACAGGAAATCTAGACCTGCTCATTCTCATTTGCGTTGTCCCCCAACACCCATCACTTTCTTTCCTTTTTCAACCAAGAGACCGGTTCGGTAGCCAGTATCTACTACTTTCCCCCGTTTCCTCTTAGAACCAAGTCCTAGATTCATGCTACAACTTTCCCACTTTCTTCCCTGTTTGAACCAACTCTTAGAGTCGACTGTATGAACTAGCTTTACCTCTAATAATAGTAAAAGTCTAGGTGGCTTTGGAACAGCGGACGAAAGTAGAAAAAGATCCAAACGAAGCCAAGTGGGGAGCTAGGGCAGTAGAGCAAGGCAGGTTCGAAGAAATATATACCTGAGGGTCGTCGGCATCTAGCAAAGACGGCGTCGGGAGGCCGCATCTTGGGCACAATACCGCAGGGAGGAAGAAGGGGTCGGAGGCCCTCCCGAGCCGGCGCTCTCTCAGAGAGAACCGCACGGCCGCTGATCGGGACGCGCGGGCAGCCGTTGGTCTCCTCCCTCGCCGCCGACGACAGCGTGAACGATGCACCTACACCCCTGCCCCGGTCGAGGTTGTCCGACCGGATTTGTGACCAGCCGTGAGCTGAGAGAGAGTGTGGCCACTTATGACTTGCTTAGATCTGGAGAGCATGAGAGAGTGAACGAGAGGAACCCTAGTAAAGCAAGCGCTAAGGCTCCTGCTTATATATATAGTGGAGTGATTTTGTTGTACCAGCTTCAAAAAATGCGCTCCTACGTGTACCCGCGAGTGGGTGTGAGAGAACTAGTGCGTGCGTGCCCCGCTTCTCTTCGTGAGAGTACAATATACTATGCCCAAAGAACGTTCGCCACAAGAGTAATAGTATAAGTGTGTGACGTGTGAGCTAAAATAAAATGTGCGCGACGTCTTTTGTTTTTTAGAAGTTCTGAGGGTAGGGTGTGAAGAGCACATATGTTTGTGACGTCTACCTGCAGATAGACGGTGGGTGCGAGAGGACTCGGGAGAGCCGTGACTCGTGAGGGTGCGTGTGCGTGAGAGAGAGGGGGGCATGTATCAATGCATGTGTCCGTAAATCATTATCCGACAAACGTTCGCCACAAGCCTTTTCCTGATGAACGCCGTAAGAACTGTTAGATCGGCATCTGAGAGTGTCAGTTTTGCCATGTCATTTAACAGAACAGCCACTCCTCCTACACACAAATCTTCCACGTGAGTGTTAGGAACTGCCGTATGCTCCCTCCTTTCCAAAATGCAGTGCATATAGCTTTATTAAAAATTCGAACATCGCAAACTTTTACCGAGTTTTTGTGTACCAAATTGCACATGTAGAATACCCTGTATATATCATTTCATTCATCTTCGAGAGGTAACTATAAAGATGGGGGAGGAGTCTACAAAGAAAGACCATCGTATCACCTGCGGCAATTTCAACCATCCTTTGGTGTGGAGGAATATCATAGGAACTCTATATGATATGATTTTTATAGGATTTTTTCCTTTAGAGCCAATTGGTTCATAGGAACAGATTCATATACTCCACATTTGAAAGGAAATAAACATGATATCATTTCTATAGCTTTAGAGCCACTTGGTTCATATGAATGGATTCCTATACTCCCATAATTTCAAAGGAAAATAAACATTAGCGTATATTCAATAGAAAAGTTCCTATGATATGAACCAAATTACATCTCTTTTCTAATCCCTCCTCATAGGAATTGAGAAACATGTCATCTCTAGATTCAATAGAAAAGTTCCAATGATGTGAACTGCTACCTCTTGAACACTGCATTGGTTTTACCTTGAAGAGGAAAGGGTGATGTAGTAAAGTAGCGTAAGTATTTCTTTCAGTTTTTGAGAACCAAGGTATCAATCCAGTAGGAGGTCACGCTCAAGTCCCTTGCACCTACACAAACAAATAAGAACCTCGCAACCAACGTGATAAAGGGGTTGTCAATCCCTTCACGATCACTTACGAGAGTGAGATCTGATAGAGATGATAAGATAATATTTTTGGTATTTTTATGATAAGGAGTAAAAGTAAAGAAAGCAAGTAAACAGTAATGGAAATAACGTGAGATTAATATGATGGAAAATAGACCCGGGGGCCATAGGTTTCACTAGTGGCTTCTCTCAAGATAGCATAAGTATTACGGTGGGTGAACAAATTATTGTCGAGCAATTGATAGAATTGAGCATAGTTATGAGAATATCTAGGTATGATCATGTATATAGGCATCACGTCCGTGACAAATAGACCGAAACGATTCTGCATCTACTACTATTACTCCACACATCGACCACTATCCAACATGCATCTAGAGTATTAAGTTCATAAGAACAGAGTAACGCTTTAAGCAAGATGACATGATGTAGAGGGATAAAGTCATGCAATATGATATAAACCCCATCTTTTTATCCTCGATGGCAACAATACAATACGCGCCTTGCTGCCCCTGCTGTCACTGGGAAAGGACACCGCAAGATTGAACCCAAAGCTAAGCACTTCTCCCATTGCAAGAAAGATCAATCTAGTTGGCCAAACCAAACTGATAATTCGAAGAGACTTGCAAAGATAACCAATCATACATAAAAGAATTCAGAGGAGATTCAAATATTGTTCATAGATAATCTTGATCATAAACCCACAATTCATCGGATCTCGACAAACACACTGCAAAACAAGATTGCATCGAATAGATCTCCAAGAAGATCGAGGAGAACTTTGTATTGAGATCCAAAGAGAGAGAAGAAGCCATCTAGCTAATAACTATGGACCCGAAGGTCTGAGGTAAACTACTCACACATCATCAGAGAGGCTATGGTGTTGATGTAGAAGCCCTCCGTGATTAATGCCCCCTCCGGCAGGACGTCGGAAAAGGCCCCAAGATGGGATCTCACGGGTACAGAGGGTTGCGGCGGTGGAATTAGGTTTTCATGGTCGCTTCTGATGGTTTGGGGGTACATAGGTATATATAGGAGGAAGAAGTAGGTCAGTGGAGCCATGAGGGGCCCACGAGGGTGGAGGGCGCGCCTGGGGGGTAGGCGCGCCCCTACCTCATGGCCTCCTCGTCTGTTGCTTGACGTCCAGTCCAAGTCCTCTGGATCACGTTTGTTCCAAAAATCACGTTCCCGAAGGTTTCATTCCGTTTGGACTCCGTTTGATATTCTTTTTCTGCAAAACACTGAAATAGGCACCCAAAAAAGCAATTTGGGCTGGGCCTCCGGTTAATAGGTTAGTCCCCAAAATAATATAAAAGTGTATAAATAAGCCCATTAAACATCCAAAACAGAATAAATAATAGCATGGAACAATCAAAAATTATAGATACGTTGCAGACGTATCAAGCATCCCCAAGCTTAATTCCTGCTCGTCCTCGAGTAGGTAAATGATAAAAAAGAATTTTTGATGTGGAATGCATCTTAGCATAATTCTCAATGTAAATCTTTTTATTGTGGTATGAATATTTAGATCCGAAAGATTCAAGATAAAAGTTTAATGTTGACATAAAAACAATAATACTTCAAACGTGCTAACCAAGCAATTATGTCTTATCAAAATAACATAGCCAAAGAAAGCTTATCCCTACAAAATCATATAGTTAGGCTATGTTTCAATATTGTCACACAAATGTTCTCATCATGCATAACCCCCATGACAAGCTGAGCAATTGGTTCATACTTCTAACGCACTTCAGCCTTTTCAACTCTTACGCAATACATTTGCGCAAGCCATGGATATAGCACTATGGGTGGAGTAAAGTATAATGATGGGGGTTATGAGAGAATACAAAAAAGGTAGAAACTCTCACATTGACGCGGCTAATCAATAGGCTATGGAGATGCCCATCAATTGATGTCAATGAGAGGAGTAGGGATTGCCATGCAATGGATGCACTAGAGCTAAAAATATATGAAAGCTCAACAAAATAAACTAAGTGGGTGTGCATCCAACTTGTTTGCTCACGAAGACCTAGGGCATTTTGAGGAAGCCCATCATTGGAATATACAAGCCAAGTTCTATAATGAAAAATGCCCACTAGTATATGAAAGTGACAACATAGGAGACTCTCCATCATGAAGATCACGGCGCTATTTTGAAGCACAAGTGTGGAAAAAGGATAGTAACATTGCCCCTTCTCTCTTTTTCTCTCTTTTTTTGGGCCTTCCCTTTTTTTCTTTGGCCTCTTTTTTTTTATTTAGTCTGGAATCTCATCCCGACTTGTGGGGGAATCATAGTCTCCGTCATCCTTTCCTCACATGGGACAATGCTCTAATAATGATGATCATCACACTTTTATTATTTACAACTCAACAATTACAACTCAATACTTAGAACAAAATATGACTCTATGTGAATGCCTCCAGCGGTGTACCGGGATATGCGATGAATCAAGAGTGACATGTATGAAAAAATTATGAATAGTAGATTTGCCACAAAATACAATGTCAACTACATGATCATGCAAAGCAATATGACAATGATGAAGCGTGTCATAATAAACGGAACGGTGGAAAGTTGCATGGCAATATATCTCGGAATGGCTATGGAAATGCCATGATAGGTAGGTATGGTGGCTGTTTTGAGGAAGATATAAGGAGGCTTATGTGTGATAGAGCGTATCATATCACGGGGTTTGGATGCATCGGCGAAGTTTGCACCAACTCTCAAGGTGAGAAAGGGCAATGCACGGTACCGTAGAGGCTAGAAAATTGTGGAAGGTTGAGAGTGCGTATAATCCATGGACTCACATTAGTCATAAAGAACTCATATACTTAGTGCAAAAGTTTATTACCCTCGAATCAAAGTACTACTACGCATGCCCCCAGAGGGATAGATTGGTAGGAAAAGACCATCGCTCGTCCCCGACCGCCACTCATAAGGAAAGCAATAAAAGAACACCTATGTGTCAAAATTGTCACACAACGTTTACCATACGTGCATGCTACGGGACTTGCCAACTTTAACATAAGTATTTTTCAATTTCACAATTACTCAACTAGCACACTCTAATATTACCACCATTATATCTCAAAACACTTATCAAGTATCTAACTTCTCATAACATTCAATGAACTCAATATGGAAGATTAATTTCACAATTAAAGCAAATTACCATGCTGTTTAAGACTCTCAAAATAATATAAGTGAGGCATGAGAGATCAATAATTTATATAAAATACAACCACCGCCGTGCTCTAAAAGGTATAAGTGAAGCACTAGAGCAAAAACTATATAGCTCAAAAGATATAAGTAAAGCACATAGAGTATTCTAACAAATTCCGAATCATGTGTGTCTCTCTCGAAAGGTGTGTACAGCAAGGATGATTGTGGCAAACTAAAAAACAAAGACTCAACTCATACAAGACGCTCCAAGCAAAACACATATCATGTGGTGAATAAAAATATAGCTCCAAGTAAATTACCGATGGTTGAGGACGAAAGAGGGGATGCCTTCCGGGGCATACCCAAGCTTTGGATTTTTGGTGTCCTTGGATTTACCTTGGGGTGCCTTGGGCATCCCCAAGCTCAGGCTCTTTCCACTCCTTGTTCCATAATCCATCAAATCTTTTACCCAAAACCTGAAAACTTCACAACACAATACTTAACAGAAAATCTCGTGAGCTCCGTTAGCGAAAGAAAACAAAATACCACTTCAAGGTACTGTATTGAACTCATTATTTATTTATATTTGTGGTAAACCTACTGTATTCCAAATTCTCTATGGTTTATAAACTATTTTACTAGCCATAGATTCATCAATATAAGCAAACAACACACGAAAAACAGAATCTGTGAAAAACAGAACAGTCTGTAGTAATCTGTAACTAACGCAATCTTCTGGAACTCCAAAAATTCTACCAAAATAGGACGACCTAGAATTTTTTTTAATGATCTTCTGCAATTGGAATCAGTATTTTATCTCGTTCTCGTGATTCTTAACAATTGTTTTCGTGAACAGAAACTTTCTGCAATTTTCAGCAAGACCAAATAACTATCATCCAAGAAGATCCTATAGGTTTAACTTGGCACAAACACTAATTAAAACATAAAAACAAATCTAACCAGAGGCTAGATCAAAGATTTATTCCTAAACAGACGCAAAAAGCAAAAAACTAAAATAAAAATTGGGTTGCCTCCCAACAAGCGCTATCGTTTAACGCCCCTAGCTAGGCATAAAAACAATGATAGATCTAGGTATTGCCATCTTTAGTAGGCAATCCATAAGTGTCTCTCACAATAGATTCATATGGTAATTTAATTTTATTTCTAGGGAAGTGTTCCATGCCTTTCCTTAACGCAAATTGGAATCTAATATTCCCTTCCTTCATATCAATAATTGCACCGATCGTTCTAAGGAACGGTCTACCAAGAATAATAGGACATGAAGGATTGCAATCTATATCAAGAACAATAAAATCTATGGGCACATAGTTCCTATTTGCAACAAGAAGAACATCATTAATTCTTCCCATAGGTTTCTTAATGGTGGAATCCGCAAGGTGTAAGTTTAAAGAGCAATCATCAAATTCGCGGAAACCTAACAAATCACATAAAGTTTTTGGAATCGTGGAAACACTAGCACCCAAATCACACAAAGCATAGCATTCATGATCTTTAATTTTAATTTTAATAGTAGGTTCCCACTCATCATAAAGTTTTCTAGGGATCGAAACTTCCAACTCAAGTTTTTCTTCATAAGATTGCATCAAAGCATCAACGATATGTTTAGTAAAAGCTTTATTTTGACTATAAGCATGCGGAGAATTTAGCACGGATTGCAACAAGGAAATACAATCTATCAAAGAGCAATTATCATAATTAAATTCCTTGAAATCCAAAATAGTGGGTTCATTGCTATCTAAAGTTTTAACCTCTTCAATCCCACTTTTACTAATTTTTGCATCAAGATCTAGAAACTCCGAATTTTTGGAATGCCTTCTAGGTAAAGGTGGCTCATCTTCAGTCCCATCATTATCAAGATTCATATTGCAAAACAAAGATTCAATAGGGGACAGATCGATAACTTTTAGATCTTCATCTTTATTCTCATAAAGATTAGAGGAGCACGCTTTTACAAAGCAATCTTTCTTAGCACGCATCCTAGCGGTTCTTTCTTTGCACTCATCAATGGAAATTCTGATGGCTTTGACAGACTCATTGATATCATGCTTAGGTGGAATAGATCTAAGTTTCAAAGAATCAACATCAAGAGAAAGTCTATCCACGTTCCTAGCCAATTCATCAATCTTAGGCAATTTTTCTTCAAGCAAGGCATTGAAATTCTTTTGAGAAATCATAAATTCTTTAACACTAGTCTCAAAATCAGAGGGCATCTTATTAAAATTTCCATAAGAGTTGTTGTAGGAATTACCATAATTATTAGAGGAGTTACTAGGATACGGCCTAGGATTACAGTTTCCTCTATAAGCGTTGTTACCGAAATTATTCCTTCCAACAAAATTCACATCCATAGATTCATTATTGTTCTCAATCAAAGTAGACAAAGGCATATCATTAGGATCAGAAGAAACACTTATAGTAGCAAATAATTTCATAAGTTCATCCATCTTTCCACTCAAAACATTAATTCTTCTATCGCATGCACTTTTTTATTAGTAGATCTTTTGGTGTGCCATTCAGAATAATTAACCATAATATTATCTAGGAGTTTAGTAGCTTCTCCTAAAGTGATTTCTATAAAAGTGCCTCCCGCGGCCGAATCTAAAAGATTTCTAGAAGCAAAATTCAATCCGGCATAAATTTTTTGTATAATCATCCAAAGATTGAAACCATGTGTAGGGCAATTATGTATCATTAATTTCATCCTCTCCCAAGCTTGTGCAACATGTTCATGATCAAGTTTCTTAAAATTCATGATATAGTTTCTAAGAGAGATGATTTTAGCGGGAGGAAAATACTTGAGATAAAAGCATCTTTGCACTTATTCCATGAATCAGTACTATTTTTAGGCAAAGACGAAAACCAAGCTTTAGCACGATCTCTAAGCGAAAAAGGAAATAGCTTCAATTTAACAATATCATTGTCCACATCTTTCTTCTTTTGCATATCACACAAATCAACGAAGCTATTTAGATGGGTAGCGGCATCTTCACTAGGAAGGCCGGCGAATTGATCTTTCATGACAAGATTCAGCAAAGCAGCATTAATTTCACAAGATTCAGCATTGGTAAGAGGAGCAATCGGAGTTCTAAGAAAATCATTGTTGTTGGTATTGGCAAAGTCACACAATTTAGTATTATCTTGAGCCATCGTGACAAGCAAGCAATCCAACACACGAGCGAACAAGAAGCAAGCGAAAAAGAGGGCGAACAGAAAAGAGAGGGCGAATAAAACGGCAAGGGTGAAGTGGGGGAGAGGAAAACGAGAGGCAAATGGCAAATAATGTAATGCGAGGGATAAGAGTTTGTGATGGGTACTTGGTATGTCTTGACTTGTGCATAGACTCCCCGGCAACGGCGCAAGAAATCCTTCTTGCTACCTCTTGAGCACTGCGTTGGTTCTCCCTTGAAGAGGAAAGGGTGATGCAGTAAAGTAGCTTAAGTATTTCCCTCAGTTTTTGAGAACCAAGGTATCAATCCAGTAGGAGGTCACGCTCAAGTCCCTTGCACCTACACAAACAAATAAGAACCTCGCAACCAACGTGATAAAGGGGTTGTCAATCCCTTCACGATCACTTACGAGAGTGAGATCTGATAGAGATGATAAGGTAATATTTTTGGTATTTTTATGATAAGGAGTAAAAGTAAAGAAAGCAAGTAAACAGTAATGGAAATAACGTGAGATTAATATGATGGAAAATAGACCCGGGGGCCATAGGTTTCACTAGTGGCTTCTCTCAAGATAGCATAAGTATTACGGTGGGTGAACAAATTATTGTCGAGCAATTGATAGAATTGAGCATAGTTATGAG
This sequence comes from Aegilops tauschii subsp. strangulata, assembly GCF_002575655.3. Lineage (NCBI taxonomy): Eukaryota > Viridiplantae > Streptophyta > Magnoliopsida > Poales > Poaceae > Aegilops > Aegilops tauschii. The sequence continues at coordinate 77,015,005 of NC_053037.3, forward strand.
AATATCTAGGTATGATCATGTATATAGGCATCACGTCCGTGACAAATAGACCGAAACGATTCTGCATCTACTACTATTACTCCACACATCGACCACTATCCAACATGCATCCAGAGTATTAAGTTCATAAGAACAGAGTAACACTTTAAGCAAGATGACATGATGTAGAGGGATAAAGTCATGCAATATGATATAAACCCCATCTTTTTATCCTCGATGGCAACAATACAATACGCGCCTTGCTGCCCCTGCTGTCACTGGGAAAGGACACCGCAAGATTGAACCCAAAGCTAAGCACTTCTCCCATTGCAAGAAAGATCAATCTAGTAGGCCAAACCAAACTAATAATTCGAAGAGACTTGCAAAGATAACCAATCATACATAGAAGAATTCAGAGGAGATTCAAATATTGTTCATAGATAATCTTGATCATAAACCCACAATTCATCGGATCTCGACAAACACACCGCAAAAGAAGATTACATCGAATAGATCTCCAAGAAGATCAAGGAGAACTTTGTATTGAGATCCAAAGAGAGAGAAGAAGCCATCTAGCTAATAACTATGGACCCGAAGGTCTGAGGTAAACTACTCACACATCATCGGAGAGGCTATGGTGTTGATGTAGAAGCCCTCCGTGATCAATGCCCCCTCCGGCAGGACGCCGGAAAAGGCCCCAAGATGGGATCTCACGGGTACAGAAGGTTGCGGCGGTGGAATTAGGTTTTCATGGTCGCTTCTGATGGTTTCGGGGTACGTAGGTATATATAGGAGGAAGAAGTAGGTCGGTGGAGCCACGAGGGGCCCACGTGGGTGGAGGGCACGCCTGGGGGGGTAGGCGTGCCCCCTACCTCGTGGCCTCCTCGTCTATTGCTTGACGTCCAGTCCAAGTCCTCTGGATCACGTTTGTTCCAAAAATCACGTTCCCGAAGGTTTCATTCCGTTTGGACTATGTTTGATATTCTTTTTCTGCGAAACACTGAAATAGGCAAAAAAGATCAGCAATTTGGGCTGGGCTTCTGGTTAATAGGTTAGTCCCCAAAATAATATGAAAGTGTTTAAATAAGCCCATTAAACATCCAAAACAGAATATATAATAGCATGGAACAATCAAAAATTATAGATACGTTGGAGACGTATCATGAACCAAATGACATCTCTTTAACAACCCCTACTCATAGGAATTGAGATACTCCATGTCACTCTTTCCCTAAAACTTCCATGTATACATCTTCTATTCCTAAATAGCTAGTACAACCCACTAGTAGCTTTTTTCCAAGACATGCAACTATGGCACAAGAACTATATAGTGTGTGAATAACTTTGAAAGATGGTCGCTGGATGAAGCTAATTCGACAGTGCAGAGATGGCAAATCCGAGCACTACTGGCCGTTGGATATCATCAACATTCCACCAGATCTGCCACATGTACAATTTAGAAGACTCCATGGTTGAACTTAAGCATAGTGCACAAACCTCAAAACACAAGCACTTCTCCTTTGTTCTAGAATTTTCTGTATCATAATTGAATTTTTTTTCTAAATGAATTGCCATTATTTGTTTTTTACTTTATGCTTTACAATGCACAACCCCATGAATCTTAACATTTTAATAAAAACTAATTGATTTTGAATGAGATGAACTATAAGAACTAAACGAACATCTACGTCATGCATATATGACTCAAAGCTTTACATGCTATAGTGTGTATTTATTCATAATTTGGTTTCGAACTCTCATGCCTTCAATGCATGTGTACCTTACTAGTTTTTAGTAGAGTAGCAAATTTCACGCGGCCCCGGGTATATCAAAATGCAGGGCCCATGCATCATTGCCTTTCGGCCGAACCTACGTCCACAATTTTTTGTACGTACTATATCTCCACTGGTCCCCGAACCCAGAATGCTGCCACGTTCCCCTAAAACCAAGTGGCCCACACATATTTAAGGCATCGACTCGAACTCCATCCCTCTCCCATTTACTATGACGTGGCCCCGCACGCCATAGTAGTACTCCTACAAACCCTACCGCCGCACGCATCATCGGTTTTCTTCAAGAGGACGAGGGAGAAGCCGATTTGTAGTGGAGGCGCTTTAAAAAAATGATCTGTAGTGGAGACCCCTACCCTAGGGTGCCCTAGGTAGCTGCCGCATGGTTTTCTCTTTTCTTTATGCTCTTGCGCCCTAGAGTGAAATGATGGTTGCTTCGTCCGTCCAGCTTAATGCGGGAAAGGTGGGGCTTTGTGATTTGACCCATCATCGCTCATTTTCTACTACCGCGGCGCTACGACCGAGGTGCCTCCAATTCCAACCACTGCTCCGAACTGTAGTTTGGTGCATCGCACGTGGAACAAGATGGTGGATGAGCCACATGTCGGCTAAAGGGGTCCTGTTAAGTGTGTCGTCATTTCGTGCGAACTGACCCTACTTGAGTTGCTACGCCAACATGACAGGTGCAGCCTAGCACTTGGTTTTGCTCCTTGGTGAATCCCGAGTATATTGATCTAAAAAGAGACGTACTGAACTACCCTCGCCGTCTCATTTTTTGGGTGTCTCGGTTTATAGGGCGTGCACGTAGTTCTAGGTCATCCATTTGACTAACTAAATATGAGTTACTATGTCACAAAAAGTATATCATTGGATTATTAAGCGAATGCAGTTTCTAAACATATATTATTCATCACATCTATAGCCAGTTATATTCTCAACCTAGAACGATGTGCATGCCATGTAAACCGATACGGAGGAAGTATAGTAGTAAAAATGAGGTGATTTTACCGAGCGATCGGTGGGGGAGCATGGCCTGTCATGCGGTCCCACGTGTCATGATGTACCAGGGCGATGCGCGTGTCCCTCTTGAGGCAAAAGCAATACTACGTGGTTTGAGATGATGGCGAACCGAAGTGTGAAATAATGGTTGCTTCATCCGTCTGGGAAGGTGCGGCATTGTGATTTGACGTCTCATTGCTCATTACTACTACTACAGGCGCGGTACGACTGGGGTGCGCCCCCCTGCTGTTCTGCACTGTTATTTCGTGCTTGACACGTCGACCCGGTTGCTATATGTCCCACATGTCAGCGACAGGAAGTACAGAATTCATGAAAGCGACCGTCGACGGAGGAGTACAAGACACGGCTTGGGTTTTTGTTGCTTCGCGCGATCCATCGATACAAACCCGGACTAAAAAAGGCGAGGGCGGGTCTTTTCCCGTGCAGCAGGCAGGGGAGTTTGGCATAGTCTGTTCGAGGCAAGGAGGCAGGAAGGGAAACAAGCAAATAAAGATTGAGCGACTTAGTTTTGGGAAAATCTGATTTTACGGAGTACGTACCCACTAGGGTGTATAGGGCTCATCTAAAAATCATTCGTTTTTCCGTTTTATAAGTCTCTATTCTACTACTAGTAGTAGTACCATCACATGTTGGATTTCGAGGTGCGTTAGATCACCCGATGCAAGCAGTGTCAAGAGAAAACTCACCAATGCATGTAGAAGTTCATGGAAATTTAGTGGTCATTCATGCATTCGTTCTAATTAATGCCTCGGTAAACATAACTTCTTGAGAAAAACGAGCGTACTAATTACTTGTGCAAACTAGGAGTACGAGATTAATTCGACCACTCACCGTCTACCTTGGTTGGAGAGATTTTGAAATTGAGCCATAAACTGGAAAGGAGGGAGTAGTAACTTTTGTCTCGATTACTATTTGTGGCCTTGTATAGATGCAAAATGTATTTTTTTTCTAGTGGCCTTGTATAAGTAAATGGAGGGAGTACTAAAGGACATATATATTCCAAACAATATGATAATCTCTCTGGCCAAGGTAGTAGGGACGAGGAGTAAACGGAGGGAGTAGTAAAATTTTCTCCTCGTCCTGCGAGCCACCGCGCGCGTGGGCGAGGGAGCGGGCGTAAGGCGTATAGTACTACTACTAGTAAGCAAGCTTCACCTCATCCTGCGAGCCACCGCACCCGTGGGCGGGGGAGACGGCGTACTAAGCAAGCTTCTCCTCGTTCTGCGAGTTGATGGGACACATCAAAAGTACTCCAGTGTATAGAGCCTTGCCTCTAAGGTAGGCCCCACAAGGTTTTCCTCTTTTTTAACATAACGCGTCAAGTCGCAATTTGTTTGTTCACCCATGGTAGACGATCCTCCCTCCACCAAGTGGACAAACAGTATATGGTCAAATTACCACGTGGGCTGCCTTTTCGTACAGAAATGAGCTCCACTGTGTACCCGCGCAGGTGTGGTTGGGAAAGAGACGGGAGTACGTGCGCCGTGCGTGCACCACTTCTCTTCGTGCACCTCCCCCACCTACGTGGGTGTGTGTGAGAGATACAAACCTAGACAAATGGCTTGTGCGGAATAACTACTCTTTGTAAGCCATTGTAAGAGTGGACAAAATGGTGAAGGAGGAGATAGGGGAGCGGCGGAGGTGTGCGATTCTTGGCCGACGTTTGGCCTCGTTTAAATAGGAGATTAAATAGATTGCGGATGGGAGGAGCTCGACCGGTGTTGCATTTAATGTCGGCCCGGTCATGAACGGACGTGTGTCCAGAGTGGGTTTCTCGGCTTCCACACGGGCGGGTTTCATGGAGGCGTTTGAATGCGGCAAGGAGGCGTGTTTAGCCGGGCGTGCAGCGAGTGGCGCCCTCGACTCTGACGTAGGACACCGTGCCGTTCTTCCAATGACGTGTGGGCTCTTTGGGTACATGGCCTGCATGTCAGTGACCCAACGCAGGAAGCGCACAGCAGAGGAACCTTTGGTGGGCCAGGGCGGTCAGAAGCGGGCGTTTCATAAACCGATGATTTTTCATTGAGTGTGACGTCATCCTTTTCATGTAGATAATCCTACTATGTTGATAGCCCGTTCGATACGTTGTGATTCATCAAGACCGCTGCAAACATCAATGTTCTGCTTATCACACATAAGATTGATTAATACCCGTAACAATCCATGTCCTTAACAAAGGGTGCATGCACGTATAGGTTGAGCGTGTGTCTTGTGTCGTGTGATGTGTGCATGCAGGCGTGCGAGTGTTGCGTGCGTGCAAGGGTACGTTTCAGTGTTGCATGCATGTGTGCGTACGTGCGTGTGTTCGTGAGTGCATGTGTACGTGTTAGTGTTGCACGCCTGCATGCGTGCGTCTGTTCGTTATGTGTACATGTCAGTGTTGCACGCCTGCATGCGTGCGTGTCTTGCGTGCGTGCATGTGTACGTGCGGGGTGAGGCTACACGTCAGTCGACTGACTTTTTCATCTCTGGTCATTAGATTTTCCAGCCGTTATACGAAATCAAGGGCCTGCAGTTTATCATCAAACTGCACCCCCCTGAGCCGCCAGCCACCACCGGCCGAACCGCCGGCCCCCGCCGCCCTCGGCCGGCCCGCGCCGCCATGCCGCCCCGCCCGCCCCGAAACCACTCCCCACCGCCATTCCGCCGCCGCACCGGCCATCCCTCTAGCCCCCCCCCCCCCGCACCAAGCTTTTTCTCTGGCGATCCCCACCCCACCGCCCAATCAACGCCCCCCCACCGCCGGCGACTGCCAACCAGAGGTCTCACGACTTCGAGTACCCACCAACCACTAATTTATTACCATTTTTGTCCTTCATATACACGCTGACGGGTGGGCCCTATGGTAATGTGCGCTGCTGAATGTGGACCGTTTGACTGGTCAATTGATCGTGTCATCAACAAATTACGGAGCTGTATGGTGAGCTTGTGACCGTATGATCACCCTAAAATGTATTTTATTAACACAGTACAGACTCAAACTACCGTTTCTTTCTTTCATATACGGGCTGATAGGTGGGCCCCACGGTTACGCGCCCCGATGGTGCAACACTAGTTGCGCCACGTGGAACGTTTGACTGGTCAATTGATTGTGTCATCAACAAAATACGGAGTTGTACGGGTGAGCCAGTGACCGTATAATCATGACATGTATTTTTTTAACACGGTACAGACGCAAGGGCTCATATAAACACGCAAGCACTCACCGCTATAAGCGCACACATGCAGACCCTACCCCTATGAGCACCTTCGAGAGAGTGAGCCAGCATATGATCTTGAGATTTTACGAAGTCACCATAGGTGCCTCGTAGTCGAATGGAACGTCTCCTCCCACTGAACACACATCGCCGGAAAATACTGAAATTAACCCAGGATAAATGTGAGCACCGGGACTTTAACCCTGGTGGGCTCGAGAAACCACTGTCCTCCTAACATCCAACCACATGTTGGTTCGCACGACAAAATGTATGTGGTGGCCGTGATGAGCTTATTCTGAAGTCCAGTGACCATATCATGCTTTTGCTTCAAATACAATGACCGTAAGTGTCGTCAACAAAATACGGAGCACGCATCAAATGCAAAGTCCGTCAGTGTCATCAAGAAAATACGGAGACGTATCATGAGCTAGATACCGTATGATCACCATGAGAATGTATACATTGACCGTAATAAGGATATTCTGAAGTCCGGTGACCGTATAGTGCTTTAGCTTGAAATACAGTGACCGTCACGCGTGAATGTGTCGTGGGCATGCATACTTTTAGAGGGCCGAGAGATAGTTTGTGTGCGTACGTGAAAGTGGTGTAGAAAGAGGGGGTGTCCGGTGGAGACACGGAGAGATATGCCCTTCATTTCTCTTTCCGTGACTAATATTATAGGAGAATTTATAAACATTCACAATGCAGAACAAATATTTTTGGATGCACCATGCAATTAACTTTCATGTATAACATTGTACTATTGTATATGCTTATTTTCTTAGTGGCTGTTGCGTGTGTGGTGTGGTGGGCACATCATTTGTAGTTGTGGTGGGTCAACATGAGGACTCATGGGTCGGTTCCATCCTGCGCCACATAGGTTGGACCGAGACGCGTTATACGAAGACCCATGTGGAGGACTCGGCGTACAACACGAAGCTAGCTACCAGAGTCGCGGAGGACTCTATCCCCATTGGTGATAAGCCGACTATATATGATTTGTAACCCTAAGCCCCCAGTATGTTATAGAAGCTTGGGGGCTAGTTCGTCGATAGTATACACACACGCACAATTTCTGGTATTCACGTGTACTTTGTACACACCCCTATAACTAATATACAGTACCAGGAGTAGGCTTTTTCCTCAACTGCAAGGGTCCGAACTAGGGTAAAACTTTGCCTCGTATTACCATCCAGCCTAAAAGTCAGGGATATCCTACCGAATGATATGATGGAATCATATCTGCCAACTACTAAGAGAGAGGTGTGTCTGGGGGGGCAATGTGTGCGAGAGAGGCCTAAAGATAATGTGCATGCAGGAGACACGTAGGCACATATATGTGCGTATAGAGACCGTGCGTGTGTATATATGCATGTGAGAGAAATAGTGTTTTCCAACTGAGATTAGTGAAAAGAGTGGTACATAGTAGTCAGAGAGAGAGAGAGAGAGAGAGATACAGAGAGAGCATGTGCGTGAGACTCCCCGACACCCCAAGAGAGATTGTGAGCATGTGTGAAAGAGAAATGCTGATGCATATAAAGTGTGTGCACTTATGCGGTAGATAGAGAGATATATAGCGCGTTTGTGAGAACGGGCCGAGGCATAGTGCATCTACGTGTAAAAGGCGGTTCTACGCATTAAATTAAAATATAAATGTCATTATTATTTTTTGATGAGATCATGATATTTGCAAATTGCGTATGGACGAAAATCGGTCTATCAGACACCCATACTCTATTGAATTCTAGCATGTGCATGTGTTTATTTCATATTATCGATCCATAGAGTGAGAGCGGTTTGAAATACAGGCAATGGATGCTTTTGCAATTCATATATAAACATTAATTAGTGCACTCCATGTTGTTAGTGTGAAGCACTTTATAGATTTGTCACTTGCATGGATACATTCCAAATTGCTAGCTACGAAATAGAATACATGTCGAATTCAACATAAAGGGGGTTTCGAAGATTCGAATTCATAGGAAGTGCATTCATCTATTTGAACCCGAGCTAATGGCATTTGTAAATCAGATGTAAAAGGGGGCATCAATCTTTGTTGTGCATTTGAACATGCTATATATATTCATACGCATGTCTAACTTTTTTTTGCAACCAAGGAGATTATATCTGGAACCATGCATGAACTGAGGTAAGTTGCATATTTTTTAATATATACTCGTGTACAATGTATATTCAAATGTACCCCCTCCATTCCAAAATAATCGTAGCTTTAGGATTTTTAAGAGTAAAGATTTGTGAAGTTTGAAAAATCCTGAAAGTTCAATTCAAGAGAACCGAAAGCGTTAATGCTTCTGCTCCCAAATATTGAACGAAGCGCCAAATAGGCCTCTGGTCACCCGAAACTGCGCGAGACTAATGTTTGGTGGTAGGAAATTACTGTCCTGACTCTGGCCCGTGTAGCCTATCGGGCCGATGTCCAAAGGTCTAAACCGGGGTAGGTTTGTAACTTCACCAAGACGCCAGTCTCAACCGCCTCCGAGAAGCATTCATACATCGTGGGTGCCTAAACACCCATGCGCTCGGCCGAAATCTATCGCGCCCACATTTGGGACACCTGAGATTACTGTCCTACCCCCAACCCACAATATGTCCAAAATTTTAGATGGGGGCAAAGTTTGTAACTTTCCCCAAATTTCAAACAATCGCGTCCCAAACCGAAACATTGTTCCCCCTTAGTTCCCCGCCTCCCTCCGTTTCCCCATTCATAATCCGTGGGCGCCAAAACGGCCTCTCCACCAGCTGCGAAACCCCAGCCTCCTCCGTCCTCCACCCCATAGCACCCAATCCACCGGCGCCCTCCTCCATCACGCCGGAGCCGATACCCCGACATCGTCGTCCAACGCGACCGCAACCGCAACACCCTCAAGGACTTAGCAGCTGAACCCGAGGTAGAGCTGCCTCCACGACGCCGACGCCGACGTGCGCCGTACCAGAACCACTCCGACCACACCGTCCTACGCCTCACTGCTGTCGCTCCACTGTCGCAACCGTCCACCGCACCAGAGCAGTTCCCGCTACGCTGTCGTTCTCCGCCTCGGATCTGGTTCCCCGCCACCGATAGACAGCCACCGCACCACACTCAACAACTTGGCCATGGGTTCGTCCAAGGCTCCACCATCCTCCACAACTTATCGTTTCCAGCGAACCACAAGAAGATCGTTGGAAAAACAGAAGGAGGACACAGCACTGCCAGAAGAAAGAGGTACTCCTCTTCCCTTATTCCTGCAAACCTTACGTCTCTGCTCACACCGTATTCATCCCACGAAAGAAACTAGTTGAGCGCTTCTTACTGCATCTTCTTCATGATACTAAATGCACAAGGTTTCCTCCCTTTACTATTTCACCTTTGCTAGAGGTCAGTAGCCCGTCTGGATTTCAATTCAGGGTCAGTCGAACCGCAATTAAAAGAAGCAGCACCCGCTTAGGCGGGCGGAGCACCTAGTTCGCCTGTTCACTGGGGAAGCGGTGCATCAGTGTCTATCATAGGGGTGTGGGGCGCAGGAGCTGCTTGCGCCCGATCTGGAGGTCGGCGGGGCTTGAATGGATGGCCGGGGGGCGGTGCCAAGCACGGCGGTGCGGTGAGGTCGAGGGGAGGGTGCAGGCAGGGGACTGGGCCGGTGGTCGCTGGCGTTTCGAGGAAGATCGTCAACGCTGACTAGCTGGAGGTAGATGAAGGCGATCTGCCCATTCTTTGTACATCGGACGGTGCAGAAAAAATGGACTGACCTATTTGTTTTCAGTCGACTGTTATTTTCATAGAATCCTGTAGTAATTTAGTGTGCCATGCATGTTGTAGAGCTATCATATGTCTCCCGTCATGTATTTCTCACCGACCTGCTATCTGCTACCTTTACACTGTACTAATTGTGCACACACTTCACCCATACTCATACTATTATTTTTTTATGCATGGGTATTTCAGACTCTGACGCAGTGTTGATGAATGCAGAAAAGAAAAGACAGAAATCGCTCCAGTGTAATTCAAAGATAAGCACTAAGCGTTTTAGCGCTCTAAAGGGTGCAGTGTCAGCAGTTGGAGACAGTAAACGTAGCTCTGCAGTTGATGATCTCAATTGCCGCACACAACCATCCCAGGTGCTTGCTTTAACTCCGTGCTGTCAAATGTGGTTGCATGTTGCATATGGTGTCTAGCTTGTATTGCTTCCAATTTGGTTAAATTGCATCTGCTTACTTTACACAATATACCTTTGATAATGACATGCCTTCCCGTCTTTGATACATACTACATATGTCTATTAACCATGTTCGTACATCAAACTAATGCTCTTTTGTATCCCTCATCAATCACTTATGATGAGACAGTCACCCCAGTGGGTTACTATGAGACGCCATACTCGTTTAAAGAGTGCAGTGTCATCCTCCCCACATGATTCTCAAGAAACAGCAAGGCTAAATGAAGATAGTCAACATAGCTCTCTAGTTCATGACCGCGATTCCCCCACACCACCATCACAGGTGCTTGCTCTAACTTTGCAGTGTGATATGTGGTTGCATGTTGCATATGGTGTCTAGATTGTAATGCTTCTAATTAGGGTAAATTGCATCTGCTTAGTTTACACATTATACCTGTGAATATGACATGCCTTCCTATTTTTGGTACACACTACATCTATGTGTTAACCTTGTTCTCACATGAAACTACCTCTCTTCTGTATCCTGCATCAATCACTTACGATGAGTCACCTTTATTCGTTGCATATTGCATATTATTTCTAGCCTGTTGCCATGTATTGCTTCTAATTTGGTCAAATACATTTGTTAGGGCACCCTTTTAATTTAGCAGAGTGATATTGATTTCATCTTTCATATGGTTTCTAGCTTGCATTGATTCTAACAAGTTCAAGCACCTTGTGCTTAGTTTAATACATCATACATGTCAATATGTCACGCCATCCTGTTTTTCATACATATTCCATCCTCCTATCATGCGGCTGCCTTACATGAAAGTAGTGTTCGTCAGTATCATGCATCAATGAGTTCTGAAGAGCAAATTTTATTCCTTTTTCTTGTGGGTTTGACTTGACAAGGCAAAATCAAGAAAGAGGAAGGAAAATAGTAAGGAAGGCGATGATGGTGGTCCTCTGCAGCAACATAAACGGAGCATCTGTACCGATTCTCCTTGTACTGATAGTGCATTACAAGGTCCAAGTCTCCGCTCCCCTACTTCACCATCCAAGGTGCTTGCTCTAACTTGGCAGTGTGATATATGGTTGCATGTTGCATATGGTGTCTAGCTTGTATTGCTCCTAATTAGTGTAAACTGCATCTTCTTAGCTTACACATGATACGTGTGAATATGACACGCTTTCCTGTTTTTGATACATACTATATCTGTCTATCACACCATCTGCTTACATGAAACTACTCTTCTTGTGTATCCTGCATCAGTCACTTATGATGGGACACCATTAAGTTGGCAGTGTGATATTGGTTTGCGTCTTGAATATGATTTCTAGCATGTATTGCTTCTAGTTTGATAAACGCCAGCTATGACGAGACGGTTTTAACTTGCCAGAGTGGTATTGATTGCACCTTTCATATGGTGTCTAGTTTGCAGTGCTTCTAATTTGTTGAAGTGCCTTCTGCTTAGTTACCACATCATAGGTGTGAATATGTCAAGCCGTCCATTTTTTCGTACATATTCCATCCTCGTATCATGACTTTGCCTTTCATCAGAGTAGTTTTCGTAAGTATCATGCATGAATGAGTTCTGAAGAGCGAATTATATTCCTTTTTCTTGTCGGTTTGACCTCACAATGCAAAATCAATAAAGCTGAAGGAAATTGGCAAGGCATTGGATGATTCTCTACAGATTCTACTCCGCCATCCTCCCAACAAGATTCGCAAGACAACGCAAGGCTAGACAGTCAACGTAGTTGTGTAGATGAGGAGCACATCTCCCCTACTCCACCATCACAGGTGCTTGCTCTAACTTGGCACTATTATATGTGGTTGCGTGTTGCGTATGATGTCTAGCTTGTATTGCTTCTAACTTTGTTGAATTGCATCTGCTTACTTTACACACAATGCCTGTGAATATGACATATGTTCCTGTTTCTAGAACATACTATATCTGATCACACGATGTTCTTACATCAGACTACTGTTCTTGCATATCCCGCATCAGTCACTTATGATAAGGCACCTTTAAGTCGCCACTGTGATATTGGTTGTGTCTTGCATATGATTTCTAGCATGTACTGCTTCTAATTTGTTGAAACGCCATACAGTTTGAACTTGGCAGAGTGATATTGGTTGCATCTTTCATATGGTGTCTAGCTTCCAGTGCTTCTAATTTGTTGAAATGCCTTCTGCTTAGTTACCACATCATAGGTGTGAATATGTCACGCCATCCTGTTTTTCATACATATTCCATCCTCGCATCATGTGTTTGCCTTTCATCCGAGTAGTGTTCGTCAGTATCATGCATGAATGAGTTCCGAAGAGCAAATTTTATTCGTTTTTCTTGTCGGTTTGACTTCACAATGCAAAATCATTACAGCTGAAGGAAATTAGTCTGGCAGTGGATGATGGTGGTCCTTCGGAGCAACTCAAACAGGGGGTCTCTACAGATTCTACTCCGCCATCCTCCCAACAAGATTCGCAAGACAACACAAGGCTGGACAGTCAACGTAGCTGTGTAGATGATGAGCACATCTCCCTACTCCACCATCACAGGTGCTTGCTCTAACTTGGCACTATTATATGTGGTTGCATGTTGCGTATGATGTCTAGCTTGTATTGCTTCTAACTTTGTTGAATTGCATCTGCTTACTTTACACATAATGCTTGTGAATATGACACGTGTTCCTGTTTCTAGAACATACGTGTACATGATGAGCACATCTCCCCTACTCCACCATCATAGGTGCTTGCTCTAACTTGGAACTGTTATATGTTGTTGCGTTTTCCATATGATGTCTAGTTTGTATTGCTTCTGATTATGTTGAATTACATCTGCGTAGCTTACAACTTATACCTGCAACGATCACTTACCCATAAGACACATTTAACTTGGGATTGTGATGTAGGTTGCATCTTGCATTGTCTTCTAGCTTGTACTGCTTCTAATTTCTTGAAATGGCACTTACGACGAGACACTTTTTACCTGATAGAGTGATATTGGTTGCATGTTCATATGGTGCCTAGCTTTCATTTCTTCTAATTTTGTTGAAATGCCTTCCGCTTACTGTTTTTTCATACATATTCCATCCTCCTATCGTACGGGTGAATATGAAACGTTGTCTTTTTTTTATATATTCCATCCTCCTATCCTGCGCTTGCCTTACATGAAAGTAGTGTTCGTCTGTATCATGCATCAACTAGTTATGCAGAGCTAATTTTATTCATCTTCTTGTGGTTTTGACTTCATAAGGCAATATCAGAAAATAGGAAGGAGAAGAGTAAGTTAGGGGATGTTGGTGGTCCTCTGCAGCGACGCAAACAGAGACTCTCTAGATTTGCCACTGCTACTGCTAATGAAGTTGAAGTCCCAAGTCTACATGATGAGTTCATCTCCCATACTCCACCATCTCACGTGCTTGCTCTAAGTTGACAGTGTGATAATTGGTTTCATGTTGCATATGTTGTCTAGCCTGTATTTCTTCTATTTTGATTAAATTGCACCTGTTGAGTTTATACATTATACATGTGCATATGACATGGCGTTCTGTGTCTAGAATACACTGCATCTATCTATCATACCATGTTCTTACATCAAAGTACTGTTGTTGTGTATCCCGCATCAGTCACTCATGATTGGACGCTTTTAACATGGCAGTTTGATAGTGGTTGCATCTTGCATTGATTTCTATGTTGTACTGCTTCTAATTTTTCGAATTGCCACTTATGACAAGACACTTTTAACTTGGCAGAGTAATATTGGTTGCATCTTTCATATGGTGTCTAGCTTGCATTACTTCTATTTTTCTTGAAAATCCTTCTGCTTAGTTTACACATCGTAGCTGTGAATATGTCATGCCGTCCTGTTTTTCTTACATATTCCATCCTCATACGGTTGTCTTACATCAAAGTATTGCTTGTCTGTATCATGCATCAATGTGTTCTGAAGAGCAATTTTATTCTTTTGTGTTGTGGGTACGGCTTGACATGGCAAAGTCAAAAAAGAGCAAGGAAAATAATATAGTAGGGAGTGGTGTTACTCGTCGGGTGAAACGGAAAAGGATTTGCTGTCCAGATTCTGCTGGTACTTATAGTGCAGTAGAAGGTCCAAGTCCACCGGCTAAATCTACAAACACAGTATCACCTGCTCCACTAGTTGCAGCATCCGCTTCAACAGTACCAGCATCTCAACGAGTTACTCGTTTGTTTGCTCCGGAACTGGCCAGTTCCCAAGCTGCCTTCACACCTAACACTACTTCTGAAGCACTGCTAACACAACAGGACTTGGCAAGATCAGATGAACCTCATGAGCATCAACACCAAGACGGTACCTGACCAGTCAAGTTGCAGTTGCATGCTCCTTTATATGTACTCTCACAGTTTGATGTACACTAACACTTTCCATATTCGTTGTTGAACTAGCACCACGGCGCAAGCGGAAACAGACATCAGGGATAATGCTTGACAGATTAACAAAATCTAAAGGAGGAACAATGGAGATCCATTTTGAGGCAGGTTTAAAAAGGCCACATGATGCTACAGAGTCAGCCAAGTTAGTATCAGAGGCAGTCGTTGCCGTTAGGTGTCATGCACGTATCCTCCCAACATGGATCCAGTACAGGAATGAGAAAGACAATACCCAGTTTAACACCTTCGTTGACCATTTATCCGTAAGTAATGTTATTCATCGCAATTAGTAATATTGTCTTGCTCTGTCCCATACTTTCTAGCTTCCTCCTAATAAGACTCACATTCTTTTTTCAACAGCTGAGGTTCAAGTTGGATCCGAAAGATGATGCAACTAAACAAGCATGCAGTCATGTTTTTCAATCTGCTCTACGACAATATCGGTACCACCTTAGAAAATCTCACTTTGAAGACAAGGCTAACAATGAAATCGCCCAAACATCTCCAGTGGAATATATTACAGATGAAGACTGGACAGCCCTTGTTAAACACTGATCTGATCCAAAGTATTAGGTAGGCTATATGTATTTGATCAGACCACATATTGAACTTGTATTTATGTATGTGCTTTACAAGTGTATCTTCTTCTAGGCTAACTGTTTGAAGAACAAGACCAACCGTTCTAAAGTGAAATTCCAACAAACAGCAGGATCTCGTAGCTATATTGCACACTGCGAGGCTCTTGTAAATAGCTGCTACTTCCTTCTTTTTCCTGTGCCATATTATCGTATCTATATTGACTTGTTCCAAATACAGAGGAAAGCATGTGCGAACCAAAAAGAACCTGAACTGAATGCAGTGAAAATCTTCAAGGATTGCCACACCAGCAAGATGAAGGGCATGAGCACACCAGTTCAAGCCGCTGTTGTAAGTCCTTACTCCTCCTGCCTTTGAACTGATTGGTACTGTGATGTGTTCATTTAACTACTTGGTTTGCAGCCAATGTCAGTTACTCTGTTCACTTTTATACACAGTTGTCTTAACGTATCATTTCACCTTACATGGTTTAAAAGAGATGAAGGATATTCTTTTGGTCTTGATCTGTAATCTAGTTGTTATGTTCACATGCGCACACAATGATAAAATAGCATGTTTGTTTTATATTTGTTTGCCCATGATGTGAATGATGTCATACTATGTTCATCCTACTTTAAACCATGTCTCTTTATCCTTAGATGTCAATGAATGTGAGGAAATAGACAATATAGTAGGCATGCTACATGGATATATGTTCCGAAAGTGATTTTATTATGTAGTTGGCACTACAATACATGCTAATGTATTACAATAGTTCACCAAAATAAGTTATGTATAAACGTGTAACCTACTTTGTTTGTTTTTGTCTCATTAGTAACTTATGTGGTAAACTAATCTACAAGTTCAAACTTCCAGGAAGCTATGGAACAAATGATTGAACAGCCACAACCACCTGAAGGTGACGAGGCTACCACAAGCACAATGTCACCTCTTGCTGCAGTGCGTCAGTATCTCTCCACTAACAGTGCAAAAACCACCTTCCTGCGTAATTCTGGGTTGGTTGTCAAGGTAACCTCGTCCAAATCGCCTACTGAACAAAATCTTCGTGCTAGACAGAGTGATATATCTGTGCTCCAGACACAAGTCCAATCCCTAATGGACGTCGTTTTGGAAACAAGAATAGTGGTTGACAAATGTCGTCAAGATATGAATGGTTTTGAAACCATACTATCAGACATTTGCTTCATTGTTCAAGAGCAATGGCGGAAAAAAGGTGAAGATCGTGCTGCTCCATCAGATTCTACAGCCTGAAACATTAGCACTCAGGTCAAATGATCTGTGCTTCTATACATCTGATGGTGCTTTTATCTGCAAGGACTGTAAACTTTATGCCAACAGGCCTTTTGTTGTATGGTTGGAATTTATTTTGTTGTGATACAGCATTTATGATGCTGCCAAAGGCTGCAGTAATTACGACGCTATTTTTGTATAGTGTAGGTTTATCTTAGTAATGTATTCGGCCGAAAGCTTCGTAGGAGCCCAACATGCCAACATTCGTCGGGCCCATTCCAATTGGGCTAAAAACGATTATGGGCCGAAATTTGCATGTAGCCCACTAAAAACATCTGGGCCTAAATCAGCATAAGCTTTCATATTTTTCTGGTGGGCGTGTGCCCATAGTGGGCCTTTAACAGGCCTAAACATAATTTGGGCCCTCAGTAACAATAGGCCGTTTATAGGTGTAAATATCTCGAGCCTAAAAAACATGGGCCTTTAATAGACCAAAAGTGAGATTGGGCCCTGATTGTGCCAAATAACCCACTGGTCTTAGCAGGCCGAAATGGTGGCCCATTTACGATGCAGATCTTTCACGGGCCAAAATTCGGACAGGCCGTAAATGCGCCGACCTAATACACGAGCCTTTAACATGCCGGAAGTTCGGTCGAGCTAGATTATCGTCATTTTTATATGGGCCGTTAATGGGCCCGATGTGACGTTGGGCCACATATGGCCCATGGATTTCGTCTGACGTTAACAGGCCGAAAATCACAACAGGCCGAAAGTGGCCCAAATCTATAGTGGGCCTCTAACAGGCCGAATGTCAGACATGGCCGAATATGACCCAAATCCTTCACGGCCGTTTATGGGCCGAAAGTTTCAATGGCCTATAAATGGGCCCAAATGAAGCAGGACCTTTAACAGGCCGGAAATACATCGGGCCGTAATTCGGCCCATATACTTAGCGGATTGTTAACAGGCCAGAAGTGACCATGGGCCGCGATGATGACAAGTTTAGGACAGGCCGTTGACGGGCCAATTTGACACTAGCCGTACGGGCCTTAACTGAGAATGTTGGGCCTTTAGCTGGGTCGGCCCATTATGCTCTGCAAAATCTTGTGGGCCTTTAGCTAGGCTGGCCCATTGTGGTCCGCTAAATCTTGTGGGCCTTTAGCTGGGCCGGCCCATTATGGTCTGCAAAATCTTGTGGGCCTTTAGCTAGGCCGGCCCATTATGGTCCGCTAAATCTTGTGGGCCTTTAGTTGGGCCGGCCCATTTAAACTTTACGGGCCACTTTTGGGCCCGTCCATGTGTCAACATATCATAGGCCCATCTCGACCATTGGATGAGTGACACCTGTGCCAACGCGGAGCTGACGCGTGGTTCTGTCGGCCAATGAGAATTTTACACGTGGAAAATCGGCATTGGTCGTGGCTGTTAGCGGGTTGTCGGATCCAAAACCGGACCCGATAGCTTAACGGTGCCCCGTTACGGTGGATGCCACGTGTCGGTCACCCTTGACGAAAGCACTTCTATGACGCGTGATTTATCGTCATGGAAGTGGACACTTCCGTGATGATAATTTTGGTGATGTCATGGAACACTTCTACGACAGCACCGGTATGACTATCTTCATTCTGTCATAAATTTGTCATGGATGTACATGCATGACAGAAAACGTGACCTACTGTGACAAACACGTATCATCACGGAAGTGTATTTTTTTGTAGTGACACCAAGCGACGCGGCGTTGAGCCCTCGTTCGAAAGCAAGCAAAACCGACGAGCGTCTCCGGCGAGCTCGCCGCCGCGGGAGGCCACCGGAGCAACACCGACGCCGGCCATCTCCGTGGCTCGGTGGGCCCCGCCCCTGGGTCACTAACTAGTGGGCCCTGGGGTCCCCGTTGACTGGGTTGACCCAGTCAACGTGCTGACTGGGCAACCCCAGCCACTAACATGTGGGCCCCTCTCTGTTAATTAGTCTAATAACATTTTTTATAAAAACAATTAGTTTAGCTTAAGTCACTCACTGACATATGCGGCCCACACCCGTAATTAGTTCAATTAGATTAGTTAATCCACTGTTAAGGCCTCTGTCACTGACCAGTAGGTCCCATTGGACCCACAGGTCTGGTTTGACCTGGTCGGCTGACCAGTTGACTGCTGACGTCATCCTCTAGACATGCTGACATAGTAATTCTTTTCTGTTAATTTAATTAATTCCAGAAAATGTTTAAAACTTTGCAAATTCATAGAAAATAAATCGTAACTCGGATGAAAAAAAAATTCTACATGAAAGTTGCTCAGAATGATGAGACGAATCTGAATACGCGGTCTGTTTACCTGTCAGATGCCTCTAACTATCTGAACATGGAACATTCCCCCTCCGGTCATCCGTCTGACACAGGTCCGGAACCGGGAATACCTTCCCGGTTGTTTTCCCCCTTCACCTATATCGTGCAGCACTACGTTAGAACACCCCTAGTTATGCTTTTCATCATGTCATGCTTAGTGGTACATGTGTTTGCTCTGTATTTACTGTTTCTTCCCCCTCTTCTTCTCCGGTAGACCCCGAGACTGATGCTGCCCCTGTGATCGACTACGTCGACGACGACCCTTCCTCCTTTTCAGCAGAGCTTCCAGGCAAGCCCCCCCTTTGATCATCCCAATATCGCCCATTCCATTCTCTCATGCTTGCATTAGATTTTGCTACTATTATTGTTTGCTCCTATTCTGATGCATAGCCTGCTTTTGTAACCTGCTTATTGTTACCTTACCTGCTTATCCTAAACTGCTTAGTATAGGTTGGTTAGTGATCCATCAGTGACCCCCACCTTGTCCTTGTTGCCCCTGCTTCATCATCGAAGACCCGATCAACGGGATCGAAGACCAGGCCCCGGCACCGCACATTACTTTCCCCTTAGTTGCTCGAGACGGGGGCGACGGGGTCACATCTTTCGTGAGTCTCTGCTTGTTACCGTGCGTTCCTAATCCACTACGATTTGGATATTTGATCCGAGGGCCCGGCCTCTGGCCTGATAGCACTAACCATAACATGGGCATAGTATGGGCATTCTGCATCGTATACATCAGCCGAAGCTTAATGGACGTCAGTGACTGAGCGGCGCGCGCCGGGTTGGACTGCGGAAGCACCTGCCTTTTTGAAGGAGGTAGCTAGGTCTGCTCACCGGCCGCGTACGCAACGTGCAGGAGTTCCCGGGGCGATGGCCCATGACCCCCTGGGGCATAGGTTTAGTCCAGCGTGTTGACCTCTCTATTAAGCCTAGGTCGGGTTGCGGCGTATTGTTTGGCCGAGGCCGGGCATGACCCAGGAAAGTGTGTCCGGCCGGAGTTAAGTGAGCGTGGTGGGTAAGTTGGTGCACCTCTGCAGGGAAGAATACATCTATCGATAGCCTGTCCTACGTAAACGGACACTCGGAGTTGTATCCCGATTGATACAACTAGAACTGGATGTTGAGGCATGTTTTGGATATGTTGCTTTGGGAGTCGAGAAAGGATCCCGGAGCGTTGATACAACAACATAAATATGACTTATGTTATACTACTCTACTCCCTCCTGTTGCTGCAAGATGGTGGTTTCCAGAAGATGCTAGTCTTCGATAGGACTAGCTTCTCCCCCTCTTATTCTGGCATTTCTGCAGCCCAGTCCACATATACAGCCTTCCTTTGATAATGTTGCATATGTAGTGTAGATCCTTGCTTGCTGAGTACTTCGGATGAGTACTCACGGTTGCTTTGCTTCCTCTTTTCCCCCTTTTTCCATTTTTCTCGGATGTCGCAACCAGATGGTGGAGCCCAGGATCTAGATGACACCACCGACGACTACTACTACCCCGAGGGTGCCTACTACGTGGAGGCCGCCGACGACCAGGAGTAGTTAGGAGGCTCCCGGGCAGGAGGCCTTGCCTTTTCGATCGTTGCTGCTTTTGTGCTAGCCTTCTTAAGGCAAACTTGTCTAACTCATGTCTGTACTCAGATATTGTTGCTTCCGCTGACTCTTGTGAATTCGAGCTTATGTATTCGAGCCCTCGAGGCCCCTGGCTTGTAATATAAAGCTTGTATTATTTTAATTTGTGTCTAGAGTTGTGTTCTAATATCTTCCGTGAGTCCTTGATCTTGATCGTACACATTTGCGTGTATGATTAGTGTATGATTGAATCGAGGGCATCACAATCCGATCATGAGGCTGCGGTGGTGGGAGTATCGATCCAAGATGGAGCATCCACACGAGACTGAAGGATCGAGCATCTACATGGTGCCGTTTGTGAGGGTGCCGTGGCAGAGCGAGCCGGTGGAGTCTTCGTTGACCGAACCCAACTGCAAGAGGAGAAAAATAGTTGGCACGACGACACTTCCCCGCCATCCTCTCCCTCACTGCTCACTGAAGGAAATATGCCCTAGAGGCAATAATAAAGTTGTTATTTATATTTCCTTATATCATGATAAATGTTTATTATTCATGCTAGAATTGTATTAACCGGAAACTTAGTACATGTCTGAATACATAGACAAACATAGTGTCCCTAGTATGCCTCTGCTTAACTAGCTCGTTAATCAAAGATGGTTAAGTTTCCTGACAATAGACATGTGTTGTCATTTGATCAATGGGATCACATCATTAGAGAATGATGTGATGGACAAGACCCATCCTTTAGCTTAGCATAATGTTTGTTTAGTTTTATTGCTATTGCTTTCTTCATGACTTATACATATTCCTCTGACTATGAGATTATGCAACTCCCGAGTACCGGAGGAACATCTTGTGTGCTATCAAACGTCACAACGTAACTGGGTGATTATAAAGATGCTGTACAGGTGTCTTCGTAGGTGTTTGTTGAGTTGGCATAGATCGAGATTAGGATTTGTCACTCTGTGTATCGGAGAGGTATATCTGGGCCCTCTCGGTAATGCACATCATTATAAGCCTTGCAAGCAATGTGACTAATGAGTTAGTTGCGGGATGATGCATTACAGAACGAGTAAACAGACTTGCCGGTAACGAGCTTGAACTAGGTATGATGATACCGACGATCGAATCTCGGGCAAGTAACATACTGATGACAAAGGGAATAACATATGTTGTTATGTGGTTTGACCGATAAAGATCTTCGTAGAATATGTAGGAGCCAATATGAGCATCCAGGTTCCGCTATTGGTTATTGACCGGAGATTTGTCTCGGACATGTCTACATAGTTCTCGAACCCGTAGGGTCCGCACGCTTAACGTTCGATGACGATTTGTATTATGAGTTATGTGTTTTGGTGACCGAAGTTTGTTCGGAGTCCCTGATGAGATCACGGACATGACGAGGAGTCTCGAAATGGTCGAGAGGTAAAGATTGATATATTGGAAGGTTATATATGGACACCTGAATGGTTCCGATAAGGTTCGGGGATTTTTTGAAGTAACCGGGAGGCTATCGGAACCCCCCGGGAAAGTTAATGGGCCTATTGGGCCATAGTGGAGAGAGGGAGGCTGCCACGGGAGGTGGCGCCCCCCCCCCCAAGCCCAAATCGAATTGGACTAGGGGTGGGGGCGTGGCCCCCTTTCCTTCTCCCTCTCCCTCGTGTCCCCTTTTCGTTGATTGGAAGGAGGGGGCTGAATCCTACTTGGACTAGGAGTCCAACTAGGACTCCCCCCTTGGCGTGCCCCACTTGGTTCTTTCATCTTTCAAGTTCCTCATAGTGATCAACAGATATAAATCCCAAGTGACTCAAAGAATAGAGCTATGCTCTCCGGCAACGGCGCCACAAAATAGTCTTGATAACCCACAAGTATAGGGGATCGCAACAGTTTTCGAGGGTAGAGTATTCAACCCAAATTTATTGATTCGACACAAGGGGAGCCAAAGAATATTCTCAAGTATTAGCAGTTGAGTTGTCAATTCAACCACACTTGTAAGACTTAATATCTGCAGCAAAATATTTAGTAGCAAAGTAGAATGGAAGTAACGGTAACGGTGGCAAAAGTAACAGTAGCAGTTTTTGTAGCAATCGTAGAAGTGGCAACGGAAAAGTAACTAAGCAAAGATCAATATGTGAAAAGCTCGTAGGGAATGGATCAATGATGGATAATTATGTCGGATGCGATTCCTCATGCAACAGTTATAACATAGGGTGACACAGAACTAGCTCCAGTTCATCAATGTAATGTAGGCATGTATTCCGAATATAGTCATACGTGCTTATGGAAAAAACTTGCATGACATCTTTTGTCCTACCCTCCCGTGGCAGCGGGGTCCTATTGGAAACTAAGGGATATTAAGGCCTCATTTTAATAGAGTACCGGACCAAAGCATTAACACTTAGTGAATACATGAACTCCTTAAACTACGGTCATCACCGGGAGTGGTCCCGATTATTGTCACTTCGGGGTTGCCGGATCATAACACATAGTAGGTGACTATTGACTTGCAAGATAGGATCAAGAACTCACATATATTCATGAAAACATAATAGGTTCAGATCTGAAATCATGGCACTCGGTCCCTAGTGACAAGCATTAAGCATAGCAAAGTCATAGCAACATCAATCTTAGAACATAATTGATACTAGGGATCAAATCCTAACAAAACTAACTCGATTACATGGTAAATCTCATCCAACCCATCACCGTCCAACAAGCCTACGATGGGATTACTCACGCACAGTGGTGAGCATCATGAAATTGGTGAGGGAGGATGGTTGATGATGACGACGGCGACGGATTCCCCTCTCCGGAGCCCCGAACGGACTCCAGATCAGCACTCCCGAGGAAGATTAGAGCTTGGCGGCAGCTCCGTATCGTAAAACACGATGAATCCTTCTCTCTGATTTTTTTTCTCCCCGAACGTGAATATATGGAGTTGGGGTTGAGCTCGGTGGAGTCCCAGGGGGCCCACGAGGCAGGGGGCGCGCCCCAGGGGGGCGCCCTGCACCCTCGTGGACAGGGTGTGGGCCCCCTGATGATGATTCTTTTCCCAATATTTTTCATTAATTCGAAAACGTGTCTCCGTGGATTTTTAGGTCATTCCGAGAACTTTTATTTCTTCACAAAAATAACACCCTGGCAGTTCTGCTGAAAACAATGTCAGTCCGGGTTAGTTCCATTCAAATCATGCAAGTTAGAGTCCAAAACAAGGGCAAAAGTGTTTGGAAAAGTAGATTGGAGACGTATCAACTCCCCCAAGCTTAAACCTTTGCTTGTCCTCAAGCAATTCAGTTGAGAAACTGAAAGTGATAAAGAAAAACTTTTACAAACTCTGTTTGATCTTGTTGTTGCAAATATGTAAAGCCAGCATTCAAGTTTTTAGCAAAGATTATGAACTAACCATATTCACAATAACATTTAGGTCTCATGTTTACTCATATCAATGGCATAATCAACTAGCGAGCAATAATAATAAATCTCGGATGGTAACACTTTCTCAAAACAATCATAACATGATATAACAAGATGGTATCTCGCTAGCCCTTTCTGAGACCGCAAAACATAAATGCAGAGCACCCCTGAAGATCAAGGACTGATTAGACATTGTAATTCATTGTAAAAGAGATCCAGTCATAATCAATGTAAATTAATAGCAATGCATGCGAATGATAGCGGTGCTCTCCAACTGGTGCTTTTTAATAAGAGGATGATGACTCAACATAAAAGTAAATAGATAGGCCCTTCGCAGAGGGAAGCAGGGATTTGCAGAGGTGCCAGAGCTCGAGTTTTGAAACAGAGATAAATAATATTTTGACTGGCATACTTTCATTGTCAACATAACAACCAAGAGATCTCGATATCTTCCATGCAACACACATTATAGGCGGTTCCCAAACAGAATGGTAAAGTTTATACTCCCCCACCTCCAACAAACATCAATCCATGGCTTGTCCGAAACAACGGGTGTCGTCCAGCTAACACCAATCCTGGGGGAGTTTTGTTTGCAATTATTTTGATTTGATTTGAGCATGGGACTGGGCATCCCGGTTATCGGCCATTTTCTCGTGAATGATGAGCGGAGTCCACTCATCATGAGAATGACCCACCTAGCATGGAAGATATAGACAGCCCTAGTTGATACATGAGCTATTCAAGCATACAAAACAGAATTTCATTTGAAGGTTTAGAGTTTGGCACATACAAATTTACTTGGAACGGCAGGTAAATATCACATATAGGAAGGTATGATGGACTCATATGCAATAACTTTGGGGTTTATGGAAGTGGATGCACAAGCAGTATTAACGCTTAGTACAAGTGAAGGCTAGAAAGAGACTGGGAAGCGACCAACTAGAGAGCGACAACAGTCATGAACATGCATTAAGATTAATCAACAATGAGTGCAAGCATGAGTAGGATATAAATCACCGTGAACATAAATATCGTGGAGGCTATGTTGATTTTGTTTCAACTACATGCGTGAACATGTGCCAAGTCAAGCCACTCGAATCATTCAAAGGAGGATACCACCCTATCATACCACATCACAACCATTTTAATAGCATGTTGGCATGCAAGGTAAACCATTATAAACTCCTAGCTAATTAAGAATGGCATGAGCAACTATAATCTCTAATTGTCATTGCAAACATATTTCATTCATAATAGGCTGAATCAGGAACGGTGAACTAATCATATTTACAAAAACAAGATAGGTCAAGTTCATACGAGCTTCTCTCATCTCAATCAGTCCATCATATATCGTCATTATTGCCTTTCACTCGCACGACCGAACGGTGTGGATAATAATAATAGTGCACGTGCATTGGACTAAGCTAGAATCTGCAAGCATTTAATACAAGGGAGAAGACAAGGTAATATGGGCTCTTGGTTAAATCAACAATAATGCATATGAGAGCCACTCAACATTTTCATCATGGTCTTCTCCTCTCGACCCCCAAAGAAAAGAAAAGAAATAAAACTATTTACATAGGAAAGCTCCCAACAAACAAAAGAAGAACAAGAAATCTTTTTGGGTTTTCTTTTAATTACTACTACTAATACATGCACGGAAAGTAAACTAGCTAAAAGCTATAACTAATTTTTTGGTTTTTTCTTAAGGTTTTTCAGACACACAAGAAGAAGGCTTAGAAAAGAAAATAAACTAGCCTGGATAGTACAATGAAAAAGTATGAGCACCGACAACTAGAATGAGTGTGTGAACATGAATGTAATGTCGGTGAGAAATACGTACTCCCCCAAGATTAGGCTTTTGGCCTAAGTTGGTCTATGCCCACGGATCGAAGCTACTCTCTCCGGTGTACTGAGGAGGGTCCTCAGGGTGCCACTGGTTGGCGATCTCCTCCGGATCCCACTGATAAACAGAATGTCGATAAGGGTCAAGTGGTGGCTCAGGCTCGGGCTCTGGGACTTGTGTCAGCCTCGAGTATGCATAAATGGCCTCGGGCAAGATGAGGTACATGCCTGAAAGTATGTTAAACAAAGAGGGTGCAAGCAAGGTAATAGTCTCACAGTGAGTTTTATCAAATATCAAATTATACTTAGGCATCTTCTTCTTATTTTTAACAATAAATTCATGTGCTACCATACTCTTATAATCTAGAAAAATAGGGGGCAACAATTTTTCCTCTTTCTCATAATGCCTAATAGGTATCTCAAAGTGTACAGCAAGGCGTGAAGCAAAGATGCCTCTGAAGATGGGGCCCTTTGTATGGTTCAGACTTAATCGTTTAGCAACCATAGCACCTAAGCTGAAAGTTGTATCACGAAACAAAGCATGGCACAAAATGACAAATTCAGGAACACTAAGATTTCCACTGTTCCCGTGACCAATTAAGCATCTACTAGCAAATATCGCAAAGTAACATAGAACAGGAAAGTGTATACTAGTAATTCTTGCATCGGAAACTTTCCTCGTTTCCCCTACAGCAATTCTATCAATAAATCCATCCACATCACTACGATGTGGTTCCTCAATGCTGCCCACAAAGGGTATCTTGCAGACCCGACAAAAATCATGGAGTGGCATCTCCTTAACCTCATCATATAAGTGAAACTCCACTGAAGGTGGTGATTTCTTAGCTTGGAAATAAAAAATTTGCATGAAAATATTAGTGAGTAGGAGATACTGTTCGCGTTGGTCGTGGAGGAAGTCGGTGAGGCCTGCATTCTCAGCGAAGTAATAAAAGTCATCGTAAATTCCGGCGGCTCTCAAGAACGCATCACAAGACCATTCGCACGGCCGAACCTCCGTAGTGCGAGGAAGATTGTATTTGGGCTTTTTATTCTCCTCATTCTGCTTATCCTTCGAGCTTCGGCTCGAAGAGCCCCTCAACAATCTCTTCATCATTTTCTTTCTCTGAAAAATTTCTGAAATTTTTTAGTGACTCAAAATAAAAGTGAACCAAACTCAACAAGATTGATAGCAACTACTCCCACAAGTGCCTAGAGGCTATATCATGCATTAAAACTACTTTGGACCATATAAATTTGACATGCAAGCTCAAGAACGGGGTCACCTTAGCAGCAAAAATTTACAATAAATAAAGCACTAGAACAAAAACTAATTGTACCATTGGAGGAGTCACATACCGAAGAACAATCTCCCCAAACAGTTTTGTGAATGGAGCTTTGAGCAAAGAGATCGAAAATGGCAGCAAGATGATCTAGAACACGGGTTTGAGCTATGGGAGGATTTTTTTCTGGAGGAAGACGAAGTGAGTGGGTGCAGGAATAAGTGGAAGGGTCCACGTGGGGCCCATGAGGCAGGGGGGGCGCCCTAGGGGGTGGGCGCGCCCTGTGCCCTCGTGGCCAAATGGTGGGGCCCCCTGGTGTGTTCTCAGTGCTAGAAAGTCTTAAATATTCTACAAAAAATCATATTTCATTTTCAGGACGTTTGGGGAACTTTTATTTTTGGGGTATTTTTATTGCACGGATAATTCAGAAAACAGACCAAAAATACTATTTTTGCTTTATTTAATCTAAATAACAGAAGTAAAAGGAGGGTACAAATAGTTGTGCTTTCTAACTTCATCCATCTCGTGCTCATCAAAAGGAATCCACTAACAAGGTTGATCAAGTCTTGTTAACAAACTCTTTCCGAATCGCATGAAACCGGAGAATTTTTGAATAACGCTAGATTACCTCAACGGGGATATGCATGTCCCCAACAATAAGAATATCATATTTCTTCTTGACAGTAGGAAGAGGGAATTCAAAACCTCCAATAGTAATCGTTGAAATTTTTCCAATAGAATTGATACTGTGGACTTGAGGTTGGTTCCTCGGAAAGTGTACCGTATGCTCGTTACCATTAACATGAAAAGTGACATTGCCTTTGTTGCAATCAATAATAGCCCCTGCAGTATTCAAAAGGGTCTACCAAGGATAATAGAAAACAAAGTCCGTTAATATAGTAATGTTTGCAACCACAACAGGCACATCCTCACAAATACCGACATGTATAGCAGTTGATTTATCGGCCCTTTGCAAAGATATTTCAGTAGGTGTCAACTTATTCAAATCAAGTCTACGATATAAAGAGAGAGGCATAACACTAACACTAGCTCCAAGATCACATAAAGAAGTTTTAACATAGTTTCTTTTAATGGAGCATGGTATAGTTGGTACTTCTGGATCTCCTAGTTTCTTAGGTATTCCACCTTTAAAAGTATAATTGGCAAGCATGGTGGAAATTTCAGCTTCTGATATCTTTCTTTTATTTGTAACAATATCTTTCATGTACTTAGCATAAGGATTCATTTTAAGCATATCAGTCAAACGCATACGCAAAAAGATAGGTCTAATCATTTCACCAAAGCGCTCAAAATCCTCATCATCCTTTTTCTTGGATGGTTTAGGAGGAAAAGGCATGGGTTTCTGAACCCATGGTTCTCTTTCTTTACCATGCTTCCTAGCAACAAAGTCTCTCTATCATAACGTTGATTCTTTGATTGTGGGTTATCAAGATCAACAACAGGTTCAATCTCTACATCATTGTTATTGCTGGGTTGAGCATCAACATGAACATCATCATTAACATTATCACTAGATTCATGTTCATTACCAGATTGTGTTTCAGCATCAGAAATAGAAATATCATTGGGATTCTCAGGTGTGTCAACAACAGGTTCACTAGAAGCATGCAAAGTCCTATCATTTTTCTTTTTCTTCTTCTTAGAAGGACTAGGTGTATCAACATTATTTCTCTAAGAATCTTGCTCAACTCTCTTAGGGTGGCCCTCAGGATACAAAGGTTCCTGAGTCATTCTACCCCATCTAGTCATAACTCTAACAGCATTATAATTTTTCTTATTATTTAATTAATTGAGCAAATCATCTTGAGCTTTAAGCACTTGTTCTACCTGAGTGGTAAACATAGAGGCATGTTTACTAATAAGTTTAAGCTCACCTTTAACTCTAGACATATAATCACTCAAGTGTTCAACCATATAAGCATTACGTTTCAATTCTCTACCAACATAAGCATTGAAGTTTTCTTGTTTAACAAAAAAATTATCAAACTCATCCAAGCATTGGCTATCAGACTTATAACAAGGAATGTCGCCTTCATCAAATCTATAGACGGAATTTACCTTTACTACCTGTGTCGGGTTATCAAGACCATGTATTTCTTCAATAGGTGGTAAATTCTTAACATCTTCAGCTTTAATAACCTTTTCTTTCATAGATTTCTTTGCCTCTTGCATATCTTAATGACTGAGAAATAGAATACCCCTTTTCTTCGGAGTTGGCTTAGGAGTTGGTTCAGGAAGTGTCCAATCATTATCATTACTCAATATATTATTCAATAGCAATTTAGCTTGCTCAACAGTTCTTTCCCTAAAAACACAACCAACACAACTATCCAGGTGGTCTCTGGAAGCATCGGTTAGTCCATTATAAAAGATATCAAGTATTTCATTTTTCTAGAGAGGATGATCAGACAAAGCATTTAGTAATCGGAGAAGCCTCTCCCAAGCTTGTGGGAGACTCTCTTCTTAAATTTGCACAAAATTATATATTTCCCTTAAGGCAGCTTGTTTCTTATGAGCGGGGAAATATTTAGCAGAGAAGTAATAAATCATATCCTTGGGACTACACACACAACCAGGAGCAAGAGAATTAAACCATGTTTTAGCATCACCCTTTAATGAGAACGGAAATAACTTAAGGATATAGTAGTAATGAATTTTTTCCTCATGAGTGAATAGGGTGGCTATATCATTCAATTTAGTAAGATGTGCCACAACAGTTTCAGATTCAAAGCCATAAAAAGGATCACATTCAACCAAAGTAATTAACTCAGGATCGACAGAGAAATCATAATCCTTATGAGAAATACAGATAGGTGAAGTAGCAAAAGTAGGGTCATATTTCATTCTAGCATTCAAAGACTTTTCTTTTAGCTTAGCTAACAGTTTCTTAAGACAATATCTATCTTTGCAAGCAAAAAGTTCTCTAGCAGTTTCTTCATCCATAACATAACCCTCACGGACATCAGACAATTCATATCTAGGGGGAGAATCTTCATCATCACTTTCATCAATATTACCTGTTTCAATAATTTCATTCTCTCTAACCCTAGCAAGTTGTTCATCAAGAAATTCACCTAATGGCACAGTACTATCAAGCATAGAAGTAGTTTCATCATAAGCATCATGCATAGAAGAAGAGGCATCATCAATAACATGCGACATATCAGAATCTATAACAGGTGTAGGTGTCACAAATTTACTCATAACATAAGGTGAATCAAGTGCAGAGCTAGATGGCAGTTCCTTACCTCCCCTCGTAGTTGAGGGAAAAATCATGGTTCTTTTATCTTTCAAGTTCCTCATAGTGATCAACAGATTTAAATCCCAAGTGACTAAAAGAATAGAGCTATGCTCCCCAGCAACGGCGCCACAAAATAGTCTTGATAACCCACAAGTATAGGGGATCGCAACAGTTTTCAAGGGTAGAGTATTCAACCCAAATTTATTGATTCGACACAAGGGGAGCCAAAGAATATTCTCAAGTATTAGCAGTTGAGTTGTCAATTCAACCACACCTGAAAGACTTAATATCTGCAACAAAATATTTAGTAGCAAAGCAGTATGGAAGTAACGGTAACGGTGGCAAAAGTAACAGTAGCAGTTTTTGTAGCAATCGTAACAGTGGCAACGGAAAAGTAACTAAGCAAAGATCAATATGTGAAAAGCTCGTAGGCAATGGATCAATGATGGATAATTATGTCGGATGCGATTCCTCATGCAATAGTTATAACATAGGGTGACACAGAACTAGCTCCAGTTCATCAATGTAATGTAGGCATGTATTCCGAATATAGTCATACGTGCTTATGGAAAAAACTTGCATGACATCTTATGTCCTACCCTCCCGTGGCAGCGGGGTCCTATTGGAAACTAAGGGATATTAAGGCCTCGTTTTAATAGAGTACCGGACCAAAGCATTAACACTTAGTGAATACATGAACTCCTCAAACTACGGTCATCACCGGGAGTGGTCCCGATTATTGTCACTTCGGGGTTGCCGGATCATAACACATAGTAGGTGACTATTGACTTGCAAGATATTATCAAGAACTCACATATATTCATGAAAACATAATAGGTTCAGATCTGAAATCATGGCACTCGGGCCCTAGTGACAAGCATTAAGCATACCAAAGTCATAAGAACATCAATCTTGGAACATAATGGATACTAGGGATCAAACCCTAACAAAACTAACTCGATTACATGGTAAATCTCATCCAACCCATCACCGTCCAGCAACCCTACGATGGGATTACTCACGCACGGCGGTCAACATCTTGAAATTTGTGTGGGAGGATGGTTGATGATGATGACGGCGACGGATTCCCCTCTCCGGAGCCCCGAACGGACTCCATATCAGCCCTCCCGAGGAAGATCAGGGCTTGGCGGCGGCTCCGTCTCGTAAAACGCGATGAATCCTTCTGTCTATTTTTTTCTCCCCGAACGTGAATATGTGGAGTTGGGGTTGAGGTCGGTGGAGTCCCAGGGGGGCATGAGGTAGGGGGGAGCCCTGCACCCTCGTGGACAGGGTGTGGGCCCCCTAATGATGATTCTTTTGCCAATATTTTTCATTAATTCCAAAACGTGTCTCCTAGGATTTTCAGGTCATTCCGAGAACTTTTATTTCTGCACAAAAATAACACCATGGTAGTTCTGCTGAAAACAGCGTTAGTCCGGGTTAGTTCCATTCAAATCATGCAAGTTAGAGTCCAAAACAAGGGCAAAAGTGTTTGGAAAAGTAGATACGTTGGAGACGTATCACTTACCACCAACATTTTACCTTGATTCGGCGGTTTTGTTGGATGAAGCGGCCGGACCGACATTACATGACCGCGTTCATGAGACTGGTTCTACCGACATGCTTTGCACACAGGTGGCTGGCTGCTGGCTATTTCTCCAACTTTAGTTTAATGGAGTTTGACTACGGTCGAAGGTTAAAATAGCACACTTGACGAAAAATCGTTGTGGTTTGGATGCGTAGGTAAGAACGGTTCTTGCTAGAAGCCCGTAGCAGCCACGTAAAACTTGCAACAAAAAAGTAGAGGACGTCTAACTTGTTTTTGGAGGGCATGTTGTGATGTGATATGGTCAAGACGTGATGAGATATAAATTTTTGTTTGAGATGATCATGTTTTGTAAAAGTTATCGGCAACCGGCAGGAGCCTTATGGTTGTCGCTTTATTGTATGAAATGCAATCTCCATGTAATTGCTTTACTTCATCACTAAGCGGTAGTGATAGTCATGGAAGCAATAGTTGGCGAGACGACAATGACGCTACGATGGAGATCAAGGTGTCAAGCCGGTGACAATGGAGATCATGACGGTGCTTTGGAGATGGAGATCAAAGGCACAAGATGATGATGGCCATATCATGTCACATATTTTAATTGCATGTGATGTTTATCCTTTATGCATATTTTGCTTAGTACGGCGGTAGCATTATAATATGATCCCTCACTAAATTTCAAGGTACAAGTGTTCACCCTGAGTATGCACCGTTGCTAAAGTTCGTCGTGCCGAGACACCACGTGATGATCAGGTGTGATAAGCTCTACATTCACATACAACGGGTGTAAGCCAGTTTTGCACGTGCAGAATACTCGGGTTAAACTTGACGAGCCTAGCATATGCAGATACGGCCTCGGAACACAAAGACCGAAAGGTCGAACGTGAATCATATAGTAGATATGATCAACATAGAGATGTTCACCATTGAAAACTACTCCATCTCACGTGATGATCGGACATGGTTTAGTTGATATGGATCACGTGATCATTTAGATGACTAGAGGGATGTCTATCTAAGTGGGAGTTCTTAAATAATATGATTAATTGAACTTTAATTTATCATGAACTTAGTACCTGATAGTTTTTTTGCATGTCTATGTTATTGTAGATCAATGGCCCATGCTACCGTTCCCTTGAATTTTAATGCGTTCCTAGAGAAAGCTAAGTTGAAAGATGATGGTAGCAACTACATGGACTGGGTCCATAACTTGAGGATTATCCTCATTGCTGCACATAAAAATTACGTCCTGGAAGCACCGCTAGGTGCAAGACCCGCTGCAGGAGCAACTCCGGAGGTTATGAAACGTCTGGCAGAGCAAGGCTGATGACTACTCGATAGTTCATTGTGCCATGCTTTACGGCTTAGAATCGGGACTTCAAAGACGTTTTGAACATCATGGAGCATATGAGATCTTCCAAGAGTTGAAGTTAATATTTCAAGCAAATGCCCGAGTTGAGAGATATGAAGTCTCCAACAAGTTCTATAGCTATAAAAGGGAGGAGAATAGTTCTGTCAGTGAACACATACTCGGAATATCTGGGTACCACAACCACTTGACTCAGCTGGGAGTTAATCTTCCTGATGATAGTGTCATTGACAGAGTTCTTCAATCACTGCGGCCAAGCTATGAAGGCTTCATGATGAACTATAATATGCAAGGGATGGAAAAGACAATTCCCGAGCTCTTCGCAATGCTAAAGGCTGCGGAGGTAGAAATCAAGAAGGAGCATCAAGTGTTGATGGTGAACAAGACCACTAGTTTCAAGAAAAAGGGCAAAGGGAAGAAGGGGAACTTCAAGAAGAACAGCAAGCAAGTTTTGCTCAAGGGAAGAAGCCCAAGTCTGGACCTAAGCCTGAGACTGAGTGCTTCTACTGCAAAGGGACTGGTCACTGGAAGCGGAACTGTCCCAAGTATTTGGTGGATAAGAAGGATGGCAAAGTGAAAGGTATATTTGACATACATGTTATTGATGTGTACCTTACTAATGCTCGTAGTAGCGCCTGGGTATTTGGTACTGATTCTGTTGCTAATATTTGCAACTCCAAACAGGGGCTATGGATTAAATGAAGATTGGCTAAGGACGAGGTGACGATGCGCGTGGGAAATGGTTCCAAGGTTGATGTGATTGCCATCGACACGCTACCTCTACATCTACCGTCGGGATTAGTTTTAGACCAAAATAATTGTTATTTGGTGCCTGCTTTAAGCATGAACATTATATCTGGATCTTGTTTCATGCAAGACGGTTATTCATTTAAATCAGAGAATAATGGTTGTTCTATTTATATGAGCAATATCTTTTATGGTCATGCACCCTTGATGAGTGGTCTATTTTTATTGAATCTCGATTGTAGTGATACACATATTCATAATATTGAAGCCAAAAGGTGCAAAGTTAATAATGAGAGTGCAACTTATTTGTGGCACTGCCGTTTAGGTCATGTTGGTGTAAAGCGCTTGAAGAAACTCCATGCTGATGTGCTTTTGGAATCACTTGATGCTTGCGAACCATGCCTCATGGGCAAGATGACTAAGACTCCATTGTCCGGAACAATGGAGCGAGCAACTGACTTATTGGAAATAATACATACTGATGTATGCGGTCCGATGAGTGTAGAGGCTCACGGCGGGTATCATTATTTTCTGACCTTCACATATGATTTGAGCAGATATGGGTATATCTACTTAATGAAACATAAGTATGATACATTTGAAAAGTTCAAAGAATTTCAGAGTGAAGTGGAAAATCATCGTAACAAGAAAATAAAGTTTCTACGATCTGACCGTGGAGGTGAATATTTGAGTTATGAGTTTGGTCTCCGTTTGAAACAATGTGGAATAGTTTCGCAACTCACGCCACCCGGAACACCACAGCGTAATGGTGTGTCCGAACGTCGTAACCATGCTTTATTAGATATGGTGTGATCTATGATGTCTCTTACCGATTTACCGCTATCGTTTTGGGGTTATGCTTTAGAGACGCCTGCATTCACGTTAAAATAGGGCACCATCTAAATCCGTTGAGACGACACCATATGAACTGTGGTTTAGCAAGAAACCTAAACTGTCATTTATTAAAGTTTGGGGCTGCGATGCTTATGTGAAAAAGCTTCAACCTGATAAGCTCAAACCCAAATCGGAGAAATGTGTCTTCATAGGATACCCAAAGGAGACTATTGGGTACACCTTCTATCACAGATCCGAAGGCAAGACATTTGTTGCTAAGAATGGATCCTTTCTAGAGAAGGAGTTTCTCTCAAAAGAAGTGAGTGGGAGGAAAGTAGAACATGATGAGGTAATTGTACCTTCTCCCGAATTGGAAAGTAGTTCATCAGAGAAATCAGTTCCGGTGATTCCAACACCAATTAGTGAGGACGCTAATGATGATGATCATGAAACTTCAGATCAAGTTACTACTGAAAGTTGTAGGTCAACCAGAGTACGATCCACACCAGAGTGGTATGGTAATCCTGTTCTGGAGGTCATGTTACTTGACCATGACGAACCTACAAACTATGAGGAAGCGATGATGAGCCCAGATTCCACGAAATGGCTTGAGGCCATGAAATCGGAGATGGGATCCATGTCTGAGAACAAAGTGTGGACTTTGGTTGACTTGCCCGATGATCAGCAAGCCATAGAGAATAAACGGATCTTCAAGAAGAAGACTGACGCTGACGGTAATGTTACTATGTACAAAGCTCGACTTGTTGCAAAAAAGGTTTTCGACAAGTTCAAGGGGTTGACTATGATGAGACATTCTCACCCATAGTGATGCTTAAGTCTGTTCGAATCATGTTAGCACTTGCCGCATTTCATGATTATGAAATTTGGCAAATGGATGTCAAAACTGCATTACTTAATGGATATCTTAAAGAAGAGCTGTATATGATGCAACCAGAAGGTTTTGTCGATCCTAAAGGTGCTAACAAAGTGTGCAAGCTCCAGCGATCCATTTATGGACTGGTGCAATCCTCTCGGAGTTGTAATATACGCTTTGATAGTGTGATCAAAGCATATGGTTTTATACAAACTTTTGGAGATGCCTGTTTTTACAAGAAAGTGAGTGGGAGCTCTGTTGCATTTCTAATATTATATGTGGATGACATATTGTTGATAGGAAATAATACAGAATTTCTGGATAGCATAAAAGGATACTTGAATAAGAATTTTTCAATGAAAGACCTCGGTGAAGCTGCTTATATATTAGGCATCAAGATCTATAGAGATAGATCAAGACACTTAATTGGACTTTCACAAAGCACATACCTTGATAAAGTTTTGAAGAAGTTCAAAATGGATTAGTCAAAGAAAGGGTTCTTGCCTGTGTTACAAGGTGTGAAGTTGAGTCAGACTCAATGCCCGACCACTGCAGAAGATAGAGAGAAAATGAAGGTCATTCCCTATGCTTCACCCATAGGTTCTATCATGTATGCAATGCTGTGTATCAGACCTCATGTGTGCCTTGCTATAAGTTTAGGAGGGAGGTACCAAAGTAATCCAGGAGTGGATCACTGGACAATGGTCAAGAACATCGTGAAATACCTGAAAAGGACTAAGGATATGTTTCTCGTTTATGGAGGTGACAAAGAGCTTGTCATAAATGGTTACGTCGATGCAAGCTTTGACATTGATCTGGATTACTCTAAGTCGCAAACCGGATACGTATTTATATTCAATGATGGAGTTGGAAGTTGGTGTAGTTCCAAGCAGAGCGTCGTGGCGGGATCTATGTGTGAAGCGGAGTACATAGCTGCTTCGGAAGCAGCAAATGAAGGAGTCTGGATGAAGGAGTTCATACCCGATGTTGGTGTAATACCTAGTGCATCGGGTCCAATGAAAATCTTTTGTGACAAAACTGGAGAAATATCCTTGGCGAAGGAATCCAGATTTCACAAGAGAACCAAACACATCAAGAGATGCTTCAATTCCATCCGCGATCAAGTTAAGGAGGGAGACGTAGAGATTTGCAAAATACATACGAATCTGAATGTTGCAGACCCGTTGACTAAGCCTCTTCCACGAGCAAAACATGATCAGCACCAAGCCTCCATGGGTCTTAAAGTCATTACTATGTAATCCAGATTATCGACTCCAGTGCAAGTGGGAGACTGAAGGAAATATGCCCTAGAGGCAATAATAAAGTTGTTATTTATATTTCCTTATATCATGATAAATTTTTATTATTCATGCTAGAATTGTATTAGCCGGAAATTTAGTACATGTGTGAATACATAGACAAACAGAGTGACCCTAGTATGCCTCTACTTAACTAGCTCGTTAATAAAAGATGGTTAAGTTTCCTGACCATAGACATGTGTTGTCATTTGATCAACGGGATCGCATCATTAGAGAATGATGTGATGGACAAGACCCATCCGTTAGCTTAGCATAATGATCATTTAGTTTTATTGTTGTTGCTTTCTTCATGTTTTATACATATTCCTCTGACTATGAGATTATGCAACTCCTGAATACCGGAGGAACACCTTGTGTGCTATCAAACGTCACAACGTAACTGGGTGATTATAAAGATACTCTATAGGTGTCTCCGAAGGTGTTTGTTGAGTTGGCATAGATCAAGATTAGGATTTGTCACTCCATGTATCGGAGAGGTATTTCTGGGCCCTCTCGGTAATGCATATCACTATAATCCTTGCAAGCAATGTGACTAATGAGTTAGTTGCGGGATGATGCATTACGGAATGAGTAAAGAGACTTGCCGGTAACGAGATTGAACTAGGTATGATGATACCGACGATCGAATCTCGGGCAAGTAACATGCATACCGTTGACAAAGGGAATAACGTATGTTGTTATGCGGTTTGACCGATAAAGATCTTCGTAGAATATGTAGGATCCAATATGAGCATCCAGGTTCCGCTATTGGTTATTGACCGGAGATTTGTCTCGATCATGTCTACATAGTTCTCGAACCCGTAGGGTCCGCACGCTTAACGTTTGATGACGATTTGTCTTATGAGTTATGTGTTTTGGTGACCGAAGTTTGTTCGGAGTCTCGGATGAGATCACGGACATGACGAGGAGTCTCGAAATGGTTGAAAGGTAAAGATTGATATATTGGAAGGTTATATACGGACACTGGAATGGTTCCGATACGGTTCGGGGATTTTTCGGAGTACCGGGAGGCTACCGGACCCCCCCCCCCCCCCGGGAAAGTTAATGGGCCTATTGGGCCATAGTGGAGAGAGGGAGGCTACCACAGGAGGTGGCGCCCCCCCCCAAGCCCAAACCAAATTGGACTAGGGGTGGGGGCGCGGCCCCCCTTTCCTTCTCCCTCTCCCTCCTTTCCCCTTTCCCCTTTCTGTTGATTGGAAGGAGGGGGGTCGAATCCTACTTGGACTAGGAGTCCAAGTAGAACTCCCCCCCTTGGCGCGCGCCCCTTGGGTCAGCCACCTCCTCCTCCCCCCTTTATATATGGGGGAGGGGGCCACCCCAATGGGACACCATGATTTCTCTTAGCCATGTCC
Source organism: Aegilops tauschii subsp. strangulata (assembly GCF_002575655.3). Taxonomy (NCBI): domain Eukaryota; kingdom Viridiplantae; phylum Streptophyta; class Magnoliopsida; order Poales; family Poaceae; genus Aegilops; species Aegilops tauschii. Next base: position 77,053,149 of record NC_053037.3, read on the forward strand.
GGTACCCCCCTCCACAGTTTACCACCTTGGTCATATTGTCGTAGCGCTTAGGTGAAGCCCTGCGAGGATCACATCACCAACTCGGTCGCCACGCCGTCGTGCTGACGGAACTCTCCCTCGACCCTCTACTGGATCAAGAGCTCGAGGGGCATCATCGTGCTGAACGTGTGCTGAACACGGAGGTGCCGTACGTTCGGTACTTGGATCGGTTGGATCGTGAAGACGTTCGACTACATCAACCATGTTAACATAACACTTTCGCTTGCGGTCTATCAGGGTACATGGACACACTGTACCCTCTCGTTGCTATGCTTCTCCTAGATAGATCTTGCGGGATCGTAGGAATTTTTTTGAATTACTACTTTCCCAACATTCACCTCGTCCCACGGGGTGGTTGTCTGCCGCCGAGGAATAGGAGGGGACCCCCCCCCCCCCCAAATAGTCTGAGGAGGAGCTTAGGGTTGTCAGCATTTTCAGTTTGTGTTTTGTGTTTCAGATTTGAGAGTACTTTCAGATATGAATGTGCTTTGAATTTCAGATTTTTAGTATTGAGCATATGAAGTATTTTATGAATTCTAGAGATCTATTTTTAGCACTTGAAAAAAATGTAGTTTCATATAAAAGTGCAGACAATGTGATTCTCAGAGAAGAAACTGCAAGTTTTAGTTTCAGATAAGAAACTGGAAGTTTCTGAGGTAGAGCATTTATATTAACACGCCCTTTTCAAACAGGGATAACATCATGCTGGAAGTTTTATTCATGGTCGAAAATGGAACTACCAGCCAGTTAACATCATGCTGATCAACATTCATGCTTAGCACATCTTCATATGATGCATAGTCAAAAAGATATGCTATTTTCAAAATGCCCACCCAATGTTGAGTGTGTTCAAGGTGGTGTGCGTAGATGACAATGGGCACCCACATGTTAGAGGCAGAGGCAAAAATTTGTGGATACTTTCACTGGATCAGGTGGAATCGAACCCGGCGGAGCAGTGGTTGGGGAGTGGAACTTGGCCACTGGGCTACTCCAGCACTTTCGCTATAAATTAGGCACAACATATACCACTACAGTAGCACGTTTATGGCCCTACCAGGTCCATGGCCGTACGCAAGCAAGTGCCTCATTCAAAAAAATTCTTCCTCCTAATGCTATACTGACATTCGGGGCCACGGGTTTGTCTACGTAGTTACTAAAGGAGATAAATTTACAACGAAGCTAGTCATCGGAGAGCTGCCATGTATCATTTATTATCAATGGGCCAACAAGTATCAGCTCGCTTGTGGGCTGCCCAGTCTAGGCTTTCTTTTTTAACATGTGCAGCCCACGACAATGCTGGTTTGTATTTGTTTGAGGGCTGTCATGTATCAACCGGCCTATTGCCCTCCCATCCTAGGTTTTATTTGTTCTTAAACATCTGCAGCCCAACTTATGTATTATTTTGAAGAAAACGCAGAGGTCTGTTCTATTTTTCTATATAAGAATAGGAACTCCAGGTTCAACTTATGTTTCCCTTCTAACTAAATTATATATATTTATATGATTTTATATGTTATTATATATTATTGTTTTTATCATCATATATTTAACAGATACTTACATATATAATAAAAAACATCCCATGTATTATGAACTTATAAAAATAAATGTTTAACAATAAAATCCTGGTTTTTTTACTTAAGGTCAACGAAAATACAGGTGATTGTGTACAAAAGCTTGGTAAGATTTCAGGACCAATGTAAATAAAGCACTTATTATTTAAATATATTTATAACAAAATGCTTAGCCCCTGTTTATTTTTTGATAACATTGCTGCGCCCAGCCCAACATTATAATTATAGAACCAGCCCAGCAAAATCGTGTATTTAGAGAAAGTGCAAATGGGCTATAATTTTTTAGGGAAAAATAGATGGGTTGCATGGACGCTACATTATTTGTTCACCCAGGCCAGCAAATTCACATATTTCTAGAAAGTGCAAATGGGCTGTAGTTTTTTTAGAAAAAAAATAAATGGGCCTTATGGACGCTACATTATTTGTGCATGCAGCGCAGCGAATGGACTGTAAATTATAAAAAAATGGGTTGAATATGTGCAACATTTTTGGAGGCTGAAATGTGGGCCAATAGGTCGAAGCCAACACAAGGCGTTGTCAACTTAGTCAACAAATGATTCTGACATCGATAGGCGTTGGATTTACATCCAACATCGCCGGGACCACCTGCTCCCGCCTCCGACTGCTAGCAGCTCTGCTTAGCACGCTTCGCTGTGAAGCGCTACCCCACCACCGGCCAAGCCATCCCTCCACCCCTCCACACCTCTTGTTATTCTCCGCCGACTGTAGAACCACGCCGCACCAGAACCAGTTAATCCTTGTACACCTCTCCATCTGCGACTCCACTGCCGCTTCTACCATCACCGGCTCGTTGCCGTCCAGGGCCTCGCCGTCATCCACCGCCTTGGTGCGCTCGGCCCGGCATGGTCAATGTGGTCAATAAACGAGAGTCATCGGAAGAGGACTGTGTGTGGAGAGGCTGACACTTGGGACGCACCAGGTCCATGGACGCACGCATGCAACCGCCTCCTTAGTACACGAAAATAAAACTATTCCTCCCCCTGAAAGTTGGGACCCACGACACATATCTTCGCAAGGAAGTGCCTCCTTATGCCTACCCCTGACAGCTGGGACCCACCAACAACATCTATGCATGCAAGGAAGTGCGTCCATATTAGGGGCAAAAAAATGATTCTTCCCCCTAACAGCTGGGACCCACCAGCTATATCTTCGCACGCAAGGAAGTGCGTCCTTATCCTCCCTAACAGCTGGGACCCACCCGGTTGAAGCGTACATAGCGTTGTCTGTGTACATACCATTCGATCGGTCTGTCTGTCATGATGAACCGTGGCCGAGTGTGGAGCAGTAGCAGTTCAGGCAGTCTAGTCAAAACCGTGTACGCATATGTACAACCAGATGCCAAAAAATACGAACACGTACGTACATACGGGCGGGGTCTCGAACGCGTACTCACGCATACGTATGGCCAGGGCTCATGTACATGGAGAGGCAACGAACGGCAGCAATGGCGTCCTGTTCATCGGAAGCCAACCGGCTGGGTCAGAACGGAGAAACTGTGTCGTGTTCATCAGGAGGCAATGGAATACGTCGTGTTCATTGGGAGCCAGCCGGCTTGGACGGAACAACCGAAACAAGGTCTGGCATACCGCAGAACGGAGGAAGCGGGCCTTCTGTTCGACCACGTACGATCAAAACGGGGTCATGTTCATCGGGAAGGGTCTGGCGTACCGCAAAACAGAGGAAACAGACTTGTGTTTGAGTGCCTACGGTCGAAACGGGGTCCTGTTGATCGAGAGGGGTGTGGCGTACCGCAAAACGGAGGAAATGGACTTGTGTTGGAGCACCTACGGTTGAAACGGGGTCATGTTCATCCATCGTCTGCTGCCTCGCTCCAGTCTCCACGGGCTACTATTCATCCACCGTCGACCTCCTCCAGCCTCCACGGGCTACTGTTCATCCTGCCTCCACCGACTACTGTTCATAGAGCCTCCACGGGGTCCTGTTCATCCACCCCCAACCGGCTGGCGTGCGGCGGCCTCCTCGGGGTCCTATTCATCCAGCGGCAACGGCCTACTACCACGGGGTCCTGTTCATCCAGCAGCAATGGCCTACTACCATAGGTTCCTGTTCATCCAACCCCCACCGGGAACTGTTCATCCACAGCTTACCAACCGGCTCGACTCACCATGTGTCGGCTCGTTCTACGTACCGCGCGCACGGTAGCAATGGTCACTGTTCGTTGAGAGGCGACCCATCACCGGCTAGCTACGTCTCGCACGGTGGCTCGATCGGCTTCAGTAAGCAGCAGCAGTGATCGACCGCTCGGTTCAGTTAGAAGCAGCGAAGGAATGGCTCGGGTTCAGTCAGTAGCCAAGGGATCGACCGCTCAGGTTCAGTAACGTAGCTAGTGCAATCGCTCGGGTTCAGTAAGCGAACGCCTCGCTCGGGTTCAGTTAGAGCCCGACACCTCGCACACACCCACGTACGTATACAAGAGAAAACGCGCAAACCTTCGTGCATCGCTCGGCCTCTAGCACCCACCGTAACCGGGAACTTCCCGATATTTTCATCGCCCTCGCTTCTACCATGATTTTTTCTGTCATGGATGGCTCAAAGAATGTCATGCAGCTGCGTCTCCGGCCCGCCTAGGATGAAAAGCCCATTTTCTATCATGATTTTTGTCATAGAAGTAGGAGCCGCCACATCTATGATGATACGTGCTTTTGTCACAATTATCGTCATAGAAGTGTCATAAGCATGACAGAAAAAAAATCCGTTCGGCCCAAAATGTCACGGATGTGTCTTTTTTTGTAGTGGGACAATTCGCCAAGTCCTGCTCGTAACTCCAGCCCCATGCAAGAGGTAGAAAATACCCTTCCTTCATCCAGGATGGATGATTCAAAAGTAAGGATTACTGAAGAAATCCATAAAGCTCCAGAAACATCAAATGTCCTGACCAAGATTGTGGACAAGGTTGAGCCGGCCACTTTGGAGAAAGGAAAAGCAAAGCTAGAGCCAGCAAATTTTGAAGAGCTAAACATGGATGAACTTCATTAGGGATTTTAACCTGGTTGTTTGAGAGTCGGAATATGGAGGAGAGCATGATCAATGTGCTCGAGTGTAAATATTATGAGGTATGAAAAATTCCACCTCTCTGTTGTTGTATATACCTATGTAGCCCCCAAGTCTTGGGTGTAAGAAGACATGAATATGCTTAAGACTTGTTATTGAACTTGTGAGAAAACAGTAGCCCCCAAGGACTGGGTAGTTATGAAAATAATGAGCCGATTCTTCAAGAAGCCCTTTAGCTCAAATGTTGATAAAAAGTGACCTGTAGCCTCCAAGGGCCGGCTTATCTCAATGAGATAACCGGGTCTTCACAAAATTTATTGTTTTGAAAAAGTGACTTGCATTAGCCCCCAAGTGCCATGGGGACTGCTTGCAGCTTCTTGAGACTTGTCATGAGAATACTTATAAAAGATCTGAGTTGTAGCCCCCAAGTGTCGGGTCGTGCGACCTTGCCGGCTCGGGACTATAGGAAATTTGAACTAAGATTGTATCTGTTTCGACAGGATATGCTGGATTTGGCTGAGTCAAAAGTTGTCGGCTTGCAGAAGCAGTTGAAAACAGAGCAAAAACATCATGAGAAAGCAGAATCGACCTCCTCATATTTGCAGGAGTCTGTTTCTCTTGCTAAGGATAACTTACAAAACATGAAAGCCGCCTTTGAAGAAGAGAAAATGGCACTTCTGAAGTGTGCTGAGGAGGCGGAAGGCAAGCTTGAGTCGGTGAGTCAAGAGTTGAATACTCTAAAGCGCCATATAACCAATATGACTATGGCCATCTTTGGTAAGTGATAATATTACTGTAGTAAAAATACGAGTTGGGTCTCGGCCGGCTTATTAACATGCTTCTCCTCTTGCGCAGGTAGGAGAAATGACAATGATGTGCAACTGCCATTGGTGAAGTTGAAGGGAATATATACCTATCTAGAGCAGTTATACACAGGTTGTGCTTATGCAATAATGGTGGTGAAAAATGCCGCAACAGCCCCTCCACGGATCAAAGATATGCTGAATGACTTGTCCACGCTTCCTCAACGGATCCAAGAGTTGAAGAAATCGGTGGCTCGTGCCAGGACTGGCTTAGCTCTTGCCCGAGAGAAGGCCTTTTTGCCTGAGATGAATCCGGCTGAGATGGTGGGCGGATTTCCACATTTTAAGGTTGATGGTGCTGAATTTTCCCAAGAAGATTCTGTGCGATGTATGAAAGAGACCCGAATAGCGGCCACTCAACTGTCAGAAGAGCTTGATTTGACAAAGTACCAAGCCGGCTACATGAAGGAGAACAAGCGCATTAACTCGCCTGAATTCAAGCCATTTGTGCTTACTCCTCCACGCCGTAAGCAAACTTTTGCCCCTAATGTCGACCCGTCGATTATCATCACCGAAGACTCAACTTTCCAGGCTTTGTCTACTATTCAGTGGACGCCAAAGGATCTCCAGACCAAGTAGGACGAGCCGGCACAGGCTGACCTGGCAACGTCTTCTAGAGAGCCCGGGGGGCGTCTCACAGCAGTAGTCTTCTAAAAAACTTGCTTATTTGTGGCCCAAGAAGGGCTTGTAAAAAGGAGTAGTGAAAATATTGGCTTATCTTAGTGTCGTCGTGTACTTAATACTTTTGGAATATCTTGTGAAGGAAATTTAGCCGGTTCTATGATCGATAATCCGTTAATTAACATTATATTTGTAGTATTCTTCTTCCTTCAGAGATAAGCCATGGTTTTAATTGATAACCCGGTTATTTTAACTTGATCAGCATATAAGCCGGCATAATGAGACCTGGCAGATTTGTCAATCATACTCAGAAGTACGAAAAATGTAGCCAAGGTCAACACAATGTTTAACTTGATGTAGTATAGTCATGTATGCCATTTGTGTTTATGACCCGGCAACTCTTGGCTGTCATGATAACTGATCAAGGAGCATAAATTCCTTAAAACAGAATATAATAGAATGACATAAAGATGTAATTGCAACGAATAAAGTGCATAACTATTAAGACGGCTTCCGAGGCACGAGAAAAAAGAACGGCTTTAATAAGGTTGATCAAGGCAATGGTTCTCTTTCTTTAAAATGTTTTCTAGCAATGAAATCTCTTTTATCATAACGTTTATTTTTAGGAGGTGGTTATCAAGATCAACAACAGGTTCTATTTCAACATCATTACCAGGTTCTTTATCATTGTCTGGTTGAACATTAGGTTTTTCTACCTCAGGTTCATTGGGAGTATGCAAAGTCCTATCATTTTTCTTTTTATTTTTCTTTTTAGATGGACCAGGTGCATCAATATTAATTCTCTGAGAATCTTGTTCAATTCTTTTAGGATGACCTTCAGGATATAGTGGCTCCTGAGTCATTCTACCCCCTCTAGTCAATACTCTAACAACATGATCATTCATATTACTATTCATTTCATTAAGAAAACCATTTTGAGATTTAGCAACTTGTTCTAACTGAGTTTGGATCATAGATGCATGTTTACTTACACCTTTAACATCATTGTATACAATTACCAGAGTTTTTGGCCAGCCTATCTAGTTTAACAAATGGTACTATCTCCAAGTTTTTTGTCAGCAAGCCGAGGCAAAATTATGCACGATGTAATTTATCTCACTACAAATGTGTTAATAAAGTATATAGACTACATATCACATACCTCGCCTAGAGCAAAGAGTCAAATCACACATATTAGAGTAATGGGTCTTCTACATCTGTGTCCTTAACTAGAACCCACTAGTCATATTTGCCTCTAATTTTGAAGCCTGCTCAAATGTTCTCCTCTGCCGTTATGTGCACTTATAGAAATGCTCTTCTGTGTCGTTACCGTCCGGTCAAAGTCGGTCAAATGGCTTTGACCGTCCTGAAAAAAATAGCAAAAAATCTGAAATTTTGCGGGTTCAAAGATACTCAGGTTTGCAAAATGTGCGCAAATTTTCTTGCTGTTCGGACATTCCAGGAGCTCGGGGCAAAGAAAAAATAGTAAATATGTACGTCTGTGAAAAGTAAATTCAAAAGAAATAGCAAGAAGATTCAAAAACATATGAAATTTTTTGGCATCAAAGAAGCTCGGGTCCGCAAGGTGCGTGCAAAATTTTTGTTGTATTTAGACACTGTAGGAGCTCGTGGAGATAAAAACAAAATTTGGGTCGGGAAAAAACTTTGAAAAATGACTATTTTTTTTTGCTAGAGCTTCTCGCATGTCATTTGATCACAAAAACTTGCAAGCACCTTATGCACCCAAGCCTCTTTGATGCCAAAAAAAATCATATTTTTTTGATTTTTCTTGCTATTTTATTTCGAATTTACTATTCACAAGTATACAAATTAACTGTTTTTCCTCACCACGAGCTCCTAGAATGTCCAAATAGCACGAAAATTTGCACGCACCTTGCGCACATGAGTATCTTCGATCCCACAAAATTTTAGATTTTTAATTTTTTTGCTATTTTTTCAGGACGGTCAAAGCCCTTTGACCGAACGGTAACGGCGCAGAAGGGCATTTCTATAAGATCACCTAATGGCAGAGGGGCAAATTTGAGCAGGCTTCGAAATTAAAGGCAAATCTGAGTAGGTGGTTCAAGTTAGGGACAGAAATGCAAATGGCCCTAGAGTAATCCACAAAACCACAACACTTGTGTCATGATTAGCCAAAAATCACCACTTCATGATTCGTGGAATTTTACACCGCATCTAATTTCTGACACCGGCAAAAAATAGAGTAACATTTTGATCGTGTTTTGACGTGGCAAATCGCAACAGATGATGGCGCGGGAAAAACGACCATTAACGGCGCGGTAGGAGGCACACCCTCTCCCACTTACGTGTGGGTCCCTACGGGAATAAACGGGGCCTCTTTTCCCTTACTTACATGTGGGTCCTAGCAGAAAAAACAAATAATAATAAAAGGAGCAAAATATCGGATATTCAATTCGGTGCCCAGCCTCATTAGGGTGTGAACAGTAAATTCAAGAAAATACTAAAAAATTCAAAATTCTGAAGAAAAAAATAGGTGGAAGATGTCCCAATGCATGATGTTCGTGCCAAATTTTAGCTAGTTTCGGACATCTGAGGAGCTCATGGCAAAAAAGACAACGGTCAAAATAGCACATGAACAATAAACTTTCTTACAGCCAAAAATTTGTCTTCTTTGCCGAGATCTATTGAAATGTTCAAACTCTACGAAATTTGACACAGACTTCACGTACATCATAAAAAATCAGATTTTTTTACTATTTTAAACAAATTTACTATTCACCTCCGGTGCAGATGCACCCAAGAGCCAAACCGCCATGCCTGCAGAATTTCTCTCTCTCTCTCCTCGCTTCATCTCCTACCTCCCGGAGGGAAAACAAGGGAGATGCCGCAGCCCGACGGAGAAGAGGCAGCCAGAGCCGCCGGATCCAGCGAAGGGCCTCCTGCTAGGCTAGTCCACCGGATCTCAGGGACACCGTGTCCGGTAGGTGGCAGTGGCACTCGCCGCTTGCCTCAAGGGGTCGCACAACACGGCCTCGTCCGCCCATGTCGCGACCACCTGCTCCTTTTGCAAGTACATGTCTTGATTTCTTGACATAGTTATGGACTCGTGCTGTCTACCAGCTATTCCGATGTGTTTCTTGTTGCACTTAACAAGTACTCCCTCCGTAAAGAAATATAAGAGCGCTTAGATCACTAAAGACAGAGGGAGTACGCTTTCAGGTCGTTCGTGTCCAGCGGTAGCGAAGGGTGTGACCTTGGACTGCTGGGTGAGCGCGGCCTTGGACTCCATGAGGCTGCACCGCAGGTCGCCTGATCCCGAGCTCTGCGCGACCGCACATACGCAAGGTATCCCTCACCTGTGCTCGCGTCCGTCCTTTGCGGCCATGCCCTTTTGTATGTTGTGGGAATTGCACGATGTATTACTCGGGTGCAATGACACGTATATATGAAGTACAACGGTGGACCACGACCTCAACTATACAAGGAAACTAGGAGGTGGGCCCAATACACAATATGCACAACACATATACTCAACACCCCCCCCCCCCCGGCAGTCGAAGCAGTGCCATTGCTGACGCAAAGACTGGACCGGAACTCCTCTAAGGACATCGTAGGCAAGCCCTTGGTCATGATATCTACAAATGGTTGGGAAGTAGGAATGTGAAGAACACGAATATGGCCAAGAGCCATCTTTTCCCAAAGAAAATGAACATCTAACTCAAAATGCTTGGTACGACGATGATGAACCGGGTTGGCGGGGAGGTAGACCGCCGAGAAGTTGTTGCAGTAGACCACCGTGGCGTGGTCGACAGGACATGAGAGCTCCTGAAGCAGCTAGCGAAGCCACGAACACTCGGTGACGACGTTGGCCACAACGCGATACTCAGCCTCAGCACTGGAGCGAGAGACCATAGGCTGCCGCTTGGAAGACCACGAGATGAGCGACGGTCCAAGGAACACACAGTAGCCCGAGGTGGAGAATTGAGTGTCGGGGCAGCCAGCCCAGTCAGCATCGGAGTTGGCGGTGAGGATGGTGTCGGTGGAGGCATGAAGCATGACGCCGAGATCCATAGTGCCACAAACATAGCTGAGAATTCGCTTGACAGCGGCCCAATGAATGTCCCGTGGAGCATGCATATGAAGACACACCTACTGAACTGCATACTGGATCTCCGGTCGAGTAAGAGTGAGGTACCTAAGAGCCCCAACAATCGACCGGTAAAAGGCAGCATCTGAAGTAGGAGAACCATCCGTGGTAGAGAGCTTGGCCTTCGTATCAACAGGTGTAGCAGCGGGCTTGCAATTAAGCATACCAGCGCGATCCCAGAAGCTCATGAGCGTAGTTCGGCTGGTGAAGGAAGAAGCCATCCAAAAGATGCACCATGTAGCGACCCGACCTCAGACAGTCAAGTCTTTGTGCTTAAGTGTCATCCCTGGATCGGTATGCTGACACACACAGTACTCGAGGATTTATAACAGAGGTAAATCACATGTATAAATAACGTAAATACTATTACCTCAATCCATATAGCAGAAGTAACAACAAGGTTGTGGATTCCCATCAACACCAACGGCAAGGTTGAGTGTAGAAATCGTAACCCTAACGTATCACTTACTCGTCGTAAGATTCCTGCAACATGAGACGTTGCAGCCACAAAGGGTCAGTACATTGAATGTACTGGCAAATTCACACCATAGGAAAATGATGAATAATAGCTATCACTACATGCATATTTGGCTGGTGGAAAGCTCTAGGTTTATTTTTGCATAAAGCCAATTTTTCCCTACTACAAAAGGAATACATTTTATTTAACTACGAAGCTTGTTGAAAACATTGAGAAGGTTCCTCCAACTCAATCCCAAAATAATAATTATCAACCCAACAAATTAATTAAGTAAAGTGATGAGATCAATATGATAATCCAAATACCAGATACTCAAGATGTCCATAACCGGGGACACGGCTAATCTTGATTAGTTTGTACACTCTGCAGAGGTTTGCGCACTTTTCCCCACAAGACTCGATCTCCTCCATTGGATTTCTTGCACTACATGGTGTTTGAGAAATGGATGACCGAGACACAGTCTTTCGGATGCATTAACTCTTTACTCTGGGTAGACAGTTACACCTACTTTCCCCTACATCTGCTAGCCTACCACTGAAAGAGGTCACACAACATACTCAACTATGCCAGAGCCCATAACGGCTTGTGGCTGCACACGGAAGTTTTCTAGCATGAATAATCTTATGATCCCTTTGAGCCTGGGTGGCATTCCATAGGGTGATCACGCGGGTACTCCGGGATCCCCTTGGGCAAGCACTGGGTTCTCCAGGTGCCCGGGCGAACCACTGGGTGCTCCAGGGTGCCCCAACCAATCCACTCAGATGTGTATTAAAGTAGCCACCTTAAGTTAAACCTTAGTTAACAATAACTCTCACATCTTCCATGAATTCTCTCAAAACCAAACCACGTCTACGAGCATAGCATCGCAGTAAGCATAACATAGTAGTAACTCCCAAGGGTTTGATATAAAGGACAATAGGTTCCTACCTTATCAACTACTTCCCAATACCCACATGTTATCAAATCCTAACCCTGCAATGTTTGAGGGGTTGAAACTAATGCATAAAAACTAGGTAATGAAGGAATATGATCAAAGTGTGAACTTGCCTTGTACTGTTGATGAAGATGATTCGCACTCATAACTCCTGATGGTTCTATTCGGCACACACCGGTCAATCTATCGTAAGCAAGCAATAGTAACCACACATAAGCAATCACTCAAAAGATCGGAAAGAACAAAGAAGACAATTCAGAAAACATCAAAACCAAGCAAATAACTCTTGCAACATAAAACAATTTCTAACAGAACCAAAATTATGTGAATTTGGCCTTATCAGAAATTTTAGGTCAAGAGCTTGAATTTGCAAAAAGAATCAACTCAAACGGAGTTATAAAACTCGAGTTACGATCAAACGAAGTTCAAATACAAATCTGTTTGAATTCAAATTTTAAAACTTTCAAAATATGTTTAAGTTGTTTTACTGGATAGAGGAGCTCATAACGAAGAAGTGGGCGTCGGTTTCGTTGGACTTGGATAAGCGAGCAAAAAGTTGTGACCGTTTGAAGAAGAGGGACTAATCTGTGAAGAAAAATTATCACGAATGGGTCCCTGGCCAAAAAATTAAACTAAAAGAAAAATTCTAAATAACGAACGTTCGCTACCGAACGCTAACGAACGAAAACCGTTCGCTAAAGAAGTTAACTAATGAACGTTCACTAAATAATCTAATCTAAAAATAAACCGGCTAAAAGAAAAACCGAAAACGAAAACCGGATCGGACGGTGGTTATACCGGTTCGGGCGGTTTTCAGCGAAAAACCGGCGGCGACTGCGATGAACTCCGGCGATGGCGGGACGGGGCCAGGCGGCGTCGGCGGCGCGGGGCGTTGCGGCGCTGCGAGCGGCGAGGCGGAGTGCGGCGGCGCGGCGCGGCGCGGCGGTGGAGCAGCTCCGGCGTGCGGCGGCACTGTGCGGCTGCGGCGGTGGTGAGATCCGACGGCGGCGGCGGCTTGGAAGGATAGAGGGATCCGGGCCTCGGGTATTTATAGGTGGGGGAGGGGCGAGGTGGCGTGGGGGAGGGGCAAGCAGAGGCGGCGACGGGACGGAGTCCCGGTCGGACTCGGCGGCGCGGCGGCGGCGGTCTCCTGCTCGGGGACGGGAGCGACGAGCGAGCTGGGCTGGGCCTGGCTGAGGAGCTGGGCCGGCCCAGTTCGGCGGAAGGGATTTTTTTAGAACAAATTTTCAAACAATAATAAAAAATAAAATAAAATAAAGAATACTATAGGCATATAATATAACAAAGTTTTCAGAAAAAGATTTTCTACAGCATGAACATTTTTCTAGCCTCAAATAAAATCCACAAAAATTCAAATAAAGCAAACAGTGCTACTGTTGCAATAAAACCCAGTAAGAATCATTTTAAAATACCTAAATAGTTTCAAATTTATTTCTCTCCAATTTTCTATTGTAGGGAATCATTTTACCCTATTTTCCATATATTTTATTTTTGAAGAAAAATAATTTGAATAAAACCAAATAACTCCAAATCGCAAATAATTTTCGAAGGGACTTTGAATTTGATTCTTTGAAACTCCCAACTCATATTTCTTATAATTTGAAGAGGTCATTTTATCTTCTCTCGTGAAAATCATTGAGTTGCTTAAAGTTCCTGAGTTTGAAAATAGTGCCAAATGAAATTCAAATATTTTCAAATATCCTTTTCATTTAATTAAAAGGAAGAAGTCATGTCATCTTCTCTCTAGGGTTTTGTATTTGAAAAGAATTTGAATTCATGGAGATCATAAATGCAAAATTGAAAGTTTGGGAAAGTCCTTTTATTCCCTCTCATTTAACTTTCAGAAGTTTCAAATTTCACTCAGTTTCACTCAAGCAACCACACCACAATCAAAGAAACAATCAAAACTATCTATTTAATATAACATTCCAAAATTTAGAATTTTGGGATGTTACAAACCTACCACCCTTAAAATGAATCTCGTCCTCGAGATTCGAAGAGGCTAGAAAGAAATAGGTTAGGGTCGGGGTCTTCTCAAAATCCATCGATCGTTACAAGGGGTCTGGGGTGCTACCACCCTTAGAAGCATGGTTATGGTTCCATCAAAACTCAGGTCGTACATCCTTATTGTTGGCAGTTCTCGGGAAAAATCCTTCTCTGGCTCTTCTGGTAGTGGCATAACCCCTTTTTTCTCAATTCTTGTGTCCTTTCATCTTGGCAAGGTTCATCTGGGACTGGGCCTTCTTAGCTGATGGGTCTGGCGCCAATACTAAACAATATCGATATCTCATGGTGGTCAACAATTTATGGTTTCTCCGGCAGGAAATGGGTCTGGGTTGATCCTCACCGTATAACCTACGGTTGTCAACAGCTGCCTTGTACAAGGGAAAAATTGTCATACTGTTCTAAGGTTTAAACAAGGTTTTGATCGTCGTCGCTCTACTATGGGTAAGTCACTCAGATTTACCATCCCATATAGCAAGGGGAATAATAAGAGTAAGTCAGTATGGTGATCAATCCATCCCGCACCCAAATCATTACCTTGTATATGGTTTAGCGAATCTCGCATTCTAACACTTGGTCATCCTCACAAGCATTGCAGAATTTCTCTTGTCAACGAACTAAGTTTGAATAAATCCATTGATTCTGCAAGCCAAACAAACATCTATCATTTCTTCACATCTCTCCGGTTTTGCGTTACTCCTATAAAATCGTCTGTCGATAAAATCGTAACTTCTTCCAGGGTCGTTTCCTTCAACAAGAGTGTGCTTGCTTCTTGGCGGGTCCTGGGGCCTGTGGGTTGTGGCCCATCTCATCACTTGCAAACCTTGAGCTCATCATCGGGGCAACTAATCATTATTCCAACATCAAGCTTCCAACATTCTTAAATCCATCCAGTTGTACTGTCTCCCTTCCTTCTATTGGCACCAAACTACTCATCATGGAGTTACAATTGCTCCATATTACCAACATTATACCTCCCTTATATCCAATAGTACTTCATCCCTTCATATTCTTGGGGTGTCCCACCTATCGAGATAAAACTCATGCTTACTTTGTCCGTAGTCCACTCCGTGGAATATCATTATCTTTTCCAGGGGTCAAGGGTCCTCTCAGTTACTACCACCCTTGAAATGCACAAACTCATCCATAGACCATATTTCTCATATCCTTGAAAATGGTCAAAATCTTTCTTCATAGAGTAACAACTCACAAAATCCAATCAGTACCAACGATGCTAACTTTATTGATTCTCCAATGATTACAATATCTTGCCATTCCATTACATGCCTCAACTCATCGCCTCAATATAAAGGAAAAATGTTCTCATTACTACTACTATACTTATAGACACAACTAATTATCACAAGTCTCCTTCTCCTTGGGACAATCTCTGGCAAAGTGCCCTGCTTCATTACAACGAAAACATATTACTTCTGACAAGTCTCGAGGTTTCCTTTTTGGGCAACTGCTGAAGTAGTGCCCCGACTCCTTGCACCTGAAACAGGTGATATGACTCAGGTCCTTCCTGGAATCCAATCTACTTCTCTTCCTGGACTTTTCCGTGCCTATCAGGGCTTCTATTTCTCATGGGTCATACTCTAGTTCCTCTATCGGGAATTCTACTAAATCCCCATTCATACAATTCTGGGAGATGTGTCCTTCTTCTCCACATGAATAGTATGACTTGGTGCAGGGTTTAACTGGGTCTTCTTTGGGTGTGTCCTCCACCTCTTCCTTCATCACAGGTTCTTCTAAAATTTCCATGAGGGCTCCTTTCATTGCTTCTTTCTTCTGATGTACGGTTCTTTGTACCATGGGGTAAATATGACACTGAGCAGGGTAGTGGGTAGTCCCTTCAAACAAGAAACAAGTGATCTGCCTAGTGGGGCATTCTTCAGCTGGGTGACTTCCTTCACAATTAGGGCATTCATCCTTGTGTTCTTTATGGTTGTGTCCTATTTCTCCACAAAACTTGTATGCACAGAGTTTCTTCATATCATTTCCATAAGGCTTCAAACTCGGGGACACTAGACGAGACTTTAGCAGAGTCAACTTAAATTCCTTCCAAGTGGTTACTCCTTGCCATCCATTGATGGTTTGGTACATCCTCCACCAAGTAGCAGCACCTCTTTCAAAGCACTGAAGAGCATGTTGGGCCATATCCTTTCCGGCTATAGTGTTATTCTCCATATGACCTTCCATGTTCTGAATCCATCGGTCCGTCTCCAATTTAGTCATTGGTCCAGAAAATATGGGCTCATCTCCATTCATCCTCTATTGGGTCCAGGGTTTGGGGTGAGATGAGAGAGATAGAGAGAGATACACACAATACAAACAATGGTTTTGAAAAGACAGATTTTATTTGTGGCTGTCAGGAAAACATCAAACAAATGATAGCTCACAATTGTCGCATCTAACGTAGGTATATAACAGGGGTTTGGTCTTCTAAAGGTCAATAAATCTTCAAAGTCACCAAACTCTTCAAGTCTTGTTCATGTCTCCGATGGCTTCTTCTGATCGTGCTTGTCCTTCTCAATTTCTTTTGCCAGATCATCTCTGTTGACGCGAAGTCTCTCGTGATGTCCTTTAAGAGTTGTGTTCCAAACTTCTGGGTTCAACATCCTTGGCATGAACCATGGTCTTACTATCCTTCAGTTCCTGATGAATCTCCGGTATCTCAAGGTTTTGCTCCTCCAGCTTGGCTACTTTCAGCTTCTGGGTCCTGAGTTCTTTACGAAATACTTCCTTGTCAATACGGCTTCCTGAAGATCCACCCTAAACTTCTTGATGTAACACTCCAGATACTGGCGGTACACCAGCTAAGGTTAAAACTTCGTCTTGCTGATAGGTGCTCCATCAGCCTTCTTGTCATCCAATCCTTCCAAAGAAATGCATGCTTAACTCAGCACGGTGGCAATAGCATAAGCGGGCGATAACACCATGGTTAGCCGTGTTTCTGCTCTTGTCATTTCCATGAGCTTGTTCCGGTCTTTCTCCGATACACCTTGATCTCGGGTATTAACAGCTTCAATAGTCTGACAAGTTCCATAAGGGTAGCCTTCCTAGGTCGTATAAATCTGGAAGTTCTTCGAAGCCTTCAAATTCTCCTAGTCTTCGGAGTCTTCAACCGTTGTAGTTTCCATTATTATAATGCATGGTAAAATCCTATTCATTCTGAAGTGGTCTTAGTTGTCCGATATCTTCTCAGAGTGGTCTCACCAGTCAAATCTTTGTGTGGTCAAAAGGGGAAAGGGTATTGTCCAACTAAAAAGGGAATATTTTGATAAATCTCAGAAAAGAAGAGAGGTAAATGATCTCTTTGAAAATGAAGTTTGTAGAGAAAATCTTTCCTATGGCTTGCCAGTTTCTAGGGGTCACGTCCTATAGTCAACATGTGCTCTGATACCATCTTGTAGCGACCCGACCTCAGACGGTCAAGTCTCTGTGCTTAAGTGTCATCCCTGTATCGGTATGCTGACACACACAGTACTCGAGGATATATAACAGAGGTAAATCACATGTATAAATAACGTAAATACTATTACCTCAATCCATATAGCGGAAGTAACAACAAGGTTGTGGATTCCCATCAACACCAACGGCAAGGTTGAGTGCAGAAATCGTAACCCTAACGTATCACTTACTCGTCGTAAGATTCCTGCAACATGAGACGTTGCAGCCACAAAGGGTCAGTACATTGAATGTACTAGCAAATTCACACCATAGGAAAATGATGAATAATAGCTATCACTACATGCATATTTGGCTGGTGGAAAGCTCTAGGTTTA
The DNA here is from genome assembly GCF_002575655.3 of Aegilops tauschii subsp. strangulata. NCBI lineage: Eukaryota > Viridiplantae > Streptophyta > Magnoliopsida > Poales > Poaceae > Aegilops > Aegilops tauschii. The sequence goes on from NC_053037.3 coordinate 77,070,633, forward strand.
TTTTTGCATAAAGCCAATTTTTCCCTATTGCAAAAGGAATACATTTTATTTAACTACTAAGGTTGTTGAAAACATTGAGAAGGTTCCTCCAACTCAATCCCCAAATAATAATTATCAACCCAACAAATTAATTAAGTAAAGTGATGAGATCAATATGATAACCAAATACCAGATACTCAAGATGTCCATAACCGGGGACATGGCTAATCATGATTAGTTTGTACACTCTGCAGAGGTTTGCACACTTTTCCCCACAAGACTCGATATCCTCCGTTGGATTTCTCGCACTACATGGTGTTTGAGAAATGGATGACCGAGACACAGTCTTTCAGATGCATTAACTCTTTACTCTGGGTAGACAGTTACACCTATTTTCCCCTACATCTACTAGCCTACCACTGAAAGAGGTTACACAACATACTCAACTATGCTGGAGCCCATAATGGCTTGTGGCTGCACACGGAAGTTTTCTAGCATGAATAATCTTATGATCCCTTTGAGCCTGGGTGGCATTCCATAGGGTGATCACACAGGTACTCCGGGATCCCCTTGGGCAAGCACTGGGTTCTCTAGGTGCTCGAGCAAACCACTGGGTGCTCCAGGGTGCCCCAACCAATCCACCCATATGTGTATTAAAGTAGCCACCTTAAGTTAAACCTTAGTTAACAATAACTCTCACATCTTTCATTAATTCTCTCAAAACCAAACCACGTCTACGAGCATAGCATAGCAGTAAGCATAATGTAGTAGTAACTCCCAAGGGTTTGATATAAAGGACAATAGGTTCCTACCTCATCAACTACTTCCCAATACCCACATGTTATCAAATCCTAACCATGCAATGTTTGAGGGGTTGAAACTAATGCATAAAAACTAGGTAATGAAGGAATATGATCAAAGTGTGAACTTGCCTTGTATTGTTGATGAAGATGATTCGCACTCATAACTCCTGATAGTTCTATTCGTCACACTCCGGTCAATCTATCGTAAGCAAGCAATAGTAACCACACATCAATCACTCAAAAGATCGGAAAGAATGAAGAAGACAATTCAGAAAACATCAAAACCAAGCAAATAGCTCTTGCAACATAAAACAGTTTCTAACAGTACCAAAATTATGTGAATTTGGCCTTATCGGATAGTTTAGGTCAAGAGCTTTGATTTGCAAAAAGAATCAACTCAAACGGAGTTATAAAACTCGAGTTACGATCAAACGAAGTCCAAATACAAATCTGATTGAATTTAAATTTTAAACTTTCAAAAATATGTTTAAGTTGTTTTACTGGATAGAGGAGCTCATAACGAAGAAGTGGGCGTTGGTTTCGTTGGACTTGGATAAGCGAGCAAAAAGTTGTGACCGTTTGAAGAAGAGGGACTAATCTGTGAAGAAAAATTATCACGAATAGGTCCCTGGCCGAAAAATTAAACTAAAAGAAAAATTCTAAATAACGAACGTTCGCTACCGAACGCTAACGAACGAAAACCGTTCGCTAAAGAAGTTAACTAATGAATGTTCACTAAATAATCTAATCTAATAATAAACCGGCTAAAAGGAAAACAAAAAATGAAAACCGGATCGGACGGCGGTTATACCGGTTCCGGCGGTTTTCAGCAAAAAACCGGCGGCGACGGCGATGAACTCCGGCGGTGGCGGGACGGGGCCAGGCGGCGTCGGCGGCGCGGGGCGGCACTGCGAGCGGCGGGGCAGAGTGCGGCGGCGCGGCGAGGCTTGGGAGCGGGGCGGCGTTGGAGCAGCTGTGGCGTGCGACGGCGCTATGCGGCTGCGGCGGTGGTGAGATCCAACGGCGGCGGCGGCTTGGAGGGAGAGAGGGAGCCGGGCCTCGGGTATTTATAGGTGGGGGAGGGGCGAGGTGGCGTGGGGGAGGGGCAAGTAGAGGCGGCGACGGGACGGAGTGCCGGTCAGACTCGGCGGCACGGCGGCGGCGGTCTCCTGCGGGAGCTCCGCTCGGGAACGGGAGCGACGAGCGAGCTGGGGTGGGCCTGGCTGAGGAGCTGGGCCGGCCCAGTTCGGTAGAAGGGATTTTTTTAAAACAAATTTTCAAACAATAATAAAAAATCAAATAAAATAAAGAATACTATAGGCATATAATATATCACAATTTTCAGAAAAATATTTCCTACAGCATGAACATTTTTCTAGCCTCAAATAAAATCCACAAAAATTCAAATAAAGCAAACAATGCTACTGTTGCAATAAAACCCAGTAAAAATCGTTTTAAAAATACCTAAATAGTTTCAAATTTATTTCTCTCCAATTTTCTATTGTAGGGAATCATTTTACCCTATTTTCCATATATTTTATTTTTGGAGAAAAATAATTTGAATAAAAGCAAATAACTCCAAATCGCAAATAATTTTAAAGGGACATTGAATTTGATTCTTTGAAACTCCCAACTCATATTTCTTATAATTTGAAGAAGTTATTTTATCTTCTCTCGTGAAAATCATTGAGTTGCTTAAAGTTTCTAGTTTGAAAATAGTTCCAAATGAAATTCAAATATTTTCAAATACCCTTTTCATTTAATTAAATGGAAGAAGTCATTTCATCTTCTCTCTAGGGTTTTGTATTTGAAAAGAATTTGAATTCACGGAGATCATAGATGCAAAAATGAAAGTTTGGGAAAGTCCTTTTATTCCCTCTCATTTAACTTTCAAAAGTTTCAAATTTCACTCAATTTCACTCAAGCAACCACACCACAATCAAACAAACAATCAAAACTATCTATTTAATATAACATTCCAAAATTTAGAATTTTGGGATGTTTCACACCACCTCAATGCCGAGGAAGTAGTGCAAAGGACCCAAGTCCTTGATGGCAAACTCAGCGCGAAGATGGTCAGTGAGCTGACTGAGAAGACCAGTCGTACATGCCCTCAAGATGATGTCGTCAACATAATGGAGAAAATATGCACTGTCGGAGCCCTGGTGATAGACGAACAGAGATGCATCCGAGCGAGTAGAGCGAAACCAGAGCTGGTGCAGAAACGCCGCGATGCGCTGTTACCAAGCGTGAGGAGCCTGCTTGAGTCCGTACAAGGACCGCGAGAGTAGACACACGTGATCAGGATGTGTCGGATCAACAAACCCCGTGGGCTGCTGGCAGAAGACCTTCTCCTCGAGGTGACCATGGAGGAAGGCGTTGGAGACATCCATCTGGTGCACCAGCCAGGCACGGGAAACCGCAAGGTGGAGAATCGTGCGGATCATCCCGGGGTTAACAACCAGAGCGAAGGTGTCGGTGAAGTCGATGCCAGCACGTTGCCGGAAACCACGAACAACCTAGCGTGCTTTATAGTAGTCAAGGGGTACCATCGGGACGGAGCTTGTGTTTGAAGACCCACTTCCCGGTAATCACATTAGCGTGCCGGGGACGGGGAACAAGCTGCCACATCTGGTTGCGCATCAAAGCATCAAACTCCTATTGCATCGCAGCCATCCAGAGCGGCTCACGAAGAGCGGCTCGAACGGAGGACGGCAAAGGCGACGGCGTAGAGGTGGATGTCGTGTGGAAATTCTCGTCCGAAGCATAGCGCGAGCTCGGGCGGAAATGGCCGTATGCTGATGACCCACAAGTATAGGGGATCTAGTGTAGTCCTTCCAATAAGTAAGAGTGTCGAACCCAACAAGGAGGAGAAGGAAATGACAAGTGGTTTCAGCAAGATATTCTCTGCAAGCATTGAAATTATCGGTAACAGATAGTTTTGTGATAATATAAATCGTAGCGGGTAACAAGTAAATAAAGTAACTAAGGTGCAGCAAGGTGGAACAATATTTTTTGTAGCAAAGGACAAACCTGGACAAACTCTTAAATAAAGCAACGCGCTCCCGAGGACACATGGGAATTACTGTCAAGCTAGTTTTCATCATGCTCCTATGATTCGCGTTCGTTACTTTGATAATTTGATATGTGGGTGGACCGGTGCTTGGGTGCTTCCCTTCCTTGGACAAGCCTCCCACTTATTATTAACCCCTCTCGCAAGCATCAGCAACTACGAAAGAAGTATTAAGGTAAACCTAACCATAGCATGAAACATATGGATCCAAATCAGCCCCTTACGAAACAATGCATAAACTAGGGTTTAAGCTTCTGCCACTCTAGCAACCCATCATCTACTTATTACTTCCCAATGCCTTCCCCTAGGCCCAAATAATGGTGAAATGTCATGTAGTCGACGTTCACATAACACCACTAGAGGAGAGATAACATACATCTCATCAAAATATCGAACGAATACCAAATTCACATGATTACTTATAACAAGACTTCTCCCATATCCTCTGGAACAAACATAACTACTCACAAAGCATATTCATAATCATAATCAAAGGAGTATTAATTATGATTAAGGATCTAAAAATATATAATCTTCCACCGGATAAACCAACTAGCATCAACTACAAGGCGCAATCAACACTACTAGCAACCCACAGGTACCAATCTGAGGTTTTGGGACCAAGATCGAATACAAGAGATGCACTAGGGTTTGAAAGGAGATGGTGCTGGTCAAGATGTTGATGGAGATTGACCCCCTCTCGATGAGAGGATCGATGGTGATGACGATGGCGACTATTTCCCCCTCCCGGAGGGATGTTTCCCCGGCAGAACAGCTCCGCCGGAGCCCTAGATTGGTTCTGCCCAGATTCCGCCTCGAGACGGTGGCGCTTCATCCTGAAAGCTTCCTTCCTTATTTTTTCTAGGTCAAAAAGACTTATATAGCAGAAGATGGGCATCGGAGGTGGGCCTGGGTGAGCACAACCCACTAGGGCGCGCTTGGGCTCCCTGGCGCGCACAGGTGGGTTGTGCCCACCTGGTGAGCCCCCTCTGGTAAAGGAAATATGCCGTAGAGGCAATAATAAAGTTGTTATTTATATTTCCTTATGACATGATAAATTTTTATTATTCATGCTAAAATTTTATTAACCGGAAACTTAGTACATGTGTGAATACATAGACAAACAGAGTGTCCCTAGTATGCCTCTACTTAACTAGCTCGTTAATGAAAGATGGTTAAGTTTCCTGACCATAGACACGTGTTGTCATTTGATCAACGGGATCACATCATTAGAGAATGATGTGATGGACAAGACACATCCGTTAGCTTAGCATAAAGATCGTTTAGTTTTATTGCTATTGTTTTCTTCATGACTTATACATATTCCTCTGACTATGAGATTATGCAACTCCCGAATACCGCAGGAACACCTTGTGTGCTATCAAACGTCACAACGTAACTGGGTGATTATAAAGATGATCTACAGGTGTCTCTGAAGGTGTTTGTTGAGTTGGCACAGATCGAGATTAGGATTTGTCACTCCGTGTATCGGAGAGGTATCTCTGGGCCCTCTCGGTAATGCACATCACTATAAGCCTTGCAAGCAATGTGACTAATTAGTTAGTTGCGGGATGATGCATTACGGGACGAATAAAGAGACTTGCCAGTAACGAGATTGAACTAGGTATGATCATACCGACGATCGAATCTCGGGCAAGTAACATACCGATGACAAAGGGAATAACGTATGTTGTTATGCAGTTTGACCAATAAAGATCTTCGTAGAATATGTAGGAGCCAATATGAGCATCCAGGTTCTGCTATTGGTTATTGACTGGAGATGTGTCTCGGTCATGTCTACATAGTTCTCGAACCCGTAGGGTCCGCACGCTTAATGTTCGAAGACGATTTGTATTATGAGTTATGTGTTTTGGTCACCGAAGTTTGTTCGGAGTCCCAGATGAGATCACGGACATGACGAGGAGTCTTGAAATGGTCAAGAGGTAAAGATTGATATATTGGAAGGTTATATACGGACACAAGAATGGTTCCGATAAGGTTCGGGGACTTTTCGGAGTACCGGGAGGCTACCGGAACGCCTCGGGAGAGTTAATGGGCCTATTGGCCCATAGTGGAGAGAGGGAGGCTTCCACAGGAGGTGGCGCCCCCCCCCCCCAAGCCCAAACCGAATTGGACTAGGGGTGGGGGCGCGGCCCCCCTTTCCTTCTCTCCCTCCTTTCCCCATTCCCCTTTCCGTTGATTGGAAGGAGGGGGCCGAATCCTACTTGGACTAGGAGCCCAAGTAGGACTCCCCCCTTGGCGCGCCCCCCTTGGGCCGGCCTCCTCCTCCTCCCACCTTTATATACGGGGGCGGGGGGCACCCCAAAGATACACCAAGATTTCTCTTAGCCTTGTGCGGTGCCCCCCCTCCACAGTTAATAACCTTGGTCATATTGTCGTAGTGCTTAGACGAAGCCCTGCATGGAGCACATCACCAACACCATCGCCACGTCGTCGTGCTGACGGAACTCTCCCTTGACCCTCTACTGGATCAAGAGATCGAGGGACATCATCATGCTGAACATGTGCTGAACACGAAGGTGCCGTACGTTCAGTACTTGGATCGGTTGGATCGTGAAGACGTTCGACTACATCAACCGCGTTAACATAATGCTTCCGCTTTCAGTCACGAGGGTACGTGGACACACTTTCCCCTCTCGTTGCTATGCTTCTCCTAGATAGAGATTGCATGATTGTAGGAAAAAATTTGTATTACTACATTCCCCAACGGTGGCATCCGAGCCAGGTCTATGCGTAGATGATATGCACGAGTAGAACACAAAGAGTTGTGGGCGATAATAGTCATACTGCTTACCACCAATGTCTTACTTTGATTCGTCGGTATTGTTGGATGAAGCGGCCCGGACCGACATTACATGACCGCGTTCATGAGACTGGTTCTACCGACGTGCTTAGCACACAGGTGGCTGGCGGGTGTCTGTTTCTCCAACTTTAGTTGAATCGAGTTTGACTACGACCGGTCCTTGTTGAAGGTTAAAACTGCACACTTGACAAAAAATCGTTGTGGTTTTGATGCGTTGGTAAGAACGGTTCTTGCTAGAAGCCCGTAGCAGCCACGTAAAACTTGCAACAACAAAGTAGAGGACGTCTAATTTGTTTTTGCAGGGCATGTTGTGATGATATGGTCAAGACGTGATGAGATATAAATTGTTGTATGAGATGATCATGTTTTGTATAAGTTATCGGCAACTGGCAGGAGCCTTATCGTTGTCGCTTTATTGTATGAAATGCAATCGCCATGTAATTGCTTTACTTTATCACTAAGCGGTAGCGATAGTCGTGGAAACAATAGTTGGCGAGACGACAACAACGCTACGATGGAGATCAAGGTGTCAAGTCGGTGACGATGGAGATCATGACGGTAATTTGGAGATGGAGATCAAAGGCACTGATGATGATGGCCATATCATGTCACATATTTTGATTTCATGTGATGTTTATCCTTTATGCATCTTATTTTGCTTAGTACGGCGGTAGCATTATAAGATGATCCCTCACTAAATTTCAAGGTACAAGTGTTCTCTTGAGTATGCACCGTTGCTACAGTTCGTCGTGCCGAGACACCACGTGATGATCGGGTGTGATAAGCTCTACATTCGCATACAACTGGTGCAAGCCAGTTTTGCACGTGCAGAATGCTCGGGTTAAACTTGATGAGCCTAGCATATGCAGATACGGCCTCGGAACACTAAGACCGAAAGGTCGAACGTGAATCATATAGTAGATATGATCAACATAGAGATGTTCACCATTGAAAACTACTCCATCTCACGTGATGATCGGACATGGTTTAGTTGATATGGATCACGTGATCATTTAGATGACTAGAGGGATGTCTATCTAAGTGGGAGTTCTTAAGTAATATGATTAATTGAACTTTAATTTATTATGAACTTATTACCTGATAGTTTTTTTGCATGTCTATGTTGTTGTAGATCAATGGCCCATGCTGCCGTTCCCTTGAATTTTAATGCGTTCCTAGAGAAAGCTAGGTCGAAAGATGATGGTAGCAACTACACGGACTAGGTCCGTAACTTGAGGATTATCCTCATTGCTGCACAGAAGAATTACGTCCTAGAAGGACCGCTAGGTGCAAGACCCGCTGCAGGAGCAACTCCGGAGGTTATGAAACGTCTGGCAGAGCAAGGTTGACTACTCGATAGTTCAGTGTGCCATGCTTTACGGCTTAGAATCGGGACTTCAAAGACGTTTTGAACGGCATGGAGCATATGAGATGTTCCAAGAGTTGAAGTTAATATTTCAAGCAAATGCCCGATTGAGAGATATGAAGTCTCCAACAAGTTCTATAGCTGTAAAATGGAGGAGAATAGTTCTGTCAGTGAACACATACTCAGAATGTCTGGGTACCACAACCACTTGACTCGGTCGGGAGTTAATATTCCTAATGATAGTGTCATTGATAGAGTCCTTCAATCACTGCCGCCAAGCTATAAAGGCTTCATGATGAACTATAATATGCAAGGGATGGAAAAGACACTTCCCGAGCTCTTCGCAATGCTAAAGGCTGCGGAGGTAGAAATCAAGAAGGAGCATCAAGTGTTGATGGTGAACAAGACCACTAGTTTCAAGAAAAAGGGCAAAGGGAAGAAGGGGAACTTCAAGAAGAACAAAAAGCAAGTTGTTGCTCAAGGGAAGAAGCCCAAGTCTGGACCTAAGCCTGAGACTGAGTGCTTCTACTACAAAGGGACTGGTCACTGGAAGCGGAACTGCCCCAAGTATTTGGCGGATAAGAACGATGGCAAAGTGAAAGGTATATTTGATATACATGCATGTTATTGATGTGTACCATACTAATGCCCGTAGTAGCGCCTGGGTATTTGATACCGGTTCTGTTGCTAATAGTTGCAACTCGAAACAGGGGCTACGGATTAAACGAAGATTGGCTAAGGATGAGGTGATCATGCGCGTGGGAAATGGTTCCAAGGTTGATGTGATTGTCGTCGGCATGCTACCTCTACATCTACCGTCGGGATTAGTTTTAGACCAGAATAATTGTTATTTGGTGCCAGCCTTAAGCATGAACATTATATATGGATCTTGTTTGATGCGAGACGGTTATTCATTTAAATCGGAGAATAATGGTTGTTCTATTTATATGAGTAATACCTTTTATGGTCATGCACCCTTGATGAGTGGTCTATTTTTATTGAATCTCGATTGTAGTGGTACACATATTCATAATATTGAAGCCAAAAGATGCAACGTTAATAATGATAGTGCAACTTATTTGTGGCACTGCCGTTTAGGTCATATTGGTGTAAAGCGCATGAATAAACTCCATACTGATGGGCTTTTGGAATCACTTGATGCTTGCGAACCATGCCTCATGGGCAAGATGACTAAGACTCCGTTCTCCGGAACAATAGAGCGAGCAACTGACTTATTGGAAATAATACATACGGTTGTATGCGGTCCGATGAGTATAGAGGCTCGCGGCGGGTATCATTATTTTCTGACCTTCATAGATGATTTGAGCAGATATGGACATATCTACTTAATGAAACATAAGTCTGAAACATTTGAAAAGTTCAAAGAATTTCAGAGTGAAGTGGAAAATCATCGTAATAAGAAAATAAAGTTTCTACGATCTGATCGTGGAGGTGAATATTTGAGTTATGAGTTTGGTCTTCATCTGAAACAATGTGGAATAGTTTCGCAACTCACGCCACCTGGAACACCACAGTATAATGGTGTGTCTGAACGTCGTAACCGTACTTTATTAGATATGGTGCGATCTATGATGTCTCCTACCGATTTACCGCTATCGTTTTGTGGTTATGCTTTAGAGACGGCTGCATTCACATTAAATAGGGCACCATCTAAATCTGTTGAGATGACACCATATGAACTGTGGGTTAGCAAGAAACCTAAACTGTCGTTTCTTAAAGTTTGGGGCTGTGATGCTTATGTAAAAAAGCTTCAACCTGATAAGCTCGAACCCAAATCAGAGAAATGTGTCTTCATAGGATACCCAAAGGAGACTGTTGGGTACACCTTCTATCACAGATTCGAAGGCAAGATATTCATTGCTAAGAATGGATCCTTTCTAGAGAAGGATTTTTCTCTCGAAAGAAGTGAGTGGGAGGAAAGTAGAACTTGATGAGGTAAATGTACCTTCTCCCGAATTGGAAAGTAGTTCATCACAGAAATCAATTCCGGTGATTTCTACACCAATTAGTGAGGAATCTAATGATGATGATCATGAAACTTCAGATCAAGTTACTACTGAATCTCGTAGGTCAATCAAAGTAAGATCCGCACCAGAGTGGTATGGTAATCTTGCTTTGGAGGTCATGTTACTTGACCATGACGAACCTACGAACTATGAGGAAGCGATGATGAGCCTAGATTCTGCGAAATGGCTTGAGGCCATGAAATCTGAGATGGGATCCATGTATGAGAACAAAGTGTGGACATAGGTTGACCTGCCCGATGATCGGCAAGCCATAGAGAATAAATGGATCTTCAGGAAGAAGAATGACGCTGATGGTAATGTTACTGTCTACAAAGCTCGACCTGTTGTGAAAGGTTTTCGACAAGTTCAAGGGGTTGACTACGATAAGACCTTCTCACCCGTAGCGATGCTTAAGGCTGTCTGAATCATGTTAGCAATTGCCGCATTTTATGATTATGAAATTTGGCAAATGGATGTCAAAACTGCATACCTTAATGGATATCTTAAAGAAGAGTTGTATATGATGCAACCAGAAGGTTTTGTCAATCCTAAAGGTGCTAAAAAAGTGTGCAAGCTCCAGCGATCCATTTATGGACTGGTGCAAGCCTCTCGGAGTTGGAATATACGCTTTGATAGTATGATCAAAGCATATGGTTTTATAAAGACTTTTGGAGAAGCCTGTATTTACAAGAAAGTGAGTGGGAGCTCTGTTGTATTTCTAATATTATATGTGGATGACATATTGTTGATTGGAAATAGTACAGAATTTCTGGATAGCATAAAAGGATACTTGAATAAGAATTTTTCAATGAAAGACCTCGGTGAAGCTGCTTATATATTAGGCATCAAGATCTATAGAGATAGATCAAGACGCTTAATTGGACTTTCACAAAGCACATACCTTGAAAAAGTTTTGAAGAAGTTCAAAATGTATCAGTTAAAGAAAGGGTTCTTGCTTGTGTTACAAGGTGTGAAGTTGAGTCAGACTCAATGCCCGACCACTGCAAAAGATAGAGAGAAAATGAAGGTCATTACCTATGCTTCACCCATAGGTTCTATCATGTATGCAATGCTGTGTACCAGACCTCATGTGTGCCTTGCTATAAGTTTAGCAGGGAGGTACCAAAGTATTCCAGGAGTGGATCACTGGACAGCGGTCAAGAACATCCTGAAATACCTGAAAAGGACTAAGGATATGTTTCTCGTTTATGTAGGTGACAAAGAGCTTGTCTAAATAGTTACGTCGATGCAAGCTTTGACACTGATTCGGATGACTCTAAGTCGCAAACCGGATACGTATTTATATTGAATGGTGGAGCTGTAAGTTGGTGCAGTTCTAAGAAGAGCGTCGTGGAGGGATCTACGTGTGAAGCGGGGTACATAGCTGCTTCGGAAGCAGCAAATGAAGGAGTCTGGATGAAGGAGTTCATATCCGATCTAGGTGTAATACCTAGTGCATCGGGTCCAATGAAAATATTTTGTGACAATACTGGAGCAACAGCCTTGGCGAAGGAATCCAGATTTCACAAGAGAACCAAACACATCAAGAGATGCTTCAATTCCATCCGCGATCAAGTCAAGGAGGGAGACGTAGAGATTTGTAAGATACATATGGATCTGAATGTTGCTGACCCTTTGACTAAGCCTCTTCCACGAGCAAAACATGATCAGCACCAAGACTCCATGGGTGTTAAAATCATTACTATGTAATCTAGATTATTGACTCTAGTGCAAGTGGGAGACTGAAGGAAATATACCCTAGAGGCAATAATAAAGTTGTTATTTATATTTCCTTATATCATGATATATGTTTATTATTCATGCTAGAATTGTATTAACCGGAAACTTAATTAGTACATGTGTGAATACATAGACAAACAGAGTGTCCCTAATATGCCTCTACTTAACTAGCTCGTTAATCAAATATGGTTAAGATTCCTGACCATAGACATGTGTTGTCATTTGATCAATGGGATCACATCATTAGAGAATGATGTGATGAACAAGACCCATCCGTTAGCTTAGCATAATGATCGTTTAGTTTTATTGCTATTGCTTTCTTCATGACTTATACATATTCCTCTGACTATGAGATTATGAAACTCCTGAATACCGGTGGAACACCATGTGTGCAATCAAACGTCACAACGTAACTGGGTGATTATAAAGATTGAGATTAGGATTTGTCACTCCGTGTATCGGAGAGGTATCTCTGGGCCCACTCGGTAATGCACATCACTATGAGCCTTGCAAGCAATGTGACTAATGAGTTAGTTCGGGATGATGCATTACAGAACAAATAAAGAGACTTACCGGTAACGAGATTGAACTAGGTATGATGATACCGACGATAGAATCTCGGGCAAGAAACATACCGATGACAAAAGGAATAACGTATGTTGTTATGCGGTTTGACCGATAAAGATCTTCTTAGAATATGTAGGAGCCAATATGAGCATCCAGGTTCCGCTATTGGTTATTGACCGAAGATGTGTATCGGTCATGTCTACATAGTTCTCGAACCCATAGGGTCCGCACGGTTAACGTTCGATGACGATTTGTAATATGAGTTATGTGTTTTGGTGACCGAAGTTTGTTCGGAGTCCCGGATGAGATCACAGACATGACGAGGAGTCTCGAAATGGTCAAGAGGTAAAGATTGATATATTGGAAGGTTATATACGGACACCGGAATGGGTTTGATAAGGTTCGTGGGTTTTCGAAGTACCAGGAGGCTACCTGAACCCCCCGGGAAAGTTAATGGGCCTATTGGGTGATGTCTACTACACAACCTTCTTCTTGTAGACGTTGTTGGGCCTCCAAGTGCAGAGATTTGTAGGACAGTAGCAAATTTCCCTCAAGTGGATGACCTAAGGTTTATCAATCCGTGGGAGGCGTAGGATGAAGATGGTCTCTCTCAAACAACCCTGCAACCAAATAACAAAGAGTCTCTTGTGTCCCCAACACACCCAATACAATGGTAAATTGTATAGGTGCACTAGTTCGGCGAAGAGATGGTGATACAAGTGCAATATGGATGGTGGATAAAGGTTTTTGTAATTTGAAAATATAAAAACAGCAAGGTAACTAATGATAAAAGTGAGCACAAACGGTATTGCAATGCTAGGAAACAAGGCCTAGGGTTCATACTTTCACTAGTGCAAGTTCTCTCAATAATAATAACATAATTGGATCATATAACTATCCATCAACATGCAACAAAGAGTCACTCCAAAGTCACTAATAGCAGAGAACAAACGAAGAGATTATTGTAGGGTACGAAACCATCTCAAAGTTATTCTTTCGGATCGATTTATTCAAGAGTTCGTACTAGAATAACATCTTAAGACACATATCAACCAAAACCCTAATGTCACCTAGATACTCCAATGTCACCTCAAGTATCCGTGGGTATGATTATACGATATGCATCACACAATCTCGGATTCATCTATTCAAACCAACACAAAGAACTTCAAAGAGTGCCCCAAAGTTTCTACCGGAGAGTCAAGACGAAAACGTGTGCCAACCCCTATGCATAAGTTCACGAGGTCACGGAACTCGCAAGTTCATCACCAAAACATATATCAAGTGGATCACGTGAATATCCCATTGTCACCACAGATAAGCACATGTAAGACATACATCAAGTGTTCTCAAATCCTTAAAGACTCAATCCGATAAGATAACTTCAAAGGGAAAACTCAATCCATTACAAGAGAGTAGAGGGGGAGAAACATCATAAGATCCAACTATAATAGCAAAGCTCGCGATACATCAAGATCGTGCCAAATCAAGAACACGAGAGAGAGAGAGAGAGAGAGAGAGAGAGAGAGATCAAACACATAGCTAGTGGTACATACCCTCAGCCCCGAGGGTGAACTACTCCCTCCTCGTCATGGAGATCGCCGGGATGATGAAGATGGCCACCGGTGAGGGATCCCACCTCCGGCAGGGTGCCGGAACAGGGTCCCGATTGGTTTTTGGTGGCTACAGAGGCTTGCGGCGGCGGAACTCCCGATCTAGGTTATTTTCTGGAGGTTTCAGTATTTATAGGAATTTTTGGCGTAGGTCTCACGTCAAGGAGGTTCCCGAGTCGTCCACGAGGCAAAGGCCCACGCCCAGGGGGGTGGGCGCGCCCTCCACCCTCGTGGACAGCTCGAGACTCTTCTGGCCCAACTCTTTTGCTTCGGTGGCTTCTTTTGGTCCATAAAAAATCATCAAAAATTGGCACGTCAATTGGACTCCGTTTGGTATTCTTTTTCTGTAAAACTCAAAAACAAGGAAAAACAGAAACTGGCACTGGGCTCTAGGTTAATAGGTTAGTCCCAAAAATCATATAAAATAGAGTATAAATGCATATAAAACATCCTAGAAGGATAATATAATAGCATGAATACTTCATAAATTATAGATACGTTGGAGACGTATCAGCATCCCCAAGCTTAATTCCTGCTCGTCCTCAAGTAGGTAAATGATAAAAGAAATAATTTATGAAGTGTGAATGCTAGCAGGTGCACAAGTTTGATCAATGATAATTTCAATCACCTTTTCTAGCATCATTATATGTCATAACAGTAGCTCAACTCATAAAACTTTTCATGATCAAGTAACAAACTATTCACATGTTAAAGCATTGACCATAAACTTTCTTGAAAACTAACAAACTATGTTCTCAGTCATCAAACAATTGCAATTCATCTTATTTTCAGGAAGGGTCTATGTAAGAGCTTTGATTTAGCAAATCCCACATACTCAACTATCATATAGTCTTCCATGATTGCTACCACTCAAAGCATATTTTAGAACAAATAGCATCCATCAAACACGGAGAAACATAGGGGCTTAATGTTTCGCCTCCCAACTTATTTATCATATAGATAATTGTCAACAATAATAATTCATGATCAAATATATTTGAATGGCCATATATGCTTAGATCTTTCTCCACCACATGATGCTTGCCAACTAAAAGGTAGGTTGGAATGAGAAGGAATACTACTGACTCTTGCATAAAAGTAAAAGATAGACCCTTCGCAGAGGGAAGCAGGGATTTGCAGAGGTGCCGGAGCTCCAAGCTAAAACAGAGATGAAAATAATTTTGAGAGGTATGCTTTCATTATCAACATAACGACCAAGAGTTTCCAATATCTTCCATACTAGATACATTATAGGCGGTTCCCAAACAGAAAGGTAAAGATTTTACTCCCCCTCCACCAACAATCACACTCGACGGCTTGTCCGAAACAATGGGTGCCGTCCAACTATCAATAATCCTGGGGGAGTTTTGTTTAAATTATTTGCGAATTTGTTTTTGATCTTTTGATCATAGGACTGGGCATCCCAGTTACCAGCCATTTTCTTGTGAATGATGAGCGGAGCCCACTCATCGTGAGAATAACCCACCTAGCATGGAAGATACTGACAACCCCTAGTCGCTACATGAGCGATTCGGGCATACAAAACAGATTATTATTTGAAGGTTTAGAGTTTGGCACATGCAAATTTACTTGGAACGGCAGGTAAATACCGCATATAGGTAGATATGGTGGACACTCATGGAAGAAACTTGGTTCAAGGAATTTGGATGCACAAGCAGTATTCCCGCTTAGTAAAGATATATTGGCTAGCAAAGGATTCTAAATAGCAAGCACCACATGTTAGAGGATCCATAACAATATAACTTCTATACAAATATACCCAAGCATAACTCATTGTGTTGTCTTCCTTGTCGAACTTCAACTAATTTGCTCAGGTTTGAAAATAATTAATGGGGCTCACAATCATAGAAGATGTCCAAGATAGTATATTTATATGTGAAATCTCTCTTCCTTCAATATTCTTTCATGAATTGTTCAAGTGACCAATACAATGTTTGCTAACCTTCAAAAAATTTACCACCTCTACTTCTTATATGTGAAGGCATTACTCCCCATGGAAAAGGCATATGAAACATATATAATTTCAGATTTATGATATTCAAATCATTCAACCATTTACTCATAGGATATAAGTGAAGCACACGAGTAAATGACAAACTACTCCAAAAAGATATAAGTGAAGATCAATGAGTAGTTAAATAATTATGTAGATATGTGAGGACTCTCTCTCATTTAAGAATTTCAGATCTTGGGATATTATTCAAACAGCAAGCAAAACAAAATAAAACAACATTTCAAGGATAGCACTCATCATGTGAAGAAGCAAAAACTTAGGCTTAACCAATACTAACCGATAATTGTTGAAGAAGAAAGGTGGGATGCCTACCGGGGCATCCCCAAGCTTAGATGCTTGAGACTTCTTGAAATATTATCTTGGGATGCCTTGGGCATCCCCAAGCTTGAGCTTTTGTGTCTCCTTAATTCCTCTCATATCACGGTCTCCCTAAATCTCAAAAGCTTCATCCACACAAAACTCAACAAGGACTCGTGAGATAAGTTAGTATAAACCAATGCAAAAATCTTATCATACTCTTCTGTAGCGAATCACTAAAATTATTAATAAACATTGCATACTAAATGCCTCTGCTTATTTAATACTCCTATCCTCAAATAGAATCATTAAACAAGCAAACATATGCAAACAATGCAAACATAACAGCAATCTGCCAAAACAGTACAGTCTGTAAAGAATGCAAGATTCATCATACTTCCCTAGCTCCAAAAATTATGAAAGAAAATTCCCACTGTAGTAAATTTATCAGAGCTTATTATGCAAAAGGTTTCAACATTTTATCACATTCTGACTTTTCTAGGGAATTTTTGCAACAGCAGTAAACTTTCTGTTTTGAAACAGCAACATGTATACTTGCAAAATAAGCATGGTAAAGGCTATCCTTGACATTTTTATTGAAAATAGAGATGCAAAACATTATTCTAAATAACAGCAAGAAAATAATAACAAAATAAAATGACGCTCCAAGCAAAACACATATCGTGTGCTGAATAAAAATATAGCTCCAAGTAAAGTTACCGATGAACGAAGATGAAAGAGGGGATGCCATCCAGGGCATCCCCAAGCTTAGGCTCTTTGTTGTCCTTGAATATTACCTTGGGGTGCCTTGGGCATCCCCAAGCTTAGGCTCTTGGTTGTCCTTGAATATTACCTTGGGGTGCCTTGGGCATCCCCAAGCTTAGTCTCTTGCCACTCCTTATTCCATAGTCCATCGAATCTTTACCCAAAACTTGAAAACTTCACGACACAAAACTCAACAGAAAACTCGTAAGCTCCATCAGTATAAGAAAATAAATCACCACTTAGGTACTGTTGTGAACTCATTATAAATTCATATTGGTGTAATATCTACTTTATTCCAACTTCTCTATGGTTCATACCCTCCGATACTACTCATACATTCATCAAAATAAGCAAAAAACACAATGAAAACAGAATCTGTCAAAAATAGAACAGTCTGTAGTAATCTGTATCAAACATAAACTTATGGAACTCAGAAAACTCTGCCAAAATAGGACGACCTAGATAATTTGATTATTGATCTACTGCAATTGGAATCAGTATTTTATCACTTTCTGGTGATTTCTAACAATTGTTTTCGTGAGCAGAAAGTTTCTGTCTTTTTCAGCAAGATCAAATAATTATCATCCAAGAAGATCCTATAGGTCTTACTTGGCACAAACACTAATAAAATATAAAACCACATCTAACCAGAGGCTAGATCAAATATTTATTACTAAACAGAACCAAAAAGCAAGAAACAAAAATAAAATTGGGTTGCCTCCCAACAAGCGCTAACGTTTAACGCCCCTAGCTAGGCATGATGATTTCAATGATGCTCGCCTAAAAGATAAGAATTGAAACATAAAGAGAGCATCATGAAGAATATGACTAGCACATTTAAGTCTAACCCACTTCCTATGCATAGGGATTTTGTGAGCAAACAACTTATGGGAACAATAATCAACTAGCATAAGAAGGCAAAACAAGCATAACTTCAAAACTTTAAGCACATATAGAGGAAACTTGATATTATTGCAATTCTTACAAGCATATATTCCTCCCTCATAATAATTTTCAGTAGCACCACGAATGAATTCAACAATATAACCAGAACCTAGAGCATTCTTTTCATGATCTACAAGCATAGAAATGTTACTACTCTCCGCATAAGCAAAATTCTTCTCATTAATAGTAGTGGGAGCAAACTGAACAAAATAACTATCATGTGAAACATAATCCAATTGAAAAATTAAAATCAAGATGACAAGTTTCATGGTTATCTTTATTCTTTATAGCATGTGTGTCATCACAATAATCATCATAAATAGGAGGCATGCTTTCATCATAATAAATTTGCTCATCAAAACTTGGGGGACTAAACATATCATCTTCATCAAACATAGCATCCCCAAGCTTGTGGCTTTGCATATCATTAGCATCATGGGTATTCAAAGAATTCATACTAACAACATTGCAATCATGCTCATCATTCACATATTTTATGCCAAGCATTCTATGTAGTTCTTCTTCTAGTACTTGAGCACAATTTTCCTTCCCATCATTTTCATGAAAGATATTAAAAAGATGAAGCATATGAGGCAACCTTAATTCCATTTTTTTAGTTTTCTTTTATAGACTAAACTAGTGATAAAACAAGAAACTAAAAGATTCGATTGCAAGATCTAAAGATATACCTTCAAGCACTCACCTCCCCGGCAACGGCGCCAGAAAAGAGCTTGATGTCTACTACACAACCTTCTTCTTGTAGACGTTGCTGGGCCTCCAAGTGCAGAGGTTTGTAGGACAGTAGCAAATTTCCCTCAAGTGGATGGCCTAAGGTTTATCAATCCGTGGGAGGCGTAATGAAGATGGTCTCTCTCAAACAACCCTGCAGCCAAATAACAAAGAGTCTCTTGTGTCCCCAACACACCCAATACAATGGTAAATTGTATAGGTGCACTAGTTCGGTGAAGAGATGGTGATACAAGTGCAATATGGATGGTAGATATAGGTTTTTGTAATCTGAAAATATAAAAACAGCAAGGTAACTAATGATAAAAGTCAGCACAAACGGTATTGCAATGCATTGAAACAAGGCCTAGGGTTCATACTTTCACTAGTGCAAGTCCTCTCAACAATAATAACATAATTGGATCATATAAATATCCCTCAACATGCAACAAAGAGTCACTCCAAAGTCACTAATAGCGGAGAACAAACGAAGAGATTATGGTAGGGTACGAAACCACCTCAAAGTTATTCTTTATGATCGATCTATTATAGAGTTCGTACTAGAATAACACCTTAAGACACAAATCAACCAAAACCCTAATGTCACATAGATACTCCAATGTCACCTCAAGTATCCGTGGGTATGATTATACGATATGCATCACACAATCTCGGATTCATCTATTCAACCAACACATAGAACTTCAAAGAGTGCCCCAAAGTTTCTACCGGAGAGTCAAGACGAAAACGTGTGCCAACCCCTATGCATAGGTTCATGGGCGGAACCCGCAAGTTGATCACCAAAACATACATCAAGTGAATCACGTGATATCCCATTGTCACCACAGATAAGCACGGCAAGACATACATCAAGTGTTCTCAAATCCTTAAAGACTCAATCCGATAAGATTACTTCAAAGGGAAAACTCAATCCATTACAAGAGAGTAGAGGGGGAGAAACATCATAAGATCCAACTATAATAGCAAAGCTTGCGATACATCAAGATCGTATCACCTCAAGAACAAGAGAGAGAGAAAGAGAGAGAGAGAGAGAGAGAGAGAGAGAGAGAGAGAGAGAGAGAGATCAAACACATAGCTACTGGTACATACCCTCAGCCCCGAGGGTGAACTACTCCCTCCTCGTCATGGAGAGCGCCGGGATGATGAAGATGGCCACTGGTGAGGGATCCCCCCTCCGGCAGGGTGCCGGAACAGGGTCCCGATTGTTTTTTGTTGGCTACAGAGGCTTGCGGCGGCGGAACTCCCGATCTATTCTGTTCCCCGATGGTTTTAGGGTATATTGGTATATATAGGAGGAAGAAATACGTCAGGGGAGCCACGAGGGGCCCACGAGGGTGGAGGGCGCGCCCCCTGCCTCGTGCCTTCCTCGTTTCTTCCCTGACGTATACTCCTAGTCCTCTAGATTGCTTCCGTTCCAAAAATAACTTTCCCAAAGGTTTCATTTCGTTTGGACTCCGTTTGATATTCCTTTTCTGCGAAACACTGAAACAAGGGAGAAAACAGGAACTGGCACTGGGCTCTGGGTTAATAGGTTAGTCCCAAAAATAATATAAAAGTGTAAAATAAAGCCCATAAACATCCAAAACAGATAATATAATAGCATGAAACAATAAAAAATTATAGATATGTTGGAGACGTATCATTGGGCCATAGTGGAGAGAGGGAGGCTGCCACACGAGGTGGCGCCCCCCCCCAAGCCCAACTGAATTGGACTAGGGGTGGGGGCATGGCCCCCCTTTCCTTCTCCCTGTCCCTCCTTTCCCCTTTCCCCTTTCCGTTGATTGGAAGGAGGGGGGCCGAATCCTACTTGGACTAGGAGTCCAAGTAGGACTCCCCCCTTGGCGCGCCCCCCTTGGGCCGGCCACCTCCTCCCCCCGTTATATACGGGGGCGGGGGCACCCCAAAGATACACCAAGATTTCTCTTAGCCGTGTGCGGTGCCCCCCCCCCACAGTTTACCACCTTAGTCATATTGTCGTAGTGCTTAGGCGAAGCCCTGCGTGGATCATATCACCAACACCGTCGCCACGCCGTCGTGCTGACGGAACTCTCCCTCGACCCTCTACAGGATTAAGAGCTCGAGGGACGTCATCGTGCTGAACATGTGCTGAACACGGAGATGTCGTACGTTCGGTACTTGGATCGGTTGGATCGTGAGGACGTTCGACTACATCAACAGCGTTAACATAATGCTTCCACTTTCGGTCTACGAGGGTACGTGGACACACTCTCCCCTCTCATTTCTATGCTTCTCCTAGATAGATCTTGCGTGATTGTAGGAATTTTTTTGAATTACTACCTTCCCCAACATCTGGTACTTATTTCCTCAAATATTCATCATATATTCCATAAAAATTCTCCGTGAAGTTTCAGCCTGTTTGGAGTTGTGCAGAATAGGTAGCCTGGCGTAGCTTTTCCAGGTCCAGATTTCCAGCTGCCGGAATTCTCCCTCTTTGTGTGTAACTTGCAAATTACGAGAGAAAGGGCATTAGAATTACTCCAAAAAGAATTATTATGTATAAAAACATCATAAATAACAGTAGGAAAACATGACGCAAAATGGACGTATCAACTCCCCCAAGCTTAGACCTCGCTTGTCCTCAAGAGAAAACCGAAATCGAAAAACATGTCCACATGCTTAGAGAGAGAGGTGCCACATGCTTAGAGAGAGAGGTGTCGATAAAAACAAAATACGGACATAGAAGCATCATGTTCATTATTATAACAGCAACAAACTTAAACATAAGACTCTTATCATAGCAATTTTATCATAGACTTCTCATGAATAAGTGACCATTCATCATACTATTGAAGTGTAAAGCAAAAACTCTATTAGAAACCAACAAACTATGTTCTCAGTCAACTTTGCAACTACAATTCATCATCTTTTCAGGAAGGGTCATGTATCGGAGCCTTTAGGCAAGTCCACATACTCAACCATCATATAGTCTTCTATGATTCCTAACACTCACCGCATGCACATGAACAAAATGTTTCAACCGGACACATAGAAAGATAGGGGCTTATAGTTTCGCCTCCCAACATATCCACCTCAAGGGTGATGTCAACAATAATAACTCATGCTACCCATATTCAACTGGACATATGTACCTAGATCTTTCCTGACCACATGATGCTTGCCAAAGGAGAAAATAAAAAAAGGAATACAGGGAAAATTTTGACTCTTTGCATAAAAGTAAATACATAAAAGTAAAAGATAGGCCCTTCGCAGAGGGAAGCAGAGGTTGCCATGTGCTTATTTGTTTGTATGCTCAACCCCTTAGTACAAAAGAACGTCACGTTGTATTGCCCCTTGTGATGGCAACCTTTATTATGCAGTCTGTCACTTTTATTCTTCACCATCACAAGTTCGTACAACGCTCAATTTTCTCTTACACTAAATGATCTCACATTTTTAGAAGCAAATTTTATTGCCTTATTGCACCGATGACAACTTACTTGAGGGATCTTGCTCAATCCCTAGGTAGGTATGGTGGACTGTTGAAAATAAGATTTGGGTTTAAGGGTTTTCGGATGCACAAGTAGTATAACTACTTAGTGCAGAATTTTTGGCTAGCAAAGATAGGGGCAAGCACCACCTGTTAAAGGATCTATGACAATACGACTTCTGTGTGAACAAACATAAATCATTAAGTTCTTCCTTGTCCAATGTCAACAATTTTGGCATATAATATTTTGATGGGGGCTCACAGTCACAAAAGATTTCTAGGATAGTATATTTATATGTGAATCTTCTCTTCCCTTATTAATTCTTTCATGAGTTGCATCATTGACTAATGATGTGTTTGTCAATCTCTAATAAAGTTTCCTACTAATACTTTTCCTTATGTGGTGTCATCACCTACCATAAGATTAGCATATGATCCTTTACATTTATTTTCCTTCCTTCTTATTTATTTCCTTTCTTTTTATTGCAACTTGAAAGTAAAGAAAGCAAAAACTCAAACTAAACTTTATTATATATCTCGCACACGATTACAAAGACAAATCACTAAGCAAACTCTCGAAAATAAAGGATCGAACTAAACTTTTATTCATCTAAAGCGAAATATCAAACTAAAATAAGTAAAGGCAAAAGATAGTGGGGATGATACGATACCGGGGCACCTCCCCCAAGCTTGGCGGAAGCCAAGGGGAGTGCCCATACCCGATACTCAATTTTCTTTTGGTGATGAAGAAGAAGGTGGTGGTTGTGTAGTAGAGGGTTTGTCCTTCTTCCTTAGCTTACGCTTGAGGACGGAATTTTCCTCCTTCAATTCACCGAGCTCCTATTCGAGCTCTAGTACCTTTTTGCATAAATCTTGCTTACTATCCTGCAAAAGGTGGAAGGGTATAAACTGAACCTTGGGCCTCTTTGCTTTGTTCGGGAGACTTGAATTTTTGAATTACACATGCGTGTCCCCAGGTTGAGGCAGCGGAATCTCATCCTCATCTGAGCTCCTCCTTCTCCCTAGGATAATAGTCTTCCTCTTCCTCCGTGGTCCAGCCATAGTGCTCCACATCCCCATGGACTTGGGGTTTGCAGTGAAATCAGAAGAATAGCTCTCACCATCGGAGTCTTGGGACAACATATTTTCATATCTGACAGGAAAGCAGCAAGAAAAGAAAACAGAAGATTGCTCCATGATACGGTGGTCAATAGGTTCGGGGGGTATATAAAGAGTTTTTATCTTAGGAAACAAGCAAACGAAAGAGAAACTTCCAGGAAGCGTACCCTGGTGGGCACAACCCACCTGGGCGTGCCTGGCCAGGGGCGCCCTGGTGTCTTGTGCCCACTAGGGTATGCTTCCAAGAAGTTTCTTATTTTCCTAATTTTCTAAATATTCCAAAACTGACAAAAAATATTTTTGCGAATTTTTCGGAGTCCGTTTACTTATCGTATCACGTACCTCCTTATTTTCGCGATTCTGGAGTGTTCCGGAAGGACTCTTTTATGTGTTCTTCCGGTGTCAAAGTTTGGATAATATTACTTTCAACATTAATGGGTGTACCTGAGATATAATATTTTATTCGTTGCCTGTTAACAACCTTCGGTTAGTACCTTCGGCATTATTTATTTTGATGGCTCCAGACCGATAAACCTCCTCGATAACATAGGGTCCTTCCCATTTTGAGAGGAGTTTTCCTAAAAGAATTTGAAACAAGAATTTTAGAAAAGAACATATTCTCTGACTTTAAACTCACGCTTTTGGATTCTCTTATCATGCCATCTTTTGACTTTTTCTTTAAGCAACTTGGCATTTTCATAAGCTTGGGTTCTCCATTCATCTAATGAGCTAATATCAAATAACCTCTTTTCACCGGCAAGTTTGAAATCATAGTTGAGTTCTTTGATTGCCCAATATGCTTTATGTTCTAACTCAAGAGGCAAATGACAAGCTTTTCCATAAACCACTTTATAAGGAGACATACCCATAGGATTTTTAGACGGTGTTCTATAAGCCCAAAGTGCATCATCTAATTTCTTGGACCAATTCTTCTGGGACCTATTGCTGGTTCAGAGAGCACTTGTGTACGTGATGCAAGTGAACGTGTACGAGAAAGCTGTCGTAAAGTTTCATTGTTTGTTCCGTCGTTGACCCTATCTATGTTTCTACGATGGCCTAAGAACACGCTCATTCTTCAGCCGTAGAGAGACTTTTGAATTGTAAGGTACCATTACGAGCTCAATATATAAGAGTGTTATTCTGTGAAATAACTCGAATTTCAAATCATTCACTTGCTTCAACTACTCATGCTATGGATGTGGGAGCATCACCTCCGTTCCTTTGGGCTTTTGAGGAGCAGGAGAAATTGTTAGAATTCTATGAAAGAGTCCCGGGAGCCAGGATGCATGCCAATTTCATACGACCTGGTGGAGTGGCACAAGATCTGCCTCTTGGCCTATGTCGAGATATTGATTCCTCCACACAACAATTTGCTTCTCGTATCGACGAATTAGAAGAGATGTCAACCGGCAACCGTATCTGGAAACAACGATTAGTGGATATTGGTACTGTCACTGCACAACAAGCAAAGGATTGGGGATTTAGTGGTGTAATGTTAAGAGGTCATGCGACATGAAGACATTGATAGCAATATGGGGGAAGTTCCCATCAGGCAACAACGGTTCTGCCTGACCCTACAAAAGCATGCATATGTTGTCAGTGAAGATTTTGTGTGAAGCCTTAGAGACGACATACCCGGGGCTAGGGTGAGCTGAGGGGGGACAGCGTAAGTGAGAGAATGTGTGTAAGCCCAGTCAAAGATTCCTATTCTAGGCGGGGCGGGCCATCAACCTTCGAATGGTGTTGGTCCTACGGGCCGTGAACGGATTCGCCTCTGGCCTCTGGGCACATCGGAATCGCATGAGTTCACCGGGGTGGAGCACGGTCCGCCAAAATCGGCATAGGTCAGTCTTTTGCAAAATTAATTTTATTTCTCTATTACTAAGTTCAACTTGACCACTAGACTGAGGATGATAAGGTGATGCAATTCTATGGTTAACATCATACTTGGCAAGCATTTTATGAAAAGAACCATGAATAAAGTGTGAACCACCATCAGTCATTAAGTATCTAGGGACTCCGAACCTTGGGAAAATAACTTCCTTAAGCATTTTAATAGAGGTGTTGTGATCAGTACTACTGGTTGGAATAGCTTCTACCCATTTAGTAACATAATCAACAGCAACCAAAATATGTGTATACCCATTAGAGGAAGGAAAAGGTCGCATGTAATAAAATCCCCAAACATCAAATGGTTCAACAGCAAGTGAATAATTCATAGGCATTTCTTGACGCTTACCGATATTACCTATCCTTTGACATTCATCACAAGATAAGACGAACTTACGGGCATCCTTGAAGAGAGTAGGCCAATAAAATCCAGATTCCAATACCTTGTGAGCAGTTCTATCTCTAGCATGATGTCCTCCATATGCTTCGGAGTGACATTTCCGTAGGATTTGCTCCTGTTCATGCTCAGGTACACAACCTCTAATAATACCATCTACTCCTTCTTTATAAAGATGTGGGTCATCCCAAAAGTAGTGTCTTAAATCATAGAAGAATTTTTTTTCTTTTGTTGGTATGTGAAACTAGGTGGTAAATATTTAGCAACAATGTAATTAGCATAGTCAGCATACCAAGGAGTATTATGAGCAACATTTATTGCAGCTAACTGCTGATCAGGAAAACTATCATCAATAGGTAGTGGGTCATCAAGCACATTTTCAAGCCTAGACAGATTATCAGCTATGGGGTTCCTAGCTCCTTTTCTATCAGTGATATGTGTCGTGGTACTAAGACTGACAGTAGAATAGGGGGGTAAGTATGGAGAGGCAAGATCCTAGCTATGGCGAAGTTGTACACACGAGTTTTACGAGTTCAGGCCCTTCTCGGAAGAAGTAATAGCCCTACGTCTCAGAGCCCGGAGGCGGTCGACTGTATTATGTATGTGTGTGTTTATAGGGGTGCGAACCCTTGTGCCTGTGGAGGGGGGTGGCTTATATAGAGTGCACCAGGACCCCAGCCAGTCCACGTTACAAGGGTTTTAAGGTACATCAAGAGGGGGCGTTACTGGTAACGCTAGTAATAAAGAGACATAATGACCATTAAAGCTATGATGTAATGTCCGACCGTTGCAGTGCGGAATGGCTTTAGGTCTTTTGGCGGTCGAGTGACAGTCTCCATGGTCGAGTGATTCCAAGTCTCCCGAGTGGAATGCCTCATGGTCGAGTGGATGATGACTCCTCTTTGAATGCTTCTGGTTTTAGGGTAATGTCCTAGGGGAGGGTGTCTAGGTCAGTCCTATGACCCTACCCTAGGTACATGGCTTCATCATTAGCCCCCGAATGGTTCAGGGTTCGAGTGGAGAAGGAATTGATAATCTCTCCGATTCAACCTTTGCGCTTCGGAAATGTCTTGTCCAAGGATCAACCGAACAATCATGATGACTTCAACTTCTTGTTCAGTCGCCTTGATCCATTCTTGGTTTTGTCGAGTGAACTTTCATTGTTAAGCTTCGACTGTTGGTATGGGAAAAATTCTTCCGTCTGGCGGGTTGCTCTGCTGCCCGCGGATCTCGCGGGATTCGAATTTTCCGGAAGCACGCGGGGCGGAGGAGGCCGCAGCAATCGGGCTGGATAAGGCAGGGCCGCCTCGATTTCCGTGCCACCTTTTTCGCCACGTATCGCTCGCGCGACTGTTGCGGGATTTGATAAGATCGCCCGGGTCCACAAGTCAGTCACTCGGAAGCAACCTCATAGAAGGCGTCGGTCCGGGGGTTTTGAACAGTGCGCTCTCATTCTTCCTCTTCCTTCTCTGTTTTTCTCCGCCGCTTCCGCTCCTGCCCCGGCGCCGCTGCTCCGTTCGAGCTCTGTCTGCTGTGATGGGGAAGGCGAAGGCGGTGGCATTGGAGCGCGCGAAGAAGGCGACGACGAAGGCGAAGGGGAAGAAGTCCAACCAGGGCAGATCTTCCTCGAGGTCCGGACTGCCGCCCGGCTGGATCCAGGGCGACTGGATTCGCTCGGTGATCCGTCAAGACGACATCGACGACCTGGTCGAGGGGGGACTGATCCCCCACGAATCAGCGCGGCTCCCAGGGGACGAGACCGAGCCGCGGCCACAGGAGGGTGAGTGTGTTCTCCTCGCTACTCACGTCGACCGCGGGTTTTCTTTGCCTCCCCATCCTTTCTTTCGAGGTTTCTTGAACTTCTTTGGGGCGCAACTCCACCACTTTACCCAAACACCATCGTGTATCTTGCTGCTTTCATGTCCATGTGCGAGAACTTCCTGGGTTGTCGACCACACTGGGGTCTCTTCAAGCACATATTCACGTGTCGTTCTCAGTCGGTCAAGAAGACCAATCCGAGTGACGAGAGGACGCATGTGATCCAGATGTGCGGGGGTCTTGGAATTTAGATGAGGGGTAAAAGCTCTTTCCCAGCCATGATCCTTCCCGAGTCGGTCCGAGGATGGCAGTCGACCTGGTTCTACTGCAAGGATCAGCCGACTCCAGGACAGTCGACTGGACTTCCCCCCTTTTCCATGGCCCGAGTGGAGAAGCCCTCCGCCTTGAAAGTGACCCCGGAGGAGAAGGCACAGGTGAAGGTGCTGGTCGAGCGAGTAGTTCAGCTTGTCCGTGATGGGGTAACCGGCATGGATCTGTTGGAGGTCTTCCTCAGGCGGCGCATTCAACCGCTTCAAGCTCGTGACCACCCGATGTGGATGTATTCGGGAACTGACGACACCACTCGGATCCATCCAGAGGAAGTTGATGAAGCTACGTTGGAGGGGCGGCTGAGGGGTATCACTGGCAACAAAGATAACCCTAGGGGATCCGGGAGGATCCTCCACTCAACAACACGTACGAAACAGACAAGGTACAACTCCAAATGGTCGACTGTCTTCTTGATTTATCATGCAACTGCTTTTAGTTAACCGACTGACTTTGCCTTGTTTGTTTTCCTCTAGGCCCTTACTGAGATGTATTCCATGCCCAACGGAGAACAGGAGCAGGACCCGGAGGGGGAGGCAAGCGGAGGTGAAAGCGGCGAGTGGGATTCTGACGGTGAAGGGGACGAGGAGAGTGACGACCCGAGTGATGAAGAGGAGGTCGACTCCCCTCCCCGTAGGGAAAGGCAATCCAAGCTCACCCACGATCCGGCAAGCGCCCGCGACAAGGCGACCGTTCAGACCGGGTAGTCGTCAAAGCGTCCTCGGACGTCTCTCCGGCGCCGACTGAAAAGGCCCCGAAGCAGTCCAAGGTTGTAGTGCAGAAGACCCGGAAAGCGCTGCCCAGAATCAAAATTGACGTCCCTGTTGCCTCTGCATGAGTGTCCTGTCTTCATTTTACCCGAAGTTTTGTGATGTCTATTTTTCTTTGGTT
The DNA here is from genome assembly GCF_002575655.3 of Aegilops tauschii subsp. strangulata. NCBI lineage: Eukaryota > Viridiplantae > Streptophyta > Magnoliopsida > Poales > Poaceae > Aegilops > Aegilops tauschii. The sequence goes on from NC_053037.3 coordinate 77,099,304, forward strand.
TGACCGAATGAATCTTGAAACTAGCAGTGCCGCTACCTCTGGGACCTCTGCTTACAAAAACGAGGATGAGGACATGGAAGATGCGGTCACCTCCAACCTAGGTATAATCTTTGTGATCTTGTCTTTGCTTTGTCGATTGAACTGCGATATAACCAATCGAGGATGAACTTTTGGCGACTGATCTTTTTAGAGCTCCTCTCAACATCATTGACCTCCCCGATGATGACGAGGACGAGCCACAAAGGCCCTTGGGGAGAAGAAACAGGAAAACATCCGCTGGCAAGATGCCTCAGTCGACGCCGGTGGCGGAACCGGTAATTCAGGACGCCGGTGATGCCAATCGGACTTCCGTCTCCTTCGCCATACCACTGTCGAGTGCTCAGCCTTCAGCGTCAGCCGCGCAGACTCCCGTTGATCCACCTTCACTTTTTGCTGCACATCACGTCCCAGAGGACCAGGTGGGTGCTGCCAAAGAGGCTATACGCTAGGCGGGCATTATGATGGAAAGGATGAAGATGGTGCGGGAAGCCAGCCAAGCTGCCTATGATGCCAGCTCCGCTCTCCAGAGCAACGTCCAGGTTAGCAGATTCCCGACTGACTCTTTTAGCTTGTTCTATTAGGATATGCTACCTGAAAACTTTCTTTCAAAGAATCTTTTCATCTGTCTGCGCTTCACATCTGTACACCCACTGGGTGTTTTGATTTGCCACTAAGCAAACTTGTATCTTAGGTCGACTAGGTTGTGTCGATTGGATTTTTGAACCAGTGGGGGCACGCTGAGTGCACCCACTGGGTGTAGTCCCCGAGACCATAGTTGACTGCGGGCAGTCGACTGTGGTCTGAGAATCGTAATTTCCTCACTCGGCCTGGACGGACCATGACGAGTGGACCGGAACCAGTGGGGGCACGCTAAGTGCACCCACTGGGTGTAGTCCCCGAGATCGTGGTCGACTGCGGGCAGTCGACTACGGTCTGAGAGTAACTCTTTTTTTTACACTCGGCCTGGACAGACCACGTCGAGTGGAAACTGGACCAGTGGGGGCACGCTAAGTGCACCCACTGGGTGTAGTCCCCGAGACCGTGGTTGACTGCGGGCAGTCGACTATGGTCTGAAAACGACTTGAATTTATCAAACTGTTGTTCTGAAGTAACTAATCTTTCCATCTGTCTATTGACTGTCCCTTGATTACAGAAATCTTGTGAACTCGGAGTTCGTTTTGCTGAATTGGAGAAAAAACAGACTCAGCTCAACCTCGATCTGGAACTGGCGAAGACAAATCTACAGAAGGCCAAGGATGAAGCTGCTGGTAAGAGAAAGCTTGTCGACGGACTTGTCTCTGTACCAGATCTTATTTTACTTTTTCTGAACCGAGCGTTGTTTCTTTTCAGAGAAAATGAATCAAGCTCTGGCGAAGAAGGACCAAGATCTTGCGGCCGCACAGAAAGCAGCTGACGAGAAAACTGCACTCGCCGAACAGAAACTAGCTTCAGTCGGTAAACTGGAGGAAGAAAACACCAGGCTGAAAACTGCCCTTGATGAAGCCAATAAGGAAGCGACTCGCCTGAAGAAGGACAAGAGCAATCTGAACGAGAAGATGAAAGGCATTGCTCGCAGGAGGGACAGCCTGGAGAATTATCTGGGAGGTCTTGCCAAGAAGTTGTTCGTCATGCTTGAAGGTATTTTCTTTGACCCGACTGACTTGTTACTGTCGACTCATACAACCACTGACTCATCCTTGAATTGTGCATGCAGAATTTTGCCGGAACTTCGAGGAAGAGACCGGGCGAGTTGAAACAAGCTTGGACCCCATCATTTCTCCAGTGAAAGATGAGGCTGCCATGAACGTACTCCGACAGGAATCTCGCATTGCTGGTGTTGTCGACTATCTCGCTCGACTGAAAGTCGCAATGTCACGGATCGACACAGCTCTTTGGCCAATGGCGACGCTCCAAAATGACCTCGAGTCTCTGATGACTCAGCTCAATGAAGTTCCCGGTCGAGTGCAAGAATGGAAGAAGTCTTCTGCCCGGTGCGGCGCTGATGTGGCTCTGTCTTTAGTTCGTGTCCACTGCAAGGAAGCGCGAGAAGATAAGCTGGCAGCGATCAAGGTCGCCAACACCAAGAAGCATGACTTCCAATCTTTCATGGAGACCTTCATTGCTGCTGCCACTCAGATTGCCGACGGAATCGATCTGGACGAATTTGTCGGCTGCTAGCCCTCCTCCTGCGGAGTGAATCAAACTTTTATGCCCCACCTTAAATTTGCCTCGGAATGCCGAGTGATTTTGTAACCGTTAAACTCCTTCGGGCTTGATGCCCGAGTACTTTAATCCGCGGTCGGAACCTTAGGATTTATCTGGATTTGGTTTATCTCCAAATATGCTTGTGCTTGCCTTCGAGTGGAATTTGTTCTTCACTTGGAATATTTTTTGTACTTGAGATGCAGCTCTGGGGAAGAGGTTCCAGTCGACCTGCACCTCGTCGTCCTTGTGGATGAGGATGGAGCACATGTTATACTTGTGGCGCAGCTCTGAGGAGAAGGTTGCAGTCGACCTGCACCTCGTCGTCCTTGCGGATGAGGATGGAGCGCACATTGTATTTGTGGCGCAGCTCCGAGGAGAAGGTTGCAGTCGACCTGCACCTCGTCGTCCTTGCGGATGAGGATGGAGCGCACATTATATTTGTGGCGCAGCTCCGAGGAGAAGGTTGCAGTCGACCTGCACCTCATCGTCTTTGCGGATAGGGATGTGTTTCAAACTTAGGCGAGTACCGGACTGCAGCTAAGCCCCCGAGTGGGAGGGTTGCTCGCCACTCGGTGGGATTTTTCAAACTTAGGCGAGTACTGGACTGCAGCTCAGCCCCCGAGTGGGAGGGTTGCTCACCACTGGGTATGATTTTTCAAACTTAGGCGAGTACTGGACTGCAGCTAAGCCCCCGAGTGGGAGGGTTTCTCACCACTCGGTAGGATTTTTCAAACTTAGGCGAGCACTGGACTGCAGCTAAGCCCCCGAGTGAGAGGCTTGCTCATCACTCGGTAGGATTTTTCAAACTTAGGCGAGCACTGGACTCCAGCTAAGCCCCCAAGTGAGAGGCTTGCTCATCACTCGGTAGGACTTTTCAAACTTAGGCGAGCACTGGACTCCAGCTAAGCCCCCGAGTGAGAGGCTTGCTCATCACTCGGTAGGATTTTTCAAACTTAGGCGAGTACTGGACTGTAGCTAAGCCCCCGAGTGAGAGGCTTGCTCATCACTCGGTAGGATTTTTCAAACTTAGGTGAGCACTGGACTGCAGCTAAGCCCCCGAGTGAGAGGCTTGCTCGTCACTCGGTAGGATTTTTCAAACTTAGGCGAGCACTGGACTGCAGCTAAGCCCCCGAGTGAGAGGCTTGCTCATCACTCGATAGGATTTTTCAAACTTAGGCGAGTACTGGACTGCAGCTAAGCCCCCGAGTGAGAGCTTTGCTCACCACTCGGTAGGATTTTTTTTTAAACTTAGGCGAAACGGATTCGCAGCTAAGCCCCCGAGTGAGAAGCTTGCTCACCACTCAGTAGGATTTTATAAACTTAGGCGAGACGGATTCGCGGCTAAGCCCCCGAGTGAGAGGCTTGCTCACCACTCGTAGGATTTTTTTTAAACTTAGGCGAAACGGATTCGCGGCTAAGTCACCCACTGGGGGATTTCAGGCACAAACATAAGCAACGACAATCGTTTTAGAAGATTGTAAAGCTCTTGTCTTTAATAAACGAACTACAAAGGTATTTCTTATTACATCTCATCAGAATGAGTGTTGAAGTATAAAAGGGGCAGAGCAGCTCCGCATTTCAAGCCCGTGGCTCGTCTTTCTGATGTTCGACATTGTAAAGATGGTATGCCCCATTGTGGAGCACTCTGGTGACGATGAAGGGACCTTCCCAAGCAGGGGCGAGCTTGTGTGGTTTCTGCTGATCCACTCGAAGAACCAAGTCTCCCTCTTGAAATGCTCGGCCTTTCACGTTTCTGGCGTGGAATCGACGCAAGTCTTGCTAATAAATGGTCGACTGGATTAAGGCCATCTCTCTTTCCTCTTCTAGGAGATCAATTGCATCTTTCCGGGCCTGTTCTGCTTCATCTTCAGAGAAAAGCTCGACTCGGGTGCATTGTGAAGCAAGTCACTCGGTAGAACAGCTTCAGCTCCATAGACCAAGAAGAATGGAGTTCGGCCAGTCGACCGATTGGGGGTTGTCCTCAATCCCCAAAGAACTTATGGAAGTTCGTTGACCCAGGCGCCTGCTGCATGCTTGAGATCACGCATCAATCAGGGTTTCAGTCCTTTGAGAATCAAGCCATTTGCTCTTTCCGCTTGTCCATTCGACTGGGGGTGGGCGACTGAAGCATAGTCGACTCGAGTGCCCTGGGAAGCATAGAGGACTCTAAACTCATCAGAATCGAAGTTGGACCCATTGTCAGTGATGATGTTGTGCGGAACCCCATATCTGAATGTCAACTCTCTGATGAAGCTGACGGTAGTACTGGCTTCAAGATTCTTGATAGGCTTGGCTTCAATCCATTTGGTAAACTTGTCGACTGCTACAAGCACATGAGTGAAGCCGCTCCTACCAGTCCTCAGGGGTCCAACCATATCTAATCCCCAAACAGCAAAGGGCCAGATGAGTGGAATGGTCTTCAGGGCTGATGCAGGCTTGTGGGACATGTTGGAGTAAAACTGGCAGCCTTCACATTTGTCGACTATATCTTTCGCCATTTCATTTGTTCGTGGCCAATAAAATCCAGCTCGGTATGCTTTGGCCACAATGGTCCGAGAGGACGCATGGTGGCCACAGGTCCCTGAGTGGATGTTGTTGAGGATCACTCGACCTTCTTCTGGTGTTATGCATTTCTGGCTGACTCCAGTTACACTTTCTCTGAACAACTGTCCTCTTATCACAGTAAAGGCTTTGGATCGACGGACGATCTGTCGAGCCTCCTCTTCATCCTCTGGGAGTTCCTTCCTAAGGATATACGCAATGTATGGCACTGTCCAGTCGGGAGTGATGACCAAAACCTCCATGATCAAGTCGACCACGGCTGGGACTTCGACTTCAGTCGGATCTGTGGCACTCTTAGGCTGCGGGGGCTCTTCAGTGAAAGGATCTTCTTGAACTGAAGGTGTATGAATGTGTTCCAAAAACACATTGCTGGGAATGGCTTCCCTCTTGGAACCTATCTTTGCCAAATCATCAGCTGCTTGATTTTTCAGTCGGGGTATATGATGGAGCTCTAACCCCTCAAACTTATTTTCCAACTTCCTCACTGCATTACAGTAACCAGTCATAGCTGGGCTTCTGACGTCCCACTCCTTCATCACTTGATTGACTACCAAATCTGAGTCGTCGTAGACCATGAGGCGACGGACGCCGAGTGAAATGGCCATACGTAACCCATATAAGAGTGCTTCATATTCAGCTTCGTTATTGGAGGAATCAAAGTGAATCTGGAGAACATATCTGAGCTTGTCTCCTCGGGGGGATACCAGTACCACCCCAGCGCCGGAACCATTCAGCATCTTGGAGCCAGCAAAGAACATGGTTCAGTGCTCCGAGTGGACTTGAGTCGGCAATTGTTGTTCGATCCACTCGGCGAGGAAATCTGCTATTGCTTGGGACTTGATAGCTTTCTTTGCCTCAAACTTGATATCCAAGGGAAGAAGTTCAATCGCCCACTTTGCCACTCGACCAGTTGCATCTCTGTTGTTCAGAATCTCTGATAATGGAGCGTCGCTGACGACTATAATGGAGTGGTCAGAGAAATAGTGTGCAACCTTCTTCGTGGTCATGTAAATCCCATAAACAAGCTTCTGATAATGTGGATATCTTTGCTTTGATGGAGTCAAAACTTCAGAAACATAATATACTGGGTGCTAAACTTTATAGGCTTTTCCTTCTTCTTCCCGCTCGACCGTGAGTACTGTACTGACAACTTGTCCAGTGGCTGCAACGTAAAGCAGTAAAGGCTCTTTGCTGATTGGGGCAGCAAGCACCGGCTGGGTGGAAAACAGGGCTTTGAGCTCTACAAACGCTGCATCAGCTTCAGGAGTCCACTCAAACTTATCAGACTTTTTCATCAGTTAGTAAAGAGGCAATGCCTTTTCACCGAGGCGAGAAATGAATCGACTTAAGGCGGCCAAACAACCAGTAAGCTTCTGGACATCATGCACACGCACAGGGCGTTTCATCCGGAGTATAGCACCAACTTTCTCTGGGTTAGCGTCGATCCCTCGTTCGGAAATGAGGAAACCGAGTAATTTTCCACCAGGAACTCCGAATGTGCACTTTGATGGATTAAGCTTGATATCATACCTTCTGAGGTTGGCAAAAGTTTCAGCAAGGTCAGCCAGCAGGTCAGAACCCTTACGTGACTTGACCATAATGTCATCCATGCATGCTTCCACATTCCGACTGATTTGAGTGAGCAAACACTTCTGAATCATCCTCATGAATGTGGCTCCGGCGTTCTTCGGGCCGAATGGCATGGTGACATAACAGAAGCACCCGAATGGAGTGATGAAAGCTGTTTTTATCTCATTGGGTCCATACAGTCGGATATGATGATACCCGGAATAGGCGTCCAAAAAAGACAATCGCTCACACCCCGCAGTCGAGTCGACGATTTGGTCAATGCGGGGGAGAGGGAAATGATCTTTCGGGCAGGCCCGATTGATATGCTTGAAGTCAATGCACATGCGAAGTGAATCGTCCTTCTTGGGGACCATGACAACATTGGCGAGCCACTCGGAGTGGTAGTTTCTTGGATGAACTCAGCTGCCAGGAGCCGAGCTACTTCCTCACCAATTGCTTTCCTCTTCTGTACGGCGGACCGTCGAAGATATTCCTTGACTGGTTTTACCTTCGGGTCGACTCGCAAACGATGCTCAGCCAGTCCCCTGGGTACACCCGGCATGTCAGAAGGTTTCCATGCAAAGATGTCCCAGTTCTCACGGAGGAACTGGATGAGCGCTTCTTCCTATTTGCTGTCGAGCGTTGTCGAGATGTGAGTCGGAGCAGCATTGGGATCGGTCGGGTGAATGTGAATTGGCTTCGTTTCACCGGACGACTGAAATGCAGAGTCTGCAGGCTTCTTGGCTCGCAAAAAATCACTCGGACCTGCATTTTTCTGGTACTCTTGCAATTCTACTACTGCCATTTGTGCATCGGCGATTTTTGAGCCCTTCTGGAAGCACTCTTCTGCCTTCTGCCGATTGCCAGTGATAGTGATCACTCCTCTGGGACCAGGCATCTTCAATTTGAGATACACATAGCATGGTCGAGCCATAAAACGTGCATAAGCAGGCCTACCCAGAATAGCATGGTAAGCACTCTGGAAATCCACTACTTCAAATGTCAACTTTTCCTTGCGGTAATTTTGGGAATCACCGAAAACCACATCAAGGGCGATCTGGCCGAGTGATTCAGCCTTCTTGCCAGGTATGACGCCATGGAAACTCATATTGCTTTCGCTGAGCTTGGACATCGGAATGCCCATTCCCTTCAAGGTCTCCACATACAGGATATTTAGGCCACTACCACCATCCATCAGCACTTTAGTCAGTCAAGTGCCTTCAACAACTGGGTCGACCACCAGTGCTTGCCTCCCAAGGGTGGCTATACGTGCTGGGTGGTCAGACTGTTCGAATGTGATGGCAGTCTGGGACCACTTCAGATAACTTGGTGTTGCCGGAGCAACCATGTTCACTTCTCTGTTTATAACTTTCAGTCGACTTTTGCTTTCAACATCAGCAAAAATCATCAGAGTGGAATTGACATTGGGAAAACCATCATCATCATCTTCCCTATCCTCACCTTTGTCTAACTCCTTTTCCTTCTCCTTGGGTTGTTTCTCTCGGAACTGCTAGATCAGGAGCCGACACTGTCGAGTGGTGTGTTTAGGGTAAATGAGATTACCCTCTTCATCTTTTTTGGTGTGAATGTGGCACGGTAAATCCAACACATCATTTCCATCTTGATCTTTAACTTTCTTGGGGTTCCATGGCCCTTTGGGCTTCCCCTTGAACTTCCCTTGAGCCACAACTAAAGCTTCACCAGGAGCTGCTGGTTCGGCCTTGCGTTTCTGTTTCCGATTGGAAGTCCCTACTCCGGCTTCCTGGGCGACTGTTTGTGCTTGACACTCCGGAGTCGGTCCTCCTCTTCACCATTGGCATACTTGGTGGCAATCTCCATCATTCGACTCAGGGACATATCTCCCGTCCGACCGGACTTCAGGTTCAACTTTCGGTACTTAACACCTTCCTTGAAGGCACAAACTGCTTGGTGATCTGACACATTCTCTACTGTGTGGTGCAATGTGATCCATCTCTGGATATAATCTCTCAAGGTCTCATTCAGTTTCTGCACACAGGACTGCAACTCTGTCAACCCTGCTGGTCGTTTGCATGTTCCTTCAAAGGTTCTAACAAACACTCGGGCAATCTCTTCCCAACTATATATGCTGCCAGGAGCTAATTGATTCAACCACGCTCTAGCTGAGCCCTCCAACATCAGAGGAAGGTGCTTCTTGGCCACTTCATCATTGCCACCACCGATCTGCACAGCCACTCAGTAGTCCTCAAGCCAAGTGTCAGGCTTGGACTCACCAGTGAACTTGCTGACTCCAGTCGCCAACCTGAAGTTGGGAGGAATCACTGATGCTCTGATGGCTCTGCTGAAACACTCGGGGTCTGAAACATGCACTCTGCTGCCAGTCGGATAATCTCTATCATGGCCATCTCTGTGTGCCCTGTTCCTGTCAATCAAACCTTGAACGAGAATAGATCTCGCATCAAAGCCCGGCTCTCTGGGGTCGACTGGAATTCTTCGTCCGCCACTGTGAGGACGCCTGTCATCGTGTTGCCGAGGCACATGTGACCCACTCCTCGGAGGAGGTGTAGGTGCTCGGTGACGGTCATCGCGGTCGAGTCGGTGATCATACTGCTCAAGGTTTCTGTACTGATCTCGCCGGTCACCACGTCCCTCACGCCTCGGAGGCGATCTCGGGCTGTGAGCCGACTGAATTGTGTCTGCCATAACAGATCTGCTATGGATCCTATTCCGCGACTGAGATACCGCTGTGTTCTGCTCTCCCGCTGCTCGTAGTAAAGCTCGGATCTGCATCAAACCTCTGCCAACCTCCGACTGGGAGGGCTGAATCGACTCTGCTATTCGGGCGGCAGCTGTGAGATTTTGAATTGGAGTTCGGTATACCTGAGTAGGAGGCGGAAAAAGCTATCGTCGACTGGACTCAGGAATCTGCTCCCGAGCACGTTCGTCGAGTGCGTGCTGGAGGTTCTCCAGTCGAGTGCATTCAGCCAAGTTGGCCAGGCGCGCCTCCTCCAAGGCCCGGGCCTCGGGGGTTTCTCCAACGATAGGAGTGTGAAGTGCATCCATGTTGCGGCAGCGAAGCTCTTCCCTCTGCTGCGAAGAGAGGGGCTCGGGGCGGTACTCCTCGTGGACGCGCGACGGATCGCCGCCGCCATCACCGCCATCGTCACGGGGGAAGCCAGGAGGACTGCGCGGTCCGTTGACCATCAGGACTTCCGCCGCGGGGTCACTGCTGTCGCACTTGGATGCCGTCTCGACGGAGCCAGTCGAACAGGCCGTAGAGTGTTTTGTCGGGCTCGATTGCCGCGACTTGTGGGGTGGCCGACTGGCGAGCCACCGCGTGCCTCACCCACCGCTAGAGCCGCGACCGACCAGAACACTTGCGCCGGCGAACAGCAGGGAGCGAGGACGCCACAGGAGCCGACCGATACTGAGTCGACGGCTGCCGCAGAAGGACGCCGCGGACGGGGAGCGCCTTGACGTCGAGTGGAGCCAAGCGGAGTCGTCGGTGATGAACACGAGCGCGCCGAGACGGATCTCGCAGCCCTCGGCCAATCCTCCGCCAGAAACCATGATGATGGGGATCGGAAAAAATGCAACTTCTCCAACAAGTCGCTAAGACACCTGCCCCATGGTGGGCGCCAACTGTCGTGGTACTAAGACTGACAGTAGAATAGGGGGTAAGTATGGAGAGGCAAGATCCTAGCTATGGCGAAGTTGTACACACGAGTTTTACGAGTTCAGGCCCTTCTCGGAAGAAGTAACAGCCCTACGTCTCGGAGCCCAGAGGCGGTCGACAGGATTATGTATGTGTTTGTTTACAGGGGTGCGAACCCTTGTGCCTGTGGAGGGGGTGGCTTATATAGAGTGCGCCAGGACCCCACCCAGCCCACGTTACAAGGGTTTTAAGGTACATCAAGAGGGGGGCGTTACTAGTAACGCTAGTAATAAAGAGACATAATGGCCATTAAAGCTATGATGTAATGTCCGACCGTTGCAGTGTGGAATGGCTTTAGGTCTTCTGGCGGTCGAGTGACAGTCTCCATGGTCGAGTGATTCCAAGTCTCCCGAGTGGAATGTCTCATGGTCGAGTGGATGATGGCTCCTCTTCGAATGCTTCTGGTTTTAGGGTAATGTCCTAGAGGAGGGTGTCTAGGTCAGGCCTATGACCCTACCCTAGGTACATGGCTTCATCAATATGTAAATCAAATTCTTATAGGAAGAGAACCCATCGAATAAGTCTAGGTTTAGCATCTTTCTTTTCCATAAGATATTTAATAGCAGCATGGTCGGTGTGAACAATTACTTTTGAATCAGCAATGTAAGATATAAATTTATCACAAGCAAACACTACTGCTAAGAATTCTTTTTTAGTAGTTGCATAATTTCGTTGAGCACTGTCTAGAGTTTTACTAGCATAATGAATAACATTCAGTTTCTTATCAAATCTTTGTCCTAGAACAGCACCAACATCATTAATAGAAGGATGGCCACCCACCCACCCACCCGCCCGCCTCGACCCTAAAACCCTAGCCCACTCACCGCCGGCGATCTCCACGTCTGACCGTGGATCACTCATCGAATCCGGCCATCGTGTTCGGCGTCGTCTGCTCCATCTTTTGGTTGTCATCTCAATGGCGGTACATGCTTCCATCTCCCTAGGTTTGGATTTCTCTGCGGGGATGAGCATGGCGCATGAGATCGGCCGCTTGTTTCACCGCACGGTCCATCCTACGGATCGATCTGGCCACTTTGTCCTGGTGGCTTCATTTGCACGGCACTCTTTCCATTTGGACGAGGACAATGTGGGCTTGCCACTTGAATCAGCCATTGGTGGATATTGTTCTGCTCTCAAGGTATCTCAACTGCATGATCGTATTTTCTCTTTCAATGTTTCGTGCAAAGAAGTTGGGTTTTTTATCTTGCATCAAAGGAGTTTTGTCTGCCCGCAATTCAAATGTTACTTTCATCTTTGGGGTCATGGTGGCCCAGATTGGGAAAAAGAATTTAGGTTATGGCAATCTGAATGTGATCAGGAGTGGACTCTGATCAGTCCCTCTAAGAGGAGAGCTAGGTTAGGTTTGGAAGCCATGAAACATATCCCAAGGAAATCTTCTCTCCGTTCTCAGTCAGCTAGATCTAAGCATTCCAAGCATATTCAATTTGCCACGTTCATGCAATACCCGGCTAGAAAAGGTTATAATTATGGGCCTATGTCTGATGAGGTCGCAACTATCCGGGAGGCAGGCTACGTGGTCTCTGGGCATGAAGCTGCTTCTTCTACGTCGTCGGCATCTTCGCCGGTAGCTGTTTCTCCTTCGTCATCGGCATCTTCGCCGCCGGCGTACCCAGTCATTCAGTTTGGAACATTGCCGCCATCCCCGCAGGGTTTATCCCATGCATGCGACAAGTCCGGATTTTCGGGCGGTCAGTTGTTACCTGCCACGGCAAGTTTGGGCTCGCCCGTATTGCCTTCTATTGCATCTTTGGACCTTGTCACGGCCCTGAGCTCTAGTGCCCAGCCCATCTGCCTATCGGATGATGAAGTTGAAAGCCCATCTTCGCCGGCGATTCAGTTTCCCTCTCCAAAAGATATTGTTGATGATCTGCAGAGTTTTGATGAGATGATTGAGGATTTAGCTGCAAGTTATTGGGACTGTCAGAATTGTTTGGGCATGCACCACACGTCAGAGACCTGCACAAACCCGATACGGTGCAGAAATTGTTTTTGTTCTGGTCATATTAAAAAAGATTGCACCGGTCACGCTCCTGACTTATCCCTTTGGGTGCCCAAAGTCCCATCACCTAGCTTTGGAAATCGTGAGAGGAAGGAAATTTACTCTGCTTCCCCTGCCTCTTCGGTTTCCCAAGAACAAACGCCTCCCCAGCAAAAAACCCCACCTCCTGCTACTCCGCTGCCATCGCCATTGCCACGCCCACCGCCGCAAACCACAGATCACCAAGCAGCATCAAGCTCTGATCCTCGCCCGCCTCCCCCAATGGCGGTGTACGAGATCGATCCGTTTCACTTCATCCCTGCTGGCTTCGACATTGTGGATGGTGGTGCGGATCGTCTGCCGCGCACCTACTACACTCCGGCGATCCCTCCCTCCCGAGCGCACGAGCAGTACATGGTGGCAATCGTTGAGCCTGTCCCCCCGGCTCATCTGGTTGGTGCTCGTCGGCAGCAGGTGCTTAACTTCTTAGTTCAGACCATGCATGTTCCTGTCCTCTCTGCTCAAACTTGGTTTCAAGGTGTTGGTTTATTCGAGATGGAAGACCCTGTGGTCCGTGCCTCTTTCACTTCGCATCCACCTTTTCCTTTGGGTTTAGATGAGGATGGTGAGGAGTTCTGCGCCAGACTTATTATGCATAACCAGGGAGAGGGTTTCAGAGCTCTGCATGAGCACAGACAGGGTTGGTTGATGTCTATTGGCATACCTCTGGATTACCGTAATACACAGTGCATTGCGGATATGGTTAGTACCTTTGGTCAGTTCCACTACTGGAATAGTACAGATCGTCGGAAAGTCAGATCATTGGTTCGAGCTTCGTTCCCTGACAATGTGCTGGTTCCACGCTCGGTTGCTTTTAGGGAATTTGCTAATTGGGGCGGTACTCTAGTTTCTTGGACGGCTGGCTGCTATATTCTGGATGGTGACTTTGCTGAGGCTATGATTCCAGTGGATGAGGACCCTATGCCCCTAGATGGCAACCCACATCCCATGCCAGGCGCTAATGCTCCCCCTCAACCATTCTGGGCCATGCCGCCGTACCCTGCTTTGGGTTGGAATGCAGTGCCCCCTGGTCATGATCAAGGACACAATGACACTCAAGAACTTGAACAATGAAGATGGTTGGGGGCCTTGGGAAGAAGCCAACCAGCCCGCCCAAGAACCTATACAGGACCCAATCGTACAGGATCAAAACTCCATGATCCTCAATCCATCCATGAATTCTGATAATGATGCTGACATGGAAGAGGTCCAGCAGCCTTTGGTTCATGTTCATCCAGTGGGGCCGCTCGATCTATCAACTTGGGTATTGTCAGGGTGTTCTATGGGCCGGTGCTACCGCCAGCAATGATTTGGGGAAAGATCTTTCAAGTCCTTGATGCCTGAGTTCTTAATCAAGAATATTCCAGCCTTTCTGCTAGGCCTTTGCTTGCCGCCCTTGCCTGTTAAGTTGAGCTCGCCTCTTTTGGAGCAACGCTGGACTCCCTGGCTTATTACAAGTCTGATTTCTGCACTCAGCCACGTTCCTCTGTTGTACTTCAAGAGATACCAGATGATTCGCAGGACCCTGCCTTTCAAGCAATGGATCATTCCCAGGATGAGTTCCTGTTCACATCTGTCACCCCCTCGCCCTTGGGGAAGAGAACACGGCAAGCTCGTCGCTCCAAGCGTGATGTTCAGATCATTCAAGAGTTGACTGATTTTTCTGTCAGACGGATAACACGCAGCTGTGCAAAAAGGACTGGCATGAAGCCCACCTCTGCAATTCCTGTGAAGCCTACTCCTCTCCGTCGCCCCAAGGCCAAGAAGCTCAAGCTCGACGCGGATGCAGGCCAAGATACTCCTCTGCCACCTCCGACGCTGATTGCTACAATGCAGGCAATCGGTGCTTCACTTGGCATCGCTCCGGATGATTTATCGGTGGAGAAGCTTATGGCTCCTCCTAAACAAGCTCCACAAGACGAGGGTTCTCATGATGAGTGATTTACAGAGTTATTTCCTGGGATCAGGGAAACATCTGGTCGTTTGTTCTTTTGGTTTTCTTTTGTCTTATGTCGCTCTGAACTTGTGTGATGTGGTTGTGTGTTACTCTGCGGAAGTTATTACTGAACTGTTAAGCAGCTCAGTAGGATTCTATTCTCTTATGTTAGTTATTTATGGAGACTACATCGTTTCGTAATTGGAATGTGCTGTGTTGGAATGTACATGGTCTGAATTCTGATGCTCGCCAGCGTGATATTAGAGCTAAGATCGAGGAGAGCCACTGCTCTGTAATTTGTTTACAGGAAACTAAGTGTGAGCAGTTTGACATTAGGAAGATTCGGTCATTATGCCCTAGGCGTTTTGATCAGTTTGCTTTCTCACCTTCTGTGGGTGCCTCTGGTGGAATTTTGGTCATTTGGAATTCTTTTGTCTTTGAGGGGCAGCTTCTGGAGGTCCAACGCTTCAGTGTTGTTGTTTCTTTCAAGTTTCATAACTCAGAACGTTGGACTCTGGTTTCAGTGTATGGGCCATGTGAGGGTCAACCTAGAGACAATTTTGTGAGTTGGTTATATCATCTAACTATCCCTCTGGATGAGAATTGGTTGCTCCTTGGTGATTTTAACTTCATTCGCTCCCTCGAAAACAGAAATCTGTCAGGAGGTGATATAAATGACATCTTTCTCTTTAATGAAATCATTGGTCATCTTGGGCTTTTGGAACTGCCAATAAAGGGTAGAAGCTTTACTTGGTCCAATATGCAGCAAATACCTCTCCTAGAACAGCTCGATTGGTTCTTCACAACCTCTGATTGGATCTCTCACTACCCTAATATAGTTGTCTTTCCTTTGGCTAAAACTGCATCGGATCATGTGCCTTGTGTGGTTTCAATTGACACTAAAATCCCCAAGTCCAAGGTTTTTAGGTTTGAAAATTTCTGGGTGGAAATGCCAGGGTTTAGGGAATGTGTCAAGAAATCTTGGGAGGCCCCTGTGTTTTCTGACCTCTCTGCATCTGCAGTTTTAACCAGGAAATTTAAACACCTCAGGTTTGATTTGAGAGTTTGGAGTAAAAACCTCTCTTACCTTAAGAAGTTAACGGTGGATTGTAGCAAGGTTATTCTCTATTTTGATAAGATGGAGGAGTTAAGACCGCTCGTTAGAACTGAGTTCAATTTCAGAAAAATCGTCAAGCTTCATTATGGGCATTTGTTGAAACTCCACTATATTTATTGGAAGCAGAGGTGTACGATCAGGTATATCAAGGTGGGTGAGGAAAACTCCAAATTTTTCCATGCCATGGCATCTGAGCGCATGAGAAAAAACTCTATAGCAAGTCTGAAAACCCCGGGGATGGATGGTTCCCTTTCAGATCATGATCAAATGGCGGGAATCCTTTGGGCTTCCTTCAAAAACAGAATGGGCCAGGCCCAGGACATCTCAATGGGCTATGATTTGGGCACACTCATTCAGCCTGTCCCTGGTTTGGAGGAATTATCGCTTCCCTTCTCTAATGCTGAGATTAAAAAGGTTTTGCAGGAGCTGCCAACCGATCGGGCACCAGGGCCTGATGGTTTTAATGGCATGTTTGTCAAGCGCTGTTGGATCGTCGAGAAAGATTTCTTGAGGTTGATCAAAGATTTTTATGAAGGGAAACTTTCTCTGGAAAATATTAATGGATCTCTCATTACCCTCATCCCTAAGATGATATCTCCTGAGGGGCCGGATGATTTTAGGCCTATTTCTCTTACCAACACCTGCTTGAAGTTTCTAACCAAGTTGTTGGCTAATAGGTTGCAAAGGGTGATTTTGAATTGCATCCATAAAAACTAGTATGGCTTTCTCAAGGGTAGATCAATCCAGGAGTGTCTCGCTTGGAGTTTTGAGTATATTCATCAATGTAAACAGTCAAAGAGGCCTATTGTTATTCTGAAATTGGATTTTGCCAAGGCTTTTGATACAGTTAATCATGAGGTTATTTTGCTGATGCTCAAACACAAAGGTTTTGATGATAAATGGATTGGTTGGGTCAAAGAGATCCTTTCTACGGGGTCTTCTTCTGTGTTGCTCAATGGCATCCCTGGCAAGCAGTTCATGTGCAAATGTGGGGTCAGACAAGGGGATCCTTTATCACCTCTTCTATTTGTAATAGCAGCTGACCTGTTACAATCTATGGTTAATCAAATGCTGGCTCAGGGTATCTTATCACTCCCAATCCCCACACGTGACCAGGAGTTCCCTATTATACAGTATGCTGATGATACTGTTATCTTTCTGTCTGCCATAGATGAGGAGCTGGTTGCTCTCAAGAACATGCTGCTTACCTTTCAGCAATCTACTGGTCTCAAGGTCAATTTTGCAAAGTCTTCAATGATCCCGCTCAACATTGAGGAAGGTGAAGCAATTAGGTTAGCTGTTGTGTTGGGCTGCAGGATTGGCCAACTCCCTTTTACTTATTTAGGGTTGCCCCTTGGAACCACTAGGCCCAGGATTGTTGATCTCATGCCTTTAGTGGACACTTTGGAGAGGCGTCTGACTGCTAGCTCATGTATGCTCAACCAAGGATCTCGTTTGTAGCTCCTAACTTCCGTCCTGACTTCTATGCCATTCTACTTTCTTTGTAGTTTGCAAATCCCACCTGGTATTATCAAGCAGTTGGACAGAATCTTCAGACAGTGCCTCTGGTGGGGGAGTTCTGATGCTCCCAAGCAATCTTTGGCCGCTTGGGATTTAGTCTGTCGGCCAAAAGACAAAGGTGGTCTTGGGGTCAACAACTTAAACATTCAAAGCAAGGGTCTTTTGCTCCAGCATTTGCATAAATTTTATAATAAGGCTGACATACCCTGGGTGTCCCTCATCTGGAACAGTTATTATGCTGATGGTGTTCCACACGCTACAACCCCAGTGGGCTCCTTTTGGTGGAGAGATATCCTCAAGCTCCATGATGCATACACAGCTATTGCCTCAGTGCACATCAATATGGGTGACTCTGCTCTGTTTTCGTCTGATGCTTGGTTTATTGGTGGCTCTTCTAGACCTTTATGTTGGAGATTGCCAAGGTTATTTTCCTTTGTTAGCAATGACAAGGTTTCAGTGCATGAATTCCTCATATCGCAGGATATTTTTACCATGTTCTTCTTGCCATTGTCTCATGAGGCTGCTCGGGAGTTACAACTGCTAGAAGATTGGATCATGGCCTTGAATAGGGACACCAACATACCAGATGTTTGGGTTTGGCTGGGCAGATCTGGTAGTTTCTCAGCCAAGAGCTTCTACACCTTGATGCACTCACATTTGCCCACAATTCAACCATGTAAATGGTTGTGGAAAAGCAGATGCACCATGAAGATCATAGTCTTTGGATGGTTACTTTTCTTTGACAGGCTTAACACCAAGGACCTTCTGATCCGCAGGCACTGGAGATCACCCCTGGATGATAATCTTTGCGTTATCTGTCATGAATTTTCATATGAAGATAGGCTGCATTTGTTCTTCAACTGTAATTTCAGTCGGAGGGTTTGGAACTACCTTTCTATTGACTGGTCAAGAGGGCCGGATATTCAGCAATGTATCCAACATGCTAGCTCAAGCTTCAGGCATCCTTTCTTCTTTGAAGTAATGTTGACGGCTGCATGGAATATTTGGATCCTCAGGAATGGCAGAACTTTCAGAGGGGAGAGAGCTACCTTTGCTGCTTGGCGGTCTAACTTTGTACATGATCTTTCACTCTTAACTCATAGGCTCAAGGATGATACTAGCTTCAAGCTAAAAGCTTGGATAAATGCTTTAGTCTAATTAGTCCAGGTAGGTAGTTCTAGTCTTATACAGTAGCTTTCTAGGCTAGTTTCTTAGCTCCTGTATATACTGCTTCTATTTTTTTGTACAGTTGTTCGATTTCAATGAAGGGCTGTGGGGCTTTGCCTCACAGTAAATATTCAAAAAAATAGCATAATCACTAGCATCACACATAATTTCAAAAGGCAAGTTCCAATCAGGTGGTTGAACAATAGGTGTAGAAATTAAGGCTTTCTTGAGTGTTTCGAAGGCTTCTAAACAATCATCATCAAAAACAAAAGGAATATCCTTTTGCAAAAGATTTGTAAGAGGCCTAGAAATTTTAGAGAAGTCTTTGATAAATCTCCTATAGAAACCAGCATGACCTAGGAAACTACGGATACCTTTGATATCTTTAGGACATCGCATTTTCTCAATTGCATCAACCTTAGCTTTGTCCACTTCAATACCTCTTTCAGAAATTTTACGACCCAAGACAATGCCTTCATTAACCATGAAGTGGCACTTCTCCCAATTCAAGACAAGATTTGTTTGTTCACATCTCTGCAAAACTCGATCAAGATTGCTTAAACAATCATCAAAAGACTTCCCATAAACAAAGAAGTCATCCATGAAAACATCAACAATCTTTTCACAAAAGTTAGAGAATATAGCAGTCATACATCTTTGAAAGGTAGCAGGTGCATTGCATAAACCAAAAGGCATACGTCTATAAGCATAAGTTCCAAAGGGACAAGTAAAAGTGGTCTTTTCTTGATCAGGTTGGGAAACATGTATTTGCGAAAAACCAGAATATCCATCAAGGAAGCAAAAATGTGTGTGCTTAGATAATCTTTCTAGCATTTGATCAATAAAAGGCAGAGGGTAATGATATTTTCTAGTTGCTTTGTTTAATTTTCTAAAATCAATTACCATCCTATAACCTGTAACAATTCTTTGTGGAATAAGTTCATTCTTATCATTAGGAACAATAGTAATACCTCCTTTCTTAGGGACACAATGAATAGGACTTACCCATTGTCTATCAGCTATAGGATAAATTATACCTGCCTCCAGAAGATTTAGTATTTCATTTCTTACCACTTCTTTCATCTTCGGATTTAACCATCGTTGGTGATCATCAACTGGTTTAGCATCACGTTCCAAATTAATTTTGTGCTGGCCTAGAGTGGGACTAATGCCCTTAAGATCATCAAGAGTATATCCAATCACTACTGCAGGAGACTGCTAACGCGACACTACGATCAGAGACCCTTTGCCGAAACTGTGTGCGATGCAATAATCGCAAACGGTGGTGTAAAGAACCATCAAAAAAGGTGCAAAACGTTTGCGATGATGTATGCATCAAACACGGTTCAAGTTTTAGTTGCGTGTGCGATGAGGCAGAACAACAGAAACAAGCAGCCATAACAATGTGTGTGCAATGCAGGACACACGGTTAATCCGTTTGAACTGTTTGCGATGAGGTAGAACAACAGAAACGGGCAGCCATATCAATGTGTGTGCGATATACGACATATGGTTAACTCGGATGAACTGTTTTCGATTAGGGAACACAACAGAAACGGTTCAACTTAACAAGATGTGTGTGATATGCAACATACAGTTCACATGGATGAACTGTTTGCGATGAGCCAAAAGAACACAAACGAGTCGTGTAAACAAGATGTGTGTGATACGTGTCAAACAGCCAACTCAGATGAACTGTTTGCGATGAGAAATTACAACACAGACGGTCAATACAGTTACTTCGTGTGTGATCCTGTGTGTACAAAAAACTTTGAAAAATGCAAACTAGTTGCTTGCGGTGGCTAGGAGTATCGCACACGATGCGTCTGCGAGTACTCGTGTGCGATGATTAGTATGTTACACATACGTTTCCTTATGTGAACATGTGTGTGAATTTGCAATATGGACAGTTAATATGCAAATGCCTTCTGGACATCAGGCACACGCTTAAACTCAATGAACTGTGCACGATACTAATACTTTCCATGAAAATTTATGAACTTGGGTAACAGCATTTGAGTAACATATATATAGTGGTTACACTATTCGACAAAAGGAGGATCTTCGTACACGGTTTTGACAACCATATGGTCCATATCTACATACTTAACATAGTAACAACTATCACATTTTAAGAGGCTAAGGGCCAACAACCATATGGTCCATATCTACATACTTAACATATATAGTAACAGCTAGCACATTTTAAGAGGCTGAGGGCCAACAACCACAACTATCCACTGGAAGCAGCTTGTTCACGGTGACTCGGCATCTCGTCAACGAAAAGGAAGAGCCCTCCTGTGTCTTGGTAGAGCAGGAGGAGAACAGTGTCTCCAATTTTCAAATATGGATGCATTGCCACGAGAAGCGAGAACTTGTTAATTTGAATGGTTCCATTTTTGCGGGAAATGCAGTACCTTGCAATCACTTTGGCGTTATTAGCAGGCACAAGTGTAATTTGACCGCGCCGGGAAATCGATCCAGGAACGGCTACAGGGGCAATTTATGTTGACATGTATAATAAAAAACAATTGTAACATATCGTTGAAGATATATATAGTTTATGAGCATCAACATTAAAATAAGACTTTTTACCAGCGCTTTGTGCACACAATTTTTCTTGTTTGGTGTGTGCACCATAGGTCTAATTAATCCCATCCAAAATCCAGCATTCGTACGTTGTGCTATCTCTGTCAGATTATCAACAAAGTTTATGACATGCTTCAAGTCCTTCCACTGAAATTTGGTATGCTTAGTAACATACAGATCGTTCACTATGCATCCAACATATCCTGCTTAAAAGGTGGAACGGTATTATTTATTCAGAACATGGCAGAGTGCGCATAAATTGGTAAACAAAATTTGTTACTGCCTAGGAACGGAGTCAGAATATGATATCACAATTGGTTGCTTAAATAGTGATCAATTGGTTGCTTAAATAGTAATATGACAGCATGGAGAAAGTTGAAAGGACACTAACCTCGATCAGACTTTGATCGGCTGATGATGTTGGGGAAGTAAACATCCATGTTAATTAGACCAGGCTGTAGTGCACGCACTAGAATTTTATTGCCAGCTTTCAGTCATAACACTTAGAGATTTTTCTCCAAAGGTCCGCATAAAATAGGAGTGACCATCTTTATCAAGTTTTACGCTAACCGTCATTCTAAACCCATGTTGCGTTGTCAATATGACATCCTGGGAGTCATCAGCAAAGTAAAGCCCAAGATTTCCTTCTACTCATGTTCTTGCAAAGTAAGGGATGTACTGCTTGAAATGAAAATTAAGATCGTAAATTAGACATATTGAAATAACCGAGCAAGATGCAAATATGGGAGTAACTGATAGAACATATCCATATATAGATGCAAGCAAAGTACAAAAATATAGAATTAAAAATAGATAATGTAACAAAGATTTGATGCAAATATATAGATAATGTAGCAACAGACGGTATATGTTTACAAATTTAGGCCATGCCGACCGTGGTAGGTTGAGATTGAACATACCGAGCGCTCCCTGAAGTCATTCGGAATGGTGAGATAGAACTTCGTTTCCGACTGGCCACAACCACAGTTGCCCGATTTGTGCTCGCACTGTGCACACATGAATGAACACCCACGAATCAGCTAGAACAAAAATGATTCCACGGCGATTTCCGCCGGTTGATTAACAGCGACGGACGGACTCCGATAAGAGATGAGTGAATATTTCGCTAATTAAGTTGATTACCTTCTCCATGAGAAAAATCCCCAGCCCAATCCCGCAGAAAACCCCAGTCGACCAGAGTCTAGAATGTCGGTGCAGATAGGCGGCGGAAAGCGGTGGAGGCGAAATCCAGTGCCGTTTGGAGCGCGACCTATGGCCGCCGCCAACAGCCGTCGAGCTTAGGGTGCAGAGTTGCGGAGGAATCCGCGGCGAGTGAGTGGGGATGAAGTGGGCGAGGGTTTTCTTTTCCTTTTGCATGTGTGAGTGAACACACACGGTTCGCAGAGGCGACGGAGATGAACCGTGTGCGATAGTAAATCACCGAGATTGAATGGGAATCCAAATTTCCTTTGTCTTTCATCCATGAGTTTTTTTTCTATGATGAACATAAACCCTGCTAATCACCGTGTTCAAATTTGACACTTTTCCGGGTTCATTTACAATATTTAGGGGATTATGTGCATTTTGTAGGCATTAATGCACGTAATTCAAATTTAAACAATTGGTGCATGAAAGGGTGCACAAGAACGGTCTGGAAAAACCATACTCGTGGTATTTAGTAATTTATCAAGCCTTTTACAAGGAATGGGCAGAGATTCAATGGAGTCAACCACAAACGCGTCATTTACTAGGTTATCAACTATAGAACAATGAAATATGTGCTTGAAAAACATCACGGCTGGCATGGTGCCATGGTATGGCCTCACCGTGCCCTGGTTAAAAGCTGAGAAGGTTTGATTTATGTCATCATGCACGCCCTTCATAAATCGAACCATCACCGAGGAAGTTCAATGCTTTCGAGAGGGAAATCACCAAGATTGAAGGGGAATCCAAATTTCTGTCCTAGTTTGTCTTTCAGTTTTTCTCCAACGATCAACATACCGCCTCAAATGAAACGTGTTCAAATTTGACATTTTTCCGAACTCATTTACCATATTTAGGGGATTGTGTGCATTTTTCGAGGCATTAATTATGCACATAATTCAAATTCGAACAATCGGTGCATGAAAAGGTGCACAAGAATGGTCTGGAAAACCATTCTCGTGCTATACAAAAATGAAACACGTGGTTGGAAAGCATGACGCCTGGTGTGGTGCCATGGTATGGCCTCACCATGCCCCTGGTAAAAATTGGAGAATGTTTTCCTTATGTCGTGATGCGCGCCTTTCATAAAATGAACCATCATCCGAGGAAGTTTCATGGTTTTGAGGGGGAAATCACCAAGATTGATGGGGGGTCCAAATTTCCTTTGTCCTTTGTCCACGAGTTTTTTTTCTATGATGAGCATACAACCTGCAAATCACCGTGTTCAAATTTGGCACTTTTCCGGGTTCATTTGCCATATTTAGGGGATTATGTGCATTTCCTAGGCATTAATGCGCATAATTCAAGTTCAAACAATCGATGCATGAAAGGGTCCACAAGAACGGCCTAGAAAACCATGCTCGTGCCATTTAGTAAATTCCCATGCCTTTACAAGGAATGGACAGATATTTTGACGAAATGTGTGGTAATAGTCCACCACAAATGTTTGTTTGTTGGGTTTTCAACTATAGAAAAAATGAAATAAATGCTTAAAAACATGACGCCTGGCATGGTGCCATGGTATGACCTCACCATGCCCTGGTAAAAATTTGAGAAGGTTTGGCTTATGTCATCATGCACGCCCTTCATAAATCGAACCATCACCGAGGAAGTTCCATGCTTTCGAGAGGGAAAATCCCCAAGATTGAAGGGGAATCCTAATTTCCATCCTAGTTTGTCATTCAGTTTTTTTCCAACGATCAACATACCGCCTCAAATGCAACATGTTCAAATTTGACATTTTCCCGGGCTCATTTACAATATTTAGGGGATTATGTGCATTTTCTAGGCATTAATGGACATAATTCAAATTCAATCAATCGGTGCATGAAAAGGTGCACAAGAACGGTCCGGAAAACCATGCTTGTGTTATTTAGCACATTCTCATGCCTTTTACAAGGAATGGGCACATATTTCAAGGAAATGTGTGGCAATAGTCAACCATAAACGCGTCGTTTACTCGGTTAACAACTATACAAAAAATGAAACACATGGTTGGAAAACATGACGCCTGGCTTGGTGCCATGGTATGGCCTCACCATGCCCTGGTAAAAATTGGAGAATGTTTTCCTTATGTCGTGATGCGCGCCTTTCATAAATCGAACCATCACCGAGGAAGTTTCATGGTTTCAAGGGGGGAATCACCAAGATTGAAGGGGGGTCCAAATTTCCTTTGTCCTTTGTCCACGAGTTTTTTCTACGATGAACATACAACATGCAAATCACCGTGTTCAAATTTGGCACTTTTTCGGGTTCATTTGCCATATTTAGGGGATTATGTGCATTTCCTAGGCATTAATGCACATAATTCAAGTTCAAACAATCGATGCATGAAAGGGTCCACAAGAACGGCCTAGAAAACCATGCTCGTGCCATTTAGTAGATTCTCATGCCTTTTACCAGGAATGGACAGATATTTCGATGAAATGTGTGGCAATAGTCAACCACAAATGTTTGCTTGTTGGGTTTTCAACTATAAAAAATGAAATAAATGCTTAAAAACATGACGTCTGGCATGGTGCCATGGTATGACCTCACCATGCCTTGGTAAAAATTTGAGAAGGTTTGGCTTATGTTGTCATGCACGCCCTTCATAAATCGAACCATCACCGAGGAAGTTCCATGCTTTCGAAAGGGAAATCCTCGAGATTGAAGGGGAATCCAAATTTTCTTTGTTCTTTGCCCTGGAGTTTTTTTCTACGACGAACATACACCCTGTAAATCACCGTGTTCAAATTTGGCATTTTTCCGAGCTCATTTACCATATTTAGGGGATTATGTGCATTTTCTAGGCATTTAGCGCATATAAATCCAATCCAGCTACAGGTGCATGGGTGTGATGTGAGGGATGTGGATTGTCGTTCGATCGCGGTGCATCCAATGGTGCACACGCGCGATCCGCGTGGCTGGGGTTCCGGCCAATCATAACGCAACATACAATAGGCTCAGTGCACACTGTTCCCGGAAGCGACGGAGATGAACCGTGTGCGATAATGAATGAGCAAAATTGTAAGGGAAGCCAAATTTCTGTTGTCGTTTGTGGTTGAGCCCTTGAATACCACCGCACTGTACAGCTGCCCGGCCCCTCCGTCCCAGAGCTCTCTCCAGGCGTCATCCATGGCACTGCGGCACACAGTAACTGGTAAGGAAGCGATGGCATCCCGCCGCGCCGCGTTCCTCGCCGCCCACGACTGTGCACATGGTAAGGAAGCGACGGCATCTTGCCGCGCCGAGTTCATCGCCGCCGGCAGCCAGACAGTTAGATGGGCGGACTTTGAGGCTGCCATGGCCGAATGGGTGGTGGATCTAGAGGCGGCCAAAGCCGCACAGAAGGAGCGGAAAAGGCAGAAAGCAGTCAAGAAAAGAGAGTCCCGCCGCCGCAAGAAAAAAGAGGCTGCACGCCGTGGTGAGGAGAGCTTGGCGGAGATCGAAGCATGGTGGGCTGCCGCCTATAAGGCCGGGAAGGAGAACGCCGATGTCTGGCCAGCATGCCCTGATGGCAGCATGTGAGAAGTAGTTTAAGTTTGTAGTGGTATTAGAGCAAATTACCAGTAGTACTTTAAGTTTGTAGTATTAACGTACAATGTCGGTAAGAGCATCCTTTGAGGGCTTTGAGCGTTGATTAGCATGTGTGCCCGTGTGCATTTTTTGCGTTAATCATTAGAAGATCACAAAACACACGGTTTCTATGTCGTACCCGTCTGCATTTTTTGCGTTAATGACCCATAAGTCAGTTACCTGTGCGATATTTCCTAATAAACCAGGCGTACCATTGACCAAAAAATTCAAGTAAACGTGTACATTTTTTTGGAGACGGGATTTGCCAACTTTCTTTTTTCTCACACACGAGTATTTTACGCGCTTCGTCTGCGTTGTGTGTTTCCCCCGCCCAAGTTTCAGATTTCGCACAGAAATTTTCATTAGGCACGCGATTTCAGAATTTATTCCTCCAACCACATCCCCTTCCCCTCAGTATCCCCCCTCCCTCACGCCTCCCCCTACCGGCATCTCAAACCGCCGCCGCCGCAACCACAGTTCCAACCACATCTACGTTCTGCTCGGATCCAGTCAGGTAACCCACCGATCTCTATCACGTCCCTAGCCTGATTGCTTAAATGGCGCGTGCGAAACATCCTCATGCCTCCAAATCCCCCCGCCAGGTGCTGATGGCGGTCCATGGCGCGATGGCTGCTGTGCGTGTTGACCCGAAGGAACACCTCGCCTCCACCGCCACCGCCGACATGGTGCAGGCTCTGGCCCAGATGAAGTCCCCCAGCGACTACCCCCCCAGGACTTAACAGGTAAGATCTGACCAGCTAAATCTTACCAATACCACTTGCAACGGCTATGATTTGTACGGTTGATGTATTAAGCATGTTTGTGCCTTCTTGATTTCAGTACTACACATTGTGTGATGTTCAAATATTACCGTGTCCAGCTCAATTTCACCAATACCAGCAACAAACTTACAATACATGACTCAGGATATCACTACAGATGCTGCCCATTTGCTATTTTTAGTGGATGCTAACCCTGTTGCACTTAACATGCCTGTCCATGTACTTACGCAGGGTCATAACGGCTGATGCTTTTGTTTGCGGTCGAGGTGAGCTGCATCCCATGTCTTACAGTATTTCACATCATTTGTGCAATTGCAGTTTAACTTCTACCCATTTACTAGTTGCCTGTAGGTACACATGTCAGTGGCACTGATCCACACTTCGACCCGGAGGAACAGCTCGCCTCCGCCGTCGCTGACTTTGGGCAAGCTCTGGCCAAGATGAAGTGCCCCAGCAACTACCTCTCAGGACTTACCAAGTATGTACTCACCAGTTCAATCTTACCAATACCAGTTGCAATTAATGGCTATGTTCTGTACGGTCGATGTATTAAGCATGTTCTAGTAAACATGCCTAACACATTTTTGCTACTGTCCCTGCCTTTTTATAGACATCTGGGCCATGCTCTGCTCTGGCAGCACCTGCCTTGTGATGTTTAACTATGCCAATTGCATTTTTATCAGTACCGGTTTCAATGTCTATTAAGCCTGTTGCAATTAACAGTTGAATGCATTTTTAAACAGTTGCATTTCAATGGCTACAAACTTACAAAACATGACTTAGGATGTTGTTAAGCCTGTTGCAATTAACAGTTGTATCCATTTTTTAATCTGTCCATTTGCTACTATGCTACTCTCCGCATTGAAGATATACCAGAGATGCTACCCCATTTGCTATTTTTGGTGGATGCTAACCCTGTTGTACTTAACATGCTTGTCCATGTACTTACGCAGGGTCATAACGGCCGATGTTGTTGTTTGCCGTCAAGGTTAGCTACATCCCATGTCTTACAGTATTTCACATCATTTGTGCAATTGCAGTTTAACTTCTACCATTTACTGGTTGCATGTAGGTACACATGTCAATGGCACTGATCCATGCTTCGACTCGGAGGAACAGCTCGCCTCCGGCGCCGCTGACTTTGGGCGGGCTCTGGCCAAGATGAAGTGCCCTAGCAACTACCTCTCAGGACTTACCAAGTATGTACCCACCAGTTCAATCTTACCAATACCAGTTACAATTAATGGCTATGTTTTGTACTATCGATGTATTAAGCAGGTTGTAGTAAACATGCCTAACACGTTTGAGCTATTTTCCCTACCTTTTTATAGACAACTGGGCCATTATCTGCTCTAGCAGCACCTGCCCTGTGATGTTTAACTATGCCAATTGCATTTTTATCAGTACCGGTTTCAATGGCCATTAAGCCTGTTGCAATTAACAGTTGTATCCATTTTTAAAGAGTTGTATTTCACTGGCTACAAACTTACAAAACATGAATTAGGATGTTGTTAAGCCTGTTGCAATTAACAGTTGTATCCATTTTTTAATCCGTCCCTTTGCTACCGTGCTACTCTTTCGAAATGAAGATATCACTACAGATGCTGCCGTTTTATTACCATTTGCTATTTTTGGTGGATGTTAACCCTGTTGTAGTTAACATTGGCTTTCCATCTACTTACACAGGGCTATGCTACCTCTTGAGCATGCGTCGGTTTTCCCTTGAAGAGGAAAGGGTGATGCAGCAAAGTAGCATAAGTATTTCCCTCAGTTTTTTAGAACCAAGGTATCAATCCAGTAGGAGGCCACACGCAAGTCCCTCGTACCTACACAAACAAATAAGATACTTGCAACCAACGCGATAAAGGGGTTGTCAATCCCTTCACGACCACTTGCAAAAGTGAGATCTGATAGAGATGATAAGATAATATTTTTGGTATTTTTATGATAAAGATTGAAAGTAAAGATTGCAAAGTAAAAATAGATTGGAAACTTATATAATGGAAAATAGACCCGGGGGGCATAGGTTTCACTAGTGGCTTCTCTCAAGATAGCATAGTGTTGGCATTCTGGGAACGGGGGTCCCCAGACTTGCCTGCATGCGGCCCACAGCGTAGCTAAGCCAGCAGGCCGTACGGCCCATCTTCATCAACAAGGCATCCAAGACCCTCGTGAGGGTCCGAGCCTCACGAGGCGGACGACGCAAGACCTCTGGAGTGGCCTAGCCAGGCAGGCTCACGAGGAGCGGAGATATCAAGGCAGGGCAAACCTCACGAGGCTCTCATGACGTGAGCCATGACGAACGACACCAGGCGGGCGCCAGCGCGCGCAGCGTCCTTATTTCCTCTTTGGTGCTAAGGAGGTCAGCGCAGGCGAAGAGTACCGAGGCATGAGGCAAAGGTTGCTATATTGGTGCAACGAGACCAAGACCAGGAGGACGGCAAGACGGAGGTCATCGTGGAGCCCAAGACGGCGTCACCACCAGAGCTTTTCGCAGGCGAAGACCGCTTTTGTCAGGATAGCTTGTACTAGCTGTCCCCCTTCAAATTTGCCCGCCGTTGTTGGCTCCCTTTCCCGCTCGATATTTGGGAAGAGGACCAGGGCCTATATAAGTAGAGATAGCCACCATAGTAGGGGGTCTCATCTCATCTTAGCTTGATCCAACCCGATCGAGAGCCTAGCCACAAGGACACCTCAACCTCAGGAGGCTGTTCTTCCCTTGTATTGTTCATCATCAGCCCTAGAGGCAATCCACCACCACCACACTGGAGTAGGGTATTACACCACAGCGGTGGCCCGAACCAGTATAAACCTCGTGTCTTTCTGTGTTGCGAGTTCATCGAGTTCGTCCACGAGATCTTAGCGAGCTAGGGCGTAGATCGGTAGGAGGGAAAGACTTCGCGCGCACCCCAGTGTTCGAGCCTTAAGGGTTTCCCGGAACCCCACTTCCGACATTTGGCGCGCCAGGTAGGGGTGCGCCGGATCTCCTCTCCACCAACCTGCGTCCCGTGCCGCCGCACTTCACTCCCATGGCGGGTGCCCCGCCACCCACCTCTGCGACCTACGTCGACAGCGGGGCATCTGGGTACCGAGCCCTGGCCCCCGCCCTGCGCCGGGTGCGGTGGCCGACCAAGTTCAAGCCAGAGATGCCGCCGCGTTACGACGGCGCGGCAGACCCGACGCCGTTCCTGCTGGCGTACGAGGAGGCTGTCCTCAAAGCCGGAGGCGACGACAAGATCATGGCCAACTGGTTCCCCATGGCCCTTGCCGGCGAGCTGCGCGCCTGGCTGCTCAACCTCCCGGGATCCACGGTGGCTTCCCGGGGGAACTCCGCAACCTCTTCATTGATCGCTACGTGGTGCCAGCGCACCATGCGGTCGCGGCCCTGCTGGGCGGCTCTCAAGCACCGCCTTCAGATTGCCACGTCAAACCGTTCCTCTGTCAAATCGGGGCCGCCTCCAAGCGCCCGGGGGCTCCGCCAGGTTGGGCTGCCCCAGAAGCCGACCTCACCTTCGGCTCAGAAGACCACCCCGACTCCACCGCCGGCTCCAGCATGCTCCCAATGCTCTGCACGCCCACCATCTGCAACGTGGCCGTCACCAAGACCCTCATCAACGGCGGTGCCGGCCTCAACTTGCTCTCCGTAGAAGCCTTCAGCCTTCTCCACGTGCCGCTCAAGCGGCTCAACCTCAGCAAGCCCTTTTCGGGAGTGGGTGGTGGAGCTGCCCACTCTCTGGGGAAGATCTGCCTCCCTGTTACCTTCAGCACACGCGACAACTACCGCACTGAGCTGGTGGACTTCGACATCGCCCGCATCGGTCTCCCGTACAACGCCATCCTTGGGTACCCAGCTCTTGCTCAGTTCATGGCGGCGACCCATCCGGCCTACAACCTCATGAAGATGCCAGGAAGCAAGGGCGTCCTCAGCATCAAGGGGGACACTAAAGAGGCCGTGACGGCGCTCAGGCTCGCCTTTAAGACCGCGGCAGCAGCACAGCCGGCCGGCGCCGGTACCCACGAGGCCAAGGAGGCCGCGCCTACCAAGAAGAAGCAGATGTTCACCCAAGACAAGGCGGAAACCAAGCAGGTGCCGGTCAACGAGGACGGGTCTTCGGGGGCCACATTCACCATAGGAGCCGGCCTTGACCCGGGACAAGGAGAAGCCTTGGTGAGGTTCTTGCGCGCGAACAAGGAGATATTCGCGTGGGAGCCCAATCAGCTGGTAGGGGTCCCGAGAGAGGTGATCCAGCATCATCTAAGGGTATGCCCCAACATACGCCCCGTGAAACAGCAAGCCAGACGGCAGTGCACTGAGAAGCAGGCCTTCATCATCCAAGAGACACGCAAGCTGGAGGCGGCAGGCGCCATTCGGGAAGTTCGATATCCCGAATGGCTGGCAAACCCTGTCATAGTGCCAAAGAAAGGCGGGAAGGAGCGGATGTGCGTCGACTTCACCAACCTTAACAAAGCCTACCCCCAAGATCCATTCCCGCTCCCGCGCATCAACCAGATTGTCGACTCCACCGCCGAGTGCGACTTGCTGTGCTTCCTGGACGCGTTCTCAGGGTATCATTAGATCAAGATGGCGGTGGAAGATGTGGAGAAGACAGCTTTCCTAACACCATGCAGGGTGTACTGCTACACCTGCATGCCCTTCGGGCTGCGCAACGCAGGCGCCACCTTCCAGCGGTTGATGCACATCGCCCTGGGGCGGCAGCTCGGGAGGAACACAGAGGCCTACGTCGACGACATAGTGGTAAAGTCTCGCGAGGCGAGGTCATTGATTCAAGATTTGGAGGAAACCTTCGAGAGCCTGCGCCGGGTGAACTTGAGGCTTAACCCGGAGAAGTGCGTGTTCGGTGTCCCCTCCGGCAAGCTGCTGGGATTCCTCGTGTCCCACAGGGGGATCGAGGCGAACCCTGAGAAGATCAAGGCCATCGAGGACATGAGCCCGCCACAGACCCTCAAAGAGTTGCAAAAGCTAGCGGGGCGGGTGACCGCATTAGGGCATTTCATCTCCAAGCTGGGAGAGCACGCCTTACCCTTCTTCAAGCTCATGAAGAAGAAAGGCCCGTTCGAATGGACCCCGGAGGCCGATCAGGCCTTCCAAGACCTCAAGAAATACCTTACCAGCCCCCCGGTGATGGTGGCACCACGACCTCTTGAGCCTCTGGTACTCTACCTTGCCGCCACCCCATACTGTGCCAGCGCAGCACTGGTGGCGGTCAGGGAGGAGCGCCAAGCCAAGGGCGCGCCGCGCCAAGCCGGAGCAGAAGTGGCGCAGGGTCAGGAGGACGCAGCAAAGGCATCAGCTGGGGAAGACAAAGCTCGGCAGGACAACGTCGCAGAAGCTCCTGAGGACAGCCAAGTCTCGAGAAACCCTCCACCTCAGGAGATGCACCAATCTCCGCAGGACCCCAGCCTTGATAGTGCGCCAGCCCACGTCGAGCACCGGGTGTACTTCGTCAGCACCGTGCTGAGAGACGCAAGGGTGCGCTACCCCATGCCTCAGAAGCTCCTGCTCGCACTCTTGGTGGCCTCGCGCAAGCTGCGACAATACTTCCAGGGGCACCCGATCAAGGTCGTCTCAGCTTGCCCATTGGAGAGGGTACTCAAGAGCCCAAACTCGGCTGGAAGGGTCGCTGAGTGGAATATCGAGCTGCAAGCATTCTAGTTAGAGTTCAGCACTACCAGGGTCATCAAGGGAGCTGCGCTCGCCGACTTTGTGGCAGAATGGACGAATGCCCCGACACTTGAGGAAGGGGAGGACCGATCCACCTCCCCAGGGAGCGAGGCTCCGGACGGCTGGGTCATGTATTTCGACGGCGCTTTCGTGCACCAGGGCGCGGGAGCCGGAGCGGTGCTCATCTCGCCTACCCAGGACAAGCTCTACTATGTCGTGCAACTCTGCTTCCAGCACGGCAAGAAGGTCTCCAACAATATCGCAGAATATGAAGGCCTCATAGCTAGCCTGAAGGCTGCGGCAGCTCCAGGGGTGAAGCGCCTTACCGTCAGAGGCGACTCGCAACTCCTTGTCAACTTCTCCAACAAGGTGTACGAGCCGAAGGATGAGCACATGGAGGCCTACCTCACGGAAGTACGCAAGATGGAAAAGCAGTTCTCAGGTCTCGACCTGCAACACGTGCCCCGGGGCACCAACAAAGAAGCCGACGACATCGCCAGGAGAGCATCCAAGCGGCTACCACAAGAGCTTGGTGTCTTTGAGGAGCGGCTCTTCAAGCCATCAGCTACGCCACCCCTTTCAAGCACTACTCAGCCTCAGGAGGAGCTCCCACAGCTTCCGGTCATGGGAGCCCCGGCCTGTGGCCCGACCTCAGGACCTCGGCTGCTCTTGGTGCTCGTGCCCCAGGAGGAATGCTGGACTAAGGAATTCAAGGAGTACCTGACACACGGGGCGCTACCGGAGAAGGAAGATGACGCGGAGCGCGTGGCCCGGCAAGCCACGGCATACTGCATTCAAGACGGCGAGTTGTACAGGAAACGGCCGAATGATGTCATGTTGCGCTGCATCTCCAGCGATCAAGGAAGGGACCTGCTGATTGACATACACGGCGGGGACTGCGGGCATCACTCGTCGTCACGGACCCTCGTCGGCAAGGTGTTCCACAGTGGATTCTATTGGCCTACAGCGCTCAACGACGCAGCCGAGCTAGTGAAGTTCTGCGAAGCTTGCCAATTCCATGCCAAGCAAATCCATCAGCCTGCTAAGGGCCTCCAAACCATCCCTCTCACATGGCCGTTCGCAGTCTGGGGCTGGACATCTTAGGCCCGTTCCCACAGGCGCCAGGGGGCTATCGCTATCTCTATGTCGCCATCGACAAGTTCACCAAGTGGGCGGAAGTGGAAGTCGTCCGTACCATCCCGGCCGGCTCTGCCGTCAAGTTCATACAGGGACTCGTGAGCCGCTTTGGGGTCCCCAACCGCATCATCACAGATAACGACTCACAGTTTACTAGTAACCTCTTCAAAACCTACTGTGCTAACCTTGGAACGCAGATCTGCTACGCTTCGGTGGCCCACCCCAGGAGCAATGGTCAGGCTGAGCGCACCAACGCAAAGGTCCTGAGGGGCCTCAAGACCAGGACCTTCAAGAAGAAGCTGGAGGCCTGCGGCAGGGGCTAGCACGACGAGCTCCAGTCCGTGTTGTGGTCCATCCGCACCACCGCTACCAAGCCAACGGGCGAGACTCTGTTCTTCCTCGTCTACGGAGCCGAAGCAGTCCTCCCTCACGAGGTCAAGCATCTCTCCGCGCGGGTCTTGGCGTTCGATGAAACGCAGCAGGGCGCCATGCGGGGGATGGATCTCGTGCTGGGGGAGGAACGTCATCGCGAAGCTGCATTAAGGGCGGCAAGGTACCAGCAAGCGCTGCGGTGTTACCACTGCCGCAACATTCGCTCCAGGACGCTCGAGACGGGTGACCTGGTCCTGAGGCGGGTCCTCTCCAGTGAAGGGTTGCACAAGCTTTCACCCATGTGGGAGGGCCCGTTCAGGGTCGTCCACATCTCCAGGCCTGGCGCCGTGCGCCTGGAGACGCAAGAAGGGACACCTATCCAAAACGCGTGGAACATCCAGCACCTCCGGAAGTTCTACCCATGAAGCGAGGCCCGGAGCCTATGAAGCAAGGCCCAGAGCCTATGAAGAAAGGCCCAGAGCCTGTGAAGAAGGCCCGGTGCCTGTGAAGAATCGCCGCCCGTGACACTCTCACGTAATAATGAGTTGGGGATGTACACGCCCCGGAGTCTTAGGAGCGCCGGCATCAGGCCCTGCGGCTCCCGCCCACGCCTAGTGGCAGCACTTAGCTCCGCGCTGGTGAGAAGACTTGAAGACTAGATTAGGTGCCGGACGCGGCTTTTCATTTGCTTTCCGTAGTTGGCTCGCTTTTCCTTAATCGAAGTTGCTCTTGGTGTTCATTGCTGATTTGATTCCCTAGCCTTTTACTGCATTTTTCGGCTCTGGTTTGCTTGTGTTCTCTCTCTCGCATACCTCGTGAGGGGGCTAGGCAGGTGCCCTCGCGAGCATTTTTCTTCTCTCTGCCTTCTCGCGAGCCACCCTCATTCAAGCCTGAAAGCTAGCGCATCTCTCCTAATCCGTGCCCCTCGGGCACCGCGATACAAAGCGCCAAGTCGAGGCTTGGGTGGACGGCAAATCCTCTAGCGCACCCCCTAACGAATTTTTTGCAGTTTGTGAGAAAACGCAGACACCTCGTGAGGGAAAGGGCGTCCCAAACGCACCAGGTTAAGTTACCTTTGCACAAAATAACAACACGGCATGGGAATAACACGCACAGTGCAATAACCAAAGAACCACAGTTTGATACACGCCCATCTGGGCCCATACTGGTTTCGTTTTCTGATGCAGGAAAAAAAAGAGCTAAACAAAGCGGTGTGCAGCAATCCGCGGAGGCAGGCCCTTAGCGATGCCCCGAGCCTAGCCAGACCCCTCCTCACGCTTCACGGAGGCGCGGCGACGAGATGACCCGCTGCCTCCTTCGAAGCGGGCGCGGTGGCGCGGTGGCTGGTCGTAGCCACCGCTGCTGGAGCTGTCGCCGGAGCAAGAGCCGCCGTAGCTGGAAGAGATGCGGTCGCCGCTGAGGGCAGGCTCGCCCTCGTCCTCGTTGCGACCGCCACCAACGCCGAGCACCTCCTCACCGTCGTTCGTCTCGGGGCAGCACCCGACGCGGCGACCATCTTCCCCAAACACCCTCACATAGAGGGTCGCTCCACCGTCGTACTTGAAGTGGAGCGTGCACTGCCTGCCCAGGCCGCGTGCGCGGGCGAACGTCTGCCAGCCGCGGGCCAGGGCTATGTTGCCTGCGGCGGAAGTCTCGACCGCGACCCAAGAGGCCTTGCTGCAGCAACCATCTGCCTGCAACCAGAGCCCACCTGGACCAGGGGCCGGTAGTTCATCAACAAAGAAGCGCGGAAGCTGGAGCCAGTTGTCGGTCGGGTTCTCCGACCAGACGACAAACTCCAGCGACACCTCCGCTGAATGGAAGCGCGGGCGGGGAGGCCGCGCCACCATTGCGCGCTTCCCCTCGTCAGCTGGACCGCCATGGTTGGGACGATCCCCTCCGCGTGCCGCGGCGCCGCCTCGACGATGGGACACGGCGGGGGTCGCGGCGTGCTTGCGCGGACGGTCGCGACCGCGCTTGGGCGCCGGGGAACCGGGGCCCTCGCGAGGGGCCTTCCCCTTCTCGGCGGCAGAGAACTTTCGTCGTGACGCCATCGGTGGCACTGCAAGCAATGGAGCAAAGAGGAAGAAGCAAGCAAGCGAGGAAGAGATGGGCGATGGGGGCTCCGCCCCCCTCCCCATTTATAGCGGAAGAAGGCCAACCGGCGTCTCCCACGATTGCAGGTAATGATGGTTTTCCTTGCATGTCGCAGGGACTTGTCAAGTCGTGCAGTTGTCGAGGCAGCGTGGGGAAGCGAAGACGCCCACGTCCAATCAACCGCCACGCGTCAACTGAGGCCGCAGGCTTTTGGGGCCCGCGGTGCTCCGAACTTGACCCATGGCTTCATCGCGAAGCCAAGCCCGAGCGCACCTTGGGCCCGGGGGCTACTATCGGCGTTCTGGGAACGGGGGTCCCCAGACTTGCCTGCCTGCGGCCCGCAGCGTAGCTAAGCCAGTAGGCCGTGCGGCCCATCTTCATCAATAAGGCATCCAAGACCCTCGTGAGGGTCCGAGCCTCGCGAGGCAGACGACGCAAGACCTCCTCTGGAGGGGCCTAGCCAGGCAGGCTCACGAGGAGCGGAGATATCAAGGCAGGGCAAACCTCACGAGGCTCTCGTGACGTGAGCCATGACGAACGACACCAGGCAGGCGCCAGCGCGCGCAACGTCCTTATTTCCTCTTTGGTGCTAAGGAGGCTAGCGCAGGCGAAGAGTACCGAGGCATGAGGCAAATGTTGCTATATTGGTGCAACGAGACCAAGACCAGGAGGACGGCAAGACGGAGGTCATCGTGGAGCCCAAGACGGCGTCACCACCAGAGCTTTTCGCAGGCGAAGACCGCTTTTGTCAGGATAGCTTGTACTAGTTGTCCCCCTTCAAATTTGCCGCCGTTGTTGGCTCCCTTCCCGCTCGATATTTGGGAAGAGGACCAGGGCATATATAAGTAGATCTAGCCACCATAGTAGGGGGATCTCATCTCATCTTAGCTTGATCCAACCCGATCGAGAGCCTAGCCACAAGAACACCTCAACCTCACGAGGCTGTTCTTTCCTTGTATTGTTCATCATCAGCCCTAGAGGCAATCCACCACCACCACACTGGAGTAGGGTATTACACCACAACGGTGGCCTGAACCAGTATAAACCTCGTGTCTTTCTATGTTGCGAGTTCGTCGAGTTCGTCCGCGAGATCTTAGCGAGCTAGGGCGTAGATCGGTAGGAGGGAAAGACTTCGCGCGCACCCCAGTGTTCGAACCTTAAGGGTTTGCCGGAACCCCACATCCGACACATAGGTATTATGGTGGGTGAACAAATTAGTGTCGAGTATTGA
This sequence comes from Aegilops tauschii subsp. strangulata, assembly GCF_002575655.3. NCBI lineage: Eukaryota > Viridiplantae > Streptophyta > Magnoliopsida > Poales > Poaceae > Aegilops > Aegilops tauschii. The sequence continues at coordinate 77,135,825 of NC_053037.3, forward strand.
TAGAAAAGTGCATAATTATGAGAATATCTAGGCAAGATCATGTATATAGGTATCACATCCGCAACAAGTAGACCGACTCCTGCCTGCATCTACTACTATTACTCCACATATCGACCGCTATCCAGCATGCATCTAGAGTATTAAGTTCATAAGAACAGAGTAACACATTATGCAAGATGACATGATGTAGAGGGATAAACTCAAGCAATATGATATAAACCCCATCTTTTTATCCTCGATGGCAACAATACAATACGTGTCGTTTCCCCTACTCTCACTGGGATCGAGCAACGCAAGATTGAACCCAAAGCTAAGCACTTCTCCCATTGCAAGAAAGATCAATCTAGTAGGCCAAACCAAACTGATAATTCGAAGAGACTTGCAAAGATAACCAATCATACATAAAAGAATTTAGAGAAGATTCAAATATTGTTCATAGATAATCTTCATCATAAACCCACAATTCATCGGATCTCGACAAACACACCGCAAAAATAGTTACATCGAATAGATCTCCAAGAAGATCGAGGAGAACTTTGTATTGAGATCCAAAGAGAGAGAAGAAACCATCTAGCTAAGAACTATGGACCCGAAGGTCTGTGGTAAACTACTCACACATCATCGGAGAGGCTATGGTGTTCATGTAGAAGCCCTCTGTGATCGATTCCACCTCCGGCGGAGCGCCGGGAAAGGCCCCAAGATGGGATCTCACGGGTACAGAAGGTTGCGGCGGTGGAAATAGGGTTTTGTGGTGCTCTTCGATGGTTTCGGGGTACATGGGTATATATAGGAGGAGAAGTAGGTCGGTGGAGCTGCGAGAGGCCCACGAGGGGCCCACGAGGTTAGTCCCAAAAATAATATAAAAGTGTATAATAAAGCCCATTAAACAACCAAAACAATATATATATATAATAGCATGGAGCAATCAAAAATTATAGATATGTTGGAGACGTATCAAGCATCCCCAAGCTTAATTCCTGCTCGTCCTCGAGTAGGTAAATGATAAAAACAGAATTTTTGATGTGGAATGCTACCTAACATATTTCTCAATGTAATTTTCTTTATTCTGGCATGAATGTTCAGATCCGAAAGATTCAAGATAAAGTCTAATATTGACATAAAAATAATAATACTTCAAGCATACTAACCAAGCAATTATGTCTTCTCAAAATAACATAGCCAAAGAAAGCTCATCCCTTCAAAATCATATAGTTCGGCCATGCTTCATTTTCGTCACACAAGATGCTCTCATCTTGCACAACCCGGTTGACAAGCCAAGCAATTGTTTCATACTTTAGTAATCTCAAATTGTTTTGAACTTTCACGCAATACATGTGCGTGAGCCATGGACATAGCACTATGGGCGGAATAGAGTATAATGATGGGGGTTGTGTGGAGAAGACAAAAAAGGAGAAAGTCTCACATTGACGCGGCTAATCAATGGGCTAGGGAGATGCCCATCAATTGATGTCAATGCAAGGAGTAGGGATTGCCATGCAACGGATGCACTAGAGCTATAAATGTATGAAAGCTCAACAAAAGAAACTAAGTGGGTGTGCATCCAACTTGCTTGCTCACGAAGACCTAGGGCATTTGAGGAAGCCCATTGTTGGAATATACAAGCCAAGTTCTATAATGAAAAATTCCCACTAGTATATGAAAGTGACAAAACAAGAGACTCACCATCATAAAGATCATGGTGCTACTTTGAAGCACAAGTGTGGAAAAAGGATAGTAGCATTGTCCCTTTTTATTTCTCTTCTTTTTCTTCTTTTTTTGGGCCTTCTCTTTTTTTGGCCTTTCTATTTGGGGGGGGGGGGGGGGGGGACAATGCTCTATTAATGATGATCATCACACTTCTATTTATTTACAACTCGATGATTACAACTCGATACTAGAACAAAATGTGACTCTATATGAATGCCTCCGGCGGTGTACCGGGAAGGGCAATGAATCAAGAGTGACATGTATGAAATAATATGGATGGTGGATTTGCCACAAATACGATGTCAACTAGATGATCATGCAAGGCAATATGACAATGATGAAGCGTGTCATAATAAACGGAACAGTGGAAAGTTGCATGGCAATATATCTCGGAATGCCTATGGAAATGCCATAATAGGTAGGTATGGTGGCTGTTTTGAGGAAGATATAAGGAGGTTTATGTGTGATAGAGCGTATCGTATCACGGGGTTTGGATGCACCGGCGAAGTTTGCACCAACTCTCAAGGTGAGAAAGGGCAATGCACGGTACCGAAGAGGCTAGCAATGATGGAAGGTTGAGAGTGTGTATAATCCATGGACTCAACATTAGTCATAAAGAACTCACATACTTATTGCAAAAATCTACAAGTCATCAAAAACCAAGCACTACGCGCATGCTCCTAGGGGGATAGATTGGTAGGAAAAGACCATCGCTCGTCCCCGACTGCCACTCATAAGGAAGACAATCAAAGAACACCTCATGTTTCAAATTTGTTACACAACATTTACCATACGTGCATGCTACAGGACTTGCAAACTTCAACACAAGTATTTCTCAATTTCACAACTACTCAACTAGCACAACCTTAATATCACTATCTCCATATCTCAAAACAATCATCAAGTATCAAACTTCTCTTAGTATTCAATGCACTTATGCGAAAGTTTTTATTATATCCAACTTGGATGCCTATCATATTAGGACTAATTTTATAGCCAAAGCAAAGTACCATGCTGTTATAAAGGACTCTCAAAATGATATAAGTGAAGCATGAGGGATCAATAATTTCTATAAAATAAAACCACCACCGTGCTCTAAAAGATATAAGTGAAGCACTAGAGCAAAATTGTTTAGCTCAAAAGATATAAGTGAAGCACATAGAGTATTCTAATAAATTCCGATTAATGTGTGTCTCTCCCAAAAGATGTGTACAGCAAGGATGATTGTGGTGAACTAAAAAGCAAAGACTCAAACCATACAAGACGCTCCAAGCAAAACACATATCATGTGGTGAATAAAAATATAGCTCCAAGTAAAGTTACCGATGGACGAAGACAAAAGAGGGGATGCCTTCCGGGGCATCCCCAAGCTTAGGCTTTTTGGTTGTCCTTGGATTTTACCTTGGGGTGCCTTGGGCATCCCCAAGCTTAGGCTCTTTCCACTCGTTGTTCCATAATCCATCAAATCTTTACCCAAAACTTGAAAACTTCACAACACAAAACTTAACAGAAAATCTCGTGAGCTCCGTTAGCGAAAGAAAACAAAACACCACTTCAAGGTACTGTAATGAACTCATTATTTATTTATATTGGTGTTAAACCTACTGTATTCAAACTTCTCTATGGTTCATACCCTCCGATACTAGCCATAGATTCATCAAAATAAGCAAACAACACACGAAAAACAGAATCTATCAGAAACAGAACAGTCTGTAGTAATCTGTATCAAACGTATACTTCTGTAACTCAAAAAATTCTAAAATAAATTTCTGGACGTGAGGAATTTGTCTATTAATCATTTTCAAAAAGAATCAACTAAATATCACTCCCCAGTAAAACGTTGTAGCTAATCTCGTGAGCGCTAAAGTTTCTGTTTTTTACAGCAAGATCATAAAGACTTCACCCAAGTCTTCCCAAAGGTTCTACTTGGCACAAATACTAACTAAAACATAAAACCACATCTAAACAGAATCTAGATGAATTATTTATTACTAAACATAACCAAAAATCAAGAAACAAAAATAAAATTGGGTTGCCTCCCAACAAGCGCTATCGTTTAACGCCCCTAGCTAGGCATCGATGATTTTAATGATGCTCACATGAAAGATAGTAATTGAAACACAAAGAGAGCATCATAAAACATGTGAGAATCACATCTAAGTCTAACATACTTACTATGCATAGGCATTTTATAGGAAAACAAATTATCATAGCAAGCAAAAACTACCATATGCAAGGAAGTGGAAAGAAACAACAACAATCTCAACATAACGAGAGGTGATTTAGTAACATGAAAATTTCTACAACCATATTTTCCTCTCTCATAATAATTACATGTAGTATCATAAGCAAATTCAACAATATAGCTATCACAAAACATATTCTTAACATGATCCACATATATGCAAAGTTGACACTCTTCCAAAATAGTGGGATTAATATTAACTAAAGTCACGACCTCTCCAAACCCACTTTTATCAAAAAATTCATAAGATTGAACATTCTCCAAATATGTGGGATCTAAAGTTGCCACTCTTCCAAACCCACTTTCAATATTATTGCAAACATTATTATCAATATCATATTAATCATGAGGCTTAAATAAATTTTCAAGATCATAAGAAGAATCACCCCAATCATGATCATTGCAACAAGTAGTAGACATAGCAAAACTAGGATCCCCAAGCTTAGGGTTTTGCATATTATTAGCACAATTGACAACAAGAGAATTTATAATAAAATCATTACAATCATGCTTTTCATCGAAGGAATTATCAAGTATGGGTGCAATAGCAACGATCTCATGTTTAACATAAGGAACTGTAGCAAATTCATCTTCATAAATATTGGCATTATGGCCACAAGAATAGCAATATTTCAATCAAATCATCGGAATCATAATTATCTTTAGATTCATGCATATCATTATTTTCTTCAGAAGCAACGGTCATTCTTTCAATAAATTCTTTGACATAGACATTATGAGCATAGTTTTCATAGCAATATTTAAGTATGTTAAAATTTTCAGATTCGTAGAGAGTAATATCATACTTTTCAATCAAAGAAGCAACTTCATAAGCACCCTTAAAAGCAACAAATTCTTCAATTTGTTCGATATCGTAGTAACTATAAATACCCTTTGCATAAGAAGATAAGATTTCATTATCATTAAACTCACATAGGTAGGGAAGGTGTTTTTCAGGGTTCTTAGAGCAACAAGTAAAATCACAAATTTCACAAAGATTCCAAGCATAACATAGCAATCTGTTTATTTGATCCCATAAGAGTCTCCCTTTTTCAGACAAACGGTGACGCACAAAATGAGCATTCTCATCTAAAGATTTCCCATCAACTAGGCTAGTTGGGGTTTCAGCACGAGCGCATAAGGATCAAAGATGATCCAAGTAGAACACTTTAAGTGGATCCATATCAATAGATTTTCAGCAAGCGAAGATGCAAGCATATAGATGGCACATGGCAACACGAGCAAACAAAGGGACGAACGGAAGAAGGGCGAATAAAACGGAAAAGGTGAAGTGGGGGAGAGGAAGAGAGGCAAATGGCAAATAATGTAATGCGAGGGATAAGAGTTTGTGATGGGTATTTGGTATATCTTGACTTCAGCGTAGACTCCCCAGCAACGGCGCCAGAAATCCTTCTTGCTACCTCTTGAGCATGCGTTGGTTTTCCCTTGAAGAGGAAAGGGTGATGCAGCAAAGTAGCGTAAGTATTTCCCTCAGTTTTTGAGAACCAAGGTATCAATCCAGTAGGAGGCCACACGCAAGTCACTCGTACCTACACAAACAAATAAGAACCTTGCAACCAATGCGATAAAGGGGTTGTCAATCCCTTCACGGCCACTTGCCAAAGTGAGATCTGATAGAGATGATAAGATAATATTTTTGGTATTTTTATGATAAAGATTGAAAGTATAGATTGCAAAGTAAAAATAGATTGGAAACTTATATGATGGAAAGTAGACCCGGGGGGCATAGGTTTCACTAGTGGCTTCTCTCAAGATAGAATAAGTATTACGGTGGGTGAACAAATTGCTGTCAAGCAATTGATAGAAAAGTGCATAATTATGAGAATACCTAGGCATGATCATGTATATAGGCATCACGCCCGCAAAAAGTAGATCGACTCCTACCTGCATCTACTACTATTACTCCACCCATCGACCGCTATCCAGCATGCATCTAGAGTATTAAGTTCATAAGAACAGAGTAACGCATTAGGCAAGATGACATGATGTAGAGGGATAAACTCAAGCAATATGATATAAACCCCATCTTTTTATCCTCGATGGCAACAATACAATACGTGTCGTTTCCCCTACTGTCACTGGGATCGAGCAATGCAAGATTGAACCCAAAGCTAAGCACTTCTCCCATTGCAATAAAGATCAATCTAGTAGGCCAAACCAAGCTGATAATTCAAAGAGACTTGCAAATATTGTTCATAGATAATCTTGATCATAAACCCACAATTCATCGGATCTCGACAAACACGCCACAAAAGAGTTACATCGAATAGATCTCCAAGAAGATCAAGGAGAACTTTTATTGAGATCCAAAGAGAGAGAAGAAGCCATCTAGCTAATAACTATGGACCCGAAGGTCTATGGTAAACTACTCACACATCATCGGAGAGGCTATGGTGTTGATGTAGAAGCCCTCCGTGATCGATTCCTCCTCCGGCGGAGCGCCGGGAAAGGCCCCAAGATGGGATCTCACGGGTACAAAAGGTTGCGGTGGTGGAAATAGGGTTTCCGTGGTGCTCCTCGATGGTTTCGGGGTACATGGGTATATATAGGAGGAAGAAGTAGGTCAGTGGAGCTGCGAGGGGCCCACGAGGGTGGGGGCGCGCCTCCCTGCCTCGTGGCCTCCTTGTTGATTTCTTGACGTCCACTCAAGTCCTCTAGATCACGTTTGTTCCAAAAATCACGGTCCCGAAGGTTTCATTCCGTTTGGTATTCCTTTTCTGCGAAACACTGAAATAGGCAAAAAAAACAGCAATTTGCACTGGGCCTTGGGTTAATAGGTTAGTCCCAAAAATAATATAAAAGTGTATAATAAAGCCCATTAAACATCCAAAACAGAATATATAATAGCATGGAACAATCAAAAATTATAGATACGTTGGAGACGTATCAGGCTACGATGGGCGATGCTGTTGTTTGCCGTTGAGGTTAGCTGCATCCCATGTCTTATACACCATCTATTCCTAAATATAAGTATTTTTAGAGATTCCAATATAGACTACATAAGGAGCAAAATGAGTGAATCTAGATTCTAATCTAAACTATATCTATAATTCTATATACATCCATATGTAGTTCATATTGAAATCTCAAAAAATAATACTTGTACTTAGGAACATAGGTAGTTTATTTTACATCATTTGTGCAATCTCAGTTTAGCTTCTAACATTTACTGCTTGCTCGTAGGTACATATATGAGGGGTACTGATCCATGCTTCGATACCTTTTGCGTATGGGGCAATGAGAAATTCATGAACAAGCGTCAAGTGAGGAAACTAAGAAAGATTGTTAGGCGAAAGAAACGGTTGATTGGAATTAAGCTCTTTATTTACACTTTGTCGAAGACAACAGTGAACTTTAGGATGGTAAGTAATGTGTTGCATTTTCCCCCTGCCCACAACAAGTTACTCTATTAGACCTCAGTATATGATGTTTTTCTCTTTTCAGTGGTTTCCGAAGCTATTTACTGATGATTACCTTGCAAACTACATGACTGGAGTGGAGGCAACTAAGGTTAAAGTATATAATTCATGCTACCATGATAATGCTCTAGAAGTCTTCCTGAAGGCGGTGATGGATGGGCGGGCGATCGTCACAAGGGGTTGGACAAAAGTGGTTCGTGCCTATGGCATGCAGGAAGGCACATTATGGGCATCCCGCTTCTTCAACACCGTCGGCAGTCAAAACGATTTACACTTGTCTCTTCACCTTTACCGCCTTTAAATACTGCGGTTCATCATAGTTAATTGTTGCCTAATCCTGTAATTACTCTACTTATTGTACTGGCAATTTTATTTATGGATTCATTGTTGAACCATTGTGCTGAGAATTTGAATTGCACGTTTCGTATTTCAAATTTCCAATTAGAATAATAAATTACAGGCAAAAATAAAAATAGAACAGACGGTCATGGACCTTTGCAAACGATTCTAGCAGTAAAAGCGCTTGCGATGGATAGCCCAATGCCACACAATTTTCTACATCAAATCGTGTGTGATGTAGTTAATGAAAGCAAACAGTTAACCAAGGCAGAGCGTGTGTGATAGTTGCACCTTTCACACACGAGCGTATACATAAAACCGTGTGGGATGTACATCCGAATGGAAACGTTTTCCCTGGATTGACTGTGTGGGATGTACATAAGAACGGAAACGTATTCCTTGGATTGACTGTGTGTGATATACATACGAACGGAAATGTTTTTCTGGGATTCACCGTGTGGGATGTACATACCTACGGAAATGATTTCTGGGATTCACCGTGTGGGATGTACATACCTACGGAAATGATTTCTGGGATTCACCGTGTGGGATGTACATACCTACGGAAATGATTGGGTTTCGATGCCTCGCCCGATCGCACACGGCCCCAGCCTGGGTCCCAGGAGGGCCTATCCCCGATGATTTCTGGGTCGTGTGGGAAGGACACCCTATCGCACACACTCACTTGGCGACGGTTCCAAATGCCGTCGCGAAAAGGGGTTTTAAACCGTTTGTTTAGGACCGACGCACACCAGTGAATAGCGGCACGGTGCTTCTTAAGAGTTTTCAATAATTTCTTTTCTTCATGCTCTAAAAGGTTAGCACTAATAATAACAGGATATATATTCTTTTCATCAAGATAAGCATATTTCAGAGTATCAGGTAGTGGTTTAAGCTCAAACACAGGATCACCCTTGGGTGGAGGAGAATCCCCAACGATTTCAAGAGGAAAATTATTTTTCCAAATAGGTCCTTGATTATAGAATACTACATCTATTTCCCTTCTTTCATTCATAAACATATCATTTTCATGGTCTAGCAAATATTGTTCTAAGGGATCAGCAGGAGGCACGGCAATAGAAGCAAGACCAATAATTTCATCCTTACTAGGCAATTCTTTATCATGGGGTTGTCTACGAAATTTAGAGAAATTAAAATCATGAGACATATCCCCCAAACCAATAGTAACAATATCTTTCTCGCAGTCTATCTTAGCATTAACAGTATTCAAGAAAGGTCTACCAAATATAATGGGACAAAAAATATCTTGTGGGGAACCAAGAATAAGAAAATCAGTAGGATATTTGATCTTCCCACACAAGACTTCAACATCTCTAACAATCCCAATTGGTGATATAGTATCTCTATTAGCAAGCTTAACACTAACATCAATATCTTCTATCTCAGCAGGTGCAATATCATTCATAATTTCTTTATATAAGGTATAAGGAATTGCACTCACGCTAGCACCCACATCACATAAGCCATGATAACAATGATCTCCAATTTTAACAGAAACAACAGGCATGCCAACAACAGGTCCATGTTTATCTTTAGTATCAGGTTTAGCAATCCTAGCAGCTTCATCACAGAAATAGATAACATGCCCATCAATATTATCAACCAAGAGATCTTTAACCATAGCAATACTAGGTTCAACATTAATTTGCTCATATGGTGAAGGTGTTTTAGTATAACTCTTACGAACCACAGTTGAAGCTTTAGCATGATCCTTTATTCTAACATGGAATGGTGGTTTCTCAATATAAGCAGTAGGAACAATAGGATCAACATTATAAGTAATAGTTTCTTCTTCAACTTTAATGGAGGATGATATTTAAACCATTTATCCTTAGGGAGATCAACATGAGTAGAAAAAGATTCATAGAAAGAAGCTACTATCTCAGAGTCAAGTCCATATTTAGTGCTAAAATCACGAAAAGCATCAGTATCCATAAAAGATTTAACACAATCAAAATTAGAGTTTATACCTGACTCTTTACCTTCGTCGAGTTCCCAATCTTCAGAGTTGCATTTAATTCTTTCCAATAAATCCCATTTGAATTCAATATCCTTCTTCATATAGGAACCAGTACAAGAAGTATCGAGCATGGATCGATCATTATGAAAGCCGAGCATAAAAAATTTGAATAATAATTTCTCTTGAGAGCTCATGATTGGGGCATGAATATAACATTGACTTAAGCCTCCCCAAGCTTGAGCGATACTTTCTCCTTCACGAGGCCAAAAATTATATATATAATTCCGATCACGATAAACCAGATGCATAGGATAAAACTTCAGATGAAATTCCAATTTCAATCGGTTGTAGTTCCATGATCCAATATCATCCAATAGCCTATGCCATGTAAATGACTTTTCCTTAAAAGATAAAGGGAAGACCTTCTTCTTGAAAACATCCTCGGGCATACCTACAAGCTTAAATAATCCACAAACTTCATCCACATAGATTAGGTGCATATCGGGGTGTAATGTTCCATCTCCTGCATAAGGATTAGCTAGCAGTTTTTCTATCATACCCGAAGGAATTTCATAATAAATATTTTCAGTAGGTGCAGTAGGTTGAGGAGCAACTCTTTGCTCTTCCGGTCAAGGTGAAGATATCCCGAACAAGCCCCTCAAAGGATTATTTTCCATAGTAATAGGTGACAGTAAATTTCAGCACACTATATAAATGTTTCCTTCCCAAATTCCACTTCCAAAGGCGCTTCACTCCCCGGCAACGGCGCCAGAAAAGAGTCTTGATGACCCACAAGTATAGGGGATCTATCATAGTCATTTTGATAAGTAAGAGTGTCGAACCCAGTGAGGAGCGGAAGGAAATGACAAGTGGTTTTCAGCAAGATATTATCTGCAAGCACTGAAATTATCGGTAACATATAGTTTTGTGATAAGATAAACTGTAACGGGTAACAAGTAAATAAAGTAACTACGGTGCAGCAAGGTGGCCCAATCCTTTTTGTAGCAAAGGACAAGCCTGGACAAACTCTTATATAAAGCAAAGCGCTCCCGATGACACATGGGAATTACTGTCAAGCTAGTTTTCATCATGCTCATATGATTCGCGTTCGTTACTTTGATAATTTGATACGTGGGTGGACCGGTGCTTGGGTGCTGCCCTTCCTTGGACAAGCCTCCCACTTATGATTAACCCCTCTTGCAAGCATCCGCAGCTACGAAAGAAGTATTAAGGTAAACCTAACCATAGCATGAAACATATGGATCCAAATCAACCCCTTACGAAGCAATGCATAAACTAGGGTTTAAGCTTCTGTCACTCTAGCAACCCATAATCTACTTATTACTTCCCAATGCCTTCCCCTAGGCCCAAATAATGGTGAAGTGTCATGTAGTCGACGTTCACATAACACCACTAGAGGAGAGACAACATACATCTCATCAACATATCGAACGAATACCAAATTCAGATGATTACTTATAACAAGACTTCTCACATATCCTCAGGAACAAACTTAACTACTCACAAAGCATATTCATAATTATAATCACAGGAGTATTAATTATCATTAAGGATCTGAAAATATAATCTTCCACCGGATAAACCAACTAGCATTAACTACAACGAGTAATCAACACTACTAGCAACCCACAGGTACCAATCTGAGGTTTTGGGACCAAGATCGAATACAAGATATGAACTAGGGTTTGAGAGGAGATTGTGCTGGTGAAGATGTTGATGGAGATTCACCCCCTCTCGATGAGAGGATCGATGGTGATGACGATGGCGATGATTTCCCCCTCCCGGGGGGATGTTTCCCCGGCAGAACAACTCCGCCGGAGCCCTAGATTGGTTCTGCCCGGGTTCCGCCTCGAGACGGCGGCGCTTCGTCCCGAAAGCTTCCTTCCTTATTTTTTCTACGTTAAAATGACTTATATACCAGAAGATGGGCACCGGAGGTGGGCCTGGGTGAGCACAACCTACCAGGGCGCGCATGGGCTCCCTAGTGCCCAGGTGGGTTGTGTCCACCTGGTGGGCCCCCTCTGGTACTTATTCGCTCCAATATTCATCATATATTCCATAAAAATTCTCCGTGAAGTTCCAGCCTATTTGGAGTTGTGCAGAATAGGTAGCCTGACGTAGCTTTTCCAGGTCCAGATTTCCAGCTGCCGGAATTCTCCCTCTTTATGTGTACCTTGCAAATTAGGAGAGAAAAGGCATTAGAATTACTCCAAAAAGCATGACTATGTATAAAAACATAATATATAACAGTAGGAAAACATGATGCAAAATGGACGTATCATACGCGCGTGAGTGATCGGGTCGACCGCGGGTGGTGAGTTTTCCTTTGATGCACCAACCTGGAGTCTAGGAAAGAGCATGGCCGCCCACATCGCCATGGGACGCATCGGCGAGGTATACAACAAGGATCTTAAGGACACCGTCTACCAGATATGTGGACGCTGAGATGAGCAGTGGGAGATGATTTGCACCAGGAAGGACAAATCCATTGCAGGCTACATCCAGGAGTTAAATCAGCACATTCGTCGTCAGGAGAACCAAATGTGTGCCGATATGATAGACATGAAGAAGGCGATGACCAGGAACATGGAGCTAGAAGAGGAACTCAAGTCTACACGCGATGGATGTGAAGAAGAAATTGCAGTGCTACTGCAGAAGAATGAAGACCTGAAGAAGAAGCTAGGAATATTCATGGGAGATCCCGAACCTGAGGAGGACAACCATCCTGAAGACTACATCATAATCGACGACACCGACTCCGACCCCGATAGTGATGATGATTATGAAGACGAAGCTGGAGCAGATATCATGGAGTCTTCCACCGATCAAAATTTCTAGTCGACCACCGTATTATCAGTAGTATTTCCCCATGTATATAGTAATAGTCCGAGCATTTTGTAACGGTAGATTAGATCGATTGTGTGATCCTGTTTGAATTGAGTGGTGTGAAATGAATGCGTTTGTCTCATGTGCATATGGGTAGTGATTTCCCTTTAGACCTCACTCTATTATGTTCTCACCCCTCTAAACCTATCAGATGCCTCCGAGATGTGACCCCGCATTTGCCTTCCCACCGGAGCTCACTCAGTTGATCCAACAGCAGAATGCCTTGACGCAGTTGCTAGTCCAAAACCAAGGCAACAACAACAACCCATCGCCACCATCTCCAGTTGACAACCTAGCCTGTTTTCTGAGGCTGGATCCGTCGGTGTTCTCTAGTACCACTGAGCCGATTGTTGCCGATGACTGGCTCCGCAAGATTGGAAGGGAGCTGACCACCGCAGGTTGCACAGATGCTGAGAAGGTGCGCTTTGCCGCACACCAACTGGATGGACCCGCGGCCTCATGGTGGGAGAACTACACATCCACTTTCCCCGTGCCCAATGTCACTTGGGATCAGTTTCAGCAAGCATTCCGCACTGCACATGTTTCAGCTGCAGCCATGAGTATGAAGAAGCACTATTGTAGGATGCTGCTAACGCGACACTACGATCAGAGACCCTTTCAGGAAACTATGTGCGATGCATTAATCACAAACGGGGATGTAAAAAAACTGTCAAAAAAGGTGCAAAACGTTTGCAATGGAGGATGCATCAAACACGGTTCAGATTTTAGTTGTGTGTGCGATCCAGGGCAAACAGTTCAGTCCAATGAACCATTTGCGATGAGGCAGAACAAAAGAAACGGGCAGCCTAATGAAGGCGTGTGCGATGTACAGCATACGGTTCACTCGGATGAACTGTTTGTGATTAGGCAACACAAAAGAAACGGTCAGCCAGATCATGGTGTGTGCGATGTACAGCATACAGTTCACTCGGATGAACTATTTGTGATTAGGCAACACAAAAGAAACGGTCAGCCAGATCAAGGTGTGTGCGATGTACGACATGCGGTTCACCCGGATGAACTGTTTGCGTCGAGACAAGAGAACACAAATGGTTCAATATAACAAATACCATAAATATTGCAAGGTTCAAGTTCAAAGATTACAACGCCCAAATTCAAACATTGCAAGCTGCGTCATTTCTGAAAAGGGATCAGCCGCTGACAAGTCATGTATGGGTTTGACACAATAACTTCCAATTGCTTTGCCATATGCTCTTCCAATATGAAGTTTGGCATTTTTGGAGGCATTTCCATTCCGCAGTACCAGCCGCCTCTGATAATCATACCATTGATCTTTCCTAATTAAATGCGTGTTCAACCTCAGTACCCTCGGCACCTTTGCTCTGACAAGAAAGAACATGGCGAGTGTAATCTCCGGTGGGGTCCTTTGGTAGGAGTTCAAAGTAATATTTGAGAGATGCAGATCCAGGCATTCGATGTGATTGTCGTTATCAACATCTTCCACCGGGCCTAATATGCACTGCAAAAGAAGAGAACGTGTTAGTGCCTCGCAGTTTTGAACACTACTACACGCCCATTTGGTTTGCAGGATTTGTAAAATGCACCAACGTGCCATATTCGATCTGTCATGATTAACATGGGCATTAATTTGATTACAATCTAGAAACATGTAGCCTTCTTCACAAGAGGTCGGATTGGATGAAAAATTCCCTAAGAAAACTAGTACTAATGAATCCAAAGGAGAAATGCTTATGGACGATTGTAACCATATGAATGAAGCAACCAATATGGGGTGGGGGTGTATGTCCTAAAATCCTCCAAAATTCCTTCAGAAATCGCAGTACATAGTCATTGTAAAACTTGGGAAAAGGTGCAAAAAATTGAACTCCCTTATGGTTAACATTTAACAGGAAAGGAACATCACCTCGATATACAGCTTCTTCAGGCACAGAAAGCATCTCAGGCAACTGAAAACTTGGTCCAGGTTGGGGACGACAGATTCTAGTGCCAAGACCTTCACTGTGCCCAGAGTCTGGGTGAAGCTTCGCTGGATGACAGACGAACATACATCTTCAAAACTAGAAATAATGTTGATATCAAGAAGGAGAGGTATATAAGGCGACTGTTGTACCTGAAAGTTGTAGTATTTGACAGACGAGTAGCCCGCCACTTTCAATTTCGGCGCAGAAATGACATTGATTCTTGTTTGACCTTGTTGATCAACTACAAGTAATCTCTCAAGTGAAGGTGTGTCCTAGATGACCATATTGTGGTCCACCTTTTGTGATCTCTCGTTGCAGCACCAGTAACACACATAAATAGTGCAGAGAGTCCTGGAGGTGATGTGCAAGGTACTCGACCAATTCATCGCCTGAAGATGAAGGAACTCGAGTGTAGTGCAGCCGCGGAGCAAGCGCTCCATGTCATCCTTTGGGACACGGACGGTGACGAGCTCGAGGTGCTTCAGTTGTGGTAGAAAAAGAGCGGGCGCGTCATTAAGGGGGGATGGCAGTTCATGAACTTGGCGAAGCGCAACGTGGGCGCTAAGCGGAGCGCGGACGTTGGCAGCAAGCTCATATGCCCATCATTATAACTTAGCTTCTCGAGCTGATCTATGGCACGGGATCGGAACCACTCGTCGAGCTTGGCTCGCTCCCTACCATTGGAACGGAACTTGCCCGTGATAAGGCCTTTGATTGGGCCATGGTGATTGCCGAGGATCTGGGAGAACGCATCCAAGCTTTGGTGATAGCCATGGCAGAGCTTGTGGGCGTGGAGGAGGTCGACAGGGGTGCGGAGCCACAGGGTGCGCCACCGCCGGGAAATGGCGGCTGTCCTCGACCGATTTCTAATTGGGAGGAGGGATATGATGACTATCAACATATCATCGGGGAGGTTATTGATGAAGTCTAGGCCTGCTGGAGTCGCTTGCGGTTCTTTGTCGACCCGCCTCCGCTTGTTGGCAGCCTCGTTCTCCACCTTGTAGGCAGGGACGGGAACCTCTGTCTCCATATTCACGTCGTGCTCTGGTGCTTCAGCAGCCCCGGCGTCGCCACTCCCTCCGATGGGGCGCTTCGGCGGCATCCTCGTACACTGACGGCTTTGAGGACTCAGAGCGGCGTCGAGGATGCGGGCGGAGAGAGAGGAATTGTGTGTGGCGAGGATGGGAGGGTGCGGCCGCTCGGCGGCGCCATTAATATAGACCAGTGGGAGCGAGGCGGGCGGCGGTCCAAGGTTGTCTTGCTTCCCGGTGAGAACGACTGCTTAATCTCTAGTATGAATGAAATCTATGCTTAATTACTGTATTTTAGTTGCAAAAAATAGATAGTGATATTGATTTTTAGCTGCATATTTTGACAAATCGCAGTGTCTCTTGGCTTAGCGCTGAAGTCTGGCTTTAATTTGCATACCATAATCTGAACCGTTTGCGTTGAAGAGATGCATAGATCCTGCATTGAACAGCTTGTACGCTTCCCGATGAGCCTGCGCACCGGACTGCGCTCACACGCCTCCCGTTCAGTCAAGTAGTTGTCCACATGGCACCTCCTATAGCCATTAAAACCAAGACACGTGGCGTCACGTGAATGGTTAACTGAACGGACACGGTTTGAATTATACAAACGTTTGAGATATTAAAGTGGCAGCTATTTTTTTAAAATGCCTTTGTTGGCTATCATTATTCGAGTGTGCCTTCTCTCAAAATGGACACGAAAAATACCACAGCATGTCGGGTGCCCTTCCATGATAGCATGCCAAGTTTCATGAATTTCAGATGAGTTTTGGATTTACTAGAATTTAAAAACCAGGCATCTCAATGTTTTGCCAGCAATCAACGGTGCCCTGGTGTTTGAAATTCATTCCCATTTCTTGCATGGGACCTAAGCATGCACCCAAGGACAAAGATTTGATTTTTCAACCAATTTATATGCACTGGAGCATGCGCATGTAGTTCAAATTTGAATTATGCACAAAAATGCATTGAAAACTCAGTTAATGCATAAAAATGTCCAAACGACCCCGAAAAATCACAAAAATTCACACAACACTCTTGTTGTTCTATGTTGACACGAGAAAAAAAACTTGAAAGCAATAAGGGGCAATGGATATCGTTTCATCCCCAAAGGTGGGACGTTCCCTACCGAAAACCATCATGCTTGTTGTGAGAAGCTCCGGTTTGTGAGAAGCATATACCCAAACCTGCCCCAAATGGGACAAAATTTGTACCATGGCATGTTGATGCCGCTCCATGATAGCATGCCAAGTTTCATGAATTTCAGACGAGTTTTGGATTTACTAGAATTTAAAAACCAGGCATCTCAATGTTTTGCCGGCAATCAATGGTGCCCTGGTGTTTGAAATGCATTCCCATTTCTTGCATGGGACCTAAGCATGCACCCAAGGACACAAATTTGATTTTTCAACCAATTTATATGCACTAGAGCATGCGCATGTAGTTCAAATTTGAATTATGCACATAAATGCATTGAAAACTCAGTTAATGCATAAAAATGTCCAAACGAACCCCGAAAAATCACAAAAATTCACACAACACTCCTGTTGTTCTATGTTGACACGAGAAAAAAACTTGAAAGCAATAAGAGGCAATGGATATCGTTTCGTCCCCAAAGGTGGGACGTTCCCTACCGAAAACCATCATGCTTGTTGTGAGAAGCTCCGGTTTGTGAGAAGCATATACCCAAACCTGCCCCAAATGGGACAAAATTTGTACCATGGCATGTTGATGCCACTCCATCATAGCATGCCAAGTTTCATGAATTTCAGACGAGTTTTGGATTTACTAGAATTTAAAAACCAGGCATCTCAATGTTTTTCCGGCAATCAACGGTGCCATGGTGTTTGAAATTCATTCCCATTTCTTGCATGGGACCTAAGCATGCACCCAAGGACACAGATTTGACTTTTCAACCAATTTATATGCACTGGAGCATGCGCATGTAGTTCAAATTTGAATTATGCACATAAATGCATTGAAAACTCAGTTGATGCATAAAAATGTCCAAACGAACCCCGAAAAATCACAAAAATTCACACAACACTCCCGTTGTTCTATGTTGACACGAGCAAAAACATGAAAGCAATAAGAGGCAATGGATATCGTCTCGTCCCCAAAGGTGGGACGTTCCCTGCCGAAAACCATCATGCTTGTTGTGAGAAGCTCCGGTTTGTGAGAAGCATATACCCAAACCTGCCCCAAATGGGACAAAATTTGTACCACGGCATGTTGATGCCGCTCCATGATAGCATGCCAAGTTTCATGAATTTCAGACGAGTTTTGGATTTACTAGAATTTAAAAACCAGGCATCTCAATGTTTTGCCGGCAATCAACGGTGCCATGGTGTTTGAAATTCATTCTCATTTCTTGCATGGGACCTAAGCATGCACCCAAGGACAAAGATTTAATTTTTCAACGAATTTATATGCACTGGAGCATGTGCATGTAGTTCAAATTTCAATTATGCACATAAATGCATTGAAAACTCACTTAATGCATAAAAATGTCCAAACGAACCCTGAATAATTCCAATTCTTTTATGATCACTGCAGATAAAAGGTCTAGCAATTCAAACATCGTCCATGGCCGCTGTGACCCCATTATGTAATTCAAATCAAGACCAAAAATCATGTAGATCCCACACAGTTTATTATAACCAACCATGTGAGATGCAGCACAAAATATCTTTGGACCGTGTCTGAATAAAGGACCGTTTATGATGACACTTTGCGTGCCAGCTTTATGTCTGAAGCGATTCCAAATTTTCGGCTTCCGCGGAAATATCTACCTCCCTGCCCCCTCCCCTTACCAAAAGCCACATTTCCCCCCTTTCCGCCTTCCTTTCCAAGTTGAAACCTTCACTCCTTGCTTCCAGCGCCGCCGCCTCCTTGCCGGCGACCCTCCTTCACGCTGCTCGGCCTCGCCTATCCAAGCAGGTAATCCACACCTGACCCCCATCCTCCTCCTCCTTCCACATCCCACATGCCCTGACCGCCGGCGCGAGCGCGACACCTTCCACCCAAATCACCGACCCCTCCAGCAAATAAGCGCCAACCTAAGCCATGGTGCACGCAGTATAGCCAGGACCTCAAGGAGCATTTGGCAGTGGAGAAGCAAATCGCGGCCGCACGCGCGGATGAGGTCGCGATGGCTGCCATTCGTGCCGACCCCCAGATCTTGGAGGAGCACCTCGCCGTCGAGGCCACCATTGACGCCTCGCCCGCCGACGCCGCGACACGGTTGGCTGCATTAAACGACAGTTCGTGGCATTTTCTCGAGGCCACCGTCGGTGCCTTCGACGAAGACTACGAGGTGTTTTCTCAGTGTGCACATGCTTACCTCATCTCGAGAGCCAGAAGGATGGTGCCCGGAGCGGCTCAGGCAACTCACCACTACAACAAGGGCACCCACGATGCGGAGGCCTCGCCCTCTTCCATGTCCAAGGAGACAATCGTCATCGATATCTCCGATACTGAGGAGTAGCTTGTCTTATTAGCTCACTATAAGGACCCATGTTCAGTTTGCTAGCTACTGCCTTTCCTTAACAAATTCTAGTGAATTGTGCTATCTACTTTCACCATGCAATCTTATGCTATAGTGTATATGTTCTATATGTCGTGCAATGTGGTGTTCAATTAACTGCTTGGTTCAATTCTGCAAATGTGATGTTCAATTCTTCAGGGTGCAATATTTCCAAGTTGTTAAGCATGCTTGGTTTGGTTAACTGTCTGATCTTCTATTAGGAGTATGTTATATTGTTCAATTGGTGTTTACTTAACTGCTTGGTTCATTTGTTGTGGCTTGGTTCACTTGTTGTGGTGTTTAGTTAACTGCTTGGTTCAATTCTGCAATCCGATGTTCAATTGTTGTGGCTGCATTCTGTTATTGTATACCATGTGAGGAATAAATCGAATTTGGCTGTACTAAATTCATGAGAACCAAATACAATTGCTATATTTCCAAGTTGTTAAGCATGCTTGGTTTGGTTAACTGTCTGATCTTCTATTATGAGTATGTTATATTGTGCAATGTGGTGCTCAGTTAACGTTTGGTTCATTTGTTGTGGTGTTTAGTTAACTGCTTGGTTCAATTCTGCAATGCGATGTTCAATTGATGTGGCTGCATTCTGTTATTGTATACCATGTGAGGAATAAATCGAATTTGGTTGCACAGAATACATGAGAAACGTATACAAGTGCTATATTTCCTAGTTCTTAATCATGCTTGGTTTGGATAAATGAGTTTTCCATGTGGGTTGAATTAATCCGATGAATCTGCAATGTGCTTATTTATCATCAACATATTTTACTGATAGCATGCGAACCCTTACTTAACCTGATGACTAACTACCTCATATGTGTCGCAGGGAAACAATGGGAAGCACTAAGGTTTAGAATATGGTACTAACTATTATACCTTGCCTTTTTGTATTCCTTTGCCCCATTTCCAATATAGAGAAGATATTTATGCACATCCTTGTTTTCAGGCTTCACTGATGATTACCTCTCAAACCACCTCTGTGGTCAGGAGGCGAGGAAAGTTTTCATACAATACCCACGGTTTAATATTGAAGTGTTCCTGAAGAGGTCGAAGGATGGACGGTCAATCATCCACAGGCACTGGCCTAAAGTTGTAAAGACCTTCAACATGAATGAAGGCTCAATATTCGCCTTCCACTTTAGCAGTTTTCCGGATGAGATGCATCTCTCTATGTACCATCTATGATGCTAATTTCGAAAGGTTCTAGATGTTGCATGTGAAACTTGCTGCTGGTGCAGTTGTGTAATGGGGTAGCTGATAATCCCCAAGTGCAAGGAATCATCGTAGCAATTTCCAAAGGTGGAAGTGATAAGTATGGAGTGTCGAACCCACAAGGAGCTAAAGGTAAGATCAATATTCTCTCAAGCCCTATCCGCCACTGATACGACTCTACGTACACTGAACGTTTGCTTCCAACTAGCAACGAGAAATAAAACTACGTTGTGGGTATGAAGAGGATAACTTTGCATGGTATCGGGGAGCTAAAATATAAAAGTAGGTGCTGTTATCATAAAGTTAGAATATATTACTAAATAATATAAATAGCGAGTGTGGAATAATGGTGGATCGGTGTGCGGAATTGTCCTAGGCAAATGTTAACAAGACCGGTAATCACTATTGCAGTTTCATATGAGGGAGAGGCATAAGCTAACATACTTTCTCTACTTGGATCATATGCACTTATGATTGGAACTCTAGCAAGCATCCGCAACTACTAAAGATCATTAAGGTAAAACCCAACCATAGCATTAAAGCATCAAGTCCTCTTTATTCCCATACGCAACAACCCCCTTACTCGGGTTTGTGTTTCAGTCACTCACCAACCCACTATAAGCGAATCATGAACGTATTGCAACACCCTACAGCGGGAATCCCTCACGATTGCGCGACACGGAGGGCACCATAGGACAGCACCAAAGTAAAACATACAACTCATACCAATCTAGATCATCAATCAACCCAAAGACAAAAGATATCTACTCAAAACATCATAGGATGGCAACACATCATTGGATCATAATATGTGGCATAAAGCACCATGTTCAAGTAGGGATTACAGCGGGGTGCGGGAGAGTGGACCGCGTAAAAGAGATGAGGATGGTGATGATGATGGTGATGTTGATGAAGACGATCACCGCGGCGATGATTCCCCTCCCGATGGCACTCCGGCGCCACCAAGAGAGAGCAGGAGAGGTTCTCCCCCTTGTGCTTCCTCCTCCATGCCCCCCTAGATGGGGAAAGGTTCTCCCTCTGGTCCTTGGCCTCCATGGCGATGTTGGCCTCTCCGGGATAGTCCTCCATGGCCACCGGTGATGATGGCCCCCTCCGGCAGGGTGCCGGAGAGGGCCTAGATTGATTTCTCGTGGTTACAGAGGCTTCTGGCGGCGGAACTCCCGATCTAGGTTTCTTTCTGGAAGTTTGGGTATATATGAGAGGTGTTGGCGTTGTTTTCACGTCAGGGGGGTTTCCGGGCTGTCCACGAGGCAGAGGGGCGCGCCCCCCACCCTCGTGGGCAGCCCGGGACTCCTCTGGCCTACTTCCGGTACTCCGTGGGCTTTTTCTGGTCCAAAAATGATCTCCGTCAAGTTGCACGTCAATTGGACTCCGTTTGGTTTTCCTTTTTGCGATACTCTAAAACAAGGAGAAAACAGAAACTGGCACTGGGCTCTAGGTTAATAGGTTAGTCCCAAAAAATCATATAAAAGTGTATAATAAAGCCCATTAAACATCCAAGATAGATAATATAATAGCATGAATACTTCATAAATTATAGATACGTTGGAGATGTTGGAGACGTATCAGCATCCCCAAGCTTAATTCCTGCTCGTCCTCGAGTAGGTAAATGATAAAAGAAATAATTTATGAAGTGTGAATGCTAGCAAGTGCTTAAGTTTGATCAATGATAATTCTAATCACTTTTTCTAGCATCATTATATGTCATAACAATAGTTCATCTCATAAAACTTTTCATGATCAAGTAACAAGCAATTCACGTGTTAAAGTATAGATCATAAACTTTCTTGGAAACTAACAAACCGTGTTATCAGTCATCAAACAATTACAATTCATCTTATTTTCAAGAAGAGTCTATGTCAGAGCTTTGATTTAGCAAACTCCACATACTCAACTATCATTTAGTCTTTCACAATTGCTAACACTCACGCGATATTTATGGGTTCAAGGTTTTAATCAGACACAGGGAAAGATAGGGGCTTATAGATTCGCCTCCCAACCTTTTACCTCCAGGGTAATGTCAACAATAATAGCTCATGATGCCTTACATCCAATTGGATATATATATATATATCAGAATCTTTCCAACACAATGTGCTTGCCAAAGGATAAAATGTAAAAAAGGAAAGGTGAAAATCACCATGACTCTTGCATAAGGGTAAGAAATAAAATTAAAAGATAGGCCCTTCGCAGAGGGAAGCAGAGGTTGCCATGCGCTTTCAGGGTTGGATGCACAAAATCTTAATGCGAAAGAACGTCACTTTATATTGCCACTTGTGATATGGACCTTTATTATGCAGTCCGTCTCTTTTATTTCTTCCACATCACAAGATCGTATAAAGCTTATTTCCTCCACACTAATCAATTATACATATTTAGAGAGCAATTTTTTTATTGCTTGCACCGATGACAACTTACTTGAAGGATCTTACTCAATCCATAGGTAGGTATGGTGGACTCTCATGGCAAAACCGGGTTTAAGGGTATTTGGAAGCACAAGTAGTATCTCTACTTAGTACAAAGAATTTGGCTAGCATGAGGGGAAAGGCAAGCTCAACGTGTTGGGCGATCCATGACAATATAATTTATTTCAGATTTAAGAAAACATAACCCATTACGTTGTCTTCCTTGTCCATCATCAACCTTTTAGCATGTCATATTTTAATGAGTGCTCACAATTACAAAAGATGTCCAAGATAGTATATTTATATGTGAAATCCCTCTTCCTTCAATATTCTTTCATGAATTGTTCAAGTGACCAATTCTACGTTTGCTAACTTTCAATAAGTTTACTACCTATACTTATTATGTGTGAAGTCATTACTCCCCATGTTATAAGCATATGAAACATATATAAATTTAGGTTTATGACATTCAATTTATTCAACCATTTACTCATAGGATATACGTGAAGCACGTGAGTAAATGACAAACTACTCCAAAAGATATGAGTGAAGAACATTGAGTAGTCAAATAATTAACTAGCCATGGGAGGATTATTTTTCATTCAATATTTCAGATCCAATGATTTTATTCAAACAGCAAGTAAAATTGAAAACATGCTCCAAGCAAAACACATATCATGTGACGAATAAAAATATAGCTCCGAGTAAGGTATACCGATAGTTTTGAAGACGAAAGAGGGGATGCCTTCCGGGGCATCCCCAAGCTTAGGCGCTTGAGTCTTACTTGAATATCACCTTGGGGTGCCTTGGGCATCCCCAAGCTTAGGGTCTTCCCACTCCTTATTCTCCTCATAACGATATCTCACCCAAAGCTTGAAAACTTCAATCACACAAAACTTAACAAAACTTCGTGAGATAGGTTAGTATGATAAAGAGTAAACCATCCACTTTGGTACTGTCTAAGACAAGGTTCATAATTGTTCCCACACAATGTCTACTGTACCATATCATTTCTACAATTTATATTGAGAAATATAAGCCATAGAAACTAGAAAACAAGCAAACTATGCAATGAAAACAGAATCTGTCAGAAACAGAACAGTCTATAATGATCTGAACATAAACCATACTTCTGCTACCCCAAAAATTATGAAATAAATTGTTGGACGTGATTAATTTGTCTATTAATATTCTGCAAAAAGAATCAACTCAAAATCACTCTTCTGTAAAAAAAAGACAGCTAATCTCGTGAGCGCAAAGTTTCTGTTTTTTACAGCAAGATCACATTAACTTTCTCCCACGTCTTCCCAAAGGTCTTACTTGGCACTTTATTGAAACAAAAGCTATAAAACATGATTAATACAGTATCTTAATCATGTGAGCACACAAAAACAGTAAGGATAAATATTGGGTTGTCTCCCAACAAGCGCTTTTCTTTAATGCCTTTTAGCTAGGCATGATGATTTCAATGATGCTCGCATAAAAGATAGGAATTGAAACACAAAGAGAGCATCTTGAAGAATATGACTAGCACATTTAAATCTAACCCACTTCCTATGCTTAGGGATTTTGTGAGCACACAACTTATGGGAACAAGAATCAACTAGCATAGGAAGGCAAAACAAGTATAACTTCAAAACTTTAAGCACATAGAGAGGAAACTTGATATTATTGCAACTCCTACAAGCATGTATTCCTCCCTCATAATAATTTTCAGTAGCATCATGGATAGAAACTTTGTTATCATGATCAATTGGAACCTCTTCCGAAATAGTGGAATCATTACTAGCTAAAGTTGACACTCTTCCAAATCCACTTTCATAAATATCACACTAAGATTCAACACCCTCCAAAATAGTGGGATCACTAATTCCTAAAGTTGACACTCTTCCAAGCCCACTTTAAATGATAGTATTATTCATATTCCAAAAGATATAAGTGAAGTTCATGGAGCATTCTACAATTAATATAGACTAACCAATATCCAAGCTCAAAATGTATAAGTGAAGCACATGAAGCATTCTATAAAACCATACTCAAAAGATTTAAGTGAAGCACAAAGAGCAATTCTATAAGATCATACTTAAAAGATTTAAGTGAAGCACATGAAGTATTCTATAAATCAATGAAGGGCTATCTCATGCTAGCATGGTTCTTAAAGGAGAAACAAAAACACAAAAGACACAAATCATGTGAACAAAGCAAAAACCGAGGTATACCGATATTTGTTGAAGAAGAAAGATGGGATGCCAACCGGGGCATCCCCAAGCTTAGATGCTTGAGTATCCTTTGAAATATTTACTTGGGGTGCCTTGGGCATCCCCAAGCTTGAACTCTTGCCTCTCTTTATTCTTCTCATATTGATAGCTCCTCGACCTTTGGACACTTCATCCACACAAAACTTTAATAAAAACTTGTGAGATCCGTTAGTGTAATAAAGCAAATCACTACCTTTAGGTACTGTAATGAACTCATTCATTATTTATATTGGTGTTAAACCTACTGTATTCCAACTTCTCTATGGTTCATACCCCCCGATACTAGCCATAGATTCATCGAAATAAGCAAACAACACACGCAAAACAGAATCTGTTAAAAACAGAACAGTCTGTAGTAATCCGGAAGTTTTGTAAACTTCTGTAACTCCTAAAATTATGAAATAAATTTGAAAATTTGAACAATTTGTACAGAAGTAATGTGAAAAAAGTTTCAGACCCATTTTACTTTCCAGTAAAAAATGTAAAATCATGCACTACAGCCAAAGTTTCTGCTTTTGTTCTGCACATAGCAAACAAGCAATCTAATCATCCTAAAACCAAAGCTTGGCACATTTATTTTTATAATACAATGGATATATACAAGGGGATAATTATTTACAGAGAAACTTCCATGAAAAATTCTACATTGTTTCTGTGAGCATGAACACAAGTGCTCAAGGTCGGCCCTCACTTCTTCAACGCATAACTTTCCAATCACTTCTATTTTTAAAAAACTTTTTAGGCATGAAAGGCAAGTAATTTTTTTTTGTATTTTCATTCTTTTAAAAAAATTGTATGTTTCACCCACAACTAAATAGAAACAAAAAGGAAAAACAAAATCTACTTAGTGAAGAAAGCAAACAAGCACACACGAGAATATCAACCCCACGCTATTGCTCCCCGGCAACGGCGCCAGAAAAGAGCTTGATAATCCCCAAGTGCAGGGAATCATCGTAGCAATTTCCAAAGGTGGAAGTGATAAGTATGGAATGTCGAACCCACAAGGAGCTAAAGGTAAGATCAATATTCTCTCAAGCCCTATCTTCCACTGATACGACTCTACGTACACCGAACGTTTGCTTCCAACTAGCAACGAGAAATAAAACTACGTTGTGGGTATGAAGAGGATAACTTTGCATGGTATCGGAGAGCTAAAATATAAAAGTAGGCGCTGTTATCATAAAGTTAGAATATATTACTAAATAATATAAATATCGAGTGTGGAATAATGGTGGATCGGTGTGCGGAATTGTCCTAGGCAAATGTTAACAAGACCGGTAATCACTATTGCAGTTTCATATGGGGAGAGGCATAAGCTAACATACTTTCTCTACTTGGATCATATGCACTTATGATTGGAACTCTAGCAAGCATCCGCAACTACTAAAGATCATTAAGGTAAAACCCAACCATAGCATTAAAGCATCAAGTCCTCTTTATTCCCATACGCAACAACCCCCTTACTCGGGTTTGTGTTTCAGTCACTCACCAACCCACTATAAGCGAATCATGAACGTATTGCAACACCCTACAGCGGGAATCCCTCACGATTGCGCGACACGGAGGGCACCATAGGACAGCACCAAAGTAAAACATACAACTCATACCAATCTAGATCATCAATCAACCCAAAGACAAAAGATATCTACTCAAAACATCATAGGATGGCAACACATCATTGGATCATAATATGTGGCATAAAGCACCATGTTCAAGTAGGGATTACAGCGGGGTGCGGGAGAGTGGACCGCGTAAAAGAGATGAGGATGGTGATGATGATGGTGATGTTGATGAAGACGATCACCGCGGCTATGATTCCCCTCCCGATGGCACTCTGGCGCCACCAAGAGAGAGCAGGAGAGGTTCTCCCCCTTGTGCTTCCTCCTCCATGCCCCCTAGATGGGGAAAGGTTCTCCCTCTGGTCCTTGGCCTCCATGGCGATGTTGGCCTCTCCGGGATAGTCCTCCATGGCCACCGGTGATGATGGCCCCCTCCGGCAGGGTGCCGGAGAGGGCCTAGATTGATTTCTCGTGGCTACAGAGGCTTCTGGCGGCGGAACTCCCGATCTAGGTTTCTTTCTGGAAGTTTGGGTATATATGAGAGGTGTTGGCGTTGATTTCACGTCAGGGGGGTTTCCGGGCTGTCCACGAGGCAGAGGGGCGCGCCCCCCACCCTCGTGGGCAGCCCGGGACTCCTCTGGCCTACTTCCGGTACTCCGTGGGCTTTTTCTGGTCCAAAAATGATCTCCGTCAAGTTGCACGTCAATTGGACTCTGTTTGGTTTTCCTTTTTGCGATACTCTAAAACAAGGAGAAAACAGAAACTGGCACTGGGCTCTAGGTTAATAGGTTAGTCCCAAAAAATCATATTAAAGTGTATAATAAAGCCCATTAAACATCCAAGATAGATAATATAACAGCATGAATACTTCATAAATTATAGATACGTTGGAGACGTATCAGTAGCTGAGTGCTGAAGCTATATCATGTTGTACTCTGATGTATTTCAATTATGAAATCCTGCTTCCTTAATATGGAAATGGAATGCTTAATATGAATGTCAATTAGATTAGTAAATGGATTATTAATAATAGGGCAATTAGCCCGCTAATTGGGTTTTCCTATTGCAAACGGTTAATGAGAAACCACCGTGGGCGATGACCTCAGGAAACGCCACAGTTTCTAGGAATAAACCGTGTTGGATCAATGAACAATCACACACGACATTCTCTTCAAAACTGTTTGCGTTACGCCACCTTGCGCAAACGTTTTCCTTGTAGTGACTGTGTGGGATGTATATACGAACAGAAACATTTAGTGGTGACTGACTGTGTGGGATGTACTTACGACTGGAAATGATTTCGCCTATATAATTGTATTTTTTAGCGCTACTGTACGTATTTCTGTATTTGAGTGCTCGTCGGTCGCACACGACCTCATTTTGCCGAGCGTGTGTGCCAAGAGGGCATATCCCCAACGGTTTCTGGGTCGTGTGGGAAGGACCCCCCCCCTATCGCCCACACTCACTTGGCGACGGTTCCGAATGCCGTCGCAGAAAGGGGTTAAAACCGTTTGTTTAAGACCGACGCGCGCCAGTGAAGCATGAGTTTCGCAACTTGCGCCAGGGGAATCGTACTATGGCGCAGTACGTGGATGAGTTCAGCAAGTTAGCTCGTTATGCCCCAGATGATGTGGCCACACATGCTGCAAAGCAGGAGAAGTTTATGGAGGGGCTGAATGATGAGCTGAGTATGCAGTTGATGGTGGCAACATTCGCCAACTACTAGGAGTTAGTAGATAGTGTTGGGGATCGTAGCAGAATTTTAAAATTTTCTATGCATCACCAAGATCCATCTATGGAGTATACTAGCAACGAGGGGAAAGGAGTGCATCTACATACCCTTGTAGATCGCGAGCGGAAGCGTTCCAATGAACGGGGTTGATGGAGTCGTACTCGCCGTGATCCAAATCACCGATGACCGAGTGCCGAACGGACGGCACCTCTGCGTTCAACACACGTACGGAGCAGCGACGTCTCCTCCTTCTTGATCCAGCAAGGGGGGAGGAGAGGTTGATGGAGATCCAGCAGCACGTCGGCGTGGTGGTGGATGTAGCGGGATCTCGGCAGGGCTTCGCCGAGCTTCTGCGAGAGGGAGAGGTGTAGCAGGGGAGGAGGGAGGCGCCCAAGGCTGTTATGTTGCTGCCCTCCCTCCCCCCCTTTATATAGGCCCCCTGGGAGGGGGCGCCGGCCAAGACCCATCTACATGGGGGGCGGCGGCCAAGGGGAAGAGGGGGGTGGCTTCCCCCCCAAGTCAAGTGGGGCACCCCCCACCCTAGGGTTTCCAACCCTAGGCGCAAGGGGAGGCCCGTGGGGGGCGCCCCAGCCCACTAAGGGCTGGTTCCCTTCCCACTTCAGCCCATGGGGCCCTCCGGGACAGGTGACCCCACCCGGTGGACCCCCGGGACCCTTCCGGTGGTCCCGGTACAATACCGATAACCCCCAAAACTTTCCCGGTGGCCGAAACTGGACTTCCTATATATAATTCTTCACCTCCGGACCATTCCAGAACTCCTCGTGACGTCCGGGATCTCATCCGGGACTCCGAACAACTTTCGGGTTTCCGCATACTCATATCTCTACAACCCTAGCGTCCCCGAACCTTAAGTGTGTAGACCCTACGGGTTCGGGAGACATGCACACATGACCGAGACGCCTCTCTGGTCAATAACCAACAGCGGGATCTGGATACCCATGTTGGCTCCCACATGTTCCACGATGATCTCATCAGATGAACCACGATGTCGATGATTCAATCAATCCCGTATGCAATTCCCTTTGTCAATCGGTAAGTTACTTGCCCGAGATTCGATCGTCGGTATCCCAATACCTTGTTCAATCTCGTTACCGGCAAGTCTCTTTACTCGTACCGTAATGCATGATCCCGTGACTAACTCCTTAGTCACATTGAGCTCATTATGATGATGCATTACCGAGTGGGCCCAGAGATACCTCTCCGTCATACGGAGTGACAAATCCCAGTCTCGATCCGTGCCAACTCAACAGACACTTTTGGAGATACCCGTAGTGTACCTTTATAGTCACCCAGTTACGTTGTGACGTTTGGCACACCCAAAGCACTCCTACGGTATCCGGGAGTTGCACGATCTCATGGTCTAAGGAAAAGATACTTGACATTGGAAAAGCTCTAGCAAACGAACTACACGATCTTTGAGCTATGCTTAGGATTGGGTCTTGTCCATCACATCATTCTCCTAATGATTTGATCCCGTTATCAATGACATCCAATGTCCATAGTCAGGAAACCATGACTATCTGTTGATCAACGAGCTAGTCAACTAGAGGCTTACTAGGGACACGTTGTGGTCTATGTGTTCACACATGTATTACGATTTCCGGATAACACAATTATAGCATGAACAATAGACAATTATCATGAACAAAGAAATATAATAATAACCATTTATTATTGCCTCTAGGGCATATTTCCAACAGTCTCCCACTTGCACTGGAGTCAATAATCTAGTTACATTGTGATGAATCGAACACCCATTGCGTCCTGGTGTTGATCATGTTTTGCTCTAGGGAGAGGTTTAGTCAACGGATCTGCTACATTCAGGTCCGTATGTACTTTACAAATATCTATGTCTCCATTTTGAACACTTTCACGAATGGAGTTGAAGCGACGCTTGATATGCCTGGTCTTCCTGTGAAACCTGGGCTCCTTCGCAAGGGCAATAGCTCCAGTGTTGTCACAGAAGAGAGTCATCGGGCCCGACGCATTGGGAATCACCCCTAGGTCGGTAATGAACTCCTTCATCCAGACTGCTTCCTGTGCTGCCTCCGAGGCTACCATGTACTCCGCTTCACATGTAGATCCCGCCACGATGCTTTGCTTGCAACTACACCAGCTTACTGCTCCTCCATTCAAAATATACACGCATCCGGTTTGTGACTTCGAGTCATCCAGATCTGTGTCGAAGCTAGCGTCGACGTAACCCTTTACGACGAGCTCTTCGTCACCTCCATAAACGAGAAACATATCCTTAGTCCTCTTCAGGTACTTCAGGATATTCTTGACCGCTGTCCAGTGTTCCATGCCGGGATTACTTTGGTACCTTCCTACCAAACTTACGGCAAGGTTTACATCAGGTCTGGTACACAGCATGGCATACATAATAGACCCTATGGCCGAGGCATAGGGGATGACACTCATCTTTTCTCTATCTTCTGCCGTGGTCGGGCATTGAGCCGTGCTCAATTGCACACATTGCAATAGAGGCAAGAACCCCTTCTTGGACTGATCCATATTGAACTTCTTCAATATCTTGTCAAGGTACGTACTTTGTGAAAGACCAATGAGGCGTCTTGATCTATCTCTATAGATCTTGATGCCTAATATATAAGCAGCTTCTCCAAGGTCCTTCATTGAAAAACACTTGTTCAAGTAGGCCTTTATGCTTTCCAAGAATTCTATATCATTTCCCATCAAAAGTATGTCATCCACATATAATATGAGAAATGCTACAGAGCTCCCACTCACTTTCTTGTAAACACAGGCTTCTCCATAAGTCTGTGTAAACCCAAACGCTTTGATCATCTCATCAAAGCGAATGTTCCAACTCCGAGATGCTTCCACCAGCCCATAGATTGAGCGCTGGAGCTTGCATACCTTGTTAGCATTCTTAGGATCGACAAAACCTTCCGGCTGCATCATATACAACTCTTCCTTAAGGAAGTCGTTAAGGAATGCCGTTTTGACGTCCATCTGCCATATCTCATAATCATAGTATGCGGCAATTGCTAACATGATTCGGACGGACTTCAGCTTCGCTACGGGTGAGAAAGTCTCATCGTAGTCAACCCCTTGAACTTGTCGATAACCCTTAGCGACAAGTCGAGCCTTATAGATGGTCACATTACCATCCGTGTCCGTCTTCTTCTTAAAGATCCATTTATTTTCTATGGCTCGCCGATCATCGGGCAAGTCAGTCAAAGTCCATACTTCGTTTTCATACATGGATCCTATCTCGGATTTCATGGCTTTTAGCCATTTGTCAGAATCCGGGCCTGCCATCGCTTCTTCATAGTTCGAAGGTTCACCGTTGTCTAACAACATGATTTCCAGGACAGGGTTGCCGTACCACTCTGGTGCGGAACGTGTCCTTGTGGACCTACGAAGTTCAGCAGTAACTTGATCTGAAGCTTCATGATCATCATCATTAACTTCCTCCCCAGTCGGTGTAGGCACCACAGGAACCTGTTCCCGCGCTGCGCTACTTTCCGGTTCGGAAGGGGTGACTATCACCTCATCAAGTTCCACTTTCCTCCCACTTAATTCTTTCGAGAGAAACTCTTTCTCCAGAAAGGACCCGTTCTTGGCAACAAAGATCTTGCCTTCGGATCTAAGGTAGAAGGTATACCCAATGGTTTCCTTAGGGTATCCTATGAAGACGCATTTTTCCGACTTGGGTTCGAGCTTTTCAGGTTGAAGTTTCTTGACATAAGCATCGCATCCCCAAACTTTTAGAAACGACAGCTTAGGTTTCTTCCCAAACCATAATTCATACGGTGTCGTCTCAACGGATTTCGACGGAGCCCTATTTAAAGTGAATGCGGCAGTCTCTAAAGCATAGCCCCAAAATGAGAGCGGTAGATCGGTAAGAGACATCATAGATCGCACCATATCCAATAGAGTGCGATTACGACGTTCGGACACACCGTTTCGCTGAGGTGTTCCAGGCGGCGTGAGTTGTGAAACGATTCCACATGTCCTTAAGTGCGCACCAAATTCGTGACTTAAATATTCTCCACCATGATCTGATCGTAAGAACTTTATTTTTCTGTCACGTTGATTCTCAACCTCACTCTGAAATTCCTTGAACTTTTCAAAGGTTTCAGACTTGTGTTTCATTAGGTAGACATACCCATATCTACTTAAGTCATCAGTGAGAGTGAGAACATAACGATATCCTCCGCGAGCCTCAACACTCATTGGACCGCACACATCGGTATGTATGATTTCCAATAAGTTGGTTGCTCGCTCCATTGTTCCGGAGAACGGAGTCTTGGTCATCTTACCCATGAGGCATGGTTCGTACGTGTCAAATGATTCGTAATCAAGAGACTCCAAAAGTCCATATGCATGGAGCTTCTTCATGCGCTTGACACCAATGTGACCAAGGCGGCAGTGCCACAAGTATGTGGGACTATCGTTATCAACTTTACATCTTTTGGTATTCACACTATGAATATGTGTAACATCATGTTCGAGATTCATCAAGAATAAACCATTGACCAGCGGGGCATGACCATAAAACATATCTCTCATATAAATAGAACAACCATTATTCCCGGATTTAAATGAGTAGCCATCTCGAATTAAACAAGATCCAGATACAATGTTCATGCTCAAAGCTGGCACTAAATAACAATTATTGAGGTTTAAAACTAATCCCGTAGGTAGATGCAGAGGTAGCGTGCCGACGGCGATCACATCGACCTTGGAACCATTCCCGACGCGCATCGTCACCTCGTCCTTTGCCAGTCTCCGTTTATTCCGCAGTTCCTGTTTTGAGTTACAAATATGAGCAACCGCACCGGTATCAAATACCCAGGAGCTACTACGAGTACTGGTAAGGTACACATCAATTACATGTATATCACATATACCTTTGGTGTTGCCGGCCTTCTTGTCCGCTAAGTATTTGGGGCAGTTCCGCTTCCAGTGACCACTTTCCTTGCAATAAAAGCACTCAGTCTCGGGCTTGGGTCCATTCCTTGGCTTCTTCCTGGCAACTGGCTTACCGGGCGCGGCAACTCCCTTGCCGTCCTTCTTGAAGTTCTTCTTACCCTTGCCCTTCTTGAACTTAGTGGTTTTATTCACCATCAACACTTGATGTTCTTTTCTGATCTCCACCTCCGCTGATTTCAGCATTGAATATACCTCAGGAATGGTCTTTTCCATCCCCTGCATATTGAAGTTCATCACAAAGCTCTTGTAGCTTGGTGGAAGCGACTGGAGGATTCTGTCAATGACCGCGTCATCCGGGAGATTGACTCCCAGTTGAGACAAGCGGTTATGCAACCCAGACATTCTGAGTATGTGCTCACTAACAGAACTATTTTCCTCCATTTTACAGCTGAAGAACTTGTCGGAGACTTCATATCTCTCAACCCGGGCATGAGCTTGGAAAACCATTTTCAGCTCCTCGAACATCTCATATGCTCCATGTTTCTCAAAACGCTTTTGAAGACCCGGTTCTAAGCTGTAAAGCATGCCGCACTGAACGAGGGAGTAATCATCAGCACGTGATTGCCAAGCGTTCATAACGTCTTGGTTCTCTGGGATTGGTGCTTCACCTAGCGGTGCTTCTAGGACATAATCTTTCCTGGCAGCTATGAGGATGATCCTTAGGTTCCGGACCCAGTCCGTATAGTTACTGCCATCATCTTTCAGCTTGGTTTTCTCTAGGAACGCGTTGAAGTTGAGGACAACGTGGGCCATTTGATCTACAAGACATAGTGTAAAGATTTTAGACTAAGTTCATGATAATTTAGTTCATCTAATCAAATTACTCAATGAACTCCCACTCAGATAGACATCCCTCTAGTCATCTAAGTGAAACATGATCCGAGTTAACTAGGCCGTGTCCGATCATCACGTGAGACGGACTAGTCAAGATCGGTGAACATCTCCATGTTGATCGTATATTCTATACGACTCATGCTCGACCTTTCGGTCCTCCGTGTTCCGAGGCCATGTCTGTACATGCTAGGCTCGTCAAGTCAACCTAAGTGTATTGTGTGTGTTCCGAGGCCATGTCTGTACATGCTAGGCTCGTCAACACCCGTTGTATGCGAACGTTAGAATCTATCACACCCGATCATCACGTGGTGCTTCGAAACAACGAACCTTCGCAACGGTGCACAGTTAGGGGGAATACTTTCTTGAAATTATTATAAGGGATCATCTTACTTACTACCGTCATTCTAAGCAAATAAGATGCAAAACATGATAAACATCACATGCAATCAAATAGTGACATGATATGGCCAATATCATTTGCTCCTTTGATCTCCATCTTCGGGGCACCATGATCATCTTCGTCACCAGCATGACACCATGATCTCCATCATTGTGTCTTCATGAAATTGTCACGCCAACGATTACTTCTACTTCTATGGATAACGCGTTTAGCAATAAAGTAAAGTAATTTACATGGCGTTATTCAATGACACGCAGGTCATACAAAATAATAAAGACAACTCCTATGGCTCCTGCCGGTTGTCATACTCATCGACATGCAAGTCGTGATTCCTATTACAAGAATATGATCAATCTCATACATCACATATATCATTCATCACATCTTCTGGCCATATCACATCACATAGCACATGCTGCAAAAACAAGTTAGACGTCCTCTAATTGTTGTTGCAAGTTTTTACGTGGCTTGTATAGGTTTCTAGCAAGAACGTTTCTTACCTACGTAAAACCACAACGTGATATGCCAATTTCTATTTACCCTTCATAAGGACCCTTTTCATCGAATCCGTTCCGACTAAAGTGGGAGAGACAGACACCCGCTAGCCACCTTATGCAACTAGTGCATGTCAATCGGTGGAATCTGTCTCACGTAAGCGTACGTGTAAGGTCGGTCCGGGCCGCTTCATCCCACAATACCGCCGAAACAAGATAAGACTAGTAGCGGCAAGAAGAATTGGCCACATCTACGCCCACAACTGCTTTGTGTTCTACTCATGCATAGTAACTACGCATAGGCCTGGCTCATGATGCCACTGTTGGGGATCGTAACAGAATTTTAAAATTTTCTACGCATCACCAAGATCCATCTATGGAGTATACTAGCAACGAGGGGAAAGGAGTGCATCTACATACTCTTGTAGATCGCGAGCGGAAGCGTTCCAATGAACGGGGTTGATGGAGTCGTACTCGTCGTGATCCAAATCACCGATGACCGAGTGCCGAACGGACGGCACCTCCGCGTTCAACACACGTACGGAGCAGCGACGTCTCCTCCTTCTTGATCCAGCAAGGGGGGGAGAGGTTGATGGAGATCCAGCAGCACGATGGCGTGGTGGTGGATGTAGCGGGATCTCGGCAGGGCTTCGCCGAGCTTCTGTGAGAGGGAGAGGTGTAGCAGGGGAGGAGGGAGGCGCCCAAGGCTGTTATGTTGCTGCCCTCCCTCCCCCCCCCCTTTATATAGGCCCCCTGGGAGGGGGGCGCCAGCCAAGACCCATCTACATGGGGGGGCGGCGGCCAAGGGGAAGAGGGGGGTGGCTTCCCCCCCCCCCCCAAGTCAAGTGGGGCGCCCCACACCCTAGGGTTTCCAACCCTAGGCGCAGGGGGGAGGCCCATGGGGGGGCGCCCCAGCCCACTAAGGTCTGGTTCCCTTCCCACTTCAGCCCATGGGGCCCTCCGGGATAGGTGGCCCCACCCGGTGGACCACCGGGACCCTTCCGGTGGTCCCGGTACAATACCGATAACCCCCGAAACTTTTCCGGTGGCCGAAACTGGACTTCCTATATATAATTCTTCACCTCCGGACCATTCCGAAACTCCTCATGACGTCCGGGATCTCATCCGGGACTCCGAACAACTTTCGGGTTTCCGCATACTCATATCTCTACAACCCTAGCGTCACCGAACCTTAAGTGTGTAGACCCTACGGGTTCGGGAGACATGCAGACATGACCGAGACGCCTCTCTGGTGAATAACCAACAGCGGGATCTGGATACCCATGTTGGCTCCCACATGTTCCACGATGATCTCATCGGATGAACCACGATGTCGAGGATTCAATCAATCACGTATGCAATTCCCTTTGTCAATCGGTAAGTTACTTGCCCGAGATTCGATCGTCGGTATCCCAATACCTTGTTCAATCTCGTTACCGGCAAGTCTCTTTACTTGTACCGTAATGCATGATCCCGTGACTAACTCCTTAGTCACATTGAGCTCATTATGATGATGCATTACCGAGTGGGCCCAGAGATACCTCTCCGTCATACGGAGTGACAAATCCCAGTCTCGATCCGTGCCAACTCAACAGACACTTTCGGAGATACCCGTAGTGTACCTTTATAGTCACCCAGTTACGTTGTGACGTTTGGCACACCCAAAGCACTCCTACGGTATCCGGGAGTTGCACGATCTCATGGTCTAAGGAAAAGATACTTGACATTGGAAAAGCTCTAGCAAACGAACTACACGATCTTTGAGCTATGCTTAGGATTGGGTCTTGTCCATCACATCATTCTCCTAATGATGTGATCCCGTTATCAATGACATCCAATGTCCATAGTCAGGAAACCATGACTATCTATTGATCAACGAGCTAGTCAACTAGAGGCTTACTAGGGACACGTTGTGGTCTATGTGTTCACACATGTATTACGATTTCTGGATAACACAATTATAGCATGAACAATAGACAATTATCATGAACAAAGAAATATAATAATAACCATTTATTATTGCCTCTAGGGCATATTTCCAACAGATAGGGCTCTCATGATTGAAGGCAAGCAGCAGCAGATTGAGAACCGCAAACAGAAGTATGGACAAGGGAAGTACAACTCTGGAGCTCAGCAGAAGCCTCGTTTTACCCCGAACTCGGGAGGACATACCCATCATAACCATGGAGGTCACAATCACAATGGAGGAAGTTTACATAACCACAGTGGCCCTAAGAATGGAAATGGGAATGGAGGAAACAACAACCAGAACCGTTCCAACCCAGCAACACCCGCTAAGAAGGATCTAAGTCATGTCACCTGTTACAAGTGCGGGAAGACTGGGCACTACGCCAATGATTGTTCTGAGTTGAAGAATGGTAATGAAAATGGAAGCTCTGGAAAGAAGCCCAATCCCTTCACTATAGGTCAGGTGAACCACATCAACGTGGAGGAAGTTGAAGAGCAGCCTGACGCAGTGATTGGTAAGTTTTTGATTAAGTCATTTACCGCTCTCGTTCTTTTTGACACTGGTGCATCGCACTCATACATATCAAGGGGATTTGTGGACAAGTTTAAATTACCAACCTTGGCTCTTAGGTCACCCATGTTAGTAAGCTCGCCAGGAGCGGAATATATGGCCAACCGATGGTGTGATCGGTTACCATTAACCATTGGTAGCCATGTTTTTTCCTCAGACCTAATAATTTTGGAGTCACAAGGTTTGGATATAATATTAGGCATGGATTGGCTATCGAAGTATGGAGGAAGCATCGACTATGCTAGTAAGTCGATACTACTCACCACCCCCGAGGGAAAGAGGATGAAGTATGCATCCAGGCATGCGCCAAGGAGGACTCAAGTAAATTCACTCTCGGGAGTTGTTCAGGAGGAAGTGCCAGTTGTAAAGGATTACCCTGATGTTTTTCCAGAGGAATTACCAGGCATGCCACCGGATTGAGATATAGAATTTTTGATAGAGCTGTTGCTAGGCACCGGACCGACGAAGAGACCGTGCCGAATGCCCACGAATGACCTAGAGGAAATTAAGAAGCAGATTAAGGAGTTATTGGAGAAAGGTTACATTCGACCAAGTTCATCACCGTGGGGAGGCCCAGTGCTCTTAGTTGAGAAGAAGGATGGATCTTTGAGAATGGTTGTTGATTAGCGTGCATTGAATGAGGTGACGATCAAGAACAAGTACCCACTACCGATGATCAATGATTTGTTCGACCAGCTGCAGGGAGCCAAAATATTCTCCAAGATTGATCTTCGATCGCATATCACCAGTTGAAGATCCGAGAACAGGATATACCTAAGATAGCTTTTACCACAAGGTATGGGCTATATGAGTACATGGTCATGTCTTTTGGATTGACTAACGCCCCTGCCTATTTTATGAGTATGATGAATAAGGTGTTCATGGAGTTTTTGGATAAGTTTGTTGTGG
This sequence comes from Aegilops tauschii subsp. strangulata, assembly GCF_002575655.3. NCBI lineage: Eukaryota > Viridiplantae > Streptophyta > Magnoliopsida > Poales > Poaceae > Aegilops > Aegilops tauschii. Next base: position 77,174,302 of record NC_053037.3, read on the forward strand.
CGTTCATTGATGACATATTGGTGTACTAGAAGAATGAAGAGGAACACAAGGAACATTTACGCTTAGTTCTTGAGAAGCTCAGGGAACATCAGCTATACGCCAAGTTCAGCAAATGTGAGTTTTGGTTGAAAGAAGTTGGATTTCTTGGACATATTATATCAGGAGAAGGTATAGCAGTAGACCCTACCAAGGTTGAGTCCGTTACTGAGTGGTTGGCACCCACCTTAGTTGGAGAGATCCACAGTTTTCTTGGACTCGCGGGATATTATAGGAGATTCATTGAGAATTTTTCCAAGATTGCGAAGCCCATGACAGAGTTGTTGAAGAAGGACACCAAGTTCAAATGGACCGATGAATGTGAGGCCAGTTTTCAGGAGTTGAAGAAATGTTTAGTTACAGCCCTAGTGATAATTCTTCCAGATATACGCAAGGATTTCCAAGTGTATTGCGATTCTCGCCTGGGACTTGGAGGTGTACTTATGCAAGTTGGAAGAGTAGTTTCATATGCCTCACGGCAGCTTCGACCTCATGAGTTGAATTATGCCACGCATGATTTGGAGTTAGCAGCCGTAGTTCATGCGCTCAAGACCTGGAGACATTTTCTTATTGGAACCCGTTGTGATGTTTTCGCTGATCATAAGAGCTTGAAGTATATTTTCACGCAGAAGGAGTTGAACCTCAGGCAAATGAGATGGTTGGAGCTTATAAAAGATTATGATATGAAGTTACACTATCATCCAGGAAAGGCCAATGTTGTAGCAGACGTTTTGAGCCACAAGAGTTATGTGAATACTCTCGTAACCGGAGGGTTACCGCAAGAGTTGGCTGATGATCTCAAGGAACTTCGTTTGGAGATAGTTCCTAGAGGTTTTGTTGCAGCATTGGAGGTTCAGTCCACACTGTTGGGAAAGATTCGAGAAGCCCAGAAGACTGATAAGGAGATTGCGGAGATAAAGGAGAAGATGAGTAAAGGAAAGGCCAAAGGTTTTCGTGAGGACGAACACGAAACCTTATGGTTTGAGGATCGTATTTATGTGCCCAATGACCCAGAGATCAGGAAATTAATACTACGGGAAGCTCATGACTCGCCATACTTAATTCACACCGGAAACACCAAGATGTATTTAGATTTGAAGGAACGTTTCTGGTGGACAGGTATGAAGAACGATATTGCCGAGTATGTAGCAGTATGTGATGTATGTCAGAGAGTTAAGGCAGAGCACCAGAAGCCAGCAGGATTACTACAGCCTATGCTGATACCCGAATGGAAGTGGGATAAACTTGGCATGGATTTCATCACCGGATTACCCAGGACAAGATCAGGATATGACTCCATCTGGGTAGTAGTTGATCGCTTGACCAAAGTGGCTCACTTTATCCCTGTGAAAACCACTTATACGAACGCGAAGTTGGCCAAGATATATATGACCAGGATCGTATGTATGCATGGAGTTCCGAGGACCATCGTATCAGATAGAGGAACACAGTTTACTTCGATGTTTTGGAATTAGTTGCACCAGACTTTGGGTACCAGGCTAGAGTTCAGTACAGCCTTTCCTCCGCAGAAAGATGGACAGACCGAGAGAGTCAATCAGATTCTGGAGGATATGTTGAGAGCTTGTGCGCTAGATTATGGATCCAGTTGGGATGATAATTTGCCCTACGCAGAATTCTCATACAACAACAGCTACCAGGCTAGTTTGAAGATGGCCCCTTTTGAAGCCTTGTATGGAAGGAGGTGCAGGACACCATTGATGTGGGACGAAGTTGGAGACCGTCAGTTGTTTAGACCAGATTTAATCAAAGAGTCTGAAGAGAAGGTTAAGTCGATTCGTGATAGACTGAAGGTAGCTCAGTCCAGGCAGAAGAGTTATGCTGACACAAAACGCAAGGAGGTAGTCTATGAAGTCGGAGATAGAACGTATCTTCTTGTGTCACCACTGGGAGGAGTTAAACTATTTGGAGTTAAAGGAAAGTTAGCCCCAAGATTTGTAGGACCATACCGAGTTTTGGAACGTATGGGAGAAGTTGCTTACAAGTTGGAGTTACCCGAAGGATTGTTAGGAGTTCATGATGTGTTTCATGTCTCCCAGTTGAAGAAGTGCCATACAGAGATGGCCGATATTCCTCTAAGAGGTACAGTGCCTCTGGAAGCAATTCAGTTGGAGAGTGACCTAACCTACGAGGAGAAACCCGTCAAGATTCTCGAGTTTGCCAGCCGAGTTACACGTAGTAAGGTCATCAAGTTTTGCAAAGTTCAGTGGAGCCACCATACCGAGGAAGAAGCCACCTGGGAGCGAGAAGAAGACCTACGGAAAGACCACCCACACCTATTTTCTAGCCAACCCGAATCTCGAGGGCGAGATTCATCTTAAGGGGGTAGGTTTGTAACATCCCGATTTTCAATTTGGATGTTAATCATTAGGTCATCATATGCATCCATGATTCTTGCATTTTGAATTGGTTTTTTGATATTTTGATCCTAGAGACCTTAAGCAACTCAAGGACCATTTGAGAGAGTTGGAGGTTTTCATAAAATTCCATTTTTGAATTTTTCAAAATTTGTAAAATAGGATCAAGATGATTTTTCTTTGAAATTATTTTTCCGATTATTTTGTAAATAAATAAAATAATGAGAGAAGATAATATGACTTCTTCAAAACAAAGGAAATAACGGAAATTTATTTTTAATAAAAATATTTGTTTTATTCGAATTTTATTTGAGTTTTTATTTGAGTAAATTAGGAAAAAAATTCATTTTCTAAAAATTGCATATTTTAGCCTAGAAATATGTTCATGTTGTCCTAAATATATTGAGAGGACCGTGAAAATTGTTTTTGGGATTTGGGGATTTTTATTTATTTATTTTGAATTTTTCTGTTTCGGCAAAATTATTTTTAAAAAGTCTTCAACCGACTCGGCCGAAGCCCAGTCGGCCCGCTCGCGCCGCCGCCTCCCCGTGTCCGCCTCCCGCACGTCGCCGGAGACCGAGCCGGCCACGGCCTCGCCCGACCCCCTGCCCAAGTCGCCCCCCCTTAAATAGCTGGCCCCGCCGCCCCTCTCCTCCCCGCCCGCACCGACGCCGCTGTCGCCGCCTCGCCGGAGCCGCCGCCCACCTCGCCAACGTCGCCGTTGACCGCCGCCACCGAACCGGTAAAAACCGATTCCGGTTTTTTTCGGTTAAGTTCGTTTTTTGGTTTATTAGTTTAGATCGGTGTTTATTTTTAGGGTTCGCTAATTAGCGAACATTCACCCGATCTTCTTTGTTAGCGAACGAATTCGTTTGTTAGTCTCTGTTAGCGGACGTTCGTCTGATAGATTTTTTTTCTTTTTCTGTTTATTTTCGGCCAGGGACCTATCCGCGAATACTTTTTTTTACAAATTAGTCCCTGAACTTTAGACCCTCGTTACTTTTTCCTCATTTATCCAAATCTAGTGAAACCAACGCCAAAATCTTCGTCTTGTTCCCCTCTGTCCAGATAATCAACTTGAACATGATTTTAAAATTTTAAAATTTGGTTTCAAGCAGATTTGATTTCGAACTTCTTTTGATCGTAGTTTGAGTTTCGTAACTCCGATTCGATTGTTTCTTTTTGCAATCGAAGCTCTTCACTTGAACTTTCCGTTTAGATCCTTTCTTTTGGGTTTTACATTTGCATCTTATGCTTGAGTGCTTATGTATGCTATTGTTTGTTCACGATAGAGTTTCCGGAGTGCGAGGCTTGCTACTACGAATCACTAGGGTTTTCCGATCGTCGGCAAGGCAAGTAACACTTTGATCATATCCCTTTATTACCTAGTTTTTATGCATTAGTTCAACCCTCAAACATTGCATGAATATGTATTGATAACATGTGGGTATTGGGAAGTAGTTGACGAGGTAGAACCTACTGTCTTATATCAAACCCTGGGTATTTACTATGTTATGCTTGTACTGCTATGCTATGCTCGTAGACGAGGTTTGGTTTGAGAGAATTCATGAAATATGTGAGAGTTATTTTTAACTAAGGTTTAACTTAAGGTGGCTACTTTAATACACATCTAGGTGGATTGTTTGTGGGCGCTTGGGGAATCCAGTGTTGTCCAAGGAGATCCCGGGGAACCTGTGTGATCATCCTACGGTTTGCCACCCAGGCTCAAAGGGATCATAATGTTACTCATGCTGGAAACTTCTGTGTGCAGCCACAAGCCATTATGGGCTCTAGCATAGTTGACTATGTTGTGTGACCTCTTTCAGTGGTAGACTAGCAGATGTAGGGGATGTAGGTGGTACTGTATACCCATCGTAAAGAGTTAATGCTTCTGAAAGACTGTGTCTCAGTCCGTTTCTCAAACATCATGTAGTGCGAGAAATTCAACGGAGGAGCTCGAGTCTTGTGGGGAAAAGTGTGCAAACCTCTACAAAGTGTACAAACTAATCACGGTTAGCCGTGTCCCCGGTTATGGACATCTTGAGTATCTAGTGCTTGAATTATTATGTTGATCTCATCACTTTACTTAATTAATTTGTCGGGTTATTAACTTTTAATTTTGGGATTGAGTTGGGGTTATCTTCTCAATGATTTTCAACAAACTTTGTAGTTAAATAAAATCTATTCCTTTATTGTAGGGAAAATTAGCTTTATGCAAATGATAACCCTAGAGCCTCCACCAGCCATATATGATGTAAGTGATAGCTGTTATTCTGTTCTTTGCTCTATAGTGTTATCTTGCCAGCATATTCCATGTGCTGACCTACACAGGCTGCAACGTATTATGTTTGCAGAGTTTTCAGACGAAGAGTAAGGTGCGCTAGGTCGTTGTCGTGCACTCAATATTTCCGTGGAGTTGGATTGACTCATTTATCTTCGAAGCTTCCGCGGTTATCTTATTTAGATGGCCTTCAGCCATATTATTGTAATAAGTACTCTTTTTGAGACACTCGATGTAATAAGTGTGTGATTGAACTCTGCAATAAATCCTCGAGTATTGTGTGTGTCAGCAATACCGATCCAGGGATGACACTTAAACACAGAGACTTGATCGTCTGAGGTCTGGTCGCTACAGGTGTCCATGTACCAATCACCGCCTCCAGTGTAGTTGTTCGGCGTAGGGGCGGTGTGCAGCGCAGCGAGAAGCGTCGAGTCCCAAGGCGCCGGTGGAAGCGCCGATGAAGGGGACGGAGGCGCCATCGGGAAGCTGTAGCCGCCACTCAGCTACGGCGGCGGATACCCTCCATAGGGTTGTGGAGCCGCATAATACGCCTGATGCGCCGGAGGGCGCGACACGGGAAGAGTCGGCGCCGGTGCCCGTGGGACCGGCATGGTGTACGCATGAACGACACCGTTCCACGGGTTGTACCCACCGGCCCACGGAGGGGGCGCCTGGGGCTGCTGCTGCTGACGAGGGGGGCCCGCGGCCTGCGGCTGCTGCTGGCCGCCCCGCAAGCCTTCGCGGCGTCGATCGGCAGGTGGCGCGGGAGGGGCGGGAGCCCCGTACTGTTGCGGCGGTAAGGGCAGCAGTGGCGGCTGCTGCTGCGGCTGATAAGGCATCGGGTGGCGCGGCGAGGTAGGGGCGGCCGGGGTGGCGGGTGGTGGTGGTGGCCTGCCGCGGGTGGTGCGGCGGCGAGGGCGGTGTGGATGGCCCGCGCCTTGACCTGCTTCATCCGGCGCTCCTCCAGACGGAGGTAGGCCACGAACTTGGCGAAGGAGGGCTCGGGGATGAGGGAGAGGTTCGTCGCGGCGTTGCCGAAGTCCTCGTTGAGGCCTACGGTGAGCGTGCTGAGGAGGAGATCATCATCAATCTCCGCGTCAATATCGTGGAGCTCGTCAGCGAGAGTCTTGAGACGGCGACAGTAGTCGTCGATGGAGGAGTTGTCCTGGTGGCATCAAAAAAACTCTTGCTGCAAAAAAATGCGGCTTTGAAGACGATTGTCGGTGAAGAGCTCGTTCAGCTTGGTCCACACGGCGAGGGCGTCATCACCGTCTTGCACGACCGTCTGAAACAGGTCCGGCGAGATGGTGAGGAAGAACCACCGGATAAGCGTGGCGTCGATGGTGGACCACTCATGGAACGCGGGCATGAGGCTGGAATCGACGGAGCCGTCCACATGGCCGAGGAGGTTGTACTCCCGGAACACGAGGGAGAAATACGTCTTCCACGCGTAGTAGGAGGAGTCCGTCTAAGAGAGACGAACCGGAACCCGCTTGTAGATGTTGATGTTGCGGATGTCGTCGGCGTCGGGAGGGTTGGCGTCGGCGAACAGGTTGGAGGGGTTGGAGGAGCCGGCCAAGGTGATGGACGACATGGCGGCGAGGTGGTTGTGCGGCTAGAGTTAGGGTTGGATGAGGGCGGCGGCAGGGAGAAGTGCAGCGGCGGCTTTGGATGGAGGAGAAGGGGTCGCGGCGGCTAGGAGGATCGGCGGCGGCGAGGGAAGGTGGTGGCGCGGCGCTCGGGTAGGGGCGGCGGCTGCAAGTAATCGCGGCAGAGGCTGACGGGGCGGCTGCGGCAAGAGGGGAAGGCAGCGGCGGCAGGGGGTGGCGCTGCGGCGAGAGGGGGAAGCGGCGACGACGGCGGGACGAAAGGGGCGCGACGGTGGCTAGAGCGGCGACGGCGCGGAGGAGGGCGCGGCGGCGGCGGCGGAAGCTAGGGTTGAAACCTAAAAACTGATACCATGTATGTTGTGGGAATTGCACGATGTATTACCCAGGTGCAATGGCACGTATATATGAAATACAACGATGGACCACGACCTAAACTATACAAGGAAACTAGGAGGTGGGCCCAATACACATTATGCACAACACATATACTCAACACCCTCCGTGATCCCGTGTCTCCCTTCCCCATCTCCCGCTACATACTGTGCTCCAGCGACGACCGTTGGCTTCGACTTCGAGCATAGGAGCAGCGACGGTGGTGATGCATGGGAGCGGCCCGGGATTGGATACTGTTTTTTTTTCATTGAGGATTTAGCGAGACTAGCAGATGGGCCCCACCTAAACGGTCGTTTTCAGCACACCTTAACTTTCCGCACGTGGGCGATTTACCACGTCAAAAAGCGATCAAAATTTTGCTCGGTATGCTTTGCCACCGTCTGAAATTTGGTGCGGTGCAAAATGCCACGAATAATAAAGTGACGGTTTTTCGCTAATGTGACACTAATGTGGTGGTTCTGCATTTTACTCCACATATTGCATCAATCCTAGATGATAATCCATCAATTTAATATTCTTCTTGTTAACGCATGGATGTATACATAGTCAATCACAAGAAAGTAATTTTAATATTCTTCTCATACAATATATGCTTTGGGTTGCTTGGACGAGTGAAAAGTGTATTTTCGATCGTATGAGTATATTAGATATGTATGAATTCCCTGCATGGACTAATGATACCTTAAAACAGATAGTCAAAGATTAAAAATAGATAACACTCACATAGCGTAGTGTCAGATGATATTTATACTGTAGGTGTAGGCCTGTAGGGTAAGGTGCATGCAAGTGTACCTTGGGCACCGAACGATCAAGTTAACCCGAATCCAGTCCAGATGATGTTGGAAGGACATAATGCTTGTGGCGTCCATGAAACAACAAAGTACATGAGAACATCCAAATGTTTCCTGGATAATAAATATGAAAGAAACGACCAAAATGCATGTCATGTTTTGCAGATTAATGTATCAACAAACAATAAAAATAGAAAGTGGTGCAAACATATCACGGGTTTAATTAAGGGGAAAAATGATCTCGTTCAAACAAGAGGCCAAAAAATAGTCGGATAGCAGAGACGTGATGTTAGTGCTCTTGTGGCATGGGTTTTTGTCCTACTAGTTAGGTAGTGGAATGTGAAGATAGGAGGAGGATTTGGACAAGCAAATCTAGGAAAGCGTCTCTAGCAGGTCCGTAAAAGCGGTCAAACCCTTCGTATTTACGGTACAAACTAAAAATTACGCCCCGAATAGATCCTGTAAAATAGGATATCCCTTATTTTATTTTATTTTGCAGGCTCCCATATATTAGAGCTCCCTTCTGTCATATATGGAGGACTTCAGCCCTTTTTTGAGGAACTTGCAAAGCCGGTCAACGGCGGAGCAGGGGGCCTCGTGACGCCGCGCATGAGCAGCGAGCAGGCGGAGGAGATTGCCGGCGGCCGGTCGGAGCATCGCCGGAGCACGCGACGGGCCGGAGCGTCAGAGCGTCGCCGGAGCTGGCCACATCAAGTGGCAGGCTGGAGCTGTGTCGTTCTGGCCGGCCGAAGTTCGAGTTCGTCCATGCGTGCGTCCCGGGAAAGAAGAAGCGTGAGGAGAAAAAGAAAAAATATTTACAATATGGGTTTACAGGATATGTTTCGTTCGATGCCTCGCGGTACTATAAATTTGTCTTAGGGGGGGCTATATACTGTTTTTTACAGGTGGTGCTTTACGGGGTCTGCTAGAGATGTTTTGACTTATGTGTTGTTGTTCTGACTATGCAAAGAATGACAGTTAGTTACTGAACAACAATATTTTTCTATACAAGCTTTGTTAGAATGGGGTTATATATATGGGCAAAGTGTTGGAGCAAACAAGAATGAAGTTGGATATTAGAAAAACCTATAGTGTATTGATACTCCGTTGGGTAAAAACCTCCCTGGCCACCCGCTCCAACCGCATACACACCGTCTTAAACAACGATTGATACTTCGTTCGCTAGCGTAGACCGCATACGAAGCCAGTGCGTACAACGGTAAATAACCTGCATAGAAGAAGAGATTTTGCCATTAAAAACACAATCGTTTCTACATAGCCAAAGCGACCATAATAAGGCAGACGCTCCCACCCGTATTAGCGTACTAAAAGTATTTGGTATTCCATCAAGCCAATGACTATATATATTGGCAACACTTGTTGGTGCATACAAATTGGACGCTATTTGAATGACTGACCATATAGAACGCGCAAACTTGCACTGAAAGAAGAGGTGTTTAATTGTCTCGTCATGAGTACAAAAGCTACACTTCTTACTTCCTTGCCAGTTGCGTCGAGCGAGGTTGTCTTTTGTTAGCACAACTCCTCTCCGAAGATACCACATGAAAATCTTTTTTTAGTGGCATTTTTTATTTTCATATTAGTTTATTATTATCCAATGGAACCTCTGAGTGCGAGAGTGCACGGTACATAGACTCAACTGTGTAGGATCCAGATGTAGTGAGATTTCAGCGAAACACATCCCTCCCTTGTGTCAAGTTAACTGAATCCAAACAGGATAGAAGATGTTGCCATGACGCAAGGCGGAGGCCAATCAAATCCCTCCTAAATGATACATTCGGCGGGGAGGAGCTGAGCACGTGCGCAAGAGTATCATTCTTATCGCGTACAATTCGGTACAAGGCTAGATATTGTTCCTGAAGAGTGGTGTTTCCTAGCCACCTGTCCTCCCAGAAACGTATCTTGGAGCCGTCCTTTATCGCGAATGATCCAAAGCGGAATAGATGTTTCTTTACCGCCATCAGACCAGACCAAAAATGTGAGTCACCAGGTTTCCAATATGCCTGGGACAACCCTTTTTGGCCTAGATACTTATTGTTAAACAAGAGATAAAACGCGCAAAAGCTGGTTAGACAAACATGATCCTCCGTAATGCCAAATAGAGACACATAAGATCAGCAACAAAATTTGCATCTAAATTGTTTGATATCGACATAAGTATTGGATTGTGTTAATAAGCTCATAGCCACAAGTTCCATTCACATGCTACCATCTGAAATTACATACTTGTCCAATTATATGTTTATGCTCATGTTTTTATCAAGAGACTCAAGACCATATATTTTATGCCCATTGTCACATCTGCATGCATAGCACATATGGGAGTCAAACATCACATGTTTTACATCATACACCATGCGGTTGCACACAAGTTGTTGGTTAGGCTTACTACCAGGAGGCTCCTTGACATGTGCTCGGTTCTTCAGTAGACTTAACAAGAAATTTATTGTTTGTATGCATAAAACATGTATGTACTACAAGAAAGGATTGTTCTGTAATCTAACATCGGCCTGGCAATGTTTGCACCCTATAACAAACTTTAATTGGGCATGATATGCTATTGTGATAGACAATATTGCTTATGAGATATGAAAAACCATGAGGTACACATATGGAAATGAAAGAGGTGGTAAATACCTAGGAGAGGAGCAACATAACTCCAACAATCAAGATGCTTTATTTTTAGTGGTTTTTAGTATTTATTAGGGCACAACCAAAAAAGATGTAACTAGGAAGGTTGTTTAAGCGGCATCATTGTTTTACATCATGGGAATAGGGTGCGGGTTGGGAGCATAGAATGCAGACATGTACTTTCATCTTACTAGAAGATCACCCGCGTCGCCACGGGAACATATGCTAGAATGGGTATGCCACTGAAACTGGATAATTGTTGGGATTAATCATGAAGAGATGGCACACCGATGACATGGAAAATATGCTAGACTTATTGATGTAGGGTTTGTATGGATAGGTAAAATAGGAAATGGGTTACAAATATTTAAGAATAGAGGACTTATGTATGATTAAAAATCGGTTTTAAGATATCTCTCCCTCTCTCTCTCTCAAGTTTGAAAATAAATTTTCAAAAACAAATACATAATTTGGTCAATGGAAAAAATATTGCACCATGTGGTAAATATGTTGATCATAACCCAATATCATTAGTCCTATATGTCTACTTGTGCCTCATGCAATCTCTTGTCACTTTGAACTACGCCCCACCCCTTCATGAAGGAAATATGCCCTAGAGGCGATAATAAAGTTGTTATTTATATTTCCTTATATCATGATAAATGTTTATTATTCATGCTAGAATTGTATTAACCGGAAACTTGATACATGTGTGGATACATAGACAAAACACAGTGTGTCCCTAGTATGCCTCTACTAGACTAGCTCGTTAGCCAAAGATGGTTAAGTTTCCTAACCATAGACATGTGTTGTCATTTGATGAACGGAATCACATCATTAGGAGAATGATGTGATGGACAAGACCCATCTGTTAGCTTAGCATAATGATCGTTAAGTTTTATTGCTATTGCTTTCTTCATGACTTCTACATATTCCTTTGACTATGAGATTATGCAACTCCCGGATACCGGAGGAATACCTTGTATGCTATCAAACATCACAACGTAACTGGGTGATTATAAAGATGCTCTACAGGTATCTCCGAAGGTGCCCGTTGGGTTGGCATAGATCGAGATTAGGATTTGTCACTCCGAGTATCGAAGAGGTATCTCTGGGCCCTCTCGGTAATGCACATCATGATAAGCCTTGCAAGCAATGTGACTAATGAGTTAGTTGCCGGATGATGCATTACGGAACGAGTAAAGAGACTTGCCGGTAACGAGATTGAACTAGGTATAAAGATACCGACGATCGAATCTCGGGCAAGTAAACTACCGATGACAAAGGGAACGACGTATGTTGTCATTACGGTTTGACCGATAAAGATCTTCGTAGATTATGTAGGAACCAATATGAGCATCCAGGTTTCCCTGTTGGTTATTGACCGGAGATGTGTCTCGGTCATGTCTACATAGTTCTCGAAGCCGTATGGTCCGCATGCTTAACATTCGATGGCGATTTGTATTATGAGTTATGTGATTTGGTGACCGAATGTTGTTCGGAGTCCCGGATGAGGTCACGGACATGATGAGGAGTCTCGAAATGGTCGAGATGTAAAGATTGATATATTGGACGATAGTATTTAGACACCGGAAGTGTTTCAGAATGTACCAGGTACGTATCGGAGTACCGGGGGGTTACCGGAACCCCCCGGGGGAAGATATGGGCCATAGGAGGGAGGCAGGCCAGCCCACAAGGGGTGGCGCCCCCCCCCCCCCCCCACCCACCCTCCCCAATGGAGGGGCCTAATTGGACTAGGAGCCCAAGTGGGACTCCTCCCACTTGGGGGGCGCCTAGGCCGGCCTCCTGCCCTCTCCCTCCTTTGTATACGGGAGTGGGGGGCGCCTCTAACACACATCAATTGTTCCAATCTGTGTGCGGTGCCCCCCTCCACTGTTTACTCCTTCGGTCATATTGTCGTACTGCTTAGGCGAAGCCCTGCGCGGATCATTTCACCATCACCGTCACCACGCCGTCGTGCTGACGAAACTCTCCCTCGACACTTTGCTGGATCAAGAGTTCGAGGGGCATCATCGAGCTGAACGTGTGCAAAACTCGAAGGTGTCGTGCATTCAGTGCTTGATCGGTTGAATCGAGAAGACGTTCGACTACATCAACCGCATTAAGCTAACGCTTCCGCTTTCGGTCTATGAGGGTACGTGGACACACTCTCCCCCTCTCGTTGCTATGCATCTCTTAGATGGATCTTGCGTGATCGTAGGAATTTTTTTTGAAATTGCATGCTACATTCCCCAACACTTCATACACTTATGTTGGTATTGCCATTTTTTATGAGATCATTCCAGCCATTAGAAGGACAATTTCATGCCTTATGTCCCAAACATGGTTATCACAATGTCTACCATAGAAGTGCATTTCACCGTCAATGAATGTTTGCTCGGAGTTTCCATGTTAAGTAATCATTCAATAGGGATTATACACTCAAGGTAGCACATGTAAAATCCAATAAACCAGAATCCGCATCGGAACCAAAATTAAATCAACAAAAAAATCCAGATTTCAGTTGTTATTCTGTCAGCAATAGTGATCAACCAAAATGTCCTTGATTTATTATTTTTAACCTTCAACAACAAAATTAATCGAGTAAGACTCAAGCGATGAGGCCCCAATCCATGTTATATATCCTAGCCACCCAACTCTATTCGGCTTTTTAATGCATATTTTGATTTCCCAGCCCCAACTCGTAAAAACGATAGTCCCTCTTAGTTATAATGCATTATCGTATGCGCTAGTGGGGTCCCCAGACATAGTGTCCCGGCACCTTGCCCCTCGAGGCTTTTATCCATCGGGTCGGCATACCGTGCTCTTTGTTGTGCGCCCACCCTTGCTTGGTCTACTCCCCTTGCTTGGTCTACTCCCATCGGGTCCGCAGTTTCTATGTGATCGTCTCTTGTCGGGTATGGATGTGGCAAAGCGACATGGGTCCGATGATGGCCTTTGTCCATTGTGCGTGGTTCCCGGATCCAGACCCATATATTCTTCACTTGTCCTGCCGCCTGGTTCCTTTGGAATTATGAATGTGAGGCTCTAGGGTCTAAGTGGTAGGCCTCAGATCTAGGGGAATTCCTGGAGACACGACTGCGGCGGTAGTAGCTAGGAGGCGACTCTTCTGGTTGGTGTTTGCGGCAATTATCTAGATCCTATGGACTATTTGTGACAAGATGGTTATCGCGTTGGGCTTCTGGCAACGTGCTTCTGACTCTGTATTTACATTTCTGGGATTTTTACAACGGTGACACCCGCTATGTCGGCAGCGGGATAGGTCTTGCAACATGTTGGACGGTCTTTCGGAGGTCGGATGTCAACTCACTTCGTCGCCCTAGCAGTTGACTCCTCATCTCTAAGGAGTCGTGTATCGTCTTTTATTTTCGGTTTTGGGCATGTCTTGTGTCCTTGCCCAAGCTGACCTTTTGTTTTTCTCCTTTGCACTTGGATAACTTGTTTGGGTGTGGTTGTGGTTCATGCGAAAGCCTATTTCGAGAGCGCACTATCGCCACCGACAATGCAACTCTATCTCTATAGATGCTAGTGCTCTACTCTGGTTGGACAACAAGGCCTATTTCTTGGCCGTCCCTCCATCTGCATGCTCCTTCCCTAACAGCTAGTTTCCTACCTACAATGACGATGTAGCTTTGAATCATGGCATGCAGTGAGCGGCTCTGGCTAGACGAAGATGACCCCTTCTTAGTCACCCTTTTGTGTGTGTGTTACCCCAACTACCATCCTCTAGCCACATATCCCGACTAGTAACGTACCTCCACCGCAGTGGATCGTGATAGTGCTTGTTCTCTCAATTGTATGAACTTTGAAGTAGAAAATTGTTGTTCAAATAGAATATCAGTACATACATGTGAATGTTACAACACCATGTTTGGCTTAATCGGAACTGAATGTTTGGTTAACTATTTTGATCTAATGGATTTGATACTAGTTTTGGTTGTCATTTCAAACTAATTGAATTTGTGAAAAATGAAAACCAAAGTTGTAGTTATAACTTAATACTTGCCCCTAGGTACCGTGTAAATGAACGGCGTCGAAGTTTCAAAATCTGAACAGTAATCCTACATGGGTTAATGGAACTAGTTAAGAAAACATGGTACCTGGGAGGGTGGGGGCGTTCAGCATTACGGTAGAAAAAAATATAACACTTCTGGATATATATGGCCATCTAATTAACCTAGTACAAAATATACACAATAAATACAATCACAACATACTATAAAATACAGTAACATAATCATTTTGTCATGGTTTTTATGTGATTTATTTGCTCAGTAGGTAATGCAAACTAATAAATGTCATGAAAATTGATGTTCGAATGATTAATAATCTTATGTGGGTTAAGACTTTCCCCCGACTCAATTTTTCAAGCAATAAAGGAGACTAGTTAAAAAAATAACTAGGAGAAGGTGATCAACATTACCACTAGCATGAAATTAGCATTTCTTCATAAATTGACATTTGGTTAACCTAGAACAAAATGTAAACAATAAATAAAGTACCTCTTATTGTAATATTTCTGAATCATCTTGATTCACACAGCATCTACCACCAAAGTATGTTTCGGCACATTTAATATAACATCACCATGAATCCTCCATATGCATCCCCGCAAATCGCTAGCCATTAATTGTATAGAAAATAATATATTTGTTCACCAATAAAAAGAAGATCTTAAGACATAATACAAGAGATCCAACAGGTACAGCTAGGAGAAAAATTAAATTTATAATATATCATGCATATGAAACTTCAGTTTGTACAAGAAGAAACTCGTGATTCGAATATTACTCTGGAATGTTGTAAACTACTCCCTCCACCGCAAATAAGTGTAGCTGATTAGTACTCCCTCCGTTTCTTTTTACTCCGCATATAAGATTTGGTCAAAGTCAAACTACACAAAGTTTGACCAAATTTATATAAAAAAATCTGAACATCTATAATACTAAAACTATATAGCATGAAAATACGTTTCATGGTGCATCTGATAATATTGATTTCATATCGTGAATTTTATATTTTTTAATATAAAATTAGTCAAACTCTACAAAGCTTGACTTTGACCAAACCTTATATGCGGACTAACAAGAAACGGAGGGAGTACAACTTTATAGTAACTTTGCATTAAAATTAGAGACACTTATTTGGGACAAAGGGTGTACCGTATATGTAGAATTATATTATGAAAACCGTGGCAGTCATAACACAAGGCAAGGTTAACATTGCATGCATATACTAATATATTAGCTAGTTATTCTATACCGCGTGAGACATGACAAAAAGAGGTCCATCAAAGAAATTATGTGGTTATTGAATATTTTGTCGTTAGCATATATACCTACACCATTTTCAACTCCACGTTATGAAATAACAACGGAATGCTGCACTTCCAAAGATGAACCACCAACTACAGAGAAGCAAACTGCATAAAACAAGAGAGTTATCAAGCATAGATAAATATAAAAAATAAGTCATTCAAGCTCTTTACAAGGAAAGGAACAAGAGAAAACGGCTCCAAAGTATTTACTTTGCATCATTGCTACACAGAGCTTGATGGACATGAGAAGTTGACAAGAAAAAACTCTGAAGCCATACCAAAGAGGCAAAGGCTCAACACCAATGTTGATGATGATGACTTGGCAGAGAACCCATCCACTCATGTGCGTCTGAATGGGTCAAAAATTGCAAAGCATGCCAAGAAGAATCAATAGAACGAACTTTTGGTATAAATTATGGTTATGTTTAGTTGTTCGATGGATCCGATGAACTTCATTTATGCTCGTACTTGGTTTATGATATGGTGCATTTGAATTGTCTATGTTTGTTTTGAAATGTGATGAATTTGTGACAATTGTTTGAGCAAACGTTTGAAAGTATTGGTCAAATAAAAATCTTAGGGATTAAGTTTTAGGGAATCTGTAGGTGGGGAACGTTTAACCCCTTATAAAATTAGGGGAAATGAGATATGGTGGGATTTTGGACTTTTAGGATAAGGAATCTGCTAGAGATGCTCTTAATTCGTGAAATCAATATTTTTTGCCCCATGTTTAACTTTTGGGGATAGGCTAGAGACGCTCTTAGTATGCAATCTATGGAACAACTAGTTAGTATACAATCCAGCCATTGTGTATTTGTCAGTATATTTAGTGTGGTAAATAGATTGGTGTGCATAAGAATACTTGCTAGAATACTAACGCCCACACGCCTTGATCCACCTTAATTCTGTTTTGCATGAATCCTAAAGGAATCTGAGTGCCACGTAGGCATAGCGTGTTGTGTGGGCGCTAGAGCGCTCGCCCACACGACCCGCAGCGCGTGGTTGCCAGCTGCGCCGTATGGGTGAACCAGTTCCCGCCCACGCAGTCACCAGCCAGCCCTCGCGCGTGTGCGTGAACTGCTCTTCGCCCACACGACGCTCGTACGGTGATAGATGGCAACTGCAGTTGCACGTATGCGGCAACTAGGTAAATACGCATGGCAACTATGATTCGTTGGTAGATGGCAACTGCAGTTACGCGTACCTGGCAACCAGGTAAACACACATGACAACTATAATTAACCATACATGGCAATTAGGTAAGCACACATGGCAACTATGGTTTGATTGCACGCGGCAACTACCATAAATTAGACATGGCAAACATAGTTAACCAAAACAAAGAGAGTTGTCATGCTTTTACAACTACATTTGCCATCCCGGATGGCAACTAAAGCGTCATCCCACAGGTAACTAACGTAGCTGCACCGCGACGTGTGGGCAGTTTTGCTTCCTGCCACACGCACGGGGTGGGATGAGCAGTATTTGTTGGGCGTGTGACACGAAGTAGCTCCACCCACACGGGTGGGCAGTTTTAATGTTCACCCACACATGACCCGTGTGGGCTGTCTCCTACTTACGCCACACAAGGTGTGTGGGCGGATGTCTAGTATGCCGCACGTGTGGGCGTTATCAGTGTCCTATATTTTGACAAGGCCATGGTATCCAATTGATTTCCTTTTTTACGCTTGCAAAAATCCTCGGACACACAGGGTAAGAGAAAATCGAAGAACACATCGTGTCTATACCTGGCCATCTGTCGGGCCGGGCCTACCAAAGCCCGATGCAAAAAAAACCAGGCCCAAGCCTGACCTGGCCCGGCCGTTGGGCCTAAAAATCGGGCCTGAGCCTGGTCCATCACGCTAAAAGCCCACCGGGCCTCGGGTCGGGCCACTTCGTTAACGCGCGAATACGACGGGCCTGGGCCCGGCCCGGCCGTCGGGCTTGAAATCTAGGCCCGAGCACGGCCCGTGGACAAGGTCGGTCCGGGTCGGGCCGACCGGGCAGGGCTGCCCATGGCCAGGTCTAATCATGTGCGTCTGATCTCCAACTGCATGCAATTTAATTTTCCAAGCAAATCAGTTAATTTCCCAGCGATAAATCTCAAGAACACAAAATACATACCTACTAGTCTTATGAAATCCGGAAAGATCTTATCTACCTACGTAAGTAGGTACGTACTTACCGGAGGAGCGACATCAGCACCAGCTTCTCGTCACGGCGAGATAAGGAGTGGACCCGGTAGATGCATGGCGCGCCATCTCTTTGCACATCTCAGGCTCGATATCTCACATAGGCAAGGCATGCGACAACGCCGGAGTAGCCCTCCGGCACGTGGTCTGGATCAGGGAGGTGAGGTCACGAAACTTCACCTCCGGCTGAGGCATTGGTGGCTGCTCCTGCACCAACGGCGAGAGGATCTGTTCTGGTTCAAACGTCGGTGCTTCCCAAGGACGCACATGCCATTAGATGGAGAAACGCGAGCGAGGGTTGGGACTTGGCCGCTAGGGTTTAGTGCGGCGGCGGAGAGAGAGGGAGGAGTGCGTCGACAGCTGGTGTGTGAAATGTGACGTGATTCGAGAGCTTCTGGAAAGAAGTGAACGCAACAGAGGTTGCTTGTCTGGCTTCTGGTTAGGGCCAGGGGTGACACGCGGCCAGGGGGGCTGGACGCGAGGACGCGTAATCAGAGGAACACGTGGTACGGGGAACGACAGGCTGGCTGTAACATACGGAGATGTACATAAATTTTTATTTACTGCAAATATGCTCATGCGTTTCAACGGAAGAAAAAAGTCATCCTTCATTCGTACACCCAACGACATCAACAAATTTCTTTAAATCTTTCATGATACTACATGACAAACAACATGATAAATAGTATTGCACAATAAAATAAGTATGAGATGTTTTTTAAGTGTACTCAACGTGTTTTAAATTTATTAGACAACAGAAATATTTATCTAGTTGCCACTACCTGTTTACGCCTTTTTTGTCGTACTCCTCAGTGATGCCCAACAAATATTACGTTAGGATGAAAATAGCAAGGTACATTTTTCCAATTCACGAACATTTCCTGTAAATTCGTGAACAATTTTTAAATTGGCGTTACAAATTCATGAACAAATTTTGAATTAGCTGTACAAATTCAAGAACAATTTTTGAATCGACGAACATATTTTGAGTCGGCAAACATTTTTTGAATTGATAAAGAAATTATGAACGGCCATTTTTTTGGAATCGATGAACATTTTTGGAAGCGGTGAACATTTTTTGGAAGTGCATGAACATATTCCGAATTCATGAACATTTTTTTAATCAATGAACTCCTTTTGTAATTCACGGTCATTTTTTGGTTTTTTTAATACTTTTTAAAAATCAAGAATATTTTTTGAATTCACGAACATTTTGTTCAAATTCACAAACATTTTTAGAATATGCAAATAGTTTTTCAAAATCTGAACATTGTTTTAAATCCACAATTATTTTATGATTTCTGAAATATTTTTTTCATAAATTCACAACAAAAATTGAAACTTGGATTTTTGTAAATTCCGAATTATTTTAAATAAGAAAAATATAAGAACAGAAAAGACAAAGACAAATAGCAAATAACAAAAAACAAAAAACAAGAAATTTTTTTTTGAGACAACAAAAAAAACAAGAATAAAGAACAAAGGGTGTCTAGACTGGCTCATGGGCCAGCCCAATAGGGCGCACTGGCTCTTAGGCGTTCATGATTTATAAAAAAAAAAAGACTCAAAAATATTATAAAGAGAAAAGGGAGGAAAAAGGGAGATAGGTGAGATCAAACCTGGGTCTAAGGTGGTAGAGCGAAGCTCTAGACAGTGTGCACTGTCTGCCAACTCGTGATGATTAACGGGATTGCGACTAAATGAATCAGCCAAAAGCGCCTTCACAGGGGAGACCGGTTCATTTTTTTTGTCTCACTTGTGGATGACATGATGGGAAATATTTTGTAATTTTGAGGGCAATTTTTGTGACGTGCCTCTAGAAGCAATAGCCCATTTATTATTAGGCATAGATATAGATCGGTAGAGAGGTCCGAAATAAGAAAAAAAATATATATTCCTAAAATCAACTTGCGGTCCAGATTTTAGTGAGTCCAGAAAAAAAACATTTTTTGCAAAAAAAACCTGTTCTTTCTTGAAATCAACCCGCCGTCCATATTTAAGTTAGTTGAGAGAAACATTTTATTTTTTGCAAAAATCCCCTAATGTTTCGGTTAATCAAGGACAGATTCAAATGCTTTTCAAAACTATCCATATCTTTAAACCCTAACTCCAATTTTAACATGTTATATATGAAATTTGATTAGAAAAATATGTAGAATCTGAATATGATGTTATTTTACCTATTAACTATTTAAAATTGCTATTTAGGGTGCAATATTAATCAATATCACACGATCAATCTTTCTTTTGTACCGGTGCCGATCCGAATTGAAAATAAACACCTCGGCTAAACCAAATTGGCGATAAAATATTATCTATAACCACACATGCATGCCTCGGGAAAACCTTGCAGGGGGAAAGAAAGAAGATTTATCATCTTATGCCGAGAGAGACGACTTAAGATTTACTACGCTTAAGCACGTTGTGATTGTGTGAGCACTGAGTCCACCATTATCCAGCTTGGAAAGGAGGATAAGTGGCAACACAGATACGATGCCATGTTGAAATAAAAACGTGGACCTATTGGGGTCTTGAGACATGGTTATTGGGTTAGGGACATGTGCTATCTTTTCTCCTATTACAATGCAAGGACTCTTTTGCTAGAAAAATATCATATCTCTTCGACTTCCAAAAATAAGATCATATCTCCTACTTAGAAAAAACGTAAGATTCCGTCGTCCACCTCGCCCTTCCTCCAATATTTCCCCTTCCCTCTTGTATTTTATTAACTTACCAAATAAAATTATGTTTTCTTTGGTAAGACAATTTGATTGCCAAATAAAATCCTAAAATTTATTTAGATAGGTAAATCACAAGCATGATTTAATAAACAATTATTTAGACAATCACATTAATATGGAACATAATCATGGGCTAACATACTATAAAATATTTACAGTCATTGGAACACAGGGCAATTATCTAGTATATACAGAAATGAACATGGCTTGTGACATGTTAAAAAAAGGGCCTAATCAAAATAGTTAGGACATCTCCAACGATGTCCCTCAAAACGCCGGCATGTGTTTGGATAGAGCGGGCTGGACATAGTTGGCCATTCAACATGGACCCTTATTTGTCTGTGGATGGGTCCACTTACCTAAAATACCACAAACTGGATGCAAACTTGGGGGGTTGTGGGCGTCTAGACCCTTGTCGTGTAGGACTCCGACACCCTCGGACCACTCAAACCCTCCTCCCGAACCACTTTTCTTCCACTCTGCCCCTACTTCCCCCGTGCTCTGCATCCGCACCCTCCTTGTCTGACATCCCTGTTGTACCTCTCTGATCACGGCCCAAGCATTGTCGGAACCTCCACTCACGCGTCTGCCTGTCTAGGACTATGTTGTCGTCCATCCCAGATCCGTCTGCAGCCAGGTACCCCTCTGCCCCCATGCCAACATCGTCGGATACCATGCCCGACATGTGTTCAATCAAATGCCATTGAGCTTCTTTTTTACCTTCTCGTTGTTTCCCAGGTAAGCACGATGGTGGGGTACTTGGTGTGGAGGATGAGTTATTGAGCGAAGTGTGGTTGGTCATATCCGCGGAATTTTAGGTATGAGACAAGGGGGCTCGACCTTTTGGCAAAACATGCATTCCTCGTTTCATGAGTAAAAGCACTTCGCGCCCTACAACTTGCACATGTCCCGTATATGCAATGTGAAGTCGCTAGCCCATCGGTGGTAGACCATCTCCAACTTCGGCATGAAGTATTGTGGTGCGATTGCACAAGTGGAGAGCAAGTGGCCACCGGGCGCATCAATCATGAAGACCGAAAGTTTTGCTTCTTGTTCCTCTACATGTTGGTCAATTCATTGATTCAATCAATGTTGCATCTTGGTAATCATCACATTCTATAGACCGAATGCGATGTCGTGTGATGTATACTACACAACTTATTCTTGTAGACTCGTGTTGGGCCTCCAAGTGTAGAGTTTTGTAGGACAGTAGCAAATTTTCCTCAAGTGGATGACCTAAGGTTTATCAATCCGTGGGAGGTGTAGGATGAAGATGGTCTCTTTCAAACAACCCTGCAACCAAATAATAAAAAGTTTCTTGTGTCCCCAACACACCAAATACAATGGTAAATTGTATAGGTGCACTAGTTCGGCGAAGAGATGGTGATACAAGTGTAGCAATGATAGTAGATATTGATTTTTATAATAGTAACAATAAAAATAGCAAGGTAGCAAGTAACAAAAGTGAGCACAAACGGTATTGCAATGCTTGAAAATGAGGCCTAGGGTCCGTACTTTCGCTACTGCAATCTCTCAAAAATGCTAATATAATTGGATCATATAACCATCCCTCAACGTGCGATGAAGAATCACTCCAAAGTTCTTATCTAGCGGAGAACATAAGACAAAATTGTTTGTAGGGGGAAACCATCTCAAAGCTATTCTTCCCGATCAATCTATCCTAGAGTTCGTACTAAAATAACACTAAGCTATTCTTTTCGATCCATCTAACCAAGAGTTCATACTAAAATAACACCATATGATACACATCAACCAACTCTAATGTCAGCTAGACACTCCAATGTCACCGCGAGTATCCGTGAGTTAATTATACGATATGCATCAAACAAATTCAGATTCATAGTACTCAATCCAACACAAAGAACATCAAAGAGTGCCCCGGGATTTCTACCGGAGAAACAAAGGCGAGAACGTGCATCAACCCCTATGCATAGATTACCCCAATGTCACCTCAGGAATCCGCGAGTTGAGTGCCAAAACACATATCAAGTGAATCAATATGATACCCCATTGTCACCACGGGTATTCATAGCAAGACATACATCAAGTGTTCTCAAATCCATAAAAGTATTCGATCTGATAATAATGAAATCTCAAAGGGAAAACTCAATTCATCACAACAAGATAGAGAGGGGAAAACACTATATGATCCAACTATATTAACAAAGCCCGCGATACATCAAGATCGTGACAACTCAAGAACATGAGAGAGAGAGAGAGAGATTAAACACATAGCTACTGGTACAAACCCTCGGCCCCGAGGGTGGACTACTCCCTCCTCATCATGGTGGCCGCCGGGATGATGAAGATGGCCACCGGTGATGATTTCCTCCTCCGGCAGGGTGCTGGAACGGGATCTAGATTGGTTTTTCGTGGCTACAGAGGCTTGCCACGGCGGAACTTCTGATCTAGGGTTACCCATATGGTTTTTGGAATATTTGGCAATTTATAGGGCAAAGAGGCGGTGCGGGAGGTCATCGAGGGGGCACAACCCCCTAGGCGCGCCCAGGTGGGTTGTGCCCACCTCGGGCCTCCCCTCTGGTACTTTTTTATTCCATCTTGGGTCTTCTGGTCCAAACAAATTCGCTGCGTTTGGACTCCGTTTGATATTGATTTCCCGCGAAGTAAAAAACAAGCAAAAAATAGCAACTAGCACTGGGCACTATGTCAATAGGTTAGTCCAAAAATTGATATAAAGTTGCTATAAAATGATTGTAAAACATCCAAGAATGATAATATAACAGCATAAATGAAGGAAATATGCTCTAGAGGCAATAATAAAGTTATTATTTATTTCCTTAGATCATGATAAATGTTTATTATTCAAGCTAGAATTGTATTAACCGGAAACATAATACTTGCGTGAATACATAGACAAACAAAGTGTCACTAGTATGCCTCTACTTGACTAGCTCGTTGATCAAAGATGGTTATGTTTCCTAGCCATTGACATGAGTTGTCATTTGATTAACGGGATCACATCATTAGGAGAATGATGTGATTGACTTGACCCATTCCGTTAGCTTAGCACTCGATCGTTTAGTATGTTGCTATTGCTTTCTTCATGACTTATACATGTTCCTATGACTATGAGATTATGCAACTCCCGTTTACCGGAGGAACACTTTGTGTGCTACCAAACGTCACAACGTAACTGGGTGATTATAAAGGTGCTCTACAGGTGTCTCCGAAGGTACTTGTTGGGTTGGCGTATTTCGAGATTAGGATTTGTCACTCCGATTGTCGGAGAGGTATCTCTGGGCCCTCTCGGTAATGCACATCACTTAAGCCTTGCAAGCATTGCAACTAATGAGTTTGTTGCGAGATGATGTATTACGGAACGAGTAAAGAGACTTGCCGGTAACGAGATTGAATTAGGTATTAAGATACCGACGATCGAATCTCGGGCAAGTAACATACCGATGACAAAGGGAACAACGTATGTTGTTATGCGGTCTGACCGACAAAGATCTTCGTAGAATATGTGGGAGCCAATATGAGCATCCAGGTTCCGCTATTGGTTATTGACTGGAGACGCGTCTCCGTCATGTCTACATAGTTCTCGAACCCGTAGGGTCCGCACGCTTAATGTTTCGATGACAGTTATATTATGAGTTTATATGTTTTGATGTACCGAAGGTTGTTCGGAGTCCCGGATGTGATCACGGACATGACGAGGAGTCTCGAAATGGTCAAGACATAAAGATTGATATATTGGAAGCCTATATTTGGATATCGGAAGTGTTCCGGGTGAAATCGGGATTTTACCGGAGTACCGGGAGGTTACCGGAACCCCCCGGCAACATAATGGGCCTTAGTGGGCCTAGGTGGAAGAGAGGAGAGGCGGCTAGGGCTGGGCCGCGCGCCCCTCCCCCCTAGTCCGAATAGGACAAGGAGAAGGGGGTGGCGCCCCCTTCCTTCTTCTCCCTCTCCTCTTTCCCCCTTCCAAGTCCTAATCCAACTAGGAAAAGGGGGGAGTCCTACTCCCGGTGGGAGTAGGACTCCTCCTGGCGCGCCCCAAGGCTGGCCGCACCTCTCCCCCTTTGCTCCTTTATATACGGGGGCAGGGGGCACCCCACAGACACAGCAATTGATCTATTGATCTCTTAGCCGTGTGCGGTGCCCCCTCCACCATATTACACCTCGATAATATCGTAGCGGTGCTTAGGCGAAGCCCTGCATCGGTAGAACATCATCATCGTCACCACGCCATCGTGCCGACGAAACTCTCCCTCAACACTCGGATGGATCGGAGTTCGAGGGACGTCATCGAGCTGAACGTGTGCTGAACTCGGAGGTGTCGTGCGTTCGGTACTTGATCGGTCGGATCGTGAAGACGTACGACTACATCAACCGCGTTGTGTTAACGCTTCCGCTTTCGGTCTACGAGGGTACGTGGACAACACTCTCCCCTCTCGTTGCTATGCATCACCATGATCTTGCGTGTGCGTAGGATTTTTTTTGAAATTACTACGTTCCCAACAATAAATACTTCATAAATTATAAATACGTTGGAGACGTATCATCGTGTTGTACCACGGAACCGAGGGCAAGCCGTTTACATTCATTATTTTCGGATGAAGCTCGAGGGGCACAATGAGTGGGACGACATGTGTAGATTCTGACTCGATTATCGTTGAATTTGAAATCAATGAATTTGAAAAACTTGTTGAACATCCGGTTATCTCATATGTAACATTTATATTTGAACTATTTTTTACCATAGATATTTGTATGTTATTTTATGGATGAATTGTGCTACTTTCTATAATTATTTTTAGTGCCATGGACTTAGAAAAAACAAGCAAGGACGAGCGTTTAGGGGACATGGTTGGATAGCCGGCTCCTGTATCTATGTTCATAGACGAGTCTAGACCAGCCCGTGGACAAAATAGTGTGTCTGTTTTAGGGGACGATGAACGGAACGCCGTTAGGAACAGAAAAACAAATCATACCTGCACGACATCTCATTTATTATTTGTAGACGACACACTCCTATTCTTTGAGGCAAATCAAATTCAAGACAATGATGTAAATTAATAAACCTTGATGAATGCTTGATTATGTTTGGTGTTACTAACGAGGTTGTCATCTGTAAGAAATGCAAATTGAAAATATCGATTTTGATGAAGATACTTTGGCTTGCCTACTCCAGATGGTCCGATTAAGCAAAAATTGCAAAACATACAAGATAAGCTCACTAAAAGAATGTTGATATGGGAATGCCTATCTCAAGGAGGCAAATAAGTATTTGTTAAAATTCATTGCTCAATCTTTGCCTACATACATTTAATAAGTGTCTTCAAATTACCTTTGGGTTGTGTGATGGCCTCAGTCAAATGGTCTGCAACTATTGGTGGGCTTGAGGAAATAGAAGAGTAGTACACACCGAAAGTCATGGGAACAAATTATCAAACTAAAATGAATGGGTGGCCTTGGCTTCCAAGACTCTTGACTTTTCAATATGGTGTTGCTTTCTTGCCAAGCATGGTGCCTACTGACTATCCCATGTAGTTTATGTGCCAGAACTAAGTACTATCCTCACAAGAGGCTTGAGGATATGGTATTCACTGAAAATCCCTCGTATTCATGGCAAAGTATATCTCATAGTCTTGATTTGCTCAAAAAAGGGTTTAAGATGAATCAATACCAATGGTACTAAAGTTATGATCTGACGGGACCGATGGATACTTCGGAAGCCTAATTTCAAGATCTTCTCCCTTAAAAGCAGTTGTCGCCTTCACTAGGTATATGAACTCGTGAACTTGAATGGGACATCGAACATTTGCCGGTATTTTCCACTCGATGCCGAAGAGATTTTGAAGATCAAGACCTTCGATGGAAATCCTGACGATTTCATTGCCCGGCCTTGTGAGAAATCTAGAACTTCACTATCTGTAGTGCCTACTATCTCACTTTTAAGAAATGTACCAAGTCGATCAATGTGCATCCAGTTCCGTGCCTAATGGTAACTGGACTATGGGGTCGGCCATATGCTACAATCTGATCCATGGTGAAATTTTTCTCCTGCATACTTGCAATAGACTCTTCCGACCTGGCTTCTAAAACACTCTAGGAACCTCAAACCCTCTGATGATTGCCCGCTTGTGGTGCGAAGCATGAATATCATATAATGCATTGTGCAAATGCACTTTGCCTCGAGTCTTGTGGCATTCTATGGCTAGAACTTGGAGATTGTCTGACGTCGTCGACCTAAAAAATATTGGACCGGAGTGGGTGCTCCATACTGCATGTGAGATGCCAAAGCACCAAGGGTGAAATTTCTTATGCTACTTTAGAAGATTTGATATTATCCAAAATGAGATAATTCATTCGACGCCACCGACTTATGTATCAAACATGCTACTTTGTTGCCATGTCTCATTTCTAATGTTGTGGTTGAACAGGGTCAAGATCATGATGTGGTAAAGGGGAAAGATGTCAACACTGGGCTTGAATCTTTAGCTCGCAATCATATAAATTAAATGTGTTTAGATATACAACTTCTTCAATGAATTATATCTAAAAGAACCTCTCATTTAATATGTTTCGTGAGAGAGTAGTTTTCTTGGTTTCGGTGTTAAGACCTATATATAGATTAAGATGTAGCAATACTCCCCTTCATTAAATATGGTGGCAATCCAGATTTTTACCGAAGTGACATGTTTTTATCTATATTACGCATTAGAGCATTGGGACTGCCCTAATTACTCCTACCCGAGGTTCGGCTGGATCCTTTGACTTATCAAGGGATGTCAGGGTAGCTACAGTAGCCTGCCATTCCTTCCTTGCATTCCATGAACAGTACTCTAAACAAATATTTACTAACAACTAAGTGTGGCTATATTTCCCTCTAACTAATGGCATGACAAGGTGCTACATCTCCCGGGCAAAGGTACAATTAATTAACTAGGTATACCATAAACCGTACACCATCAAGTTTTTTGCATGATATGCACCGGTAAATTGCTTTCTCCTAAGCAAATAGCCAAGCAACGAAAACTGATAGTGTTGGGGATCCCAGATACAGTAGTACAACAAGCATTCATAGACTCTTTCTCGCATAAAAAGAATAGTTTGTTTATGGATATTTCACATGGACTAGAATGTTTAAGAGGCTCTTTACAATACCCTGGTACTCCATAAAGAGATTTAGAGTAACAATCGAATCAAACTTTCATTTAAAAGATATGTTATACTTTTCATCGAACACCACATGATTTCTCGTCATGTCTATCTGACCAGAGGTCCCTTTTCATCTTGATCGAAAATACCCCTGCCGTCTCCTCTCCAGATGGAATAATGGCATGACAAAATCATGTTTTGAATTGGTGTACCTAGTATTTTGGTCGCTAATACAATGTGAAATGACAAGGATCTAAGCAAGCTTCTGGGCATCACCGTGGTGACCAATGACGTTGAACTGGTGCTACACATGAGTACTATATTAAACATTCCTGGCAATCGAACTCGTTAGTATTCTTGATGGCATGTTGGTAGTTCATCACTTTAAGGAATTCGTTTATGCAGTTCGTGATA
This sequence comes from Aegilops tauschii subsp. strangulata, assembly GCF_002575655.3. NCBI lineage: Eukaryota > Viridiplantae > Streptophyta > Magnoliopsida > Poales > Poaceae > Aegilops > Aegilops tauschii. The sequence continues at coordinate 77,202,271 of NC_053037.3, forward strand.
GCATGTTGACAATTAGACATGGATCATTGGATTAAACTTTGGTGTTTGGTTTGCAACCACACTTATGGCAAGATTATTTTCCTGTATTTTAGGCCTCACGTGTAATTTACTTGGATATGTGGCAAGAAATGCCTCAAGTGTGGTAAACTCTGTCACCAGTTTGATCGGCTATCCTTAGGCATGTATGGCAAGAAAATATGGCAAAAACTGTAAAACTTAGTATATAAGCTAAACATACCCGTGATCTTATATAAGTTGGCCATCTGATACCTGCTTGTAGTGCAGGACGTCATGCAAAAATGTTCATCAAGGGCGAGGAGATAAGAAGAGCGGACAAAGAAGATGTCCTCCGCTCCGAAGCCTAGGCCAGGACGTCCTCAAGGCAATGCGGCAACAACTTGATCTTGAGTATCTCGTCAAAGTCGAGCGGCATGAAGTCTCGACATAGAAATTCAACATTCCATGCATCCTTCTCGGTGAGGATCTCATACACCCGGATGAGGCGGAAGTTTCCACGTGCAGAAGTCGGCCGGTACAACGTTGCCCGTGGTAGCCACGGGTCGCACCAGATTGAGACCTACTTGTCGGCGCCAATTGTCACAACAGGCCCTTCTTTAGCATGTTCGAACTGTGTTGGGTTGTCTGCTAGGTAGACGAAGCATTTCCCGCGAACAGGATATCCTCAAGGCGACTGTTAGGATAATATTTGGCCTTTTACCTAAGCACACAATCTATCGTACATAGTGAGTAGGCACTAGGCTTGGCAAGCTAGCAAAACTTGGTTGAACATCCAAAAAATCCTGAAATCCGAGGACACCCATGTGCTTTGGTTGGTTAAGAGACTCACATGAATTCCAATGCGTCTTACATTTGTTGTTTGTCGACCATAGTCGGTTGTTCCCCACCATGCATGTAAGGTCATCGCGCACAAACATGGAGAGTTAAGACCCCGCGTATGTAGGAATGGCCTGATTGACCACTTTTGGTCGGGGCCTATTTACCCACTAGTGAACTTTTCTTGTAAATTTTGAATCTTCTTCATTGAGACCCCGGGTATGTAGGAATGGTCTGATTGACCACTTCTGATCAAGACCTATTTACCCTACTAGTGATTTTTTCTTGTGAATTTGAATTTTCTTCATATGCATGCGACCATCTGGTGTATAAAATTCCATGAACCTGGCTTCAAAATCTATACTATCAAATTGTAAAACACGACGTACTTCTTGTTGAGCAAGGGGAGTCAATTAGGTCCAAACATGATGGGGCATTTGGCATGATCTATGACTTGCCCTATTGCCAACACATAACCACAAATGGTTCCTTGACATATATGTAAAAACAAGAGTGTGTCCTCGATGAAGAGAAGATGAACACCCCGAGCGCACGAGTGCACCCCTTCACTGGCTCAATGGCGTTCACCAACACACCTTGTCCTAGGAGAGCGGAAAGATCACCAATCATAAAGAGGAATACAAAAGGAGAGATGAAATCACCTGATGTAACCTACATGACCGAGGGAACGAATCCAAAAGGGCTCATTCATAACAAATGACTGGGTTATCATTATGATAGAAAAGCATGCTCCGTGATACGAGATTGGTTTTCAGAAATGTTTGTGGGCATATGCTCGCGTGGGATCTAATTTTAAAGATCACGTTATGAGGAACACATCGGTGAAACCGATTTTGATTTAGACGCTTGGGGTCTAAAATAATGCAATTTAAAATTTCAAAATATGTCCATTATGGCCGATTATCTGTTTTGGCTCTATGTCACTTTGTGTCTGTGAAGAAAGATAAGACCACACTTACACGTAGAGAAATAGAAGTGTGAGATGAGAGTTGTCATACCCTCATTTTGAGTTGTAAAAGGCACGAGCACGCTAATACTCCCTCGGTCCTAAAATTCTTGTCTTAGATTTGTATCTAAATAAATATAAAACAATTTTTTGGGACTAAGGTAATAAAATGCTACGAAAACCTTCAATCAGTTTCTATCCAAATATAGGCCCCTGTCCATACTAATAAATCCATGCCTTTGTTAGGGTTAAAAACGAAATGTGTGGCCGCTTTGTGTGAGAAAAAAAACCCTATAATACTCAACCACTCGCAAGCGCCGCTTCCCCGTGTGCGCCTCGACTCTTCCCCGCCCTCCGTCCCGCCTCCACCCCCGAATTCTCCCCCCTTCCCGCCCACCCAACGCTCCTCCGCCCCCATGGCCTCGCCGGCGAAGCGCCCGAAGCACTCGTCGCCGGGGAAGCACCAGGAGATGCCGCCGCCCCCGGAGGAAGGCCCCGCGGAGGATCCCCGCGTGCTCCTCCGCCGCCGCTGGGAGTTCGCCTCCGTTCTCCACTTCCTCCAGGTGAGTGCGGATTCGTCTAGGGTTTCCGTTTCCCCTTTTGCCATCCTGTTGGTTTTCCGCTTCGCGTCGGCGTAATCGGGTTCGGATTTGCAGGTCTTCGAGCCGGTGATCGAGGCGAACCTGGGGCTCTCGGCCGACGAGATCGAGACGGCGCTCATCACCAACAACGAGGACCTCGCTCGCATCCACATTGCCCTTTTGAAGGTTTTCATCGCCCGCATAATTTTTGTGCTGAGTTTGCCTGGGTCGTGGGTCGCAGAGCGCGTGCAAGCACTTTGCTGGTCTGATTTGGTCCGGCCAACAGTGCGATTGATTGTTTGCGCAGATATCAGATGCATCGTGGCATGTCTAAATAGTCTAGGTTTGGAGTGCCTAGTATGCTTTGCTTTAAGCTGATGCAATCTGATTCACACACAAAAAAACTAAAAGCTGATGCAATCTCTAAAAAAGATTTAGCATTTATTTTCCTTATAATTTTTGTTTTCTATCACGTAAACCGATTACTGTGAACATTAGGTATTCATGTTAATTTTTGTGAAACAAGGTGGCCCGATTGGTTTCATATTCTTGTTATGAATGTGTGCTTGAGACTTTGGAATTATTACCAGGCGCCAATATATCTGGCATAGAGCTAAAACAGCATCTTATTGACTGATCAACGTCTTTCACCAAGTCATCAAGATGTCTGTCTACCTCTTATTTTCTAAACTAAATTACTGCTCTTTTATGTACTCAAGTTTCATACCTGTCATTCCAGAAAATATGTTGCCAAGTGCAGATTTTCTACCAACTATATGTCTATAGTACCTGTGTCTTAGTCTGACTAAGACAATTCAATTTTGTAAAAATCTCTGCGGTCATATTTCCCCCCGATCTTCTAGTGCAGTCGGCATTTCTCAACAGGACATGTGTGGGGCATTTTCATTGCTTCTGTATTTGTACCAAATGTTTGTGTTGCTTATTGTATAATACATGGTCTACGCATCTGCAGAAAGCGATTTTATGTCCCTACAACTATTTTAGTTTGGTACATTTTGCTTCTGACACAATGAAGTATCACCTTTTTTTTGTCGCACGATGCCATGTTTTGATGTTGTTCAGTACTTATAGTGGTCAAATGTATCAGGGAATACCACCAGTTAACAAAAAACTCAAACTCAATGTTGATGATGGATGGGTGATAGCAACTGCCAAGAAACTATCCGACTGGTGGTCATGGGTAGGTTGCTAGTACATATTGCTTGGCCTTTTTACTAATGTAAATAAAATAGATTACCCCAGGCCTTACTAAGTTTTGGTTTCAGGTCGCTGAAGGGGCAAACCCGTTCGAAAAAAATCGTGGGTATGCATCATCATATTGTAAATAAGGCTCTGTGTGTTGTACTCTTTATTGATTTTTCATAACTATAACCCTTTACTCTTTATTGATTTTTCATCACTATAACCCTTTACTCTTTATTGATTTTTCATCACTATAACCCTTTATTGGTGCAGTAAGGAAGTTGAGACGTTTAAGGAGCAGGATCCAGTGAACCGTTTATTTATACTCAAAGCGCTTTGTGAAGTTCGCTTAGAGGTATTGCTTTTGTGAGACATGTTCTTAATTGCTGAAGTTTTAGCCAGCTGAGCATTTACACATGTTAAATATCAACAAGTTTCCTTTAGTGTTTTACACATGGTAGATTGATATTATTTTTTCTATATTTCAGCAAAATGATGCAGTATGCTACATAACTGATGAAATGAAGAAAGGAGTTAGTATTGGCAACTTTAGGAAAGATAAGTTAGGGAGTGCTAGTGATGGAGCTATATACTGGTCAGTATTCCTCTTTCCTTTTAATTACATTTTCCATAATCTATCATCTTCGGTCACTCCAATTCGCATTTGAGTATTTTGGTATTACTATAACAGTAAGCTCAGACAGAAAGGTCTTGTTACCCTAATGGGAGGAAACCTATATGCCCATTCCATAAATTTTAAACCCTTCCATGCACACGTCGGCCACGACAGGGGCGGGGGGTGCTCATTTAGTAGTCTTTACTCCTCAAGCTCACTTCTTAAATCCGTTTCTGCATATTCCAAAATTGCAATCACAACTTCCAAATCAGAAGTTGATGCAATCTTTGATATTCATGGCTTGACTCAAGATTATTAAGTCGTCGCATTGTCGCCATTTTGTCTGGGTGCTCTGACGTGGATAACTGGGAGCGATGCCCAGGATTTATCAGTTAGGTGGGTGCCCAGAAATTAATGGTGTCGCCTCAGCTAACTGTGTCACTTCACCAGGGGGAATTGATGGCGTAAACTTGAGTTTTGGCACAAGAATGGGTGACATTGGATCTGGGCGGGACGCCACTGGTGTGTCCGATTCGCTCGCGGACAGAGACGGGGAGCTGTGCAGCTGCTGGAGCTCGTCGTGGCTCACCGGCCACGGGGCTGCTGGAGTGGCAGTGGGGATGGGGTTGTTGGCTGTAGGGGCGGCATGACGGGCATACAGGGAAGAGACTGAGCTGGGGATGCGGTAGAAGGGAGCTAGGTTGGAGGGAGAGGCTGAGAGGCACAGAGAGCTGCTAGGGTTTCTGTTAGCTTATGTAGTCCAGGTTGTTGGGCCTGATAAGGATTTACTCCTCCATCCTTGGTATTGCCCTTCTTGGTTTTCAAATACCCACCTACTGTATCTCTAATATGACACATACTCTTCATTTAAAGTGATGCTGGGTTGGACCTTGAATCTTTTCATCTCGTGTTTGTTTTCTGTCCATTGCACATTCCAGAAAAGTAATTGATTGTCCCCTTTGTATCTTTTGTTGTCTTGCTGACACTTCTTAATTTTTCTGCTTGAAGGTATGTTGGGGACTCAACTATTGGACATAGATTATACAAAGAAGATGTATTGGTTGGTTTTAAGAATAACTGGAAGGGGAAGGATGGCCGTTTGACAAAACCAGTTACCAATATTCAGTGGGAAACAGTTGCAACTAACCTTAATGAGTTTCTTGAGATATCAGTTACGTTTCCTGCTGAGATGTTCTTCATGTGCATTTCACTTTTTAGTACCGATATTTGACATGTGATGTTTACAGGAGAAGTTATGCAGCAAAGGTCGATCTGAAGCTACCATTGGGGAGCATCTTAAGGAAAATATTGTTCCAGCTGTGGAGAAGTTCCAGAAGGTAAGTTCTACCCTAGTTGCATTTTTTGTTATGTTTGCATCTATCTATCCTTGGCAACGGATTTTACTTTTGCGCTGATGGTTTAGCACAGCATTTTTACCTGTTCTTTAACTTGCAGAAGAAAGAGAGGGACTTGAAACGTCGGCAGCAGAAGAATGAGCGTTTGGAGCGTTTAGCTTTTGCTAATGTTTTCCAAACCCGTTCATTGCGCGAACGTAAAGCTGTCAGCTACGATTACTGTAAGGAGCATTTCTATTCCACAACCTCAGCTACAGATGAAAAATAAAACACACTCTAAATTTCCAGCAGTAGATGAATAATTGCAATTTTAATGAAACCTTGTCACAATTGTTCCTTACATTGGCAATATCTTTTGGCTTCACGGCCTGCAGCTTGGTTGTTATATTAAAACTCGTGTTCTTTTGGCATCCCTCATTTATGTAATCAAATTTATGCATTTATGAATATGTTTTACTGGTTCTGATAGTCAGAGGCAAATTAGGGGAGTTGGAACACTGATTCTACTGTATTTGTTATTTGCAATATGTGATGTAGGTTGCTTCCACTATGTTCCAGTTTTGTAGAAGTTTATATCTTGACCGTTAATTAAAAATATTTATATTTTGTGATCACCTGCTATCCTTTTGACATTGACACCATGTGTTTATTTTCTGTGCAGCTGATTATGATCGTCGCATAAACGAGGCAATAAAAGCTACAGCGTAAGTTCAAACAATTCCACTGCTGTTTTCCCTTAGTTTCTTAGTAAATACTATATTGGTGCATATGTGAAAAGAATCTACCTACTTGGATGCAGGAAAGGAAAGGAAGCTGATTCACGCAAGGAGGCGGCGAAAAAGGAAAAGCAAGTTCCTCATCAGGCAGACAACAAAACTGATATAGGTGCTGACATCGAGCATAATGAAGACAGAGAACAGGAGGATGGCAAGGAGGACCTAGACGATCTTAGTTCTGGCGACGATGAAGTCTCAGACTATGATGACAAGGATGACGGCTCCTCCAGCAGCGATGGAGACACTGATGCTTCTGACTCCCACGAGAGCAACTCGGATGAGGAGGTTATTGTACCACGCAAGAGGACCCGCCTTGCTGCCCGGGCTCTTGCTAGCAAGCAGTTTCGACCAGGGGTTCGTCGGAGTCGAAGAAACATGAAAGGTTCTGATGAAGAGATGGTGCACCCAGGGGAGGTGACTCCTGAAGCTATGACAAAGAAAACAACGAGGCAAAGACCGACGCCCATCTCCAAGCAGTTCTCTATGTCAGGCTCTGAAGATGGCTCTGAAGAAGATCATCATTCAGAGTCAGCTGCAGATTCCGAGGAGGAACCTGAAGATGGCTCCAAAGATGATCATCATTCAGAGTCGGCTGCAGATTCTGAGGAGGAACCTGAAGATGGCTCCAAAGATGATCATCATTCAGAGTCAGCTGCAGATTCCGAGGAGGAACCTGAAGATGGCTCCAAAGATGATCATAATTCAGAGTCAGCTGCGGATTCTGAGGAGGAACCTGAAGATGGCTCCAAAGATGATCATCATTCAGAGTCAGCTGCAGATTCTGAGGAGGAATCTGACTCTGAGTCGTCTTAGAGATGAGTGTCTGTGCATCTCTTTTGCATTTTGTGCTATGGATGGAAGGAAGTCGGCGAGTTCGATAGGTTTAGGGCCCTCGCCGGCTTCCACTTATACCAGCTCAGGGTAGTGGGAGTCAGACAGACAATACCCGAGTTTTATCTTCTCTTTTCTTGGCGAAGAATTGCCTGTTTGTCTTCAGAGTCGTGGGAAATACCTGTGTATGCTTTGTTGTTGTAATTGTACATACTTGTCGTGTTGCCCGACGGTTCACTTAAGTTATGTTTTATGAAACTTTAAACTGATCAAGCATGACCCGGCTTATGATGCATGCTGTTGCAAGGGTTACTAGGGTAAAGGTAAAATAGGGTTTTTTTTCTTCTTCTTTTGTTTACCAAAAAAAGAACGGTAGTGCTGACGAGGAAGGACAGATAAGGGCATGTACAACGGGGGCATCATCCTGGTACTGCCTCAACTCTTAAACTAATCAAAAAGTAATGAAGCCACCATTTTAAAAATATTCTTGCCTCAACTCTTAAACTAATCAAAAAGTAATGAAGCCATCATTTTGAAAAAAAATTGGCCAATGGAGGCCACACTATGCAGCGGACCCACTGTCCTTGACATGCATAGCATTCTTTTTCTGCAGCATGCCTTTTCTTCCTTTCTTCACTTTTCACACCTAAGAGACCGGCTCTTCTGCAGGCTACACTTGCTACTGCGAGGCTATACCTTTCAGTCCAAACCTAGTTCGGATCCTACGTGTACCTACGGGGCAACAGGCTGAGGCTACCCATTGGCCATGCCCTACGCGTCGCCTCAACCTGATGCTCCGCAGAGCCAGGTAGGCTCGGATGCCACGGTGGTGGTTCGGCTAGTGCTCCGCAGATGTCAGGGGATCCTGCAGAGGAGCCTGTCTCTCCGAGAGAAAAAGTAGAGGCGAGGTGAAAAGGAGAGGAAAGAGGGAAGGAAAGCAACGACAGCGACTCACAGTAAGAATTGCGGGCTCACGTCATGAAACCACTGATGCATTGGATGCCTGTTGAAATAAACGATGGTCTCAGCTCTGTTGGCTGGCGTGGATGGGCTGGGGCAGCACCAAGGTGCTGCCACCATTGCTCATGCCCTAAGAGGCATGCTCCCTCCGCAAGGACAAACATTGGGGGAGGGGGAAGAGAGGCGCTAGTGGTGGAGGATGTGTGTCTCGTGGAGGAGCCCAATGGCAGAGGAGGAAGCCCCTGCCGCAAGGGGTATGGAGCAGGAACAGTGTCGAGACGCCCGCTCAACGCTGCTTCGATTGGAGTGAAACGTACATAGGTGGTAGTTGCCCGTACCCGGACTCCCTCCCCAGGAAAAAATGTGATTGTGGGCAGGTGGGTTCTTCTCTTGGTGAAAGCCAACGAGGATGTGGTTTCCTCCGACCCTGCTCGTTGCTTCGGCGGCGGGTGGTGGAGGGGATCCCATTCCTTTCATGTGGTATTTTCATAGATGGAGCTTTCGTATGGTGGGGCCGGAAGGATGAGGACAATTCCATGTCAAATAAACTTGTCTTGGTTTTCTCCAATGCTCCTCGCCATGACGACACTCTCCATGACGGCGTTGAGAAGTTGATGGCCTCGTCTTCTCACCGTCCGGTTGGGGCGGTGAGATTAGGTTTCTTTTCCTCTCCATTTTCTCAAGCTGGATTGGTGCTTCAACGGTTGCGGCTCTTGCGCTTTTCTTGGACTATGTCTATGGGATGCGAGTATGCGACGGTTTTGTGTTCAGGTTAGCATGAGATGTACCCCAGTCGACATGACGCAGTGACATGTCCCTTAACATGGTTGACTTCAAAAGTCTTTTATGACGATGGTGTTAAGCGCCTAGGGGGCGCTGGATTTTTTGTTTCTTTTAAAATGGCAGAATTTCTGCATTCATTAAGAAGAAAAGAGTTGCTCAGTTAATTAAGGAAAAACCGAACGAAAACCACATTGTCTAGTTAATCACGAAGAATCGAGCGAAAACCATCACAACCACTAAGCGGCACACCTACCATTCCAAAGAGGACCCCGTCGAGACAGTATGCAGACGTCATCGGCATCGCTCCTCTGGAGGCGGCATCGCCATCCCTAAACTCTGAGCAAACGACTTCGACTTCGGCGATCGTTGACACAACCCACACCGTAGCGGATGCGTAAAGCTAAATGAAAATCTGCGCCATAACTCAGCCACCTGTAACCAGATAGCGCAGTTTCGACTCCGACGGAGAACTTTGAAGGACAAAACCAGGCACGGCCAGCGCCACGAAAGATCGCCGAACAGGCCAGCAACACCGGTCATCGTATACCATAGGGGCCCGCCACCGCGGTTTCGACTCCACAAGAACAAACAAGCCGAGGCAACTCCATAAGGTCCCGCCACCGCAGTTTCGACTCCAAGAACAAACAAACCGAGACAACTCCATAGTGCTCCGCCACCGCGGTTTCGACTCCACAAGAACAAACTAACCGAGACAACTGTTAGTTTTGGTGTATGCATGGATATCTATGACCCTCATCCTCCATCAGGGCGGCACTGGATATTGGCTGCAACCGTTAGTTTTGGTGTATGCAGAGATTTGTACGGGCCTTCTTATTCTATGTCCTGGGTCCTTAGCATAGTTTTCAGGACATTTGTCAACTCTTAATTTCTCTTGAAGTTGTTGCGTGTGTTTGTACTTATATTTTGATTGTTGATTAATAACGCCGATAAGTACCAAACGGATTTGACCATGGCAATGAATATTTTTTTGTGGTAATTTATATTTGTTTGCCAGTTGATAAGCATGATAAATCCGCCCGTGGCAAATTGAATTTTTTTGTGGTAATTTATATTTATTTTCAAGTTGGTAAGCATGATAAATCCGCTCGCCTTCAGTTTGTTTTTTGCCAGAAAATTGCCACGCTTGCCAATTAAACTAGCCATCCTCGCGTCAACTAAAATTATAATAAAAGGCATTTGATTTGTCATGGTCAAAAATCTGACATTCGGATTTTATCATTTCCGTTGATTAATGATGCGCGCGGTTTACTGAAAAAACGCTCCTCCAATTGCAATCGCCACGTCGGCAGTGGCGCTTAGGCTTAACGATCTTGGGCAGGATTGGGAGACGTCAACCTAGTTCTTCAATTAACTGGTCCTGACCACGAGCATGTCAAGAGACCTTCAGAACGAACATGAATGAAACGACACGAACATGAATGAAACGACACGAACAGGCGATTCACCTACGAATTTAACTGATTATACAGAGATACAGAAGTAATAGAATCTCTTTTCTTTTCCTCGCTAAAGATTTATACAAAGATGAAGCGACACGAACATGAACTCTCCTATCCGCCGTCCGTCGACCGACCGGTCGATCAGTGCACGAGGTAGGTGACGGCAAGCGCGGCGGCCATGAGCAGGTACGCCACGGCCTGGTCGACCCTCCTGCCGTCGCCGGCCACGGCCGCCAACCCCTCCGCCTTCCTCGCCCCGCCCTGCGCCGCGCCGGCAGCGGGCACGTCGACGTTCGCCGCGCGAGCCATCGTGTGATGACCGATGAACGACCCGCTCACAAGAATCGGCTCGACCGACGGTATGCCGGGTCCTTCCCTGGTGAGCCGACGAAGAAGAAAGAAGATCTGGATCCGGGCTGTGGGTGTTGGTCGTGGCCAGTTTGTGCTTGGTGGAGAGGCGGTGGATCTGGCGTGTTTATATAGCGGGATAGGATTTGGGAGGGTATTACGGGCCGGATTCCCGGTCAAACGTGCCTGCCTGCCGGCCTTTTGCTTGGGCGCGTAAAAGTCGTTTGCTCGGAAGCTTCTGCGGTGTTTCCACGTGGCTGAGACGAGGATGCCGCGTCCAAATCGAATCAGCTCGGCTTTGGCTTTTGGCCAAGCGTCACCGATGAGAACTTCTAGTAGACTAGACTAGTCATCGTCGAGATAAGTTTTTTTGAACCAATCATCAAGATAATTAAAACTGTTAAAATATGTACGAAAGAAAAAATAGAAGGTAGTCGTACTAGAAGAGGTGGACTGGTCTGGTCGCCTTGTGGTGCAAATGATGCACTAGCCGTAGTTCACGTATTTAGACTTCGCGAAAAAACTAAAGTAAGAGTAGGGAAAAGGTGTGGCTAAACGTAGTACGCCACCTTATCTATTGACCTCGTTTTTGTTTCTCCCAAACGAGAAAAATGCATGGAATTCAAACTTCTCGGGTCAACGATAGGGTCACGATGTATATAAATCCGACTGGGGTTGTTCATTTTTCCAATACGGAATACATATAAAGCAAAATGAATGAACCTCCACTCTAAAATATGTCTATATACATCCAAGAAAAATTATATTTAAAAACGGAAGGAGTAGTATTTATTTCTTCTCTATATTTCTTTATTTGATTCCTTTTTTTCATCATTATTCAAGTACAAAGAAATGTAAACAATTTTCATCATTATAGATGGAAGGTTACGTTAAACTTCACGTAAGTCTAGAATTATCGGGTGAACGCCCAGATGTGTGTCTCCACAAGGCCATTTGTCAGAGTTCCAAACCTTATTATTTTTCCTCCAATTTTAAACTAGTTTCTTATGGGTTCTGTTTGGTTCTTCCGGCTTTTGCATGGATTTACTTTTCTTTTTCTCTCACCCTTTCTCTTTCCTTTTTTTCATTTAAATTTTCATTCTATATTTGTACACATGAATATTTTTTGAAATACTCTAGCATTTTTAACACACTATGAACATTTATCAAATACATGGCAAATGAATATTTCCCAATACATTTTTTTATTTTTCTAAATTGTTTTTATCATTGTAGGAAAATATCATCAAATCAAACTTCTAAATAATAACAATAAAAAACCTCTAAGCTTATTGGGTGCGCTTTTTTTTGAATAAAAAGGTAGATCATTTTTTACCTTATGCATTCAAAACGGGCGGAAAACCCGGATGACCAAAGTCATTTACATGAAGGTGATGTTAACGCCGTACAAAGGAGTACAGCAGGCCATCACCAGACCTAGTGTGATACAGAGTTGGAGATAGATAAAAGTAAGAGAACATGCAAATTAAGTTGGAGTGAAAGCGGCTGCCCAATCCAACATGCACTGCCTAATATGCTGCGGGGCACGCAGGCTCCAAAACTTGAACAGCTCAATGACTCTAGTGTATACTTGGCGCTCCTGCCAAAAGGATCCTTCGAAGACTCGAGCGTTCCTGGCGTTCCAAAGGGTGACCGCACACGCCGCGAAAAGAATATGCCACATTTTGCCATGCAGCGCCTTCGGCTGATCTGAACATAAATAAAGTTCAGGTTCTGTGGAAGATGTGGCCAACTCCTGCAAGCCTAAATTGGACCATAACGCTTGTGCAAGTTTGCATCTCAGCAAAATATGGCTCATTGTCTCCGCCGCTAGACAAAGATCACAGCCATTGTGCGAAGCAATTTTATCCCAATTCTTCCTCACCATGTTATCTCTGGAGTTGTGTCTGTCCCGGAGTGCAATCCACAGAAAGATGCGATATTTGTGTGGTATGATTCTATCCCAAATGAGCTTGGCTGGCATATAGAGTTTGCCTCGAAAAGTGAAAAGCTTGTAGAAATAAGGAGTGCTCAAGCTCTTGCCAACGAGCAGGGGCATTCTGGTGTCAACTGTATTAACCTGGGGCAGCACATAGCTCAAGATTTCAGCAAGGGCTGCCAGTTCTTGTGTGGCCGTGTAGGAGAGATTTGGATGAAGCTGGATGTTCCATTGACCGTCTCTTAACTGTGAAGCAACTGTGCAAAACTGGGCCACATCGAAAGTAAAAAGCGTCGGGAAAACAATCATGAGCTGACCACAGTCCAGCCAGAGATCATACCAGAAGGCAATGCTTTGGCCGCCCCCAGTTTGCATTTGGAAGCTTCCATAACCATCTGCATTGTGGATCTAAAACCTTTCCAAACAGCAGTATCTCGATTGTGAGGGGTCCAGGATAGTTCCTTCTGACAATATGCCTGCGCGAACCAACTGTAACACGACACATCCTCGTGTTGCAGAACTTTTGCCATAAACTTGCATACCAAGGCCTTGTTGTGTGCTGCAAGGTTGCGCACCCCCAGTCCTCCATTCTCTTTTGGGAGTGTGACCACATCCCAAGCGACAAGGCACTGTCCCCCCTTGGCCTTATCCTTCCCTTGCCAAAGAAACCCCCTCAAAATTTGATCAACTTTCTCCAAGGACTGACTCGGCCACAAGAAGCAGCCCATGTAATAACTAGGGATTGCCGCCAAAACTGCATTAATCAAGGTTAGACGCCCCCCCAGGACAGAAAAGTTGCAAGCCAACCAGACAAACGCTTGTCCACCTTCTGAATCACAGGCATTAACAGTCCGTGCGGTATCTTGTTAAGAGAAAGTGGTAACCCCAGGTAGGTGCAAGGGAAGGCTGCAGTCTGACAATTCAGAATCTCAGCAATACCTTGATAGGTGTGCTGGTCCAATCCAACTGGAACAAAAGTACTCTTGTGATAATTGATCTTTAGACCAGTAAAATTGCTGAAGTCTTCCACAATCCGCTTGATAATGCCTGCTTGTTGGACATCTCCTCTCAAGAGAATGAGCGTGTCATCCGCGTATTGCAGAATTGGAAAAGGCCCGTCGGCTCCCAACGGATGCACTAGGTTCTCCTCCTGATACTCCTTCTGGCAGAGCTGTTGTAGGATATCTGCGACCAAAATGAAAAGGTATGGAGACAGGGCATCCCCTTGCCGTAGGCCACACTTTGATAGGATCCTTTCGCCGGGAGTGCCGTTGATAAGAATTCTGGAGGAACTAGAAGCTAGGATATCATCCACCCATCGGATCCATCTGTCCCCAAAGCCCCTTGTTGCAAGGATTTGTTTTAGAGCCTCCCAGCTAACACTGTCAAACGCTTTTTGAAAATCAAGCTTCAGCACAACCATTGGCGCTTTCCTCTTCCTGGCTTGCTGTACTAACTCGGCTGCCAGTGCAAAATTTTCAATAATGCAATGTCCTCGGAGAAAGCCAGATTGGAGGGGGTGGATGAGAGTCTGGATCAGTCTCTGTAACCGCACTGCCAGCACCTTGGTGACAAGCTTCGGGACACTATGAACTAAAGAGATTGGCCTGAAGTCCTTTATATCTGTTGGATCTTCTTTTTTTTGGAAGAAGCACAATGTTGGCGGTGTTGATGCCGAGTAGGTCACTGCTAAGCTCATAAACTCTTGGAAAAACCCCAGCAAGTCCTCCTTCAACAGCCCAAGAAAACTTTTGTAAAATTCACTTGTGAACCCATCTGGCCCTGGGCTCCTGTTGTTTGGCGTGTTCTGAATTGCTGCTGCAATTTCGCCCCAAGAGAAAGGTGCCTCCAGTGCAGACAGGTCGACTGGATCATAAAGGTGGGAGGGGTCCAGAACTGGCATTGAGGCCGAGCTTTCTCCAAAAATGTGTGTGAAAAAATCAGTTGCAATTCGCAGCTTGTCTTGATCCCTGAAGAAATATGTGCCATCTTTAACCAGGAGCTTGATTTTGTTTCTGCGGTGTTGGCAGTTAGCCATTGCATGGAAGAACCTGGTATTCTCATCTCCCAAGGTACAACCTCTTATTTGTGCTCTTCTCTTCCAGAAACTAGTCTGCCATAGTATCAACTGTTGCGCCTTCAGGTTGGCGTGATTTCTGAGGGCAACCTCTATCCTCGAAAGGCGCCTTCTTTCCTCAACTGTGTCCATGTACTGGACAACATGCTTGCAATTGGCAAGGGTGTTCTGCATCGGTGGTTTGGTGCGTTCCCATGCTCGAATTGCAGCCCTCAATCTTCTAAGCTTGAAGTTGATCAAGGTTGATAGAGAGGCGAAGGTTCTGGTTCCTTTCCTCCAGCTCTGACTGATAATATCCCTGAGCTCTGGTATGTGCAGCCAGTGATTTTCAAACCTAAAGAAAGGGCTTTTGGTAGCCTCCCTTGAGAACTCCACACCTATAAGCACATGATCCGATGTTGTAGCAGGTAGAGCAGCAACTGTTGTGTTGACAAAGCCCAGATTCCATTCCGCATTCACCAAAACTCGATCTAGCTTGATTAGAGTGGGTTCCTCTCGCTTATTGGACCAAGTGAAGCTTCTGTTAGTGATATCAATGTCATCAAGAGCATGCTCTCTAATCTATGAGTTGAACCTGTCCATTAGTGCCCAATTCTTCCTTCCTTGTGACTTTTCATGCGCAAACCTATACATGTTGAAATCACCCAAGATGATCCAGGACCCAGTAACCTGCTCGGCTGTTTGAGTCATAACTGCAAAGAAATCGTCCCTCTCCTCTTCATCACATGGGGCATAGACTGTGGAGAGAACAAAACCGTCATTATTGCTTCTGGACTGGAAACTGACTGTTATGCCGAACCGGTGTTTTGCCATTTCTAAACCGTGCAACACGCTGTCATCCCAGGCCACAAGCAATCCGCCTGCAGTGCCACAAGCTGGCATGTAGATGAAAGATTTGTGGTTTACAGGGAGGAAGGATGCTGCCTTCATCTTGTCCACCACCTGCAATTTAGTCTCCTGCAGGCATATAACGTTCGATCGGCTAGAAAAGAGTGCATCTTTGACTAATGAGCATTTGTCGGAGTCACCAAGTCCCCTAACGTTCCAATTAGCAATCCGCATATATGAAAGAACAGTCAGCTACAGAAGAAACAACCGGCACAGCTGGCTTGCGGAGGCGGTTCCAAGAGGAAAGTCTACTGACTTGATAGATAAACTGCTCGAAAGAGCTTACAAAGCTTAAAAAGCAACAACTAATGCAGTGGTGGGATGCAGTACAATGCAGATACAGGGCCCAACAGGACCAAACACTAATATGACGAGCTACAAAGCAACACTTATGCAGAGATAAACAACCCTTGGGGAAGGCTCTAGCAAGGCTCTAGAAAAGAGTGTTCACTCCGGCTCCGGCGGCCACCAAATTGGGTGCGCTTTAACCGGCTCATACTCCCTTCGTCCTTGAAAGAGTGCACTTTCAACTTTGTTGGAGGGTCAAACTATCTCAAAGTTTGACCGGGGTTGTGCAAAAATATATCAATGTTTGTGAAATCAAATAGGTATATGATGAAAATATATTTTATCATGAATCTAATGCTACTAATTTGATGGCAAAAATATTGATGTATTACTATATAAATACGGTCAAACATAATTTGTTTTGACTTTCTAACAAAGTTGAAAGTACACTCTTTCGAGGGAGTATAGGAGAGTGGGTGTTTGCTCACCTATTTTTATTTTTATTTTGGAGCAAGCTCACCTATTTTTATGGCGTCAGAGGAATCCCACCGAAACAAATCAATCCAGGGGCCCATCGTGTGCAGGAGCGAGCTGGAAGTTCAGGCCGCCGATTTGGCACAAAGCTTTCAGGCCTGGCCCAAGCCTCTCTTCTTCCCCGCACGCAGGGCGCGAGACGCGAGACGGCGGGGAAAGCGGAAAACCCCCACCCATTTCCCCTCTCCACCGCGCTCGCATTTCCCGCTCGGAAATTCCCCCAAATAATTTCATCTCCCTCCCATTCCCCTCTCCGCTCCCCACCTCCCAGAGAACCCCGCTCCTCCCGCCCGGACGGAGCCACCTCGAGTCGAATCCCGGCCACCGCGATGCAGCCGCGGCGGCAGCAGCAGTCCATCCGCTCCTTCCTCCACCCGCGCCCGAGCCCGGCGCAGGAGGCGTCCGGCGCCGGCACGACCCCCGAGAGGCCCCCGCGGTCCCCCGCCGCGTCGTCGGTCGACGGCATCATGGAGCGGCTCGTGCGTCCGCCGTCGCAGGGGAGGTACGCGACCAATGCAGCTCCCGCCCGTCCTAGGGTTTTGTCTGGGTTTGGGCGTAGTTTGATTGGGCCAGCTGCCGCAGTATCTAGCTAACGGGTCCGCGCGCGCATTCGCTTAGGTGGTTGCCGCTTGACAGTGAATGCCGATTCGGTCGATTTATCGTTGGCTTGGTCTCCGCGTGTATGCTGCTGGAATTGCTTGAACCCATATTCTGGCGTGGCTTCGTTTGCTGCGGGTAGCGCTATTGTGTGGCCAGTAGCAGCAGGGATGAGGTCAATGCGAGTTTGCAGTTACGCTGTCTTTTGACGGGCTTAGCTCCTGAACGCGCTTGGTGTTTGGCCACTGCATGTGTTGTGCCTGATAGTTTACGGGCCGCATTGTCATGTTCAGTTAGTCAGTTTGTTTTTGCTATTGCGTTGTCCTCATCAGTCGCCATGCTTGCTGTTAAATCCGTTTCTCTTAACTCCAATTTGCTTACTGCCCGTGTCTCTTGGCTGTTGGATGGTGTTTTATGTGATCTATCTGTGTTTCGATTCACATGTTTGTAGTTTTTGAGCATGAATAGATGATCCACCATAATTTTACGAACCAAAGTAAACTTCAGGTTGGAAGCTGTTCCATACAATCGAAAGGCAGAATCTGGGCTAATACATATTGTCAGTGATTGCAGATTCGTAATATGCATGTGGTTCATTCCATCTACATTGCAACTAGCATTAAGTTCATTGGATTTTGGGTCCAGTGTTTAACTGTGCTAATTGTCCTTCACTTTAGTGCAAGCTTGGATTGCTGTAATGGACTATGGATTATTTGGGTTGGATGCATTTGTTTCTGTGTTATTGGGTGTATGACAGGTGTATGTTATTGCCTTCTCGGTCCCTAAAGTGTCTTGTTTGTTGGTTTGCATCGGCAGATTTTCCGCTTACTTTGGAAAACACTTTCTTGTTTTTTTTTGCTGTGCCATCATGGTGATGCTCTCTGTGTTTGTTGCAGAAACAAAGATGCCACTCAGATTAGAAATGCTGAGAGAGCCTTACCTGGTAAAAATGAAGATACCTCAAATGAGCAGCCAAGTGCATCATTCCCTGTACGGTACAACGGCAAATATAGCAGAGGAACTGTGTTATTTGCAGAACATAGCACAGATACCACTCCGCCACAGGAGCCATTGAAGTTCTCTGCAAGGTCTTCCACAGATGAATTTGTTAGAGCAAGCACGCTGTTCCCTGAAATTGGTTCAGATCAAACTCTGCTTCAGGAGTGTCCGAAGAAGTTATCCTCAGAGTGCCCCAGCAACCAGTACGTTCAAGCTAATTCAGTGTTTGAAGCATTTGATGTACAAACTCCATCCCAGGATCCGTTAAAGAGAATCTTTTCTGGGCCTTTTCATGGAGCAGATACACCTTTATCAGAGTATCGTTCATATCCAATTCCTTTGCAGCATCCATCGAAAAAGTTGTCATCGGGCTCTTCTAGTGGTGAATACCTTAGAGCAGTGACACCGCTTGGACTTGATTCGAATGATACTCCTACAGCGAAACACTCAAAGAAGCTATTCTCTGGGTCTTCAGACCATTCATACATTAAAGCAACTAATTTGTTTCCGGAATTTGATTCAAATGGAACTCCGCTGCAGAACCACTCCAATAAGTTCTCAGTATCTATGAACAGTAAGAATATTGGAGCACCTGCTACACTGTTTCCGGAACTTGATTCTGTTCTTCTGAAACCAGAAACTCCAGTGACACAAGCAGTGGCTCCTCGTGGGAAGAGAGTTCAACAGGATCAATGCATGACTGCCAATAACTGTCAGTCTCCTTTGTGGGGTTCAAATAAGAAGGTGAAATCAGCTCATTGTTCTCCAGCTGGGAAAATGGTTCATGATGAAATGGCTGAAAGTGCACGTAGTAAATTTGAATGGCTGAATCCTTTGAATATCAGGGATGCAAATAAAAGGCGGCCAGATGACCCACTTTATGACAAGAGAACTCTTTTTATTCCACCTGATGCACTGAGAAAGATGTCAACATCTCAAAAGCAATACTGGACTATTAAGTGTAAATATATGGATGTTCTCCTCTTCTTCAAAGTGGTAAATTCCATCATCATTGACTCATACACTGCATATATGCAGTATACTATCTGTAAGATTATCACGTTAAAGATTACTGCAATGCTAACCAGTATCTCTCATACCTTGGTGTCATACTGAGCTATGGCCTAACCCTATAATTATGAACTAGATGCATTTTTCTCATGGGACTACTGCACAATTCTTTGTTTACTTCTCATACTTAAACAGTTCTAACTCAATTACTCTATGCATCAAAAGTTAGACATTTATGAATGATGTTTGTTCTGGTTAATAATCCAAAATGTTATTTGCTTTTATTTTGGGTTCCTTCATTTGTTCTTATCCTCTCAGTCTGCTTACACCTCACAGTTTTGAATGCTGCTTTGATCCCTCTCCCAGACTCCCCTGACCTCCAAAATTATCTAAGTTGACCAGTTCTTTTCTGCTACTTGAGATTTATAACCTACAGAAGTGTTTTTCCTGTATTTGTAGGGGAAGTTTTATGAGCTCTATGAAGTAGATGCTGAGATCGGCCAAAAGGAACTTGATTGGAAAATGACTATTAGTGGGGTGGGAAAATGCCGACAGGTAACCTAAGTCATAAACCGTGACCATTCTTATTTTTCCACTGGAATGCTTGGTTCTGACGTCTGAATGTCTGCTGTGCTGACCCTGCTAATTTATACTCCCTCATGGTTGCTTGTTGGTTGAGTAATAAGTATCATTTGCTAGATCATTTGTCCTATAATATCATGTGTACGCTATATTATTTCGTATTATTTAGACAATACTCTCGGTAATGTAGTTCTATTGGCATTTTGGAGATGATTGGGTAAATTGCTTCAAGCTTTTGGCAATACACCACTTCCTCTAGGGTCTATCCGCAGCAGCTTGTGTTTTTCATATTTTGTTGGCCACTATTGTAGCATTTCATGTTTTGTTTCAACTAATGCTTTGCTCTTGAAGAAAAGGGAGTTTTATACAGCCTTTTAGTAAACACTCTTGCTGTGGTACATGAGGCTGACTTGTTCATCTTATGTGAAGGTTGGTATTTCAGAGAGTGGGATTGACAATGCTGTTGAAAAGCTTTTAGCTCGGGGGTAAACTTCTTAGTCTCCTTATGGTTTGCTCATTTTCAGCATTTTGATCTTAAAATTATCTTGAACACCAGCAAGTTCATGCACAGTTCTTCTGGTTGGTATTGATAGGCCATATGTTTGTTTCTATCGGTATTGTTGTTGATTATAATATGAGAAATGCACTTAAAATTGATTCCTTATTGGTTTCTGTGCCAGTGTTGTTGTGAAAAAAAACTATATCTGTTCAGCTGCAAAATGCAATTAGTTTCCTTCTGAATGCTATATTTGATTACTCCTCCATTTTTGTACGCAAGGCCACTTTGGTTTTTCGTGTCAAACTTTGACTTATAATTTTGGTCAACAAAATACGGGTTATATGTCATAAAAAATGTATCGGAAAGTTCTTTCCAATGTGTATACATTGACATACTTTTTGTGGCATATAACTGACTTTTTGTTGGTAAAACTAATGGTCAAAATTAGACATAAAAAAAATGAAGTGGCCTTGTATACTGAAATGTATATGATATGATTTGTGATGTGACACATCCATTATAATGCTGGATATAAATTACTTCTTGCTCTACTTTTATTTCTTTTGGTGGTTTGACTGCTCATCTATCTAGCATTTCCCTCCAGATATAAAGTTGGAAGGATAGAACAAATGGAATCTGCAGCACAGGCGAAAGCTAGAGGACCAAATTCAGTAAGTTTTCCACTTCCATTCTTTTTTGGATGCCCTTTCAGAATGTGTGTAGTCAACACTTTGAAACTTTGACCACTAATATATTTATTCCCTCCGTTCCTAAATATAAGCCCTTTAGAGATTCCAATATGGACTACATACGGAGCAAAATGAGTGAATCCACACACTAAAATATGTCTATATACATCCGCATGTAGTCTATATTGAAATCTCTAAAAAGTCTTGTATTTAGATTTTAGAAACGGAGGGAGTATATACTAAATAGTATTTTGATAATCTCGTGCAAATGTTACTACTAGATTGTCATAAAAAAACTTAGAGGTCAGTACAGTTTTAAGAACTTACATTGACATGTGACTGCAAAACTAATGGTGAAGCACACACATTAGACACTCTCTTGGTCTAAAACATGTAGTAGAATTGATCAAGGTAGTAGGTACATAACCTGTGGTCTGTGCAGCAGCACTTGAATGCATTGCATATATTAATATGTACCCTGGCATCTCCATTGACGGATGCATAAAGCTTGTCCTTTCAAGTTACAAGAGATTGACTGTATATAAGTGTGACATTTTTTTCGTACTTCTGCAAGGTTATTGAAAGAAAGTTAGCTCATGTATCCACACCGTCAACTGCAGCTGACAGCAACATAGGGCCTGATGCTGTTCATCTTCTTGCATTGAAAGAGGTTTGCCTTTTTTAACAAAGCAATACATTGCATTTGGCAATATGATTTGGTATAATGTTTTGTATGTTCATCTGACGCACATGAGAGGACACAATACTACCAGAAAAGCTAACCATCTGATAATAGAAAGAACACTTTCCTCAAAAGACAGGAAAGAACTACAAACTCGTGGTCTTTGGACACAATGACCAAATAAATTTACATAGAAACATAGTGATAAATCTAAATCTGGTTGATCACTGTGTATAAACATGTAAAATATTGTGGCAATAATGTAGAAATATATGTAACTTGCAGAAGACAATCTTGATACTTAATTCAGCTATTGTTTTAGTAAAATGATATTTTCAGTGTCCCTGTGAAACATGCAGTGTTATGTATCCTAGTTTTTACGAGTCAGTTTTGTCCTGCAATTTGTTCACAAATTCTGTAATTCATCTTGAATTAGTTTTATCAACATTTTTCATAGGTGATGTTGACCTAATGTAGCCTGTCCTCTTTTTTGTTGTTGGAATTTTCAGGTTACTCTAGCTTCTAATGGTTCTCGGGTCTACGGATTTGCTTTTCTAGATTATGCTGCACTTAAAATCTGGGTTGGTTCACTTCAAGATGATGATTCTTCTGCAGCTTTGGGGGCTTTGCTGGTGCAGGTAGGCTCTTTGCTGTAGCAATTTATTTGCTTTGGTTCAACAGATCAGAAATGATCATTCATCAGTATGCTTTTTCAGGTTTCCCCGAGGGAGATAATCTATGAATCCTCAGGTCAGTACATCTTTTATCTTGTAATCTCGATGTATTAAGAACTAATATTTGTTTTCTTTTGTCAGGCCTCTCAAGAGAAAGTCGTAAATCAATGATAAAATATGCCTCAGCAGGTAAAATGTTGTAATCTTTTGCTCTTTTAGTTTCTATTCTCATCTGGTTTCTTTGTTAAACATCTTTCTTCTAACTGCAGGCTCTGTGAAAATGCAACTGACCCCACTACCTGGGACAGATTTCTCTGATGCCTCACAAATTCAAATGCTAGTACATTCTAAAGGATACTTTAAAGCATCAACAGATTCTTGGCTATCTGCATTGGATTATTCAGTGAATCGAGATGCAGTTATCTGTGCACTTGGTGGACTTATTGGTCATTTGACTAGACTTATGGTATACTTATGTTTATCCAACTCTCTCTCTCTCTCTCTCCGAGTGCCTCTGTTGCAACATTTTCCTTCTCAGCAACACTTGCAAATTGCTTCAGAACACTGTCATTAGACATCACTTTCCAGTTTCCTAGATACAACTAATTAGTATGTAGTTTCTTTAATATATAAATTTTTCTCATTTTCTATAATGACCATATCAACTTCACAAATTATATGTGCAAAGGTGTTCTAGTTTTAAACTAGTATAATGTCAAAAAATTGTTTGCACAAATCATAGCATAAATGATGTGCTTGCCTTTCTTTTTTTATTTGCTTGGGAAACGATTGTTTTCATAAGACTGCCTGTTCACGTTCTGATAAGCTACAATCTGGAAACAGCTAGACGATGCTCTAAAAAATGGGGAAGTCTTACCTTACAATGTGTACCAAACTTGTTTAAGGATGGATGGTCAGACTCTTGTGAACCTGGAGATTTTCGGCAATAACTTTGATGGTGGCTCATCAGGTAGGAGTTTGCCTTCTACCTATTTTATTTTAGCAGCCTGCTGTGACAATTTCCTAATATATCCAAACATAAAAACACTGATAAACTTTGTATTATATTTACTTTGTTTTAGGTACTCTGTACAAGCACCTCAATCACTGCATAACCGCATCTGGTAAGCGGCTTTTAAGAAGATGGATATGCCATCCACTAAAAGATGTCGATGCTATAAATAGAAGGCTTGATATTGTTGAGGGTTTCATTCAACATTGTGGGGTAGGCTCTGTTACACTTGAGCATCTCCGGAAAATTCCTGACCTTGAGAGGTTACTTGGGCGAGTCAGATCTACTGTTGGGCTAACATCTGCTGTCCTGTTGCCTTTTGTTGGTGAAAAGATATTAAAGAGGCGGGTTAGTGGTTGTTCTTTCTTTTTCATTCCCAGTCCTAAGCTTATCGTAGCTTAAAGTTCTCTTTTGTATGGATTAGATTCAATCAATGAGATGCCCATTTTTGCAAATTATGAAGTTTGCCTTTCTTGTATCTACACTACTGCTAATGACATGCAAATTTTCTGCATTTTCCAGATTAAAACGTTTTGCATGCTTATCAAGGGCCTCCGGGTTGCAATTGACTTATTAAGTGCCTTGCGTAGAGAGGACCATGGCATTCCAGCGCTGTCAAAATCAGTTGATATTCCAACCCTGAGTTCTCTTGATGAATCAGTCCATCAGTTTGAAGAGGCTATACGCATTGACTTTGAACAGTACCAGGTATGAATATGCTGGGAATTTCTTCGGACGCTATCTATCTAAGAAGCGGTTATTTTTAGTATTTGCTGTCTGTGTTTTGGACTTCCACAGTACTGATTGTGTGTTTTGAGTTTTTGACAGGATCATGATATCAAAGACCATGATGCTACCACCTTGGCTAATTTAGTGGAACATTTTGTTGGAAAAGCTACCGAATGGTCTTTGGTAATCAATGCCATCAGCACTGTTGATGTCCTTAGGTCCTTTGCAGCAATGGCATTGTCATCATTTGGCACCATGTGCAGACCACGTATTCTGTTGAAAGACAAATCGCCTATACTTCGGATGAAGGGTCTATGGCATCCATATGCTTTTGCAGAAAGTGGAACTGGGCTTGTGCCAAACGATTTGTCTCTTGGCCAGGATTTATTGGGTCATAATCGCTTTGCATTGTTGTTGACTGGTCCAAATATGGGAGGAAAATCTACAATAATGCGCGCCACCTGCTTGGCTATCGTGCTTGCCCAGGTATGTATAAGTAAATCTGGTTATACCCTTTTTCTTGTTAACTCCTGGGCTCCCTATTTGGATGTATAAATGGAATTTCTTGTCTGCAGCTTGGCTGTTATGTCCCCTGCATATCATGTGAATTGACCCTTGCAGACTCCATCTTTACACGGCTAGGCGCAACGGATCGGATTATGTCTGGAGAAAGTAAGTAATCAGTGTTGCAAATCCTATTGCTTTTGGCGCAAAACAGGAGTTAAAAACGGATAAGGTCTTTATATGGGTTGTCCTACAACTGGATCTGGTCAGACATGGGTTTATTTTTTATTGTTCTGCATAAATAATATATTCTGACACTGGTTCCCAATAAAATGATACTTGTATAGTCAAATATGCATTTGCACATAAATTATATAGCTATTTTTACATGGTATATCTGTTGAGTAAATCCATGGGTTGTCAATATTAACTTCTAAAGCACTTGTCAATTTTCTTTTGGCCGTACCATGAATCATGAACAGGGTATGAGATGACAATGACCCTAACTTGGATTGTTACAACATTATTTGCGGTCTTGCAGGTACTTTTCTTGTCGAATGTAGTGAGACTGCATCTGTTCTTCAGAATGCAACTGAGGATTCTCTTGTCTTGCTTGATGAACTTGGCAGAGGAACTAGCACATTTGATGGATACGCGATTGCATATGCAGTAAGTCTTCCTTCAATCCATTACATAACCATGCTTGCCATACCCTTCAGTATGCCTTTTTCATGGTAGATGCTGTCGCCGTGTCTTTTAAGGTCATTGTCCGTATCAGTAAGCTACATAGCTTCAAGAACGATCTTATATTATGGGACGGAAGGAGTAGTTTTGCATATCAGCCATTGATAGGACAGTCAGAAAACCGATCAATTTCGTACGTTCAACATGGCATATCAGCCATTGCCGTGTGCTTTCTCATTGTTTTCACATCGTATCCATTTTCTGACAAACAATTTCGTGCTTCTGATGACTGTATTTTGCCTCAGGTATTCCGCCACCTGGTGGAACAGGTGCGATGCCGTCTGCTCTTTGCCACCCACTACCACCCTCTCACCAAGGAGTTCGCCTCCCACCCCCACGTGAGCCTCCAGCACATGGCCTGCATGCTGAGGCCAAGGAGCGGCGGCAACGGCGAGATGGAGCTCACCTTCCTCTACCGTCTTGTGTCAGGCGCCTCTCCGGAGAGCTACGGCCTGCAGGTCGCCACGATGGCGGGGATCCCAAAGTCCATAGTGGAGAAGGCGGCGGTCGCGGGCGAGATGATGAAGTCGAGGATCGCAGGGAACTTCAGGTCGAGCGAAGGGCGAGCGGAGTTCTCCACCCTCCACGAGGACTGGCTGCAGACGATCCTGGCGATCGGCGGCGTCAAGGACGCGCACCTGGACGAGGACACCATGGACACGATGTTCTGCGTCGCCCAGGAGCTCAAGTCTCATTTCAGGAAAGGAGGAAGCTGAGCGCTGAGAAGTCGCCACCGGTAATTATGCGTGGCACCATTAGATGTAGGTAGTCTGAAGGAGGAAGATGAGCACCGAGAAAGTCGCCGCTCACCATTAATCATCAGTGTTTTAATCCGTCCCAGTCGACGGCTTTGTATATATTTACCTCGCGTTTGTAATCACGCAAGCGCACCTGGGCCTGAGTTCATCTGAACTGTCAAAAACTTCATCTCGTAGTTTGTAATCACATGCACATTCCTAGTGATTAGTCGAGAGTTTTGACAAGGCTGGCAAGATCAAGCACCAACACCGCAAGTTCATCAAACTCCATTTGCCTGTATGGACAGCTACAAAGCCCACTTGCAGAGAAAAGGGCTTACCGCCATTTCTCGGACACAAGCATCCCCGTGCGCGCCGAGCTGTCCGTCCTCTCTTCCTACCATCCGCATCGCTTCTTTGCGAGCTCCTCGCCATTAATGAACAGCTGCACCATCCGCTGCATCGTGCATGCACACACAAACGCACAGAGACGCAACTGTACAAATCACAGGCTAAAAGAAGTAAAGAAGGCAAGTAGGCAACCGATCAAGCTACCGCTTGCGCAGAACAGCTAGACATGCATGAGTAGCTCTCGAAAGTGAGAAATGCGGCGCTGGGCTGCGCAAACCAAAGCCTCCCGCCACAGGGCACTGCATTAAAAAGACATACGTTGAGCCATGTCAACGCTCCCTCGCCCTCGTCCACCCGCCACCAAACCGAAAGCGGGCAGGCCTGTTGCCTACGCCTCCATTTAATCCAGAGCTAGCGCGTGCTCCTCCCGTTTATAAATACCCCGCCCGGCGCCTCCCGCTTCCCCAGCGCATGCACACAGCGAGCGAGTAGCACCACAGAACTCTCCCACTCTACCGTACGACGTTGATAGTGGCAGCCTCGCGGCTGAAAGGCGGGGTTCGGATGGGGAGCCGGGCAATGGCGTGCCTGCTGCTGCTGGCGCTTGGGTGGGCGGCGAGTGCTGCGGCGTGGGACAAGCCTGTGGTGTGGACCACGGGCACGGTTGGGCCGGAGGCGGAGGGCTGCGATAAGAAGAAGCATGGTAAGGGCGCTGGCGTTGGCGTAGGCGGTGGGATGGGAGGCGGCGTTGGTGCTGGAGGTGGAGCGGGCGGAGGCGGAGGTATGGGAGGTGGTGGTGGGTTTGGGGGAGGAGGTGGTGCAGGCGGCGGCATGGGCAGCGGTGCCGGTGCAGGGTTTGGAAGCGGAGGAGGTGTAGGAGCGGGCGGTGGGCTCGGAGGTGGGGCGGGAGCGGGTGGTGGTGTTGGCGCTGGTGGTGGAGGTGGATTCGGAGGCGGAGCTGGTGGAGGGATGGGTAGCGGTGGTGGAGGTGGGTTTGGAGGAGGAGCTGGCGGAGGAATGGGCGTTGGTGGTGAACTCGGAGGAGGAGCCGGAGCTGGAGGTGGTGGAGGAATTGGTGGTGGCGGGGGACTTGGAGGAGGAGCTGGCGCAGGTGGTGGTGGAGGATTTGGCAGCGGCGGCGGATTCGGTGCTGGTGGTGGCGCAGGAGGAGGTGCTGGTAGTGGCGCAGGCATGGGAGGCGGCGCCGGTGGTGGAGCTGGAGGCGGCATCGGCGGTGGTTCTGGTGCCGGCATTGGTGGAGGGAGCGGTGGAGGTTTTGGAGCCGGCGGCGGTATGGGTGGTGGTTCCGGTGGAGGCATAGGTGGTGGCGGCGGTATGGGTGGTGGTTCCGGGGGAGCCATAGGTGGCGGGAGCGGTGGAGGTTTTGGAGCCGGCGGCGGTATGGGTGGTGGTTCCGGTGGAGGCGTAGGTGGCGGGAGTGGTGGAGGCTTTGGTGGCGGCGGCGGTATGGGTGGTGGTTCCGGGGGAGGCATAGGCGATGACAACGGTGGAGGCCTTGGAGGCGGCAACGGTGTAGGTGGAGGGAAGGGCGGTGGTTTTGGAGGTGGCGGTGGAAGCGGTGGTGGATTTGGTGCTGGAGCCGGATCTGGTGCTGGAATGGGAGGCGGCTTTGGAGGCGGTGGAGGAAAAGGCGGTGGTTTTGGAGGTGGCAGCGGTGGTGGATTTGGTGTTGGAGCAGGTTCTGGTGCTGGAATGGGTGGCGGCTTCGGAGGCGGTGGTGGTGCAGGCAGTGGTTTTGGAGGCGGCCTCGGAGCTGGCAGTGGTATAGGTGGCGGTTTTGGAGGTGGAGGTGGCTTTGGAGCCGGCGGAGGTGCAGGAGGCGGCTTTGGAAGTGGTGGTGGTGCGGGTGAAGGCATGGGAGCTGGTGTCGGAGGTGGCATCGGTGCTGGCAGTGGTAGCGGTATTGGTGGAGGTAGTGGATTGGGCAAGGGCGTTGGTGCTGGAGGCGGCATCGGAGCTGGCAGTGGCAGCGGTATTGGTGTAGGTAGTGGATTGGGCAAGGGTGTTGGTGCTGGAGGAGGGATTGAAGTCGGCGGAGGTGCTGGAACCGGCAAGGGCCTTGGCACTAGAGGCGGTCTTGGAGCTGGCAGTGGCACTAGTGGAGATGGTAGAATGGGCCACAATGTTGGTGCTAAAGTTGGTGGCGGCGAGAGAAAACGTGGCAGAAAACACCACGATGGAAGCAATAATGGCAGGAAAAACAAGCAAGGGTGTTTAAACTGAGTTGTTGGTGCCGTGTTTGTCGGTACACTTTAGTACAATGTGTTATGCATTGTCCAACTCCTTTCTTGTAATTTAAACTACTTATATGATTTAATTTTGTGAAGCTACTTATTTGATTGGTTATTATTAAAAGGGAGCCAATTCACAATATTCAATAAAAATTTCTATTAACAATTTCTCAACCAAGTTCTAAATGTATGATATTTCTATACCGTATGAGAAATTGTTATTTTAACCAGGTTAGTGCATCTCCAACGATGGCCCACAAATTTGCTCTGACATCCATATCCGTAGACAGGGTGGACCAGACCGTGGACTCGGATGTAGGAGGCGGCCATCCTACATCCGAGTCCCGCATACATTTCAAGTCGGGTTTCAACTAACGGGACAAAATTCATGCAAACACGACGGATTTCATCAAAGTTAGGATAAAAATAACATAAATTGTTCATACATAGCATGCAAATAAGTCTACTACAACAATAATTCAAATTCAACGAGATTAACTAGATGTTCAACAAGTTTTTCGCAAACGGATCATGTCGTCCCACATATACTGCCCCTTCAGCTTCATTCAACAGTGTATGTGCGTAAATTTCCGTCTCTCTAGCCTGTGGTACATCACGTCACGTGTACGGGCTACACAATGTGTAGAGAAATATTGAATGAATGAATGAATCAATCAACAAGTTGAGCAAGAAGAAGCAAAACTTCTGATCTCCCCGGCTGCTGCTGCGCAATGACCACCTTGCCTCCAACATATTAACCGCATCACAAAACTTGGTGACGGTGGTTTGGATGTCATACCATCGATACGATAATGACTTCACATTGCGATCATGGATGATATGCATGTTGTTGGGCGTAATGTGCTTTCACGCATGAAATGAATCATGCACGCACTGCCAGAACGGCCCCCCTCTACTCCTGCCTATGAAAATCTGCAGATACGACCAATCACACATCACACAACAACTCGTCCTCCACGGCCGAGTACCCCGCCATCCTTTGTACTCTAAAAAAGTGACATGGAGTTCGAAAATAAGCCCAGTGGCATTTGACGGGACACCTACCGGGTGTGGTGTTCGCCATGGTCGACGTCGACCAGGGGGGAGGGAGTGCACCTGCCTACGGACATGTCCTGGGTGGACGACGCCATCGTAAAGGTGAGCGGGTGCGTCGGTGCTAGTTGCAGAGGTCCGATAATGCTTGTGTGCTGGCCAGAGAGGTACAACGGCGGCGGCGGCGGAGGAGAGTGTTGGGGAACGCAATATTTCAAAAAATTTACCTACGATCACGCAAGATTTATCTATGTGATGCATAGCAACGAGCGGGAGAGTGTGTCCACGTATCCTCGTAGACTGAAAGCGGAAGCGTTAAGTAACGCGGTTGATGTAGTCGAACGTCTTCGCGATCCAACCGATCAAGTACTGAATGCACGACACCTCCGCGATCTGCACACGTTCAGCTCGATGACGTCCCTCGAACTCTTGATCCACCTGAGGCCGAGGGAGAGTTTCGTCAGCACGACGGCGTGATGACGGTGATGATGAAGTTACCGATGCAGGGCTTCGCCTAAGCACTACAACGATATGACCGAGGTGGAAATATGTGGAGGGGGGCACCGCACACGGCTAAACAATCAACTTGTGTGTCTATGGGGTGTCCCCCTCCCCCGTATATAAAGTAGTGGAGGGGGAGGGCCGGCCTCATGGGGCGCGCCCAAGGGGGGATTCCTACTCCAAGTAGGAGTAGGTTTCCCCCCTTCCCTAGTTGGAGTAGGAGAAGAAGGAAGAGGAAGAGGGAGAGAAGGAAAGCCCCCCCCCAATTCGGATTGGGCTTGGGGGGCGCGCGCCTCCCACTTGGCCTCCTCCTCCTCTCTTCCACCATGGCCCATTAAGGCCCATTAACTCCCCGGGGGGTTCCGGTAACCCCCGGGTACTCCAGAAAATGCCCGAACTCACTTGAAACCTTTCCGGTGTCCAAACATAACCTTCCAATATATCAATCTTCATGTCTCAACCATTTCGAGACTCCTCGTCATGTTCGTGATCACATCCGGGACTCCGAACAACCTTCGGTACATCAAAACACATAAACTCATAATACCGATCGTCATCGAACGTTAAGCGTGCGGACCCTATGGGTTCGAGAACTATGTAGACATGACCGAGACTCATCTCCGGTCAATAACCAATAGCAGAATCTGGATGCTCATATTGGCTACCACATATTCTACGAAGATCTTTATCGGTCAAACCGCATAACAACATACGTTGTTCCATTTGTCATCGGTATGTTACTTGTCCGAGATTCGATCGTCGGTATCTCAATACCTAGTTCAATCTCGTTACCGGCAAGTCTCTTTACTCGTTCCGTAATGCATCATCCCGCAACTAACTCATTAGTCACATTGCTTGCAAGGCTTATAGTGATGTGCATTACCGAGAGGGCCCAGAGATACCTCTCTGACAATCGGAGTGACAAATCCTAATCTCGATCTATGCCAACTCAAAAAACACCATCGGAGACACCTGTAGAGCATCTTTATAATCACCCAGTTACGTTGTGACGTTTGATAGCACACTAAGTGTTCCTCCGGTATTCGGGAGTTGCATAATCTCATAGTCATAGGAACATGTATAAGTCATGAAGAAAGCAATATCAATATACTAAACGATCAAATGCTAAGCTAACGGAATGGGTCAAGTCAATCACATCATTCTCTAATGATGTGATCCCGTTAATCAAATGACAACTCATGTCTATGGCTAGGAAACTTAACCATCTTTGATTAACGAGCTAGTCAAGTAGAGGCATACTAGTGACACTCTGTTTGTCTATGTATTCACACATGTACTAAGTTTCCGGTTAATACAATTCTAGCATGAATAATAAACATTTATCATGATATAAGGAAATACTCCCTCCGTCCGAAAAAGCTTGTCCCTCAAATGGATGTATCTAGCACAAATTGGTGCTAGATAGATCCATTTGAGGGACAAGCTTTTTCGGACAGAGGGAGTATAAATAACAACTTCATTATTGCCTCTAGGGCATATTTCCTTGAGTCTCCCACCTGCACTAGAGTCAATAATCTAGATTACACAGTAATGATTCTAACACCCATGGAGTCTTGGTGCTGATCATGTTTTGCTCGTGAGAGAGGCTTAGTCAACGGGTCTGCCACATTCAGATCCGTATGTATCTTGCAAATCTCTATGTCTCCCTCCTTGACTTGATCGCGGATGGAATTGAAGCGTCTTTTGATGTGCTTGGTTCTCTTGTGAAATCTGGATTCCTTTGCCAAGGCAATTGCACCAGTATTGTCACAAAAGATTTTCATTGGACACGATGCACTAAGTATGACACCTAGATCGGATATGAACTCCTTCATCCAGACTCCTTCATTTGCTGCTTCCGAAGCAGCTATGTACTCCGCTTCACACGTAGATCCTGCCACGACTCTTTGTTTAGAACTGCACCAACTGACAGCTCAACCGTTCAATATAAATACGTATCCGGTTTGTGACTTAGAGTCATCCGGATCTGTGTCAAAGCTTGCATCGATGTAACCATTTATGACGAGCTCTTTGTCACCTCCATAAACGAGAAACATATCCTTAGTCCTTTTTGTTGGGGAACGTTGTAATTTCAAAAAAATTCCTACGCACACGCAAGATCATGGCGATGCATAGCAACGAGAGGGGAGAGTGTTGTCCACGTACCCTCGTAGACCGAAAGCGGAAGCGTTATGACAACGCGGTTGATGTAGTCGTACGTCTTCACGATCCGACCGATCCAAGTACCGAACGCACGACACCTCCGAGTTCAGCACACGTTCAGCTCGGTGATGTCCCACGAACTCACGATCCAGCAGAGCTTCGAGGGAGAGTTCCGTCAGCACGATGGCGTGATGACGGTGATGATGATGCTATCGATGCAGGGCTTCGCCTAAGCACCGCTATGATATGACCGAGGTGGATTATGGTGGAGGGGGCACCGAACACGGCTAAAAGAACAACTGATCAACTTGTGTGTCTATGGGGTGCCCCCCTCCTCCGTATATAAAGGAGTGGAGGAGGGGGAGGGGCCGGCCCTCCTAGGCGCGCCCCAAGGGGAGTCCTACTCCCACCGGGAGTAGGACTCCAACCCTTCCAAGAGTAGGAGTAGGAGAGAGGGAAGGAGGAGAGAGGGGGAAGGAAAGGGGGGCGCCGCCCCCCCTCCTTGTCCAATTCGGACTAGAGGGGGAAGGGGCGCGCGGCCTGCCCTAGCCACCCCTCCTCTTCTCCACTAAGGCCCAATAGGCCCATTACACTCCCCGGGGGGTTCCGGTAACCCCCCGGTACTCCGGTATTCGTCCGAACTTGCCCGGAACCCTTCCTAAGTTCAAACATAGTCATCCAATATATCGATCTTTATGTCTCGACCATTTCGAGACTCCTCGTCATGTCCGTGATCATATCCGGGACTCCGAACTACCTTCGGTACATCAAAACACATAAACTCATATTACCGATCGTCACCAAACGTTAAGCGTGCGGACACTACGGGTTCGAGAACTATGTAGACATGACCGAGACTCGTTTCCGGTCAATAACCAATAGCGGAACCTGGATGCTCATATTGGCTCCTACATATTCTACGAAGATCTTTATCGGTCAAACCGCATAACAACATACGTTGTTCCCTTTATCATCGGTATGTTACTTGCCCGAGATTCGATCGTCGGTATCTCAATACCTAGTTCAATCTCGTTACCGGCAAGTCTCTTTTCTCGTTCCGTAATACATCATCCCGCAACTAACTCATTAGTTGCATTTCTTGCAAGGCTTATAGTGATGTGCATTACCGAGAGGGCCGAGAGATACCTCTCCGACAATCGGAGTGACAAGTACTAATCTCGATCTATCCCAACTCAACAAGTACCATTGGAGACACCTCTAGAGCACCTTTATAATCACCCAGTTACGTTGTGATGTTTGGTAGCACACTAAGTGTTCCTCCGGTATTCGGGAGTTGCATAATCTCATAGTCATAGGAACATGTATAAGTCATGAAGAAAGCAATAGCAATACACTAAATGATCAAATGCTAAGCTAACGGAATGGGTCAAGTCAATCACATCATTCTCTAATGATGTGATCCCGTTAATCAAATGACAACTCATGCTAGGAAACTTAGCCATCTTTGATTCAACGAGCTAGTCAAGTAGAGGCATACTAGTGACATTCTGTTTGTCTATGTATTCACACATGTACTAAGTTTTCGGTTAATACAATTCTAGCATTAATAATAAACATTTATCATGATATAAGGAAATATTAATAACAACTTTATTACTGCCTCTAGGGCATATTTCCTTCAGTCTCCCACTTGCACTAGAGTCAATAATCTAGATTACATAGTAATGATTCTAACACCCATGGAGTCTTGGTGCTGATCATGTTTTGCTCGTGAGAGAGGCTTAGTCAACGGGTCTGCAACATTCAGATCCGTATGTATCTTGCAAATCTCTATGTCTCCCTCCTTGACTTGATCGCGGATGGAATTGAAGCGTCTCTTGATGTGCTTGGTTCTCTTGTGAAATCTGGATTCCTTTGCCAAGGCAATTGCACCAGTATTGTCACAAAAGATTTTCATTGAACCCGATGCACTAGGTATGACACCTAGATCGGATATGAACTCCTTCATCCAGACTCCTTCATTTGCTGCTTCCGAAGCAGCTATGTACTCCGCTACACAAGTAGATCCCGCCATGACGCTTTGCTTAGAACTGCACCAACTGACAGCTCCACCGTTCAATATAAATACGTATCCGGTTTGTGACTTAGAGTCATCCGGATCTGTGTCAAAGCTTGCATCGACGTAACCATTTACGACGAGCTCTTTGTCACCTCCATAAACGAGAAATATATCCTTAGTCCTTTTCAGGTATTCCAGGATGTTCTTGACTGTCCAGTGATCCACTCCTGGATTACTTTGGTACCTCCCTGCTAAGCTAATAGCAAGGCACACATCAGGTCTGGTACACAACATTGCACACATGATAGAGCCTATGGCTGAAGCATAGGGTGTTGGGGAACGTAGTAATTTCAAAAAATTTCCTACGCACACGCAAGAACATGGTGATGCATAGCAACGAGAGGGGAGAGTGTTGTCCACGTACCCTCGTAGACCGATAGCGGAAGCGTTATCACAACGCGGTTGATGTAGTCGTACGTCTTCACGATCCGACCGATCAAGTATCGAACGCACGGCACCTCCGAGTTCAGCACACGTTCAGCTCGATGACGTCCATCGAACTCCGATCCAGCCGAGTGTTGAGGGAGAGTTTCGTCAGCACGACGGCGTGGTGACGATGATGATGTTCCACCGACGCAGGGCTTCGCCTAAGCTCCGCGACGGTATTATCGAGGTGTAATATGGTGGAGGGGGGCACCGCACACGGCTAAAATATCGTATATCAAGTGTGTATAGAGGTGCCCCCCTGCCCCCGTATATAAAGGAGCAAGGGGGAGGCCGGCTGCCCTAGGCGCGCCAAGGAGAGGGGGGAGTCCTCCTCCTAGTAGGAGTAGGACTCCCCTTTCCTAGTCCAACTAGGAAAAGAGGGGGGGGGAAGGAAAGAGAGGGAGAGGGAGAGGGAAAGAGGGGCTGCGCCCCCTCTCCTAGTCCAACTAGGATTCCTCATGGGAGGGGGCGCGCCACCTCCTGGCTGCTGCCCTCTCTCTCCCCTCAAGGCCCACTAAGGCCCAATACTTCCCCGGGGGGTTCCGGTAACCCTCCGGCACTCCGGTTTAATCCGAAACTTCTCCGGAACACTTCCGGTGTCCGAATATAGTCGTCCAATATATCAATCTTTATGTCTCGACCATTTCGAGACTCCTCGTCATGTCCGTGATCACATCCGGGACTCCGAACAACCTTCGGTACATCAAAACATACAAACTCATAATATAACTGTCATCGTAACGTTAAGCGTGCGGACCCTACGGGTTCGAGAACTATGTAGACATGACCGAGACACCTCTCCGGTCAATAACCAATAGCGGAACCTGGATGCTCATATTGGTTCCCACATATTCTACGAAGATCTTTATCGGTCAAACCGCATAACAACATACGTTGTTCCCTTTGTCATCGGTATGTTAGTTGCCCGAGATTCGATCGTCGGTATCTCGATACCTAGTTCAATCTCGTTACCGGCAAGTCTCTTTACTCGTTCCGTAATACATCATCCCGCAGCTAACTCATTAGTCACAATGCTTGCAAGGCTTATAGTGATGTGCATTACCGAGTGGGCCCAGAGATACCTCTCCGACAATCGGAGTGACAAATCCTAATCTCGAAATACGCCAACCCAACAAGTACCTTTGGAGACACCTGTAGAGCACCTTTATAATCACCCATTTACGTTGTGACGTTTGGTAGCACACAAAGTGTTCCTCCGGTAAACGGGAGTTGCATAATCTCATAGTCATAGGAACATGTATAAGTCATGAAGAAAGCAATAGCAACATACTAAACGATCGGGTGCTAAGCTAACGGAATGGGTCAGGTCAATCACGTCATTCTCCTAATGAGGTGATCTCGTTAATCAAATGACAACTCATGTCTATGGCTAGGAAACATAACCATCTTTGATTAACGAGCTAGTCAAGTAGAGGCATACTAGTGACACACTGTTTGTCTATGTATTCACACATGTATTATGTTTCCGGTTAATACAATTCTAGCATGAATAATAAACATTTATCATGATATAAGGAAATGAATAATACTTTATTATTGCCTCTAGGGCATATTTCCTTCATAGGGAACATCTTCCATTTTCTCTCTATCTTCTGCAGTGGTCGGGCATTGAGTCTGACTCAACTTCACACCTTGTAACACAGGCAAGAACCCTTTCTTTGCTTGATCCATTTTGAACTTCTTCAAAACTTTATCAAGGTATGTGCTTTGTGAAAGTCCAATTAAGCGTCTTGTATCTCTATAGATCTTGATGCCCAATATATAAGCAGCTTCACCGAGGTCTTTCATTGAAAAACTCTTGTTCAAGTATCCTTTTATGCTATCCAGAAATTCTATATCATTTCCAATCAACAATATGTCATCCACATATAATATTAGAAATGTTACAGAGCTCCCACTCACTTTCTTGTAAATACAGGCTTCTCCAAAAGTCTGTATAAAACCATATGCTTTGATCACACTAATAAAACGTTTATTCCAACTCCGAGATGCTTGCACCAGTCCGTAGATGGATCTCTGGAGCTTGCGCACTTTGTTAGCATCCTTTCGATCGATAAAACCTTCAGGTTGCATCATATACAACTCTTCTTCCAGGAATCCATTCAGGAATGCAGTC
The DNA here is from genome assembly GCF_002575655.3 of Aegilops tauschii subsp. strangulata. NCBI lineage: Eukaryota > Viridiplantae > Streptophyta > Magnoliopsida > Poales > Poaceae > Aegilops > Aegilops tauschii. Next base: position 77,239,133 of record NC_053037.3, read on the forward strand.
TTTACATCCATTTGCCAAATTTCATAATCATAAAATGCGGCAATTGCTAACATGATTCGGACGGACTTAAGCATCACTACGGGTGAGAAGGTCTCATCGTAGTCAACTCCTTGAACTTGTCAAAAACCTTTTGCAACAAGTCGAGCTTTGTAGACAGTAACATTACCCTCAGTGTCAGTCTTCTTCTTGAAGATCCATTTATTCTCGATGGCTTGCTGATCATCGGGCAAGTCAACCAAAGCCCACACTTTGTTCTCATACATGGATCCCATCTCAGATTTCATGGCCTCAAGCCATTTTGCGGAATCTGGGCTCATCATCGCTTCCTCATAGTTCGTAGGTTCGTCATGGTCAAGTAACATGACCTCTAGAAAAGGATTACCGTACCACTCTGGTGCGGATCTTACTCTGGTTGACCTACGAGGCTCGGTAGTAACTAGATCTGAAGTTACATGATCATCATCATTAGCTTCCTCACTAATTGGTGTAGGAGTCACAGGAACAGTTTTCTGTGATGAACTACTTTCCAATAAAGGAGCAGGTATAGTTACCTCATCAAGTTCTACTTTCCTCCCACTCACTTCTTTCGAGAGAAACTCCTTCTCTAGAAAGGATCCATTCTTAGCAACAAATGTCTTGCTTTCGGATCTGTGATAGAAGGTGTACCCAACAGTCTCCTTTGGGTATCCTATGAAGACACATTTCTCCGATTTGGGTTCGAGCTTATCAGGTTGAAGCTTTTTCACATAAGCATCGCAACCCCAAACTTTAAGAAACGACAACTTTGGTTTCTTGCCAAACCATAGTTCATAAGGCGTCGTCTCAACAGATTTAGATGGTGCCCTATTTAACATGAATGCAGCCGTCTCTAAAGCATAACCCCAAAACGATAGCGGTAAATCAGTAAGAGACATCATAGATCGTACCATATCTAGTAAAGTACGATTACGACGTTCGGACACACCATTACGCTGTGGTGTTCCGGGTGGCGTGAGTTGCGAAACTATTCCGCATTGTTTAAAATGAAGGCCAAACTCGTAACTCAAATATTCTCCTCCACGATCAGATCGCAGAAACTTTATTTTCTTGTTATGATGATTTTCCACTTCACTCTGAAATTCTTTGAACTTTTCAAATGTTTCAGACTTATGTTTCATCAAGTAGATATACCCATATCTGCTTAAATCATCGGTGAAGGTCAGAAAATAATGATACCCGCCGCGAGCCTCAATATTCATCGGACCGCATACATTAGTATGTATTATTTCCAATAAATCTGTTGCTCGCTCCATTGTTCCGGAGAACGGAGTTTTAGTCATCTTGCCCATGAGGCATGGTTCGCAAGTACCAAGTGATTCATAATCAATTGATTCCAAAAGTCCATCAGTATGGAGTTTCTTCATGCGCTTTACACCAATATGACCCAAACGACAATGCCACAAATAAGTTGCACTATCATTATCAACTCTGCATCTTTTGGCTTCAATATTATGAATATGTGTATCACTACTATCGAGATTCAAAAAGAATAGACCACTCTTCAAGGGTGCATGACCATAAAAGATATTACTCATATAAATAGAACAACCATTATTCTCAGATTTAAATGAATAACTGTCTCGCATCAAACAAGATCCAGACATAATGTTCATGATCAACGCTGGCACCAAATAACAATTATTCAGGTCTAAAACTAATCCCGAAGGTAGATGTAGAGGTAGCGTGCCGACCGTGGTCACATCGACTTTGGAACCATTTCCTACGCGCATCGTCACCTCGTCCTTAACCAATCTTCGCTTAATCCGTAGTTCCTATTTCGAGTTGCAAATATTAGCAACAGAACCAGTATCAAATACCCAGGCACTACTGCGAGCATTAGTAAGGTACACATCAATAACATGTATATCACATATACCTTTGTTCACCTTGCCATCCTTCTTTTCCGCCAAATACTTGGGGCAGTTCCGCTTCCAGTGACCAGTCCCTTTGCAGTAGAAGCACTCAGTCTCAGGCTTAGGTCCAGACTTGGGCTTCTTCACTTGAGCAACAACTTGCTTGCCGTTCTTCTTGAAGTTCCCCTTCTTCCTTTTACCCTTTTTCTTGAAACTGGTGGTCTTGTTGACCATCAACACTTGATGCTCCTTCTTGATTTCTACCTCCGCAGCCTTTAGCACTGCGAAGAGCTCGGGAATTGTCTTATCCATCCCTTGCATATTATAGTTCCTCACGAAGCTCTTATAGCTTGGTGACAGTGTTTGAAGAATTCTGTCAATGACACTATCATCCGAAAGATTAACTCCCAGTTGAATCAAGTGGTTGTTATACCCAGACATTTTGAGTATATGCTCACTGACAGAACTATTCTCCTTCATCTTGCAGCTGTAGAACTTATTGGAGACTTCATATCTCTCAATCCGGGCATTTGCTTGAAATATTAACTTCAGCTCCTGGAACATCTCATATGCTCCATGACGTTCAAAACGTCGTTGAAGTCCCGGTTCTAAGCCGTAAAGCATGGCAAACTGAACTATCGAGTAGTCATCAGCTTTGCTCTGCCAGATGTTCATAACATCTGGCGTTGCTCCTACAACGGGTTTGGCACGTAGCGGTGCTTCCAGGACGTAATTCTTCTGTGCAGCTGAAAGGATCGAGATGGACCTAGAGGGGGGGGGTGAATAGGTACAATTAGAAATTTTAATTATGACTTAGTGATTTTAGGCAATAATGCGGAATATGAAAGTGGGCCTAACAATTGCAAGTGTAGTACTAAGTGCTATGCAAGTAACACAAGTATGAAAGTAAGCAAGCACAATATGATATAAGTAAGTGCTAAGAGACAAGTAACCACAGGTAGAGAGTTAGGGTTAGGAATAACCGCAACTCCGGGAGACGAGGATGTATGCCGATGTTCACTTCCTTGATGGGAAGCTACGTCACCGTTAGAGAGGTGGATGTTACCACGAAGGCACACCAACGCCACGAAGGCTCACCCTATTCTCCCTTTGAGACAACACCACGGAGGCGTTTCTCAACCACTAGTGGTAGACCTTGGGGTGGTCTCCAAACCCTCACAAACTTTTCCGGGGGGTAATCACAAGGGTCGATTCCTCTCCGAAAGACTCCTATCGCCTAGGAGTCTCCAACCTCCAAGAGTAACAAGATCCAAGGGGAAAAACTCAAGACTTGCTCAACTCACGATTTGCTTCGGTCACAAGAAGGAGAGGGAGAAGATCTTTCTTTTGATTGGAACAACTCTTCGACACTCACAAGAATCAAACCGGGATCTAGGATTTAGTGTGTGAGCAAGGGAGAGGGAGCACTGGTGTTCTTGAGGTGTGTTTGAGTGAAGTGTTCAACCTTATCTCGAAGAGGTAAGGGACTATTTATACCACAAGCAAATTAGAGCCGTTTAGACAGAGATTGACCTGCCTGGATGATCCGGAAGACCATCCGGATGATCTGGTTGAAGGCCCGGATGATCTGGCTGAAGGCCCGGATGCAAGTGGAAGTACAAGAGCTGCGAGGAGCCCGGATGATCCGGATGACTGGCCGGATGATCCGGCTACATCCACCAAGGTTCTGTGAAAATAGGGGCGAGATTACCCGGATGATCCGGGAGAGGATCCGGACGATCCGGGGCAACGTCCGGATGATCTGGCTTCAACCATCATGGTTCTGTGATGGAGGGCGCACATTACCCGGATGATCCAGAGTAAGGTCCGGACGATCCGGGCGTAGCCCGGATGATCTGGGGCGCCGTCCGGATGATCCGGCAAGGAGTTTGTGTAGAGAAACAGGAGTAGTAGGTTTTGGCTAAGGGGTTTTGCTAGGGATTTTGGTCCTTTGTGAAAAAGTTCTTGTGAGACAAAGTATGAGCAAGCCTTGAACCTATACCTCGGATCCCCTCTTAATAGTGCGGGATTCCTATTACTCAAGAAATATAAAAGAGCATGATGCTTCATCTTTGTTTGATCCTTTCCTCATTGATAATTTGCTTGAGTAATATATCATATGATGTGATCATGATGCACATTAGAAAAAACCAGAGAACTAACGACCTGTGTATATACTTATCATACACGGTTAGTCCTCTATATGTAAATTTGTCATCAATATCAAAAATAATCTTTAAGAGCAAGATTGCACTTTCAATCTCCCCCTTTTTTGGTAGTTGATGACAAACTACATATAGCACTTAACAAGTGAAATGTGATGCGAATAATTTTAGGAGAGTAGTCCAGCATGTGTTTTTAGGAAGAGCTCCCCCTTAATATATGCAGGGATGTGTTTTAGAGAGAGCTCCCCCTTAAAGTATGCATAGGAATGAAATGATAACATACAAAATCATGCACATATGGTGAGGATACCCTCATTCAAATAAGATGTTGTAACAGTAGTGTAGTCAAACACCATTAAAATTAACATAGGCAATGATAGCAACGAATGAAGATAGCCACAGAAGATAGCATACTTAAGCTCTTACATAGTAGCGAAGACTCATATAAGGTAGCATAACACATGACCAAGGTCTTACATAGTAGCATAGACTCATATAAGGTAGCATAACACATGACCAAGGATCATTACAATAATAATAATACAGAGTCCAATAACTAGAGCTCTCAATAAACATAGCAGACTCACACTTATACTCCTAAGAATTACATCTCCCCCTTGGCAGCAAGTACCGAAAAGGGAAAGACGTCCGAGAAAGTAGGAGGATCACTTAGCATCCTCATCATCATCATCACCATCACTCAGATCAGCAGGTGCAAGGAAGAACTCCGGAAAATCAGTGGCAGAAGGAAAGTCGACCTCCGGAAGAGGAAGCCGATCAGGAATGGGATCATCAGGCTCAACAGGACTGCCAGGGCACGCATGGAGACGAGCCCTAAGTGCATTTGCCTCCGAGATACGGCGAACCTCCTCGGTAGCAATGTGAGTAGCGGTGTAGCGGCAGGTATCAAAGATAGCTTTATGGGACTTCCCAATAAAGCGAGCCAGGCGGTCAAAAGGCTTCACAAAAGGTTAAGTGTGGCGAGAAGAGCTCTCGGCATGCGGAGGAGCAGGGGCCTTCCCCCTGGAAGACTCATCACGCGGAGTCCATAAGGAGTGCGTGGAAGTCTTGACAATGGAACAGGGATAAACCGAGTCGATGACTCTCTGAATGAAGGGGCATGAGGAGGTGTACGAACCTTCAGACCACTAGCCATGCGAATCTCATGCCATAGGAAATCTTCCATGTCAATGGGACGGTTGGGAGCCTTCCTCGAGTAGTACATCAAGTCAATGCTATAGGCCCGAACCATCCCACGATCCCCTTTCTTGGGAGCAATGGAGTTGGGGATACACTGAAAAAGCCACCGGTATTTGAGACGGAAGATGGAGATATCATTAAGCTCCTTGCTTTGCTGCACCGTCGATAACTGAGAGGTAGGCATGGCGAGGCAAGCACATGCACTGATGGGCATGGCCTCAAACTTGGGGTTCACCTCATGGATCCGGAAAAGAGAGGCCTCAGATCCGGGCATGCCTAAGGCAGCAGCAAAAGCCTCGAAGGAGACGGTGAACTAAGAGTGGTGAGTCATCCAAGTGATAGAGCGATCCGGATGGAAGAAACACGTGGCATAGAATTGCCGAATGGCAGCCTCATTCCAATCACAGTGAAGAGACATAGCATGACGCAGCCCCATGCCATCAATCTTCTCCAACACACCTTCAAACTTGGTTGGATGCTTCTCAATGTAATTCAAGTTCACATAATGCTAAGGAGAAAAATCTAGATGAGCAATGACTGATTGATAGATGTCTTGTTGAACCAAGGTGCGAAAACGAGGATCGGTTGCATTGGCCGGGGTGGCAAATTGATTGACATCACTCCTTAAAGCAGCATACTCAGAGGGGTCCATGGACTGATAGTTGACAACACGATGGCCACGATTGGTGGGATTGGCCATGGACAAGACGAGGCCAGAAGGTGCCGCAGACTTGGAGCTTGAGGCACCGGCTGCTTGTTTCTTCTTGGACTTAGTCGTGGAACGAACATGCACGAGCTCCTCATCGTGGAGTTTGGCCTCGTAGCAGGGTCATCGTGCCCGGCATAGGACGGACGAGCACGACCCGGCGCCTTCTTGATTGGACGAGCATCATCCTCGGAGTCCGTCGATGCTTGACGACGCGCGTCTGTGTACACGCATAGGAGAGAGATCCAACATGATGAGTGACTAATCCTAGATGGATAGATGGAGGTAATAGAAGATGAGGAGCATATGGAGTACCACGAGAGGGACCCTTGGACGTCGACTTGAAGCTCCGGCCACCACCACGTCCGACCACCATGGCGATTTTGGGGACAGAGGGCCCGAGATTGGAGAACCAATCGGCCCCCGGGGGAAACGACGTGAGGAGGTTGTGGATCGAGGCGATGGCAAAGCGAGGCGGCGAGATCCAGCCAGATGGCCGGTCGGTCCGGCGGGGCAGCCCACGAGCCGCCGACGGCGAGGGCGAGTGGATGGGGTCGTTGGGGGCGGAGAACATAGGAATACCCCTCAGCTCCCCCACGGCCCGATGTTTTACTGCTTAGGGCGAGGACTCACCCGGATGTCCGGGCGTAGTCCCGGATGATCCAGATAGGTCCGGATGACCGGAAAGGAGCCCGGATGTCTGGGTATACTGGTACAGCGAGTGGAACAGCCCGGACGTCCGGATGGATATCCGGATGATCCGGCCAGCCAGAGTGCTGATAGCTTAAAATGATGATGATGTGATGATGTTTATATATATATATTATATATATATATGGATATATATATATATAAGTGTAAGAATCAATCGTATCCAAGACATATCACAAACCCATATAAACAGCTAAGAAGAGTTGTAGCCTAAGTCACCATGTTTGAGTATACATAACCTGGGACACCAAAGAGTTGAACTTTGGACCCATAATTACTACTCCATCATTGTAAAGTACTATGGACACAAAATAAGTGTCATAGTGACTTTGAGAGTGTTGGTTTTATTTATGCATAATGTAGAGTGAGAGTACTCATGAGTTGAGTGTCTCCCCCTAAATATACGCCTACATCGAGACAAGACATTATGACAATGCATGAATGGGTACTAGATTTCACATAATATTGTCAAGCTCCAAGATACCAAGTTCACGCCTAAGTTGAAAAAACCTTGCTTCGTCCAATGGCTTGGTGAAAATATCTGCAAGTTGCATATCTGTGCCAACATGAGCAATGTCAATATCACCCTTCTCCACATGATCTCTCAAGAAGTGATACCTAATATCAATGTGCTTGGTGCGGGTATGATCTTTGGGGTTCTCAGCAATATTGATGGCACTTTCATTATCACATAGAAGAGGCACATGTCTGTAGGTGATACCGTAATCCTTCAAAGTTTGCCTCATCCATAGTAATTGAGTTGCACAACTGGCGGTTGCAATGTATTCAGCTTCTGCGGTGGAGAGAGCAACACAATTTTGTTTCTTCGAGGACCAACTTACCAAGGAGCGACCAAGAAACTGACATGCGCCGGAGGTGGACTTACGATCCACTTTGTCTCCAGCCCAATCCGCATCCGTGTACCCAATGAGATCAAACTTAGCATCCTTGGGGTACCATAGACCCAACTTTGGGGTGTGAACAAGGTATCTAAGAATATGCTTAACCGCCTTATGATGACTTTCCCTAGGGAAAGCTTGAAATCTAGCACACATGCATACACTAAACATGATGTCTGGCCTAGATGCACAAAGATAAAGCAATGAACCAACCATAGAGCGGTAAATAGATGGGTCAAAAGGAGTACCATTTGTGTCTTCAGTGAGTGCAATTTTGGTTGGCATGGGTGTCTTACATGGACTAGCATCAGACATGCCAAACTTCTCTAGGATATCCTTGAGGTATTTTGCTTGAGACAAGAAAATTCCTTCTTGAAATTGTTGAATTTGATCCGAGGAAGAACTTCAAATCCGTATTGAGTGACATTTCAAAATTCTTGGTCATTGAAGCCGCAAACTTCTTGCACAAATGAATGTTAGGAGAACCAAAAATGATATCATCTACATAGATTTGGCATAAGATCAAATCACCCTTGTCCCTCTTAGTAAAAAGAGTGGGATCAATCACCCCTCTCACAAAACCATCATCGAGTAAAAACTTCTTAAGATGATCATACCAAGCACGAGGTGCTTGTTTGAGGCCATACAAAGCCTTATGAAGTTTATACACATAGTCTTTGTGATCGGGATCAACAAACCCAGGTGGTTGTGATACATATAATTCTTCTTGTAGAGGACCGTTAAGGAAAGCACTCTTCACATCCATTTGATGTAATGTAAAACCATTGAAAGCAGCATAAGCAAGTAAGATGCGAATGGATTCAAGACGTGCAACGGAGGCAAAGGTCTCACCAAAGTCCAAACCTTCAACTTGTGAGTACCCTTGTGCCACTAACCTTGCCTTGTTGCGGATGATTACACCATTCTCATCTTGCTTGTTCTTGAAAATCCACTTTGTTCCAATGAGTTGTGTTCCGTAGTTGGCCTCTTGACTAATGACCACACTTGGTTGCGCTCAAAGCTATTCAACTCTTCTTGCATAACAATGAGCCAATCGTTGTCCATCAACACTTCTTGTACCTTGAGAGGCTCAACACTAGACACAAACGAGAAGTGAGCACAAAAGTTTGTCAATTGTTTACGAGTGACTCTACCTTCCGATATGCCGGTGAGGATTTTATCAACATCAACACGACCGGCCACTCGAGGCATGATGGAGGTTAAGGTTTCGCGAGGTTCAACTTCATGTCCATCATCCATGTCCTCAACATATGGATCATTAATGTGTGGTGGAAAATCTTCTTCTTCCTCTTGCATTTGTTGAGGTTCATTGTCAATGATTGTACTCTCTTGTTCTTGCCCTTGAGGATGATCTTGTTCTTGATGATTATCATGAAGGGGAACTTGATCATCAACTTGTAGTTGAACTATGGGCATTGGTTGAGTAATAGGAGCTTGTGGTGGTATGGGTGTTGATGTAGTTTGATGATGTGTGAAGCTTCCATCTTCTTCTTCATCATCATGAGGTTCTTGTTCCATTGGGAGAAGTGCACCAACACCCATGGTCAAGATATCTTGAGAAGAATCTTCTTCACCTACATCACTTAGATCAACTTGCTCCCCATGGGAGCCGTTAAATTCATCAAACACCACGTCACAAGTTTCTACAACACATCCATTGGATTTGTTGTAGACTCGATAGGCATGAGAGTTTGATCCATAGCCAACAAATATGCCCTCAATGGTTTTGGATTGAAATTTTCCTAACCGTTCTCTTTTGTTGAGGATGAAGCATTTACACCCAAATACGCGAAAGTACTTGACATTTGGCTTGTTCCCGGTTAGGAGTTCATATGGAGTCTTTTCCAATATTTTGCGGAGGAAGAGCCTGTTTGATGCATGGCATGCGGTGTTGACAGCCTTGGCCCAAAAACTATGTGGCGACTTGTATTCATCCAACATGGACCTTGCCATCTCCACAAGTGTTCGGTTCTTCCTTTCTGCTACACCATTTTGTTGGGGAGTGTATGGAGCTGAATATTGATGCTCAATCCCTTCATCACTAAAAAATTCTTCCAAGGTGTAGTTCTTGAACTCAGAGCCATTATCACTTCTTATTGCTAAGATTTCTTTGTCAAACTTGCGTTGAGCTTGCTTGGCAAAATCAATGAAGGTGATCTTCGTCTCGTCCTTGGACTTGAGGAAGAAGACCCATGTATATGTTGAGTAATCATAAACAATGACAAGCCCATACTTTTTCCCACCAAGACTATCCCATGACGGAGGCCCAAAGAGATCCACATGAAGGAGCTCCAAGGGTCTTGAAGTAGACACAATATTCTTGGGTGGGTGCTTTGATTGATGTTGCTTCCCGGCTATGCATGCACTACACACACGATCTTTCTCAAAAGAGACATTTGTTAGTCCAAGGATGTGATTACCCTTTAAGAGATCTTGAAAATTTCTCATGCCGACATGGGCTAGCCGGTGATGCCATAGCCACCCCTTGTCGGCCTTGGCCATTAGACAAGTTGCATGGAATGTGCTCTCTTTCGAGAAATCAACCATGTAAAGGTTGCCATCCAACTCTCCAACAAAGGCCACTTCGACAGTATCTCTCTTAAAGACTTTCACATCCGTTAGTCCAAATAGTGTATCATAACCAACAGAAGCCAATTGGCGAACAGAAAGCAAATGATATTTAAGGGATTGGACAAGTGTCAGGACCCCGATTCTAAGTCACACCGATCTAGCCTGTAACACCTCATATCACTTTGCGGCCTCACGCACGGTATTCCCATGGGTGTCGCCCTACCATGGCCCGGCACCGTTTGCGCCTTTTGGCTCACGTATATGATAATGTCGCTAGCATCCATATGACAGAGAACCCGGGCCGACATGACTAGTCGTGAACCCAAAGTGGCACTAACGTACGGGGACAGGCATACATGAATCAACATCGAGCATGTCGGTCAGCAGCGTGCGAATCCGGGCTGTAGCACTGGGCTAACAGGACCCCGGGAACCCGGGCTGTAGCAGGCTAGGCAGGACTCCGGATGTCACCGCGTGACATTTCCCCGAAGGGACAGACACAGGAACGAAGTGAAACACATGCCGGCCAATCAAGAGTTCCGGAGCAGTAGTGCTAGGCTAGCAGGACTCCGGTGAACCGGGCTGTAGCGGACTACTATGGCTCATGGAAGCACAAGACTACATTTCCCCATAAGAGAGGCTACCAAGGATAAACAACTAGGTTGTCGGATCCCACACATACCAAGCATTTCAATCATACACACAATATGCTCGATATGTGCAAATACAACATGGCATCACAACAAGACTCTACGACTCAGAGTATTTATTCATTAGGCTCCGAAGAGCCAGATATTACAAACATGGGTCTCATGACCCAACATTCAGAGCATACAAGCAACAAGCACATGCGGAAGCTTAACTTGTCTGAGTACAGACAACTACAAATGAAAAAGGCTGAGAAGCCTGACTATCTACCAGATCCTGCCGAGGGCACAAGATCGTAGCTGAGGTAACAAGCTAAACGTCGAAGTCCACACAACACTACTAGCGAGACTGACGTCTCTCTGCAAAACATAAAATAGGCAAACGTGAGTACAAATGTACCCAGCGAGACTTACATCAGAACTATCTACATATGCATCGGTATCAACAAAAGGGGTGGTGGAGTTTAACTGTAGCAAGCCAGCTTTGACTCAGTGGCTAACCTGAACTACGACTGCAAGCAAATCTTTTGAGGTGGCGCACACGAGTCCACATATTCACCATATCAATACTCCACTATGGATCCGCTCCCGTCTCCCTACGAGAACGCCATCCATAGCACTCACGCTTATCTTGCGCATTTTAGAGTATCCACTTTCACTTGTCTATGAACTGTTATAGGCAACCCAGAAGTCCTTTACCGCGGACACGGCTATTTGAATAGATGATGTTAACCCTGCAGGGGTGTACTTCGACACACACGCTCTCACCACTTACCGCCATTTACACGACATGTACTCGGCAACCTTCAAGTAGAAGCCCACCGAGGGTGTCGGTCACAGCCTACCTAAACACTCAAGTCTCTAGTCCAGGTTTATCGCCTATTCAGGTTCCATCCGCAGGGAGTCCGGCCGAGGTTTCCACATACGGCCCCGAACGATGTGTGCAGGGTTCCCGTGACACCAAACGGGCGCCCGTTACACCGTGCCACGTGCCTACCGCATCACAGCCCACCCCTCCGGTCAGCGCTGCCCACGGCCTCCAGCATACTACAAACACCAGAAACTACTTGCAACTCCTGGACAGAGGACAAGGGTGATTAAGAAGCCGAGAGGGTCCATTGGTTTCGGGCCCAATGCGTGGTAGTAACTGTATCATGGATCACAAACACAGAACTCAGTTCCTGAGGACGGCTTCAATGAGACAACCCACCATGTACTCCTACATGGCCTCTCACCGCTACCTTTACCAAATCGTGTTTACACACTTAGCTAACACACAGTTGGACATGTTCACACGACTCCAATTCATCCCCGATGAATCAGACCTGACACAACTCTAAGCAATAGCAGGCATGACAAACAAGCATGAATGAGTAGGCACATCAGGGCTCAAACAACTCCTACTCATGCTAGTGGGTTTCATCTATTTACTGTGGCAATGACAGGTCATGCAGAGGATAAGGGGTTCAACTACCGCAGCATGTAACAGTTGAATCGTTGTTGTCCTAATGCAGTAAAAGAGAGCAGGAGCGAGAGAGTGGGATTGTATCGGAATGAACGAGGGGGTTTTGCTTGCCTGGCACTTCTGAAGATATTATAGTTCTTCATCGGTGTCATCGAACTCATCGTCGGAATCACGGCTATCGAGAGGGGACAAATACCGGCAAACAAGGAAGAACACAATCAATGCAATGCACAATATGATGCATGATCATGACATGTCAAGAATGTTATGATTTACACTAATGCATCTAGCAACAGTTTAAATGAGGTCCATATGAACTGAGGGTTCATATGCAAACTCCACATTTAGCATTTATAATGTCATTATCATGTTTTCACCTATACAGCAGGTATAACTTAGTTTGACATGCATGAAAATGATACAGATGGATAGATTGCATTTTTCTGATAATTTTTCATATATAAATTATTTCATTCTGAGCTACGGTTGATTTTATATGATTTTTAGAAGTTTATACTATTTTCTGGAATTTCCTGAATAAACTTAAATTCAGAAAATGTTTTACTGCGTCAGCATGACATAGGTGTGACGTCAGCAGGTCAACGGGCCACGGTCCAGGTCAAACCTGACGCGTGGGTCCCGTATGTCAGTGTGACAAGGCAGGAACAGAGGCTGACACGTGGGACCGGGTCAATGCTGACGTGGCTAGGTCAAACTGACCTGTGGGGCCACGGGCATTAGCTTAATCTAATCAGGGGATAAACCTGTGATTAATTGAGGGCGCGGGGCCCATTTGTCAGTGGCAGAGGACGTTAGTTAGCCCCGTCATTAGTACTAATGACGATGCCACGTCGGCTGCCGCCGGGGTTGGTCGCCGGCGAGCACGCAGCACGGCGGAGGGCTTCGGGTTCGCGCTATAGGGCACGGATCGACGAGCGGTTTGCGGCTACGGGTTGCTGGCGCTTGCGCGCATCCATCGGAGCAGGCGGTTGGGCGAGAGGAGGCCGGAAACGACGGCTGCAACGATGGCAGGCGGCGGCCGGAGTTCGGTTGCGCTCGGAACCGGCGTTGTGGCGCACGGCAGGTCGAGCGGTGGGGTGCTAGGTGCTCCTGCAAACGTGCTGAGGACGGTGACTCTCTCAGACGTGGCGGAGGTGGGCTCTAGCCACGGCGGCGACGAAGCGCAACGGCGGCGATCTTCGGTCGGGGTGGCCAAAGGGGCTAGAGGAGGAAATCGACAGAGGGAGAGAGGGGTTGGGAGCAGGGGCTCACGGCGATGCCGAAGAGGAGGTCAGCGAGCCCGGGGAGGTCCTGGTGGCGCCGAATCGACGGTGGGGTTGCCGGCGGCCGAAGCTCGAAGACGATGACGATGCAGTCGTTGCAGGGCGTCCGGAGTGGCTTCTTTCGGTGGAGAGGCGTAGCGCGAGGTGGCGGAGCTGCTGGGCATCCTAGCTAGGCGAGGGGGGCTCGGTGCCCACGGCAACGGCGAGCGGCGTCGACGAGCTCCACTCGGGCAGAGAGGGAGAGAGAGCAGAGAGGGGATGGGGACGAGCAAGCGATCGAGGGACGCGCGGGAGAGTGCGTGGCGTCCGTAACCAGCGCTAGGCGTTCGACGGCAAGCAGGAGGTGGCCAGGCGCGTGCCAGCGCGCCGCGGCCACGCGCTCCTGTCCTCCTGGCGTGAGGAGGGAGATGACTGGCAGTGCCAGGTGGGCTGGGCCTCTGCTGGGCCGCGGGTGGGCGCCAGGTAAGTGGCCCCTGGCCTTTCTCTCTCTCTTTGTTAATAATTCGTTCTGTTTTCTATTTTTGCTATTATGTTTTGATTCAGTTCAAAGACCAAACCATTTTTCAAAATTCATGAAAATAATTGTGTAAACCAAATGGACTTATCCAAAGCTACACAACAGTTTCCAGAATTATTGAACATATATTTATTATATAACAAATATAGATCCAATTCAAATATTTATTGGATTAATTCAAAGGCCCAAAATAATTATGTTAAACCTTCCAAAAATATTGGTTTGAATTTTATTCTTGCCAATATTTTTCAAGGTTTAACAGGAACATTTTCTTAGGCTTCTTTGAGAAGATTTTAATGTTGATCATTTTTAAAAGGTTTCTGAGGCTTTGGAAATTCCTCAATTCAAATTTCATTTGAATTTAAACATGATGCATGGAGGCAAGAAAAATCAAGCAAGGACTGATCTGGGGCTGTGACAGCTCACCCCCCCTAAACAAGAATCTCGTCCCGAGATTCAAGACGTGAGGTAAGAAGACAGAGGGGGTACGAGCTAACATGATCTTCATGATCCAAGTTGCACTTCATAAGAACGTTGATTCGATCACCATCTTTGTCTCGATGTCTTGCTCTGAGAACTCCAACCGACAAGACAACAAGAGGAAAGGGAAAACTCTAGAGGGATCGATCTTCTCGAATATCGAACAACTCAGGATCAACTCATGGAGGGAGGCATTGAAACATCTCTCGAGCTGAGAGGCAAAACATGCACCAGGAGGGACGGAAGAAACAATTTGACGAGGGTTTCAAAGTAGCGAGGAAAAATTGCCATGATTCCATAACGGGGCACCTTGGGGAAGGTGACTCGTAGAGTTATTCCCTTAAGCGGCAAAAGGAATTACTTTTGATACAAAGATCATTGAGACTCTCTAAACCGGCCCAAGGAAAATCGCAAACGATCATTTGAAGGAGTTCAGAGAAATGGCATACTCAGATCGGAAAGGAAACTATGGTTATGGGGCAACTCGGCAAACGGAAGGCACATTCCCGTTGATACCGGGGATATAACCTGGTGTCTGAGTATGCTCTCCAGAACTTGAGCATTTCCATATTCATCAAGGTTTTACCAACATCCGTGCCGAGGATCCTGGCAACACAACATACTACCATGATGAATGGTGATGGAGGATGCAAGTGCAAAGGAGGATAACACTTTCTCAGATTTCACCTTGGCGAAGCCAAGGGAGCAAAATCTGGATGATCGACCGAGAGACATTTAGCACTCCGCTTCTAATGTTCTCCTTGATGTTCTAGCGTAACCCATTAGATGTGGTTTGGAATCTTGAACATAAAGTAGTAGGTCGGACTTCGGGAGCGCAGGAATCCATAGGGAATAACTAGTGGAATAAATCCTAAGAAATCCTTATGGGGAGGTGGCCAACTTACTCAATCAAGATACTACCATAATAGGTCTTCCGGCTGGGTGTGTTGGCCACGACATCCACTTTACTGGTTATCGAGAGACCAATATTATAATTCTTGGAAAATGTTTCCAACCATCATATCTGCCCGAGATTCAGATCTGGTTGGTGTCAGGATATTCCAGACTCATCAAGTCTAGAAGGAAAAATGAAAGTTTGCAACACAAATCGACGAGATGACGTTGCGAGATTCTCAGGGGATGAACTACGATAGCAAGCTCCAAAACATGAGCTGGTTCTGCTACATACATGTGAGCACGTTGTCCCAGACAAGCATGATCACATGGTAGTCTTATAATAAAACACTACCGAGTTCAGGAGGGGAACCATCATCGAGGATATCGAAGTCCTCGCATAAGGCATGCTCTTAAGAAGGAACTTCTTCTCCTTGAACAAATCAGTCAGTGGCTTGGTGTGCTAGGAACACATATAGAATGGAGGTAGCGAGCCTATCAAACCATAGCATACTTCGCACGTGCATGACTGACTTGGGATGGTTCCAGAGAAAACAAAACAAGCTTTCTCGGACTCACGGCGGCAACTTGCACCAAATGCACGTGGATCAGAGGAAGTCACTTCTTTCATCCAAACATATCCTTCATGATAGCATGAAGAAAATGCTAGCACAAGTTTCCAACACTAACTTAATGTTCAACACGAGTCATGGAGAAGATAAGAATGTTGCCGATGGGCTCAGCAACAATTTATCAAAATTCCAATGGAGATGGACTTCCATAATTATGTGAACAAGTGATAGCATTGGTCAGACCCAAAAGATATAATGGTGTATGCTCGAGGGATCAACCACGAGTAAGACAACATTATGAACATCGTTGGTTCTGATTTGATTTGATGATAGCCCATACTCAAATCAAAGTCTTGATACGACAATAGGTCCAACAACTGATCACGAGGATCGATCAATGAATATAACATCTTTCTTCAACACACATACAAGATATCCCTTAAGATGAACTAAGCCAGGCAAGCTTTTATCTTCCAACTCTCCAAGTTGTTGTTTAGCTTGACCAACTAGCTCAGGGGTATCCAACACGGATTCTTGGAGAAGGGGTGGTTTACAGGAAACCAACTTGTTCACGAACTCAACATATCGGTCAGGGACAACCTGGTGGTACTTCCAAGAAGATATTTGGAAAATCACGATCCACCGACATGTTATTAAGATCGAGAACAATCTTGCTTTTCAGGGCAAGATGATATGACCGAATAAGCAAGGACTGACACTATCCTAACTCATTGATCGAAAAGTGCACCGGGAATAAGGACTAGGTAGCACGATCAACCTTAGAATGATGATTCAATAGCCAACATGCTAAGAATGAGAATATTGTCCATTTACTACCAAGCAACGGAGTTGCTAGGAGTATAAATTTCACACATCATAGTTCACTTGTCGGCATTCCGGTTGCAACAACACGGGACCAAGAAATGAATGATGATGGCGAGGAGTATAACTGCGTCAAGAATTCACAAAAGGTGGTGCAATTCCTACGATATTCTCGACATAAGGGGGTAATACTCGAAGGTAGAACAGAACAAAAGCTGGTTAGGCATTTGATCTGCGGAATACAACTACTTTGACCCAATCCCAGAGATGGACGAGGTACTGGAGTTTGTTTCTCCTAGTCATTCCGGATTAGAATGGCTTGACAGACCACAAGAATAATAGGCATCGATAACACAAATGCACAATTACTCCTGACTATCAATTGATAGACGAAGGTCGGAAAATAACTAAAGAGGGACAACCCAAAGGAACATATGTTTTTCTGAGTTGTGGATGCATGGATTAGTATGTCGAACAAATTCAACATATTTCTTCCGGATAACCCATGCAGAGGAGGAAGGACTGGCAGAGTCACAATATGAATGGAGTACTCCTCAAGAGCGCCCTGGTTGTGATCTTTTGGTTCAAAAGAACTCTTGCCAAGAATGGTTCATGGTATTTGGAAGAACGATATACCACGGACCTCGAAGACTATCACAAAGGTTACTAATATCCTAAAGGAACGAGCAAACACTAGCTACACGAATTAAGTAGAGTGAATCTTGGGTTCAAGAACCCAGAAATAGAATGCCCACTAACTAAATGGCATCACGGGATGCTTTCGAGAATAATGGCCAGAATCCGCACACTAGGAATGCAAAGCATTGCTAGATTACTAAGTGGTTCTCTAAGACGACTGGGGTCATAATAATAGCTCCAACATATATGACGAGGTAACGGAGTACCTCAACACACTGGTTAGTGTGATTAATCTGGCCCAAGGAACATCGGGAATGGAAAGAAGGGATTTGCAAATGCATCAGAATATTTAGAGACCGGGATGACTCGGACAACATAACGGCTGTAAATGCTCAAAAAGATTTAAGACATCCTGCAAAATGGCGGCGTAACCACTCGATCATCACAATATCAAGAATTTGAGGCCAACTATGGATACACGGAAGTAGTAGGAACTGAAATGAAGCTTAAATCCAACAGTCCTATGAGTCTACGGATTAGTAACACGTGATCCTGATAGAAAGATGAGAAGCCTAGTTCTTAATCCCCGTAGAAGAGAAGAGGGTGACTCAGATCAGAAGGGCATAAGGTAAAGGAGTAAAAAGAGCCTTACGTTCCCTTCCACAATCAATTCCCTTATATAACTAAAGCATTTCTAGACTCAACTTCGACCAGTTTGGCTTGGTAATCCTACAGGCAGTCAGGCTCTGATACCAACGCTGTCAGGACCCTGATTCTAAGTCACACCGATCTAGCCTATAACACCTCATATCACTTTGCGGCCTCACGCACGGTATTCCCACGGGTGTCGCCTTACCATGGCCCGGGACCGTTTGCGCCTTTTGGCTCACGTATATGATAATATCGCTAGCATCCATATGACAGAGAACCCGGGCCGACATGACTAGTCGTGAACCCAAAGTGGCACTAACGTACGGGGACAGGCATACATGAATCAACATCGAGCATGTCGGTCAGCAGCGTGCGAATCCGGGCTGTAGCACTAGGCTAACAGGACCCCGGGAACCCGGGCTGTAGCAGGCTAGGCAGGACTCCGGATGTCACCGTGACATTTCCCCGAAGGGACAGACACAGGAACGAAGTGAAACACATGCCGGCCAGTCAAGTGTTCCGGAGCAGTAGTGCTGGGCTAGCAGGACTCCGGTGAACCGGGCTGTAGCGGACTACTATGGCTCATGGAAGCACAAGACTACATTTCCCCATAAGAGAGGCTACCAAGGATAAACAACTAGGTTGTCGGATCCCACACATACCAAGCATTTCAATCATACACACAATATGCTCGATATGTGCAAATACAACATGGCATCACAACAAAACTCTATGACTCAGAGTATTTATTCATTAGGCTCCGAAGAGCCAGATATTACAAACATGGGTCTCATGACCCAACATTCAGAGCATACAAGCAACAAGCACATGCGGAAGCTTAACTTGTCTGAGTACAGACAACTACAAATGAAAAAGGCTGAGAAGCCTGACTATCTACCAGATCCTGCCGAGGGCACAAGATCGTAGCTGAGGTAACAAGCTAAACGTCAAAGTCCACACAGCACTACTAGCGAGACTGACATCTCTCTGCAAAACATAAAATAGGCAAACGTGAGTACAAATGTACCCAGCGAGACTTAGATCAGAACTATCTACATATGCATCGGTATCAACAAAAGGGGTGGTGGAGTTTAACTGCAGCAAGCCAGCTTTGACTCAGTGGCTAACCTGAACTACGACTGCAAGCAACTCTTTTGAGGTGGCGCACACGAGTCCACATATTCACCATATCAATACTCCACTATGGATCCGCTCCCGTCTCCCTACGAGAACGCCATCCATAGCACTCACGCTTATCTTGCGCATTTTAGAGTATCCACTTTCACTTGTCTATGAACTGTTATAGGCAACCCAGAAGTCCTTTACCGCGGACACGACTATTCGAATAGATGATGTTAACCCTGCAGGGGTGTACTTCGACACACACGCTCTCACCACTTACCGCCGTTTACACGACATGTACCCGGCAACCTTCCAGCAGAAGCCCAGCGAGGGTGTCGGCCACAGCCTACCAAAACACTCAAGTCTCTAGTCCAGGTTTATCGCCTATTCAGGTTCCATCCGCAGGGAGTCCGGCCGAGGTTTCCACATACGGCCCCGAACGATGTGTGCAGGGTTCCCGTGACACCAAACGGGCGCCCGTTACACCGTGCCACGTGCCTACCGCATCACAGCCCACCCCTCCGGTCAGCGCTGCCCACGGCCTCCAGCATACTACAAACACCAGAAACTACTTGCAACTCCTGGACAGAGGACAAGGGTGATTAAGAAGCCGAGAGGGTCCATTGGTTTCGGGCCCAATGCGTGGTAGTAACTGTATCATGGATCACAAACACAGAACTCAGTTCCTGAGGACGGCTTCAATGAGACAACCCACCATGTACTCCTACATGGCCTCTCACCGCTACCTTTACCAAATCGTGTTTACACACTTAGCTAACACACAGTTGGACATGTTCACACGACTCCAATTCATCCCCGATGAATCAGACCTGACACAACTCTAAGCAATAGCAGGCATGACAAACAAGCATGAATGAGTAGGCACATCAGGGCTCAAACAACTCCTACTCATGCTAGTGGGTTTCATCTATTTACTGTGGCAATGACAGGTCATGCAGAGGATAAGGGGTTCAACTACCGCAGCATGTAACAGTTGAATCGTTGTTGTCCTAATGCAGTAAAAGAGAGCAGGAGCGAGAGAGTGGGATTGTATCGGAATGAACGAGGGGGTTTTGCTTGCCTGGCACTTCTGAAGATATTATAGTTCTTCATCGGTGTCATCGAACTCATCGTCGGAATCACGGCTATCGAGAGGGGACAAATACCGGCAAACAAGGAAGAACACAATCAATGCAATGCACAATATGATGCATGATCATGACATGTCAAGAATGTTATGATTTACACTAATGCATCTAGCAACAGTTTAAATGAGGTCCATATGAACTGAGGGTTCATATGCAAACTCCACATTTAGCATTTATAATGTCATTATCATGTTTTCACCTATACAGCAGGTATAACTTAGTTTGACATGCATGAAAATGATACAGATGGATAGATTGCATTTTTCTGATAATTTTTCATATATAAATTATTTCATTCTGAGCTACGGTTGATTTTATATGATTTTTAGAAGTTTATACTATTTTCTGGAATTTCCTGAATAAACTTAAATTCAGAAAATGTTTTACTGCGTCAGCATGACATAGGTGTGACGTCAGCAGGTCAACGGGCCACGGTCCAGGTCAAACCTGACGCGTGGGTCCCGTATGTCAGTGTGACAAGGCAGGAACAGAGGCTGACACGTGGGACCGGGTCAATGCTGACGTGGCTAGGTCAAACTGACCTGTGGGGCCACGGGCATTAGCTTAATCTAATCAGGGGATAAACCTGTGATTAATTGAGGGCGCGGGGCCCATTTGTCAGTGGCAGAGGACGTTAGTTAGCCCCGTCATTAGTACTAATGACGATGCCACGTCGGCTGCCGCCGGGGTTGGTCGCCGGCGAGCACGCAGCACGGCGGAGGGCTTCGGGTTCGCGCTATAGGGCACGGATCGACGAGCGGTTTGCGGCTACGGGTTGCTGGCGCTTGCGCGCATCCATCGGAGCAGGCGGTTGGGCGAGAGGAGGCCGGAAACGACGGCTGCAACGATGGCAGGCGGCGGCCGGAGTTCGGTTGCGCTCGGAACCGGCGTTGTGGCGCACGGCAGGTCGAGCGGTGGGGTGCTAGGTGCTCCTGCAAACGTGCTGAGGACGGTGACTCTCTCAGACGCGGCGGAGGTGGGCTCTAGCCACGGCGGCGACGAAGCGCAACGGCGGCGAGCTTCGGTCGGGGTGGCCAAAGGGGCTAGAGGAGGAAATCGACAGAGGGGAGAGAGGGGTTGGGAGCAGGGGCTCACGGCGCTGCCGAAGAGGAGGTCAGCGAGCCCGGGGAGGTCCTGGCGGCGCCGAATCGACGGTGGGGTTGCCGGCGGCCGAAGCTCGAAGACGATGATGATGCAGTCATTGCAGGGCGTCCGGAGTGGCTTCTTTCGGTGGAGAGGCGTAGCGCGAGGTGGCGGAGCTGCTGGGCATCCTAGCTAGGTGAGGGGGGCTTGGTGGCCACGGCAACGGCGAGCGGCGTCGACGAGCTCCACTCGGGCAGAGAGGGAGAGAGAGCAGAGAGGGGATGGGGACGAGCAAGCGGTCGAGGGACGCGCGGGAGAGTGCGTGGCGTCCGTAGCCAGCGCTAGGCGTTCGACGGCAAGCAGGAGGTGGCCAGGCGCGTGCCAGCGCGCCGCGGCCACGCGCTCCTGTCCTCCTGGCGTGAGGAGGGAGATGACTGGCAGTGCCAGGTGGGCTGGGCCTCTGCTGGGCCGCGGGTGGGCGCCAGGTAAGTGGCCCCTGGCCTTTCTCTCTCTCTTTGTTAATAATTCATTCTGTTTTCTATTTTTGCTATTATGTTTTGATTCAGTTCAAAGACCAAACCATTTTTCAAAATTCATGAAAATAATTGTGTAAACCAAATGGACTTATCCAAAGCTACACAACAGTTTCCAGAATTATTGAACATATATTTATTATATAACAAATATAGATCCAATTCAAATATTTATTGGATTAATTCAAAGGCCCAAAATAATTATGTTAAACCTTCCAAAAATATTGGTTTGAATTTTATTCTTGCCAATATTTTTCAAGGTTTAACAGGAACATTTTCTTAGGCTTCTTTGAGAAGATTTTAATGTTGATCATTTTTAAAAGGTTTCTGAGGCTTTGGAAATTCCTCAATTCAAATTTCATTTGAATTTAAACATGATGCATGGAGGCAAGAAAAATCAAGCAAGGACTGATCTGGGGCTGTGACAACAAGCATGACATTTGCAAGAGACATGTCATTTGTGATGGCCACCTTACCCAACCCGAGTACCTGTCCTTTTGATCCTCCACCAAACATAATGCTCATAAATGGTTGAATAGCTTCCATGAAATCGTAGAGCAATTTGCTATCTCTGGTCATATGATTTGTACATCCACTATCAATCACCCATTTTACTCCACCGGAGAAGGCAACCTACACACAATTATTACTTGGTTAGAGGCACCCATTTTGCAATGGGACCTCTCAAGTTAGTCACGAGGGTCTTAGGGACCCAAATAGCATAAAACCGAAATGCATTCGAGGACCAACAAACTTTGCATAAACTTCTCCATCCTTAGTCTTACGAAGTACATAGGATGGAGGCATGAACTCTTTTGGCTTGTTGAGAGTGGGCATGCCCCTTGTGGCCTTCCCACTAACAACCTTACCTTTCTCCTTGTGTCCTTCTCGTACAAAAGTTTCTTTTAGCGGGGTGGTGCACTTTTGAGAGGACATCTTCTTCTTGCTTATGCTTGGGTCAAACCCGAGTCCCTCTTTGGCAAACACTTCATTGTGTTGGCTCAACACCTCATTAAGGTTCTTTTGCCCTTGGGCACATGTCATGAGCCCTTTTTCGATTTGAGCCTTGAGAAAACGATTCTCCTCAAGAATAGATGCTAGATCACTACTAGAGTTAGTAGAAGAAGCATCAACATTGATAATAGGAGAAGAGTAAGCCTTGGCTAGAGTTTCAAGATAAGTAAGCTTGAGTGTCTCAAAACTCTTTGTAAGAAGGGTGAGCTCTTCTTCCTTAGTCTTGAGGGACACGGATATGAGCTCACAATCCTTAGAGAGAGAAGCATTAGACTTCTCAAGCTTACTTTTATCATTCATTAACTCTTCGCAAGAGTCAATAACCTTTTTCAAGGAGGAAAGATCTTTAGTATGAACATCAATTTTTGCACCAATTTTTAAGCATAGTTCATCATTTCGTGCTTCCTCATATTGGACTTTCTGCTCAAGGATTTCATATTTTTCCTTTTCCTCGGTGACGAGGGTTTCAAGTTCCTTAATGGAAATGGTGTGCTCTCTCACCATCTCCATAAGCATATGAAACATAGTGAGCTTCTTTCCTTTAAGGGAGCACATGAACTTATTTAGTTTAGCAAGCATAGGATCATTTATATCATCATCCTCATAACTATCCTCCGCATCAAGATACTCATCACTAGGAGTAGGAGGAGTGAAAAGAGGAGGGTTTGATCGTGGGGTTACCTTGACCTTGTCAGGAGAGTGTTGGTCCTCTCCATCTTCCACCATGGCCTTTGCCATGAGGTACTTGTGAGCATTGCCCTTGTAGTCCTTCATGTAGTTGTAGGTGACAACATCACCACTCTTGTTGACTAGTCTCAATGTGTTTTGAGAATCTTGAGCAACTCCGGCAACACCACTAACATCATCCGGATCGGATTCTTCTTGAGCAACCATTGCTTTCCCATCTCTCTTCTTGAGCTTGGAGTTCAAAGGATTTGGCAACTTCTTCTTGGGAATGGTCTTAGGAAATCCTGGTTTATCCTCTCTCTTCTCATAAGGGCACTCGTTTGAGAAGTGGTTGGTTTCTTCACAGTTGTAGCATTTTCTTACTTTCTTCTTTTGAAATCTTCCCTTGAATTTTCCCGCGCTAAACTTCTTGACAAAGAGAGCCATGTCTTCATATGAAGGGCCCTCATCGGATTCAACCTCATCACCATCTTCATCATCATCATCATCATCATCATCTTCTTCTTCTTCACTTTGCTCATCTTCACATACATGCTTGGCCTTCAATGCAAGATTGATCTTTGATGTTGGAGTACCATGCATGGCAAGATCTTTTGTAGCATTTGCCTTCGACTCTTCAAATAGTTGGAAAGTGGATATGATGTCATCTGTAGTCATTTCCTTGAAGGCATGGTGTTGTCTTATGTCCCACACCATTTGATGGTGATATGGGGCAAGAGCATGAAGCAACTTGTCCACAAGGAACCACTTAGTCATGTTGAATCCATCTTGTGTCTTGTCACACTCACACGACTCAATGTCAGTGGTGAGAGTCATGAGACACTCAAGGAGTTGATTGGGAGTTTCACCCTTCTCCATACAAAAGTTTTGCAATTGCCCCTTAGCAATTTCATATTGAGCACTCCGGAGGGTGGAGGTACCGATCTTGGATCTTATAATACTTTCCCATAGTTCCTTGGCACTTGTGATGTGTATGAAAGGTCTCCTTTGCTTTTCAACCATACCTCTCCTTATACACATGGTTGCAGTGTCATTGAGATTCTTGTCATAAATTTCTCTTGGTGTAGGATTCTTTGGATCAACCACATGGTAACCATACTCCAAGATCTCCAGCATCTCATCATTTCCATATTGAAGATGATCCTGCATAGCAACTCTCCACAAGGCAAAATCGGAAGTGGCAGCAAGTAAAGGAGGTTTGCCTTGAGGGTTATATTTCGGTTTCTCAACTTGGGGTCTTGCATAAAGCCAAGGAACACCGGAGTGTTCATTGCTAGGAGGTTGTTGACCAAGTGACAGAGTAGGCACAGTTGGCCTCGAAGCCGCACCACCCGAAAGTGGTGCAAGCACCGTGGACAACGTGGCTATCCTCATTTGGACCAAGGCCTCAAGAGAAGCATCATGCTCCTCCTTTTGCTTAGCAAGGGCCCATTCCAGATCCTCAGAATTAAAGGTCTTGACTTCAGAAGAAGCCTCGCCTTTATCCTTCGGATCTACAACAAGGGGAGTCCCATCGGGGTTCATCTCGCTCTAGGGCGGTTAAGCCACAAGAATAGAGCACGAGGCTCTGATACCAATTGAAAGGATCGAGATGGACCTAGAGGAGGGGTGAATAAGTACAATTACAAATTTTAATTATGACTTAGCAATTTTTGGCAATAATGCGGAATATGAAAGTGGGCCTAACAATTGCAAGTGTAGTACTAAGTGCTATGCAAGTAACACAAGTATGAAAGTAAGCAAGCACAATATGATATAAGTAAGTGCTAAGAGATAAGTAACCACAGGCAGAGAGTTAGGGTTAGGAATAACCGCAACTCCGGGAGACGAGGATGTATGCCGATGTTCACTTCCTTGGAGGGAAGCTACGTCACCGTTAGAGAGGGGGATGTTACCACGAAGGCACACCAACGCCACGAAGGCTCACCCTATTCTCCCTTTGAGACAACACCACGGAGGCGTTTCTCAACCACTAGTGGTAGACCTTAGGGTGGTCTCCAAACCCTCACAAACTTTTCCGGGGGGTAATCACAAGGGTCGATTCCTCTCCGAAAGACTCCTACCGCCTAGGAGTCTCCAACCTCCAAGAGTAACAAGATCCAAGGGGAAAAACTCAAGACTTGCTCAACTCACGATTTGCTTCGGTCACAAGAAGGAGAGGGAGAAGACCTTTCTTTTGATTGGAACAACTCTTCGACACTCACAAGAATCAAACCGGGATCTAGGATTTAGTGTGTGAGCAAGGGAGAGGGAGCACTGGTTTTCTTGAGGTGTGTTTGAGTGAAGTGTTCAACCTTATCTCGAAGAGGTAAGGGACTATTTATACCACAAGAAAATTAGAGCCGTTTAGACAGAGATTGACCTGCTCGGATGATCCAGAAGACCATCCGGATGATCTGGCTGAAGGCCCGGATGCAAGTGGAAGTACAAGAGCTGCGAGGAGCCCGGATGATCCAGATGAGTGGCCGGATGATCCGGCTACATCCACCAAGGTTCTGTGAAAATAGGGGCAAGATTACCCGGATGATCCGGGCACAGCCCAGATGATCCGGGGCAACGTCCAGATGATCCGGCTTCAACCATCATGGTTCTGTGATGGAGGGCGCACATTACCCGGATGATCCGGAGTAAGGTCCGGACGATCCGGGCGTAGCCCGGATGATCTGGGGCGCCGTCCGGATGATCCGGCAAGGAGTTTGTGTAGAGAAACAGGAGTAGTAGGTTTTGGCTAAGGGGTTTTGCTAGGGATTTTGGTCCTTTGTGAAAAAGTTCTTGTGAGACAAAGTATGAGCAAGCCTTGAACCTATACCTCGGATCCCCTCTTAATAGTGCGGGATTCCTATTACTCAAGAAATATAAAAGAGCACGATGCTTCATCTTTGTTTGCTCCTTTCCTCATTGATAATTTGCTTGAGTAATATCTCATATGATGTGATCATGATGCACATTAGAAAAAACCAGAGAACTAATGACCTGTGTATATACTTAGCAAACACGGTTAGTCCCCTATATGTAAATTTGTCATCAATATCAAAAATAATCTTTAAGAGCAAGATTGCACTTTCAGCAACAATGCGGATAATCCTCAAGTTACGGACCCAGTCCGTGTAATTGCCACCATCATCTTTCAACCTTGCTTTCTCAAGGAACGCATTAAAATTCAACGGAACAACAGCACGGGCCATCTATCTACAACAACATAGACATGCAAAATACTATCATGTACCAAGTTCATGATAAATTAAAGTTCAATTAATAACGTGATCACGTTATTAATCATCTAAGTGATCACGTGATCCATATCAACTAAACCATGTCCGATCATCACGTGAGATGGAGTAGTTTTCAATGGTGAACATCACTATGTTGATCATATCTACTATATGATTCACGCTCGACCTTTCGGTCTCAGTGTTCCGAGGCCATATTTGCATATGCTAGGCTCGTCAAGTTTAACCCGAGTATTCTACATGTGCAAAACTAGCTTGCACCCGTTGTATGTGAACGTAGAGCTTATCACACCCGATCATCATGTGGTGTTTCGGCACGATAACTTTCGCAACGGTGCATACTCAGGGAGAACACTTATACCTTGAAATTTAGTGAGAGATCATCTTATAATGCTACCGTCGATCTAAGCAAAATAAGATGCATAAAAGATAAACATCACATGCAATCAATATAAGTGATATGATATGGCCATCATCATCATGTGCCTTTGATCTCCATCTCCAAAGCACCGTTATGATCACCATCGTCACGGGCGCGACACCTTGATCTCCATCGCAACATCGTTGTCGTCTCGCCAACTATTGCTTCTACGACTATCGCTACCGCTTAGTGATAAAGTAAAGCAATTACATGGCGATTGCATTTCATACAATAAAGCGACAACCATATGGCTCCTGCCAGTTGCCGATAACTCGGTTACAAAACATGATCATCTCATACAATAAAATTTAGCATCATGTCTTGACCATATCACATCACAACATGCCCTGCAAAAACAAGTTAGACGTCCTCTACTTTGTTGTTGCAAGTTTTACGTGGCTGCTACGGGCTGAGCAAGAACCGTTCTTACCTACGCATCAAAACCACAATGATATTTCATCAAGTATGTGCGGTTTTAACCTTCACAAGGACCGGGCGTAGCCACACTTGATTCAACTAAAGTTGGAGAAACTGACACCCGCCAGCCACCTGTGTGCGAAGCACGTCGGTAGAACCAGTCTCGCGTAAGCGTACGCGTAATGTCGGTCCGGGCCGCTTCATCCAACAATACCGCCGAATCAAAGTATGACATGCCGGTAAGCAGTATGACTTGTATCGCCCACAACTCACTTGTGTTCTACTCGTGCATGTAACATCTACGCATAAACCTGGCTCAGATGCCACTGTTGGCGAACATAGAGCATGATTGGTTTGATGCCAAAAGTTGGCATGCCAATATTTGGCAAATGCCAAATGTTGGTTAGTGATTGGTTGGCTACCAACTTTTCTTCTCAACCTCACAAAAAG
Source organism: Aegilops tauschii subsp. strangulata (assembly GCF_002575655.3). Taxonomy (NCBI): domain Eukaryota; kingdom Viridiplantae; phylum Streptophyta; class Magnoliopsida; order Poales; family Poaceae; genus Aegilops; species Aegilops tauschii. The sequence continues at coordinate 77,267,373 of NC_053037.3, forward strand.
TTGCCAACATTTGGCAAATTTTGATTTTGCCAAATGTTGGCTTGCCAAATATTGGCAATGCCAATTGTTGGCATCAAACCAATTATGTTCATAGTAATTTCAAAAAAATTCCTATGCACACGCAAGATCATGGTGATGCATAGCAACGAGAGGGGAGAGTGTTGTCCACGTACCCTCGTAGACCGAAAGCGGAAGCGTTATGACAACGCGGTTGATGTAGTCATACGTCTTCATGATCCGACCGATCCAAGTACCGAACGCACGGCACCTCCGAGTTCAGCACACGTTCAGCTCGGTGACGTCCCACGAACTCACGATCCAGCAGAGCTTCGAGGGAGAGTTCCGTCAGCACGACGGCATGATGACGGTGATGATGATGCTACCGACGCAGGGCTTCGCCTAAGCACCGCTACGATATGACCGAGGTGGATTATGGTGTAGGGGGGCACCACACACGGCTAAAAGATCAACTCATCAACTTGTGTGTCTGTGGGGTGCCCCCCTCCTCCGTATATAAAGGAGTGGAGGAGGGGCCGGCCCTCCTAGGCGCGCCCCAAGGGGAGTCCTACTCCCATCGGGAGTAGGACTCCAACCCTTCCAAGAGTAGGAGTAGGACAGAGGGAAGGAGGAGAGAGGGGGAAGGAAAGGGGGGCACCGCCCCCCTCCTTGTCCAATTCAGACTAGAGGGGGAGGGGGCGCGCGGCCTGCCCTAGCCGCCCCTCCTCTTCTCCACTAAGGCCCACTAGGCCCATTACACTCCCCGGGGGGTTCCGGTAACCCCTCGATACTCCGGTATTTGTCCGTGATCATATCCGGGACTCCGAACTACCTTCGGTACATCAAAACACATAAACTCCTATTACCGATCGTCACCGAACGTTAAGCGTGCGAACCCTACGGGTTCGAGAACTATGTAGACATGACCGAGACTCGTTTCCGGTCAATAACCAATAGCGGAACCTGGATGCTCATATTGGCTCCTACATATTCTACGAAGATCTTTATTGGTCAAACCGCATAACAACATACGTTGTTCCTTTGTCATCGGTATGTTACTTGCCCGAGATTCGATCATCGGTATCTCAATACCTAGTTCAATCTCGTTACCGGCAAGTCTCTTTTCTCGTTCCGTAATACATCATCCCGCAACTAACTCATTAGTTGCATTGCTTGCAAGGCTTATAGTGATGTGCATTACCGAGAGGGCCCAAAGATACCTCTCCGATAATCAGAGTGGCAAATCCTAATCTCGATCTATGCCAACTCAACAAGTACCATCGGAGACACCTGTAGAGCACCTTTATAATCACCCAGTTACGTTGTGTCATTTGGTAGCACAAAAGTGTTCCTCCGGTATTCGGGAGTTGCATAATCTCATAGTCATAGGAACATGTATAAGTCATGAAGAAAGCAATAGCAATATACTAAATGATCAAATGCTAAGCTAACGGAATGGGTCAAGTCAATCACATCATTCTCTAATGATGTGATCCCGTTAATCAAATGACAAATCATGTCTATGGCTAGGAAACTTAGCCATCTTTGATTCAACGAGCTAGTCAAGTAGAGGCATACTGGTGACATTCTGTTTGTCTATGTATTCACACATGTACTAAGTTTCCGGTTAATACAATTATAGCATGAATAATAAACATTTATCATGATATAAGGAAATATAAATTACAACTTTATTATTGCCTCTAGGGCATATTTCCTTCACTTTTCAGGTATTTCAGGATGTTCTTGACCGCTGTCCAGTGATCCACTCCTGGATTACTTTGGTACCTCCCTGCTAAACTAATAGCAAGGCACACATCAGGTCTGGTACACAGCATTGCATACATGATAGAACCTATGGCTGAAGCATAGGGAATGACTTTCATTTTCTCTCTATCTTCTGTGGTGGTCAGGCATTGAGTCTGACTCAACTTCACACCTTGTAACACAGGCAAGAACCCTTTCTTTGCTTGATCCATTTTGAACTTCTTCAAAACTTTATCAAGGTATGTGCTTTGTGAAAGTCCAATTAAGCGTCTTGATCTATCTCTATAGATCTTGATGCCCAATATATAAGCGGCTTCACCGAGGTCTTTCATTGAAAAACTCTTGTTCAAGTATCCTTTTATGCTATCCATAAATTCTATATCATTTCCAATCAACAATATGCATCCACATATAATATTAGAAATGCTACAGAGCTCCCACTCACTTTCTTGTAAATACATGCTTCTCCAAAAGTCTGTATAAAACCATATGCTTTGTTCACACTATCAAAAACGTTTATTCCAACTCCGAGATGCTTGCACCAGTTCATAAATGGATCGCTGGAGCTTGCACACTTTGTTAGCATCCTTTGGATCGATAAAACTTTCTGGTTGCATCATATACAACTCTTCTTCCAGAAATCCATTCAGGAATGCAGTTTTTACATCCATTTGCCAAATTTCATAATCATAAAATACGGCAATTGCTAACATGATTCGGACGGACTTAAGCATCACTACGGGTGAGAAGGTCTCATCGTAGTCAACTCCTTGAATTTGTCGAAAACCTTTCGCGACAAGTCGAGCTTTGTAGATAGTAACATTACCGTCAGCGCTAGTCTTCTTCTTGAAGATCCATTTATTCTCTATGGCTTGCCGATCACCGGGCAAGTCAACCAAAGTCCATACTTTGTTCTCATACATGGATCCCATCTCAGATTTCATGGCCTCAAGCCATTTCGCGGAATCTGGGCTCATCATCGCTTCCTCATAGTTCGTAGGTTCGTCATGGTCAAGTAAAATGACCTCCAGAACAGGATTACCGTACCACTCTGGTGCGGATCTTACTCTGGTTGACCTTCGAGGTTCAGTAGTAACTTGATCTGAAGTTATATGATCATCATCATTAGCTTCCTCACTAATTGGTGTAGGAGTCACATGAATTGATTTATGTGATGAACTACTTTCCAATAAGGGAGCATGTACAGTTACCTCATCAAGTTCTACTTTCCTCCCACTCACTTCTTTCGAGAGAAACTCTTTCTCTAGAAAGGATCCATTCTTAGCAACGAATATCTTGCCTTCAAATCTGTGATAGAAGGTGTACCCAACAGTCGCTTTTCGGTATCCTATGAAGACACATTTCTCCGATTTGTGTTCGAGCTTATCAGGTTGAAGCTTTTTCACATAAGCATCGCAGCCCCAAACTTTAAGAAACGATAACTTGGGTTTCTTGCCAAACCACAGTTCATAAGTTGTCGTCTCAACGGATTTAGATGGTGCCCTATTTAACGTGAATGCAGCCGTCTCTAAAACATAACCCCAAAACGATAGCGGTAAATCAGTAAGAGACATCATAGATCGCACCATATCTAACAAAGTGCGGTTACGACATTCGGACACACCATTATGCTGTGGTGTTCCGGGTGGCGTGAGTTGCGAAACTATTCCGCATTGTTTCATATGAAGACCAAACTCGTAACTCAAATATTCTCCTCCACGATCAGATCGCAGAAACTTTATTTTCTTGTTATGATGATTTTCCACTTCACTCTGAAATTCTTTGAACTTTTCAAATGTTTCAGACTTATGTTTCATCAAGTAGATATACCCATATCTGCTTCAATCATCGGTGAAGGTCAGAAAATAATGATACCCGCCGCGAGCCTCAATATTCATCAGACCGCATACATCAGTATGTATTATTTCCAATAAATCTGTTGCTCGCTCCATTGTTCCGGAGAACGGAGTTTTAGTCATCTTGCCCATGAGGCATGGTTCGCAAGTACCAAGTGATTCATAATCAATTGATTCCAAAAGTCCATCAGTATGGAGTTTCTTCATGCGCTTTACACCAATATGACCCAAACGACAATGCCACAAATAAGTTGCACTATCATTATCAACTCTGCATCTTTTGGCTTCAATATTATGAATATGTGTATCACTACTATCGAGATTCAACAAAAATAGACCACTCTTTAAGGGTGCATGACCATAAAAGATATTACTCATATAAATAGAACAACCATTATTCTCAGATTTAAATGAATAACCGTCTCGCATCAAACAAGATCCAGATATAATGTTCATGTTTAACGCTGGCACCAAATATCAATTATTCAGGTCTAAAACTAATCCCGAAGGTAGATGTAGAGGTAGCGTGCCGACGGCGATCACATCGACTTTGGAACCATTTCCCACGCGCATCGGCACCTCGTCCTTAGCCAATCTTCGCTTAATCCGTAGTCCCTATTTCGAGTTGCAAATATTAGCAACAGAACCAGTATCAAATACCCAGGCACTACTGCGAGCATTAATAAGGTACACATCAATAATATGTATATCACATATACCTTTGTTCACTTTGCCATCCTTCTTATCCGCCAGATACTTGGGGCAGTTCCGCTTCCAGTGACCAGTCCCTTTGCAGTAGAAACACTCAGTCTCAGGCTTAGGTCCAGACTTAGGCTTCTTCACTTGAGCAGAAACTTGCTTGCCGTTCTTCTTGAAGTTCCCCTTCTTCTCTCTACCCTTTTTCTTGAAACTGGTGGTCTTGTTAACCATCAACACTTGATTCTCCTTCTTGATTTCTACCTCGGTAACCTTTAGCATTGCGAAGAGCTCGGGAATTTTCTTATCCATCCCTTGCATATTATAGTTCATCACGAAGCTTTTGTAGCTTGGTGGCAGTGATTGAAGGACTCTGTCAATGACACTATCAACCGGAAGATTAATTCCCAGCTAAGTCAAGTGATTATGATACCCAGATATTTTGAGTATATGTTCACTGACAGAACTATTCTCCTCCATTTTACAGTTGTAGAACTTATTGGAGACTTCATATCTCTCAATCCAGGCATTTACTTGAAATATTAACTTCAACTCCTGGAACATCTCATATGCTCCATGACGTTCAAAACGTCGTTGAAGTCCCGGTTCTAAGCCGTAAAGCATGGCACACCGAACTATCGAGTAGTCATCAGCTTTGCTCTGCCAGGTGTTCACAATGTCCGGTGTTGCTCCTGCAGCGGATCTTGCACCTAGCGGTGCTTCCAGGACGTAATTCTTCTGTGCAGCAATGAGGATAATCCTCAAGTTACGGACCCATTCCGTGTAGTTGCTACCATCATCTTTCAACTTAGCTTTCTCTAGGAACATATTAAAATTCAAAGGAACAGTAGCACGGGCCATTGATCTACAACAACATAGACATGCAAAATACTATCAGGTACTAAGTTCATGATAAATTATAGTTCAATTAATCATATTACTTAAGAACTCCCACTTAGATAGACATCCCTCTAATCATATAAGTGATCACGTGATCCAAATCAACTAAACCATGTCCGATCAACACATGAGATGGAGTAGTTTTCAATGGTGAACATCACTATGTTGATCATATCTACTATATGATTCACGCTCGACCTTTCGATCTCTGTGTTCCGAGGCCATATCTGTTGGAGATCGTTGCAGAAATTAAAAAATTTCTACGCATCACCAAGAACAATCTATGGAGTCTTCTAGCAACGAGAGGGAAAAGAGTGCATCTACATACCCTTGTAGATCGCGAGCGGAAGCGTTCAAGTGAACGGGGTTGATGGAGTCGTACTCGTCGTGATCCAAATCACCGATGACCGAGCGCCGAACGGACGGCACCTCCGTGTTCAACACACGTACGGTTGGGGAAGACGTCTCCTCCTTCTTGATCCAGCAAGGGGGAGGGAGAGGTTGATGGAGATCCAGCAGCACGACGGCGTGGTGGTGGAAGCAGCGGGGATCTCGGCAGGGCTTCGCCAAGCTCAGCGAGAAGGAGAGGTGTCACGGGAGGGAGAGGGAGGCACCAGGGGCTTTTTGGTGCGGCTGCCCTCCTTCCCCCTCTTTATATAGGGCCCCTGGGGGGGCGCCGGCCCTAGGAGATCCAATCTCCATGGGGGGCGGCGGCCAAGGGGGTGGCTTGCCCCCCAAGCCAAGTGGGGCGCCCCACCCCTAGGGTTTCCAACCCTAGGCGCAGGGGGAGGCCCAAGGGGGGCGCACCAGCCCAACAGGGGCTGGTTCTCCTCCCACTTCAGCCCATGGGGCCCTCCGGGATAGGTGGCCCCACCCGGTGGACCCCCCGGTGGTCCCGGTACAATACCGGTGACCCCCGAAACTTTCCCGGTGGCCGAAACTGGACTTCCTATATACAATTCTTCACCTCCGGACCATTCCGGAACTCCTCGTGATGTCCGGGATCTCATCCGGGACTCCGAACAACTTTCGGATTTCTGCATACTAATATCTCTACAACCCTAGTGTCACCGAACCTTAAGTGTGTAGACCCTACGGGTTCGGGAGACATGCAGACATGACCGAGACGACTCTCCGGTCAATAACCAACAGCGGGATCTGGATACCCATGTTGGCTCCCACATGTTCCACGATGATCTCATCGGATGAACCACAATGTCGAGGATTCAATCAATCCCGTATACAATTCCCTTTGTCAATCGATACGTTACTTGCCCGAGATTCGATCGTCGGTATCCCAATACCTTGTTCAATCTCGTTACCGGAAAGTCACTTTACTCGTACCGTAATGCATGATCCCGTGACCAAACACTTGGTCACATTGAGCTCATTATGATGATGCATTACCGAGTGGGCCCAGAGATACCTCTCCGTCATACGGAGTGACAAATCCCAGTCTCGATTCGTGCCAACCCAACATACACTTTCGGAGATACCCGTAGTGCACCTTTATAGCCACCCAGTTACGTTGTGACGTTTGGCACACCCAAAGCACTCCTATGGTATCCGGGAGTTGCACAATCTCATGGTCTAAGGAAATGATACTTGACATTTGGAAAAGCTCTAGCAAACGAACTACACGATCTTGTGCTATGCTTAGGATTGGGTCTTGTCCATCACATCATTCTCCTAATGATGTGATCCCGTTATCAATGACATCCAATGTCCATAGTCAGGAAACCATGACTATCTGTTGATCAACGAGCTAGTCAACTAGAGGCTCACTAGGGAGATGTTGTGGTCTATGTATTCACACATGTATTACGATTTCCGGATAACACAATTATAGCATGAACAATAGACAATTATCATGAACAAGGAAATATAATAATAACCATTTTATTATTGCCTCTAGGGCATATTTCCAACAATATCTGCATATGCTAGGCTCGTCAAGTTTAACCTGAGTATTCTGCGTGTGTAAAAATGGCTTGCACCCATTGTATGTGAACGTAGAGCTTATCACACCCGATCATCACGTGGTGTCTCGGCACGACGAACTGTAGCAATGGTGCATACTCAGGGAGAACACTTGTACCTTGAAATTTAGTGAGAGATCATCTTATAATGCTACCGCCGAACTAAGCAAAATAAGATGCATAAAGGATAAACATCACATGCAATCAATATAAGTGATATGATATGGCCATCGTCATCTTGTGCCTTTGATCTCCATCTCCAAAACACTGTCATGATCACCATCGTCATCGGCTTGACACCTTGATCTCCATCGAAGCATCGTTGTCGTCTCGTCAACTATTGCTATCACGACTATCACTATCGCTTAGTGATAAAGTAAAGCAATTACATGGCGATTGCATTTCATACAATAAAGCGACAACCATAAGGCTCCTGCCAGTTGCCGATAACTGTTACAAAACATGATCATCTCATACAACAATTTATATATCATCACGTATTGACCATATCACATCACAACATGCCCTGCAAAAACAAGTTAGACGTCCTCTATTTGTTGTTGCAAATTTTACATGGATGCTACGGGCGTAGCAAGAACCGTTCTTACCTACGCATCAAAAACCACTACTATTTTTCGTCAAGTGTGCTGTTTTAACCTTCAACAAGGACCGGGCGTAGTCACACTCGATTCAACTAAAGTTGGAGAAACAGACACCCACTAGCCACCTGTGTGCGAAGCACGGGGTAGAACCAGTCTCATGAACGCGGTAATCTATGTCGGTCTAGGCCGCTTCATCCAGCAATACCGCTGAATCAAAGTATGACATGCTGGTAAGCAGTATGACTATTATCGCCCAGAACTCTTTGTGTTCTACTCGTGTATATAACATCTACGCATAGACCTGGCTCTGATACCATTGTTGGGGAACGCAGTATTTCAATTATTTACCTACGATCATGCAAGATCTATCTATGTGATGCATAGCAACGAGCGGGAGAGTGTGTCCACGTACCCTCGTAGACCAAAAGCGGAAGCGTTAAGTAACGCGGTTGATGTAGTCGAACGTCTTCGCGATCCAACCGATCAAGTACCGAACGCACGACACCTCCGTGATCTGCACACGTTCATCTCGGTGACGTCCCTCGAACTCTTGATCCAGCTGAGGCCGAGGGAGAGTTTCGTCAGCATGACGGCGTGATGACGGTGATGATGAAGTTACCGACGCAGGGCCTAAGCACTACAACGATATGACCAAGGTGGAAATATGTGGAGGGGGGCACCACACACGGCTAAACAATCAACTTGTGTGTCTATGGGGTGCCACCCTCCCCCGTATATAAAGGAGTGGAGGAGGGGGAGGGCCGGCCTCATGGGGCGCGCCCAAGGGGGGGGATTCCTACTCCTAGTAGGAGTAGGTTTCCCCCCTTCCCTAGTTGGAGTAGGAGAAGAAGGAAGAGGAAGAGGGAGAGAAGGAAAGGCCCCCCCCCCCCGAATTCGGACTGGGCTTGGGGGGCGCACGCCTCCCACTTGGCCGCCTCCTCCTCCCTCCCACCATGGCCCATTAAGTCCCATTAACTCCACGGGGGGTTCCGGTAACCCCCCGGTACTCCGGAAAATGCCCGAACTCATTTGAAACCTTTACGGTGTCCAAACATAACCATCCAATATATCAATCTTCATGTCCCGACCATTTCGAGACTCCTCGTCATGTCCGTGATCACATCCGGGACTCTGAACAACCTTCGGTACATCAAAACACATAAACTCATAATACCAATCGTCATCGAACGTTAAGCATGCGGACCCTACGGGTTCGAGAACTATGTTGACATGACCGAGACTCATCTCTGGTCAATAACCAATAGCGGAACCTAGATGCTCATATTGGCTCCCACATATTCTACGAAGATCTTTATCGGTCAAACCGCATAACAACATACGTTGTTCCCTTTGTCATCGGTATGTTACTTGTCCGAGATTCGATCATCGGTATCTCAATACCTAGTTCAATCTCGTTACCGGCACGTCTCTTTACTCGTTTCGTAATGCATCATCCTGCAACTAACTCATTAGTCACATTGCTTGCAAGGCTTATAGTGATGTGCATTACCGAGAGGGCCCAGAGATACCTCTCCGACAATCGGAGTGACAAATCCTAATCTCGATCTATGCCAACTCAACAAACACCATCGGAGACACTTGTAGAGCATCTTTATAATCACCCAGTTACGTTGTGACATTTGATAGCAAACTAAGTGTTCCTCCGGTATTCGGGAGTTTCATAATCTCATTGTCATAGGTGTTGGGGAACGTAGTAATTTCAAAAAAATTCCTACGCACACGTAAGATCATGGTGATGCATAGCAATGAGAGGGGAGAGTGTTGTCCATGTACCCTCGTAGACCGACAGTGGAAGCGTTATCACAACGCGGTTGATGTAGTCGTACGTCTTCACGATCCGACCGATCAAGTACCGAACGTACGGCACCTCCAAGTTCTACACACGTTCAGCTCGATGACGTCCCTCGAACTCCCATACAGCCGAGTGTTGAGGGAGAGTTTCGTCAGCACGACGGCGTGGTGACGATGATGATGTTCCACCGACGCAGGGCTTCGCCTAAGCTCCGCAACGGTATTATCGAGGTGTAATATGGTGGAGGGGGGCACCGCACACGGCTAAAATATCGTATATCAAGTGTGTATAGAGGTGCCCCCCTGCCCCCGTATATAAAGGAGCAAGGGGGAGGCCGGCTGCCCTAGGCACGCCAAGGAGAGAGGGGGAGTCCTCCTCCTAGTAGGAGTAGGACTCCCCTTTTCCTAGTCCTACTAGGAAAAGAAGGGGGGAAGGAAAGAGAGGGAGAGGGAGAGGGAAAGGGGGCTGCGCCCCCCTCTCCTAGTCCAACTAGGACTCCTCCTGGGAGGGGGCACGCCACCTCCTGGCTGCTGCCCTCTCTCTCCCCTCAAGGCCCAGCAAGGCCCAATACTTCCCCGGGGGGTTCCGGTAACCCTCCGGCACTCCGGTTTAATCCGAAACTTCTCCGGAACACTTCCGGTGTCCGAATATAGTCGTCCAATATATCAATCTTTATGTCTCGACCATTTCGAGACTCCTCGTCATGTCCGTGATCACATCCGGGACTCCGAACAACCTTTGGTACATCAAAACATATAAACTCATAATATAACTGTCATCGTAACTTTAAGCGTGCGGACCCTTTGGGTTCGAGAACTATGTAGACATGACCGAGACACCTCTCCGGTCAATAACCAATAGCGGGACCTGGATGCCCATATTGGCTCCCACATATTCTACGAAGATCTTTATCGGTCAGACCGCATAACAACATACGTTGTTCCCTTTGTCATCCGTATGTTACTTGCCCGAGATTCGATCGTCGGTATCTCGATACCTAGTTCAATCTCGTTACTGGCAAGTCTCTTTACTCGTTCCGTAATACATCGTCCCGCGACTAACTCATTAGTCACAATGCTTGCTAGGCTTATAGTGATGTGCATTACCAAGTGGGCCCAGAGATACCTCTCTGACAATCGGAGTGACAAATCCTAATCTCGAAATACGCCAACCCAACAAGTACCTTTGGAGACACCTGTAGAGCACCTTTATAATCACCCATTTACGTTGTGACGTTTGGTAGCACACAAAGTGTTCCTCCGGTAAACGGGAGTTGCATAATCTCATAGTCATAGGAACATGTATAAGTCATGAAGAAAGCAATAGCAACATACTAAACGATCGGGTGCTAAGCTAACGTAATGGGTCATGTCAATCACGTCATTCTCCTAATGAGGTGATCCCGTTAGTCAAATGACAACTCATGTCTATGGCTAGGAAACATAACCATCTTTGATTAACGAGCTAGTCAAGTAGAGGCATACTAGTGACACTCTGTTTGTCTAGGAGACATGTGTCGCACATACCCTTCCCTCCCCCTCGCACGAATAGTTGCTCCCGTAAATAACCCCTCATCCGGAGACCAATATGAAGACCTTGCCTACGAGAATAACCAGCTCCCACCTTGCTTATCTTAGCCTTTTTGAATTTGTAAGAAACAGTTAGCAGATTGAGCAGATTCTATTCTAAAGTTTTACTGATTTGAGTTTAGTTGTCCAAATGCACACCGGTATGTGTTACTAGATGTAGTTCTTGAGTAGGCATCCTTTTAACCTTCTCCAATACTCAAAATTACTCTAAAGCAAAAAAGGAAAGTATTGCAAGAAACTCTTATATTGTTTATTTTTGTTGTTTAGAGTTCCGACAGGGGTGTGGCGTGGCGGCCGGGGTGGTGGAACGGCGGCGAAGGCAATAGAGAAAGAGGGAATGAGAGAAAATGGGAGGATGGATGCGCGGGATCCAGGAAGGGTTTTGGGTGGGCCGGGGGTGCCGGAGTTCTACGTATCTGTTGTTTGAATTCCCGCAAAGCCCCCACGTTTGTCTTGGTTTTGTCGGAAAAAGTATCCGGACTGCTCGACGGACCAATACAACCCCGCATTGGATGACAAACCGCATCCGGACCACACGGTCCGGACGTATGCGGGTCGTTTGAGGGTCCGCCTTGGAGATGGCCTAAACTAGCTTATGCTTAGTATTGTTATACACTCCGCCACTGATCCATACAATGACAAAATCATGTTTGTATGTTGTCTTTGAAAATCATACATATTGTCCAACAAACTATTTCGGTTTCTACTGTCTTTTTCCTCCACATCACAAAAAATTCTACGTGGCATTTCTTACAAACGACTGACTACGTGGCATCACAATAATTTTTCACTTGTACTCCTCGCTTTGTTTCTTTTTAGTCTCCATATAAAGTTTAATCAAAGTCAAGCTTTGTAAAGTTTAACTAACTTTATATTAAAAAATATCATCCTTCACAATATGAAATGATCAGATGCACCATGAAATGTATTTTCATACTATATAGTTTTAGTATTATAGATGTTCATATTTTTTGATATAAATTTGGTCAAACTTTGTGTAGTTTGACTTTGACCAAATTTTATATGAGTAAAGAAAAACAGAGGGAGTACTAAATGGATCGTACGATCACCCATACGATGCGAGAAATCTATGGAATAAAATTTGAATAATGATGCTACTAAATATTATATCCAACATCAATATATGTAGCTATACTCTATACCAAATATGAAAACTTCTAGCGGGATATTAGTATTGTTGGGGAACGTAGTAATTTCAAAAACTTCCTACGCACACGCAAGATCATGGTGATGCATAGCAACGAGAGGGGAGAGTGTTGTCCACGTACCCTCGTAGACCGAAAGCGGAAGCGTTAGCACAACGCGGTTGATGTAGTCGTACGTCTTCACGATCCGACCGATCAAGTACCAAACGCACGGCACCTCCGAGTTCAGCACACGTTCAGCCCGATGACGTCCCTCGAACTCCGATCCAGCCGAGTGTTGAGGGAGAGTTTCGTCAGCACGACGGCGTGGTGATGATGATGATGTTCTACCGACGCAGGGCTTCGCCTAAGCACCGCTACAGTATTATCGAGGTAGACTATGGTGGAGGGGGGCACCGCACACGGCTAAAAGATCAAACGATCAATTGTTGTGTCTCTAGGGTGCCCCCTGCCCCGTATATAAAGGAGCAAGGGGGGAGGTGCGGCCGGCCAGGAGGGGGCACGCCAGGAGGAGTCCTACTCCCACCGGGAGTAGGACTCCCTCCCTATTCCTTGTTGGATTAGGAGAAGAGGGGGAAAGAGGTGGAGGAGAAGAAGGAAAAGGGGGGGCGCCGCCCCCCTCTCCTTGTCCTATTGGGACTAGGGGGGAGGGGTGCGCGACCATTGCCCTGGCCGCCTCTCCTCTTCTCCACTAAGGCCCACTATGGCCCATTAACCCCCGGGGGGTTTCGGTAACCCCTCCGGTACTCCGGTAAAATCCCGATTTCACCCGGAACACTTCCGATATCCAAATATAGGCTTCCAATATATCAATCTTCATGTCTTGACCATTTCGAGACTCCTCGTCATGTCCGTGATCACATCCGGGACTCCGAACAACCTTCGGTACATCAAAACATATAAACTCATAATATAACTGTCATCGAAACGTTAAGCGTGCGGACCCTACGGGTTCGAGAACTATGTAGACATGACCGAGACACGTCTCCGGTCAATAACCAATAGCGGAACCTGGATGCTCATATTGGCTCCCACATATTCTACGAAGATCTTTATCGGTCAGACCGCATAACAACACACGTTGTTCCCTTTGTCATCGGTATGTTACTTGCCCGAGATTCGATCGTCGGTATCTCAATACCTAGTTCAATCTCGTTACCGGTAAGTCTCTTTACTCGTTCCGTAATACATCATCCCGCAACTAGGTCATTATTTGCAATGCTTGCATGGCTTATAGTGATGTGCATTACCGAGTGGGCCCAGAGATACCTCTCCGACAATCGGAGTGACAAATCCTAATCTCGAAATACGCCAACCCAACAAGTACCTTCAGAGACACCTGTAGAGCACCTTTATAATCACCCAGTTACATTGTGACGTTTGGTAGCACACAAAGTGTTCCTCCGGTAAACGGGAGTTGCATAATCTCATAGTCATAGGAACATGTATAAGTCATGAAGAAAGCAATAGCAACAAACTAAACGATCAAGTGCTAAGCTAACGGAATGGGTCAAGTCAATCACATCATTCTCCTAATGATGTGATCCCGTTAATCAAATGAAAACACATGTCAATGGCTAGGAAACTTAACCATCTTTGATCAAAGAGCTAGTCAAGTAGAGGCATACTAGTGACACTCTGTTTGTCTATGTATTCACACATGTATTATGTTTCCAGTTAATACAATTCTAGCATGAATAATAAACATTTATCATGATATAAGGAAATAAATAATAACTTTATTATTGCCTCTAGGGCATATTTCCTTCAGTCTCCCACTTGCACTAGAGTCAGTAATCTAGATTACACAGTAATGATTCTAACACCCATGGAGCCTTGGTGCTGATCATGTTTTGCTCGTGGAAGAGGCTTAGTCAATGGGCCTGCAACATTCAGATCCGTATGTATCTTGCAAATTTCTATGTCTCCCACCTGGACTAAATCCCGGATGGAATTGAAGCATCTCTTGATGTGCTTGGTTCTCTTGTGAAATCTGGATTCCTTCGCCAAGGCAATTGCACCAGTATTGTCACAAAAGATTTTCATTGGACCCGATGCACTAGGTATGACACCTAGGTCGGATATGAACTCCTTCATCCAGACTCCTTCATTTGCTGCTTCCGAAGCAGCTATGTATTCCGCTTCACACGTAGATCCCGCCACGATGCTTTGTTTAGAACTGCACCAACTGACAGCTCCACCGTTCAATGTAAACACGTATCTAGTTTGCGATTTAGAATCGTCCGGATCAGTGTCAAAGCTTGCATCAACGTAACCCCTTACGATGAGCTCTTTGTCACCTCCATAAACGAGAAACATATCCTTAGTCCTTTTCAGGTATTTCAGGATGTTCTTGACCGCTGTCCAGTGATCCACTCCGGGATTACTTTGGTACCTCCCTGCTAAATTTATAGCAAGGGACACATCAGGTCTGGTACACATCATTGCATACATGATAGAGCCTATGGCTGAAGCATAGGGAACATATTTCATCTTCTCTTTATCTTCTGCAGTGGTCGGGCATTAAGTCTTACTCAATCTCACACCTTGTAGTACAGGCAAGAACCCTTTCTTTGCTTGATCCATTTTGAACTTCTTCAAAACTTTGTCAAGGTATGTGCTTTGTGAAAGTCCAATTAAGCGTCTTGATCTATCTCTATAGATCTTAATGCCTAATATATATGCAGCTTCACCGAGGTCTTTCATTGAAAAACTCTTATTCAAGTATCCCTTTATGCTATCCAGAAATTCTATATCATTTCCAATCAGTAATATGTCATCCACATATAATATCAGAAATGCTATTGAGCTCCCACTCACTTTCTTGTAAATACAGGCTTCTCCAAAAGTCTGTATAAAACCAAATGCTTTGATCACACTATCAAAGCGTTTATTCCAACTCCGAGAGGCTTGCACCAGTCCATAAATGGATCGCTGGAGCTTGCACACTTTGTTAGCTCCCTTTGGATCGACAAAACCTTCCGGTTGTATCATATACAACTCTTCTTCCAGAAATCCATTCAGGAATGCAGTTTTGACATCCATTTGCCAAATTTCATAATCATAAAATGCGGCAATTGCTAACATGATTCGGACAGACTTAAGCATCGCTATGGGTGAGAAGGTCTCATCGTAGTCAATCCCTTGAACTTGTCGAAAACCTTTCGCAACAAGTCGAGCTTTATAGACAGTAACATTACCATCAGCGTCAGTCTTCTTCTTGAAGATCCATTTATTTTTAATGGCTTGCCGACCATCGGGCAAGTCAACCAAAGTCCATACTTTGTTCTCATACATGGATCCCATCTCGGATTTCATGGCTTCAAGCCATTTTGCGGAATCTGGGCTCACCATCGCTTCTTCATAGTTCGTAGGTTCATCATGGTCTAGTAACATGACCTCCAGAACAGGATTGCCGTACCACTCTGGTGCGGATCTTGATCTAGTTGACCTACGAGGTTCAATAATAACTTGATCTGAAGTTTCATGATCATTATCATTAACTTCCTCACTAATTGGTGTAGGTGTCGCAGAAACTGATTTCTGCGATGATCTACTCAATAAGGGAGCAGGTACAGTTACCTCATCAAGTTCTACTTTCCTCCCACTCACATCTTTCGAGAGAAACTCCTTCTCTAGAAAGGATCCATTCTTAGCAACGAATATCTTGCCTTCGGATCTGTGATAGAAGGTGTACCCAACAGTCTCCTTTGGGTATCCTATGAAGACACATTTCTCCGATTTAGGTTCGAGCTTATCAGGTTGAAGTTTCTTCACATAAGCATCGCAACCCCAAACTTTAAGATACGACAACTTTGGTTTCTTGCCAAACCATAGTTCAAAAGGCGTCGTCTCAACAGATTTCGATAGTGTCCTATTTAGAGTGAATGCAGCCGTCTCTAAAGCATAACCCCAAAACGATAGCGGTAAATCAGTAAGAGACATCATAGATCGCACCATATCTAATAAAGTACGATTACGACGTTCGGACACACCATTACGTTGTGGTGTTCCGGGTGGCGTGAGTTGCGAAACTATTCCGCATTGTTTCAAATGTAGGCCAAACTCGTAACTCAAATATTCTCCTCCACGATCAGATCGTAGGAATTTTATTTTCTTGTTATGATGATTTTCAACTTCACTCTGAAATTCTTTGAACTTTTCAAATGTTTCAGACTTATGTTTCATTAAGTAGATATACCCATATCTACTCAAATCATCTGTGAAGGTGAGAGAATAACGATATCCGCCACGAGCCTCAATATTCATTGGACCACATACATCTGTATGTATGATTTCCAACAAATTTGTTGCTCTCTCCATAGTTCCGGAGAACGGTGTTTTGGTCATCTTGCCCATAAGGCACGGTTCGCAAGTACCAAGTGATTCAAAATCAAGTGATTCCAAAATTCCATCAGTATGGAGTTTCTTCATGCGCTTTACACCGATATGACCCAAACGGCAGTGCCACAAATAAGTTGCACTGTCATTATCAACTCTGCATCTTTTGGCTTCGACATTATGAATATGTGTATCACTACTATCGAGATTCATTAAAAATAGACCACTCTTCAAGGGTGCATGACCATAAAAGATATTATTCATATAAATAGAACAACCATTATTCTCTGATTTAAATGAATAACCGTCTTGCATTAAACAAGATCCAGATATAATGTTCATGCTCAACTCTGGCACCAAATAACAATTATTTAGGTCTAAAACTAATCCCGAAGGTAGATGTAGAGGTAGCGTGCCGACGGCGATCACATCGACTTTGGAACCATTTCCCACGCGCATCGTCACCTCATCCTTAGCCAATCTTCGCTTAATCCATAGCCCCTGTTTCGAGTTGCAAATATTAGCAACAGAACTAGTATCAAATACCCAGGTGCTACTGCGAGTATTAGTAAGGTACACATCAATAACATGTATATCACATATACCTTTGTTAACCTTGGCATCCTTCTTATCCGCCAAATACTTGGGGCAGTTCCGCTTCCAGTGACCAGTCTGCTTACAGTAGAAGCACTCAGTTTCAGGCTTAGGTCCAGACTTGGATTTCTTCTCCTGAACAGCAACTTGCTTGCTGTTCTTCTTGAAGTTCCCTTTCTTCTTCCCTTTGCCCTTTTTCTTGAAACTAGTGGTTTTACTGACCATCAACACTTGATGCTCCTTTTTGATTTCTACCTCCGCTGCCTTTAGCATTACGAAGAGCTCGGGAATTGTCTTATCCATCCCTTGCATGTTATAGTTCATCACGAAGCTCTTGTAGCTTGGTGGCAGTGATTGAAGAATTCTGTCAATGACGCAATCATCCGGAAGTTGAACTCCCAATTGAATCAAGTGATTACTATACCCAGACATTCTGAGTATATGCTCACTGACAGAACTATTCTCTTCCATCTTGCAGCTATAGAACTTATTGGAGACTTCATATCTCTCAATCCGGGCATTTGCTTGAAATATTAACTTCAACTCCTGGAACATCTCATATGCTCCATGACGTTCAAAACGTCGTTGAAGACCCGGTTCTAAGCCGTAAAGCATGGCACACTGAACTATTGAGTAGTCATCAGCTTTGCTCTGCCAGACGTTCATAACTTCTGGCGTAGCTCTTGCAGGAGGCCTGGCACCTAGCGGTGCTTCCAGGACGTAACTCTTCTGTGCAGCAATGAGGATAATCCTCAAGTTACGGACCCAGTCCGTGTAATTGCTACCATCATCTTTCAACTTTGCTTTCTCAAGGAACGCATTAAAATTCAACGGAACAACAGCACGGGCCATCTATCTACAATCAACATAGACAAGCAAGATACTATCAGGTACTAAGTTCATGATAAATTTAAGTTCAATTAATCATATTACTTAAGAACTCCCACTTAGATAGACATCTCTCTAATCCTCTAAGTGATCACGTAATCCAAATCAACTAAACCATAACCGATCATCACGTGAAATGGATTAGCTTTCAATGGTGAACATCACTATGTTGATCATATCTACTATATGATTCACGCTCGACCTTTCGGTCTCAGTGTTCCGAGGCCATATCTTCATATGCTAGGTTCGTCAAGTTTAACCTGAGTATTCCGCGTGTGCAAAACTGTCTTGCACCTGTTGTAGATGGACGTAGAGCTTATCACACCCGATCATCACGTGGTGTCTGGGCACGACGAACTTTGGCAACGGTGCATACTCAGGGAGAACACTTTTATCTTGAAATTTAGTGAGAGATCATCTTATAATGCTACCGTCAAACAAAGCAAGATAAGATGCATAAAAGATAAACATCACATGCAATCAATATAAGTGATATGATATGGCCATCATCATCTTGTGCTTGTGGTCTCCATCTCCGAAGCACCGTCATGATCACCATCGTCACCGGCGCGACACCTTGATCTCCATCGTAGCATCGTTGTCGTCTCGCCAATCTTATGCTTCTACGACTATCGCTACCGCTTAGTGATAAAGTAAAGCATTACAGGGCGATTACATTGCATACAATAAAGCGACAACCATATGGCTCCTGCCAGTTGCCGATAACTTGGTTACAAAACATGATCATCTCATACAATAAAATTTAGCATCATGTCTTGAACATATCACATCACAACATGCCCTGCAAAAACAAGTTAGACGTCCTCTACTTTGTTGTTGCAAGTTTTACGTGGCTGCTACGGGCTTAGCAAGAACCGTTCTTACCTACACATCAAAACCACAATGATAGTTTGTCAAGTTGGTGCTGTTTTAACCTTCGCAAGGACCGGGCGTAGCCACACTCGGTTCAACTAAAGTTGGAGAAACTAACACCCGCCAGCCACCTCTGTGCAAAGCACGTCGGAAGAACTAGTCTCGCGTAATCGTACGCGTAATGACGATACGGGCCGCTTCATCCAACAATACCGCTGAACCAAAGTATGACATGCTGGTAAGCATATGACTTATATCGCCCACAACTCACTTGTGTTCTACTCGTGCATATAACATCAACGCAGAAAACCAGGCTCTGATGCCACTGGTGGGGAACGTATTAATTTAAAAAATTTCCTACGCACACGCAAGATCATGGTGATGCATAGCAACGAAAGGGGAGAGTGTTGTCCACGTAACCTCGTAGACCGAAAGCGGAAGCGTTAGCACAACGCGGTTGATGTAGTCGTACGTCTTCACGATCCGACCGATCAAGTACCGAACGCACGGCACCTCCGAGTTCAGCACACGTTCAGCCCGATGACGTCCCTCGAACTCCGATCCAGCCGAGTGTTGAGGGAGAGTTTTGTCAGCACGACGGCGTGGTGACGATGATGATGTTCTACCGACGCAGGGCTTCACCTAAGCACCGCTACAGTATTATCGAGGTAGACTATGGTGGAGGGGGGCACCGCACACGGCTAAAAGATCAAACGATCAATTGTTGTGTCTCTAGGGTGCCCCCTGCCCCCATATATAAAGGAGCAAGGGGGGAGGTGCGGCCGGCCAGGAGGGGGCGCGCCAGGAGGAGTCCTACTCCCACCGGGAGTAGGACTCCCTCCCTATTCCTTGTTGGATTAGGAGAAGAGGGGGAAAGAGGTGGAGGAGAAGAAGGAAAAGGGGGGGCGCCCCCCCTCTCCTTGTCCTAATGGGACTAGGGGGGAGGGGTGCACGGCCCTTGCCCTGGCCGCCTCTCCTCTTCTCCACTAAGGCCCACTATGGCCCATTAACCCCTGGGGGGTTCCGGTAACCCCTCCGGTACTCCGGTAAAATCCCGCTTTCACCCGGAACACTTCCGATATCCAAATATAGGCTTCCAATATATCAATCTTCATGTCTCGACCATTTCAAGACTCCTCGTCATGTCTGTGATATCAAAACGTTAAGCGTGCGGACCGTATGGGTTCGAGAACTATGTAGACATGACCGAGACACGTCTCCGGTCAATAACCAATAGCGGAACCTGGATGCTCATATTGGCTCCCACATATTCTACGAAGATCTTTATCGGTCAGACCGCATAACAACATACGTTGTTCCCTTTGTCATCGGTATGTTACTTGCCCGAGATTCAATCGTCGGTATCTCAATACCTAGTTCAATCTCGTTACCGGTAAGTCTCTTTACTCGTTCCGTAATACATCATCCCGCAACTAACTCATTAGTTGCAATGCTTGCAAGGCTTATAGTGATGTGCATTACCGAGTGGGCCCAGAGATACCTCTCCGACAATCGGAGTGACAAATCCTAATCTCGAAATACGCCAACCCAACAAGTACCTTCGGAGACACCTGTAGAGCACCTTTATAATCACCCAGTTACGTTGTGACGTCTGGTAGCACACAAAGTGTTCCTCCGGTAAACGGGAGTTGCATAATCTCATAGTCATAGGAACATGTATAAGTCATGAAGAAAGCAATAGCAACAAACTAAATGATCAAGTGCTAAGCTAACGGAATGGGTCAATTCAATCACATCATTCTCCTAATGATCTGATCCCGTTAATCAAATGACAACCCATGTCAATGGCTAGGAAACTTAACCATCTTTGATCAACGAGCTAGTCAAGTAGAGGCATACTAGTGACACTGTTTGTCTATGTATTCACACATGTATTATGTTTCCAGTTAATACAATTCTAGCATGAATAATAAACATTTATCATGATATAAGGAAATAAATAATAACTTTATTATTGCCTCTAGGGCATATTTCCTTCAAGCATTGGAAGCTATAACAAAGGGCGGTACACAATCTCTTACATTACATGATAATAACATTGTAGGGTCATACCCCCCAAATATGACAAGAGGTAGACATACACTTATGTTTGGAGGTAGTATTAATTAGGCACCGCCACATTGTGGCCAATTTCTGGTGAAGTCTTCGTATCCTCAACACCATTTGGTGGCCCCGCTAAAAACACACATCATATGATGGCAAGAAGGAC
The DNA here is from genome assembly GCF_002575655.3 of Aegilops tauschii subsp. strangulata. Classification (NCBI taxonomy): domain Eukaryota; kingdom Viridiplantae; phylum Streptophyta; class Magnoliopsida; order Poales; family Poaceae; genus Aegilops; species Aegilops tauschii. Next base: position 77,288,664 of record NC_053037.3, read on the forward strand.
AAACTTAGAAGTAAGTCGTCGATTTGTGCCCCATGTGTGTATTTGCAAGTCAACACACCAGATCAACTTTGTTTGGCATCCTTCGCTAGAGAGGAAGGTAGAACTATGACTTGGGTAGGATTTGGTCCTCCCAGAGCCGTGGAACTTGCTGTATCAGAGTGTAACATTGCTGGGTTTGAGTAATACAGGTTTCAGTTTGCAAAAAAAACACTATATCAGCGGATCCGAGGAACATTGCTCAATGGGGACCTCTCCCAGGGATTCTTGCCTTCCTGGGGCCATAGACAAGGGGACCCTCTCTCTCTGTACCTATTTCTGTTTTGTGTTGAGGGAGTTTCAGCGCTACTTAAGAAAGCTCAACAAGATAGGGAGCTACAGGGGGTGTCATTTGGGCGCACTGGCCCCAATATTACACACCTTTTATTTGTTGATGACATCATTGTTTTCCCGAAAGCTTCGATGGATAACCTGGCATGCCTACGTAATATTTTGAAAATGTATGAGGATGCTTCAGGTGAACCTTCAAAAATCTTCTATATTCTTTGGCAAGGGTTGTAGTGGGGAGGACAAGCAGCGTCTTAAAGATACATTGGGGGTCCAATCAGAAGCTCTCAATGAGAAATACTTGGGCTTACCCACTATGGTCGGGAGATCTAAAGACGGCTGTTTTGAACATGTCAGAGAAGCAACAAGGGATAAGGTGACTGGATGGAAAGGACAGGGCTTGTCGAAGGCAGCCAGGGAGGTGCTAGTAAAGTCAGGCTTGCAATCAACGCCGACTTATTGCATGAGTGTCTTCCAACTGTCCAAGAAGATGCGCCGTAACCTGAAATCTATCTCTTCAAAATTCTGGTGGGGAGTGGCCAACGGCGAGCAAAAGGTCCATTGGGTGGCATGGGACAAAATGTGTACCCGTAAACGTGATGGTGGCATGGCCTTTAGGTATTTTGAGATGTTCAATCAAACTCTTCTCGCGAAGCAGGTTTGGCGAATACTAACTGTACCTACCTCACTATGTGCGAGAGTCCTGAAAGCTCGGTATTTTCCGGACATGGATATTATATCTGCTACATGCCCGAATGGAGCTTCATACACATGGCGTAGTGATAACCCACAAGTATAGGGGATCGCAACAGTTTTCGAGGGTAGAGTATTCAACCCAAATTTATTGATTCGACACAAGGGGAGCCAAAGAATATTCTCAAGTATTAGCAGCTGAGTTGTCAATTCAACCACACCTGGAAAACTTAATATCTGCAGCGAAGTATTTGGTAGCAAAGTAGTATGGAAGTAACGGTAACAGTGGCAAAAGTAACAGTAGCAGTTTTGTAGTAATTGTAACAGTGGCAACGGAAAAGTAACTAAGCAAAGATCAATATGTGAAAAGCTCATAGGCATTGGATCAGCGATGGATAATTATGTCGGATGCGATTCCTCATGCAAAAGTTATAACATAGGGTGACACAGAACTAGCTCCAGTTCATCAATGTAATGTAGGCATGTATTCCGAATATAGTCATACGTGCTTATGGAAAAGAACTTGCATGACATCTTTTGTCCTACCCTCCCGTGGCAGCGGGGTCCTATTGGAAACTAAGGGATATTAATGCCTCCTTTTAATAGAGTACCGGACCAAAGCATTAACACTTAGTGAATACATGAACTCCTCAAAATACGGTCATCACCGGGAGTGGTCCCGATTATTGTCACTTCGGGGTTGCCGGATCATAACACATAGTAGGTGACTATTGACTTGCAAGATAGGATCAAGAACTCACATATATTCATGAAAACATGATAGGTTCAGATCTGAAATCATGGCACTCGGGCCCTAGTGACAAGCATTAAGCATAGCGAAGTCATAGCACCATCAATCTCAAAACATAATGGATACTAGGGATCAAACCCTAACAAAACTAACTCGATTACATGATAAATCTCATCCAACCCATCACCGTCCAGCAAGCCTACGATGAAATTACTCACGCACGGCGGTGAGCATCATGAAAATGGTGATGGAGGAAGGTTGATGATGACGACGGCGACGGATTCCTCTCCGGAGCCCCGAACGGACTCCAGATCAGCCCTCCCGAGAGAGTTTAGGGCTTGGCGGCGGCTCCGTATCGTAAAACGCGACGAATCCTTCTCTCTGATTTTTTTCTCCCCGAACGCGAATATATGGAGTTGGAGTTGAGGTCGGTGGAGCACCAGGGGGCCCAGGAGACAGGGGGTGCGCCCGGGGGTAGGAGCGCCCCCACCCTCACGGACAGGGTGTGGCCCCTGGTCTTGATTCTTTCGCCAGTACTTTTTTATATATTCCAAAAATATTCTCCGTGAAGTTTCAGGTCATTCTGAGAACTTTTATTTCTGCACAAAAATAACACCATGGCAATTCTGCTGAAAACAGCGTCAGTCCGGGTTAGTTCCATTCAAATCATGCAAGTTAGAGTCCAAAACAAGGGAAAAGTGTTTGGAAAAGTAGATACGATGGAGACGTATCACGTAGCCTGATGCATGGCAGGGACCTGCTTATGCATGGATTGATCTGGCGAGTAGGAGACGGAACTAAAATCAAGGTATATCATGACAACTGGATACCCCGAAGCGGAAGCTTGGTATCACTCGGTGCTGAGTTTGATCCTAATGCAACTAAAGGCCAATTTACTGAATGCCCAGGGCTCTGGGTGGGATGATGCGAAGATTCAGAGGATCTTCTCCGCTTCGGATGCCGCGGATATTAAGCAGATTGTCATTGGGGGGCCTCGGACCGAGGATTACAGAGCATAGAATTTCACCAAGTCGGGTCTGTTCACTGTCAGGTCGGCATACCACCTCGAGGTCTCGCTGAAAAAAGCATGCCGGGCACCCACCTCTAGTTCCAGTTCTGCGGCGGACCATAGGAGCTTCATGCAGCTCTGGGCGTCGATGTGCCGAACAAGGTTAAAATTCATACATGGAGGATGGTCTCGAACGGACTGGCTGTTGGGATGGAACTGCAACGTCGACGAATCAAACAAGGAGTTTTCTGTGTAGCTTGTGGGCGCGAGGAATCTCTGGTTCATCGGTTCTGGCAATGTCCCCACTCGGCTCACTTCTGGGAGCTCATGCGAGAGGAGGTGGGGACACAACTACTGGGAGCGCCGATGGGTATAGAATCGTTTCGCAGCATGCGATCATGGGTTCTGGAGTGGCTAGCGGGCGCGTCAGTGGAGGAAAGGGAGCTGGTGATGATGGCGTGGTACGAGCTATGGCTAGCACGGAACAACGCTAGGGAGACCAAGAAAATAGAGGCACTAGGTACAATCACCAGGCGGGTGTTGTGTCTGCGGGATGAATGGCGATCTGTCCACGCAAAGGTAATGAAACAACCAGAACAGTGAGTTCTGCAAACTTGGAGGAAACCGGACATAGGATGGGTGAAAGCAAATGCTGATGGAGCACTGGCGAAGAGCAAAGGGTCGGGAGCGGGAGGTGTAGTTCTTAGGGACTGCCATGGCGAGTTCTTAGCAGGAGCATGCCATTTTTTTCCGGTTGTCGTGGATCCTGAAGTGGCGGAGCTGCAAGCGTGTCGCCGAGCCATATTGCTAGCTCAAGAACTAAATGTGCAGAAGCTCATCCTCGAGACGGACTCTAAGGAAGCGGTACAGAAGCTGCTAGATGTCAACAAAGATTTCTCCCACACTGGGCATCTGGTTCATGAAATCAAAACCTTGCTTGGAGTCGTTCAGGAGCACCGTGTTGTTTGGGTGCGTAGGAGTGCAAATAAAGTAGCACATGTCCTAGCTAGGGAGGATTGCTGTAAGTCGCTTTGTAAAACTTGGCTTTATGTGCCCCGGAGTGTGTTCGCTCCGAGGTTAAAGAAGAGATGAACTATGAATAAAAGAGCAACATTTCCCCCTAAAAAAATAAAGAGAGACACTATGCATATACTAAATGCATGTATATATATATATATAGCCATTCTTAGACCATTTATAGGTAGTATTGAAGTTATTTCTTAGTGGGTAGTAGTATCATAAAGAGATGATTACAACGCTTTTACTATGAGAGAATTCACTATTGAGTGTTGCTTCCACGCAAAAATAAATAAATATTGAGCGTTGCTATAAACACGACAGCAATCATACTATTTTTTGTACCACAGTGAGATCGAGCCATCCATGCATAGACCAAAATCGCAGCAGACCACTTGATTAGGCGTCGTGCAGTGACCGTCCATATAAAATATCGTCTGCAGAGTAGTGTTTGGCTTAATTGCAAACCTTTTGATATGCATACCACCGAGTTGCCTAGTGCCTACAGATCTGAGACGTCCCATTTCCCTTCCTAAAAATTACCAAACACGCTGGCAGTAATGTCCCTGGCTTGTTTGTTCCTGGCATGACACGTACATGTGCTCCTGACATTCGACACAAAATAGGTCTGTGACTAGGATTTTGTTACGGCAGAAATGTGTCTGGCACTTTGGCTATCCAAAATGGTACTGCCACATTTGATTTTTTTTTTAATTTTTGATGACGACCGGACGAGTCCAAGAGATAAAGTGATAAACCCACGCCGGGGCAAAACAAGCAGGACGGAGAAGATTCCACCAACAAGAAGACAGCTGGCGGCTACGCGATCGACTCCGCCCGCCGCCACATTAAACACCAGGGAGGGTCGCCACACACACCCATGCACACACCATCGCAGCCGCATTCGCAGTCGCATCGCCCCTCTCTCTCCTCCCACGGCAGCGCGAGGCGCGAAAGAGTAGGGCGCTAGGCGGGGAGGCGGCGGCGGCCTCGGACCGATCTCTCGGCACCAGATGGCGCCGGCGGGAGGCGCGGGAGGCGCCGCCGCCGCGGCGAAGAGGGTGCCGATGTACCGGCTGTTCGCGTTCGCCGACCGGCGGGACGCGGCGCTGATGGCGGTCGGCGCCGCGGCGGCCATGGCCAACGGCGTCGCGATGCCCTTCCTCGCCTTCCTCGTCGGCGACCTCGTCGACGCCTTCGGCCCCGCCCACCGCGCCGACCTCGTCCACGCCGTCTCCAAGGTCCGCGCCGCCCCCGCCCCCGCCCCCGTCGAGGGTTCGCTCTCCTCTCTCCCTCGCGTTCCTGGGTGGTCCATGATTCAATGCCGCGTCGTCTAGTTCCTCGCCTGCCTGTTTCGCCTTGCTCTCGCATCGCTCGCTCGCTAGTTCTTCTTCGCACCTCCGGTTCCTACTGCGAGAGTTTTCGAGGGTTTTGGCATGGGCAGCGTCGGACTCGAGTAAATCGAGCCCTTCAGATCGAACGTTTAGTCTTCTGGCGATTGATTTAGTTATCTGAGAAGAGTGTCGATCACATATTTATCATTAATTTGTTCCGATTTGTTTCCCGGTATGGAGCATAATTAGTTCCTTTTGATATTTTTGGTATGGAGTTAATTAGTCTGCGTTACTATTTTTGGTATGGAGCTTACTTGATTTGTGATCAATTTGTTCGATGTTCCCGTGCTGTGTACGTAGTAATTTAGAGTTCCAGATCACCAGAATTTTCACGATTTGTTATGGATCTCGAAAGGTGGCAAGTACCAAAGTCCTACTATTTGATATATGGATCTCAATTTGCTCTGCTAACGAATTTTGTACGGATGACTGTGTGATCACAACTTCATAACTAAGAGAGAACGAATTCCTCACCAAAGCCAGCAGAATTGATAGGGCTGGTCCTTTTTCATGGTCAAAACGTTCCATGCACGAATGTCCAAAACACTATGGGAAATGGTTCGGTAGAATATATATAGGGGTCCGCTTGTATCTCAAAGTGTTTTTTGTGAGGGCTTGTATCTCAAAGTTAGCTGGCTGTATTCTCTTCTCCCCCAGGAATGTTATGCAGTACTAATTGCTATTTGACGTGTACATGTATATTACTTCTGTTTCTATGTTTCATGCCTGATGCTCTTTACTGTCAAGTTGAACATGTAGTACAGTAGTAGTACTTCTTACTGAAAATGAAATTTCATCAGCTGGCATTTATAATCTGAGTTGCTGGTTTTACATTGGCACTACTTTTCACCATTTTATGTTGTATGCCTTTTTGTCTTTACAGGTTGCTGTCAGATTTGTGTATCTAGCATTAGCTTCTGGAGTAGCAGGTTTTCTTCGTAAGTATCAAAAGTATCATGTCTATTATAGAAGCAGTTTGGAAGTGCATAATCCCATATTGTCTTCTGGTGTAAATTTCTCACATGTTATCCATATTTGCTTGGCTCATGGATATTTACGTAGTTTCTTATAAAAAATGTGTACTCCACCTGTTCAGGACTCTGCATATATAGAAACTTTCGATTCAAGATGCTGAATATGCTGTTCTTCTTGAAAAGTATGAATGATTTCTATTGGTTAGAAAATTGGCAATCCTAATTTGGATGAAATGAAGACCAGAAATTATTTGCCACAATGCTGGAAAGGAAGTAAATTATATGCATGTATCACTACCCATTTGTTGATGAGATTTATTAACTACACTCATAATATGCTATGCCAGACCCACCAGTTAATACTGCTGTACTCATTTATGCCCCTTAAGGAAATAAATTTGTCTCTGGCTTAGTATATGTGATGATCATGCATCCTACCCATTCATATTTTTGAGGTTATTTGTTTGGCATGCACTTTTTACTTATGTAAAAATTCTAAGAACTTCATGGAATTTGTCACACCAGTTTAATGGTTTTTGCATATCGTTGCACCAGAGCACTGGAAGAGAGTTGCGCACCAGAAGCTAACTATTTATATTCCCAGTTTTTCACACCAACCAAAGAAAACATAAAATCACTAGAATTTCCATTTTTGGAGTAAAAGAAAAGACATAATCCAACCAGCTGATGAACTCTAATTATATTAGCAATAATTTAATTGTAAGCTTTGATGTATTCCTTTGGTACAACATTGCTTGTTCAATATAATTTTTTTTTGAATTTTCAAGAGGGGGGGGGGGGGGGGGAGCCCTTCCACCACCTGTATATATTGCGTAAATGGGGCAAAAGCCACCAGAGAATTCAGTTGTTACAAGAGGGGCGAGAGCTGAGTGCAACTCTCAGGATCCGCAAGCCTCACAGGCTCATCTAAGAACAGACAACCAAACGTCGATGTGGGACTGATCGTCGGTCTTCATCCGGCCACGCCAAAGCACTGCATCATCCCGACAGGCTTTGAGTGTAGCAGCAAGGGACATCGTGTCACCCTGGAAAACAATGGCGTTTCGACGCTTCCATAGCCGCCAGCAGCAGAGAAGGACGAAGCCCGCAGGAGAGTTGGCGCCGACGGCCGGGGACGCGTCGAAGCGATGAAGCGCACGAACTGAACCTGCAGCAGGGGGCAGCCCGATCCTACGCCAAAACTGCACCGCGAACGGGCACCCGAAGATGAGGTGGTCGGCCGTCTCAAGCTCCGCCTCGCAGCAGGGGCACCCGGCCTCCGCCGCAGTGAGGATGGTCTTGCGCAGCAGCACGTCCCGTGTATGCACACGAGATTGAGTGAGCAGCCACCCGAAGAACTTGACTCGCGATGGGGCACGGGAAGACCAAAGGAAGGAAGCCGCAGGCGCGCCCACACCGCCGTAGTGGTAGAGGGCGTAGGCGCCCCGTGAAGAAAACCCACCACCAGCCCCGCACAGAGCGCGACAGACCGGGCGTCGGGCTCGCCCGGGGGGGGGGGGGGGGGGGCACGCCGCAACCAGCAGCTGAACCGCATCAAGTTCCTGGGCCGCCCGCGGGGTGAGCCGGGGCACCAGCAGCGCGCACACCCCGCGGCGGCGTGCCTCCCAGACCGTGACCTCGGAGCAGGTGGCATGCGTGAACAAGGGAGGAAAGGTCGTCCGGAGCATCCCACAGGGGAGCCAGCGGTCATGCCAGAAGGAGGTCGCACGCCCATCCCCGGCCTCCACCTTGGTGAGAGCTCTGTACACCGGAAGCAGCCGCAGGAGGGCCGACCAGTGCTCACCCTCAAGGGGGGAGCGGCCGGCTCCAAGGAGGGACCGCCCCGCCAACTGGTCCCAGACCCAGGAAGCCCATCTGCACGGCGTGTGGGAGTGGAGGCGGTGCAGCAGTTTGAGGAGGAGGCAGTCATTTTGCACACCCAGGGCCCGAACACCGAGGCCGCCCTCCGCCTTCGACCGGCAGACCCGATCCCAAGCAACCAGGCACTGGGCGCCTGATGCTCTGTCCGCGACATTCCAAAGGAACGCGCGTCGTAGCCCATCGAGCTTATGCAGGACCGCAGGGGGCAGCCGCATGGCGGCCATGGCATAGGTGGGGAGCGAGTCGAGGACCGCGTTGATGAGCACCAGGCGCCCCGCAGGCGACAGCAGCCTCGCCCGCCACCTTGCAAGGTAGCGGTCGACCTTGGCGATCATCGGGGTGAAGTCATCAATTTTTAGCTTGTCGCAGGATAGCAGCAGCCCCAGGTAGGTCTGGGGGAAGGAGTCGACGGAGCACTCGAAGGACGCGACGACGGCCGTCAGCACCTCAGGGGCGACGTGCATGGGAACAAGAGTGCTCTTGGCGAAGTTGATGACCAGCCCGGTAGCTTTGGCGAAGAGGTCGAGGACGATCCGCAACCGGGCCGCGCCCTCAGGGGCCGCACGCATGATGATAAGCGTGTCGTCAGCATACTGCAGCACCACCGAGGGCGCGCCATCGACCAGGGGGTGCTGCAGTCCGCCGTCGGAGCGGATCATGCGCTGAAGCACATCGGCGACCAGGAGGAAGAGGTACGGGGATATGGGGTCGCCCTGGCGCAGCCCCTTGCGGACGGCGAACCAGCGCCCGGGCACCCCGTTAAGGAGGACCGCCGCAGTGGAGGACGAGAGGATGAGGTCCATCCAGTCACACCACACGGCGGGGAACCCCCTCACCTCCATGATCCGGCGAAGACTAGGCCAGGCAATGGAGTCGAAGGCCTTGGCGAAGTCGAGCTTGAACACCAGCGTCGGCGCCCCCCTCTTCTTACAGCATTGGACAAGTTCCGCCGCATAGACGAAGTTCTCCGAGATGCTTCGCCCAGACAGGAACCCAGATTGATCCACATCGACCAGGAGACCGATCTGCCGTTGAAGCCGAGTGGTGAGCCCCCGACAGAGGATCTTCACGTCACCGTTCTGGAGAGAGACGGGACGGAAGTCGCCGGGGCCCGGAGTCCCCTCCTTAGGGAGGAGAGCGATGAGGGCGCGGTTGATCCCGCCGAGTCGCGCAGTGCCGTTGTGGACGGCGTCGAAGAAGGCGAGCAGGTCGTCGGCGACCACGCTCCAGGCGGCCTGGTAGAAGGCCGGGCCGAGCCCGTCCGGCCCCGGTGCGCTGGTCCTGTCGAGAGCGAAGACAGCCTCCCGGATCTCGGAGCGGGAGAACGGCGCAACCAGCGGAGCACCATCGACCACCGGGGCGCCCGCGTAGAGCGCCGGCAGGTCAAACCCCCACGACGTGTGGGGGACCCGGCCCAGCAAGTTGGCGTAGAAGCGTCTCAGGGCGGCCTCCTTGTCGTTGTGGGAGACGAGCTCGTCCCCTTCCACCGCAAGCACCCTGATGGTATTGCAACGACGGCGGTGCGACGCGCGGGCGTGGAAGTAGCCGGTATTTTCGTCACCTTCCGCCACAGCTCGACACTTCCCACGCTGTCTCCAGAAAGCAGCCTGGCGAGCCACCGAGTTGGCAAGGGCCAGGCTTGTTCAATATATGGATTTATTAATTTGTTTGGGGATTCATTGTACACTTTTTTAACCAAAAGTTGAGGTGGATATGGGCAAATACTTCCATAAAGAGACCTTCCTTCTTATTCTGGTATGAAGCATATTACTAGTGAAAAAATAACACTGGTTTTGGTATTATTTTTCATAAAGATGTCAGAAACTGCAATTGGATATATATGATTATCGTACTATCTCTTTGAACTGTGCTTCTGCATGCAGAGGTGTCATGCTGGATGGTGACTGGAGAAAGACAGGCTGCACGCATCCGTGGGCTGTACCTCGAGACCATACTTAGACAAGATATATCATTTTTCGATGTGGAGACGTCAACTGGAGAAGTTATTGAAAGGATGTCTAGTGACACAGTGTTAATTCAAGATGCAATTGGAGAAAAGGTGAGCCATATCTTATCCATGTGACTCCCTGTTCCTATTTCTCAGGTACTTTAATGCATACCTTCAGTTTTCTGTTTCTATTACTCCCTCCGTAAGAAAATATAAGAGCATTTAGAACACTAAAGTAGTGATCTAAACACTCTTATATTTCTTTACAGAGGGAGTACAAATTATCACACAACCAGGTCAAGTTAGTTCAAGTACATGTCTCCTTTGCATGGATTTCCAAAGATCATAAGCGTTATTTTAAGTGAATCATGATTTTGATGTATGCTAGTTTTTTATAAAAAGCTTGCAGTTTCAACTATGCAAAAAATTTAAGGCTACTTCCAGTATACATATTTACTGATTACAGTATGCTAGGCCTCCCGATTTGGCTTTGTCAGTGGGCTAGGGCTTCCTTTCGCTGTTCGTTTTTGGCTAGCTAAGGTTGTTTCTGTTGTTATTTTGTCCCTTTTCTTATCAGTGTTTTAGTCGCCTGCTCGCCGCTGTAATACCCGTGTCAGCTTGATGCTTTCCTCCAATACAAAACTACTTGCACTTGGGTGCATGTTGAAATTCTTTACTGATTACAGTAGCAAGATCGTGTGTAATGCATAGAACACCATCTCTACAAACTTGTGGCTTAACACACTTTAATTTGACTATTTATGAAGGTGGGCAAGTTTCTCCAACTGGTATCAACATTTCTGGGTGGATTTATTATTGCATTTACAAGAGGCTGGCTTCTGTCCCTTGTTATGTTGTCAAGTATTCCTCCTGTTGTAGCAGCTGCTACAGTCATGTCACTTGTTCTATCAAAGTTATCAAACCGTTCCCAGATGGCCTATGCTGAAGCGGGGAAAGTGGTTGAACAGACAATAGGATCAATCAGAACGGTATATCTATCTTCCATAACTATACCCTTGCAATTCTTGTGCCTAGCTAACTTCTCATTTACTTCATGAAAACAGGTGATATCTTTCACCGGAGAGAGCAGAGCAATTAGTGAATACAAAGAGCATTTGAAAATATCATACAAGTCAGCAGTCCACCAGGGTATTGCCGGGGGCCTTGGAGTTGGTTCACTTCTGCTTATTGTTTTCTGCAGCTATGGACTAGCTGTATGGTATGGTGCAAAGCTGATTATTGAAAAGGGATATACTGGTGGCTATATCATTAATGTGTTGATGGCCATCATGACTGGTGCAATGTTAGTATTTTCATTTGCATGGCAGCATCTATTTTCGAGATACAAAGCTCCAAATTCAAATTAAATTGCCATCATTTGCATGACGTTCGTTTCTTCTAATTGTTTGTAGGGCTCTTGGACAGTCTTCTCCATGCTTAACTGCTTTTGCATCAGGACAGATTGCGGCTCACAAAATGTTTGCAACCATTTATAGAAAACCTGAGATTGACGCGAGTGATAAGAGTGGCCTTATATTGGAGAACTTTGTTGGAAATGTTGAGTTGAAAGATGTCCATTTCAGTTACCCTGCACGGCCTGAGCAACTTATCTTCAATGGCTTCTCTATAAGCATTCCAACTGGCATGACGGTGGCACTGGTTGGGGAGAGTGGAAGCGGGAAATCTACTGTAATTGGCTTGGTAGAGAGATTCTATGATCCACAATCAGGTGAAGTTCTTCTGGATGGTGTTAATCTGAAACAGCTAAACCTTAGCTGGGTAAGACAGAAAATAGGGCTTGTTAGCCAAGAACCTATTCTTTTCACAACTACTATACGAGAAAACATAGAATATGGAAAGAAGGGTGCGACAGAGGAAGAAATTAGGAGATCAACTGTGCTTGCTAATGCTGCGAAGTTCATCGACAAGTTACCAAATGTATGCCCATTTAATCCCTTCGCATGCATTCTGCAATCTTGTATTTTTGCAGTATTATTTTCACCCCTAATTATAAGTTGACAACTATTACCAGGGACTGGATACAATGGTTGGTGAGCATGGGACACAACTATCTGGTGGACAGAAACAAAGAATTGCAATCGCAAGAGCAATTTTGAAGAACCCCAGCATACTACTTCTTGATGAAGCTACAAGCGCACTTGATGCCGAGTCTGAACGTGTAGTTCAAGATGCACTAAATAATATCATGGTGAACAGAACCACAATAGTTGTAGCACATCGCCTGAGCACTGTAAAAAATGCTGATACAATATCAGTGCTACATCGTGGACAGCTTGTGGAGCAAGGTAAGCTGAATTTCTGCATCACTTTTAGCTAGTCTTACTGCATTTATTCAGCAAGGGTGAAGTTTCAGGTTTTGATGTTAGAAACGAGCTCTAAATGCATGTTTGCACAACAGGGCCACATGTTGAGTTGATAAAGGATCCCGATGGAGCCTACTCCCAACTTTTACGGCTGCAAGAGGTTAATACGAAAAGGGAGGGATCTCATGGAGATGACTCCAGCAGGTTACAATCAGCATCTGATACTGCAAATTCTGCAAGTCAACATAGCAGTATAAAGCCATCCTTTGGGAGATCTATGAGTAGATATTCACCACAGGGTGGAAGCAGAAGAAACTCGCAAACATTCTCATTGCATGAACATGAAACCGAAGGGGTTGATGATGCCAAGTCAGGGAAGAATGTGATCAGACGCCTGCTGTACCTCCATAAGCCTGAGATTCCAATCCTTCTGTTAGGATGCACTGCTGCTGCAGCCAATGGTGCTATACTTCCTGTGTTTGGCATGCTGCTTTCAAGTGCCATTAACACATTCTATGAACCACCACAACAATTGCGAAAAGACTCCGTATTCTGGGCAGAGATGTATGTGATGTTGGGTGTTATCTCCATCTTTGTCATCCCATTGCAATACGCTTTGTTCAACATGGCAGGTGGTAAACTTATCGAGCGCATACGTGCGGTTTCATTTAGTCGGGTTGTTTACCAGGAAATAGGATGGTTCGATGACCCTCTGAACAGCAGGTACTTCTGTGTTCACTTATTCATCTGATACATCAATATTGTAGAATGCCATCATTTTTTTGTTTCCTGATTCTCAATCATTGTTCCAATTCTCTAGCGGCGCAATAGGCTCCAGACTATCAGGGGACGCGGCGTCTGTTAAAAGCATTGCTGGGGATGTCTTGTCATTGATAGTGCAAAGCATAAGCACTGCTGTTGTCGGTATCGTAATAGCCATGATTTCAAACTGGAAACTAGCATGCATTGTATTGTCCTTCCTTCCTTGCGTGATTGCACAGAGTTATGCTCAAACGAGGTTAATGAGGGGTTTTGGTGCTGATGCCAAGGTATATGGTCTGTTATTCCTTTTTCATGGCGATCATATCATTGTGTAGTTATTAGCTGAAATTCTTTGTAATGTTGCCTGCAGGAAATGTATGAACAAGCGAGCACAATTGCCACTGATGCCATCGGTAACATCAGAACTGTTGCTTCATTTTGTGCAGAAGAGAAAATAATTGAAAACTACCGAAAGAAATGTGAAGGTCCTGTGAGACAAGGAGTTCGTCAGGGGGCTATAAGTGGCGTGGGTTATGGATTCTCATTCGCGTTGCTCTTCTGTTTTTATGCCATATCCTTTTACGTTGGAGCTCGCTTTGTACACAATGGGACTGCAGAAGTTGGGCAAGTCTTCAGGGTGAGAACCGAACAACTCGTAGACTCAAATAATTGATCTGGGTCTTCTTCTCATTGCCGTTGCTGTTTCTTGAAAGTGCAGGTCTTCTTCGCTTTAACCATGATGGCTGTTGGAGTTTCTCAGTCGAGTTCCCTTGCTCGGGATTTTGCCAAAGTGCAAAATGCAGCTGCCTCCATTTTCAAGATTATTGATAGGAAATCCAAGATTGACGCAAGCCATGAGGTAGGAACGACACTAGAGGCAGTGGAAGGGAATATAGAGTTGCAGCACGTGAGCTTCAAGTACCCTGCTCGGACCGATGTGCAAATCTTTAGAGATTTGTGCTTGAGGATACCATCTGGCAAGGTACATTTGGTTTTCGGTTTTCTCCCACTTTTTACAGTACTGCTGTAGTGCTCTGATGTATAGAAGAACTTGAACAAGATAAAAATAACTTGACTAGGGCAAAAAGTGGATAGAACATAACCCAATGTAAACAGAGCTCTCAGTTCCTTTAGAAATCTTAAGCAATGCGATGACATTTGAGTTAATTTTTTTTAATAAAAGAAGGGCCTCCCCTTCCGATTTCCATTAAGAGAAACCATCTGGCTCGATAACAGAGACCATACCAGCACCTAACATTTGAGTTAATACAGTAGCTTAGCAGAGAAGTAAAAAAGAACCGAAGTGTTTCTCAGAAGTCTTAAGCAATGCAACTGCATTTGAGTTAATACCGTAGTTTACAGCAGCTAGTTTGTTGGCAGAGTTAAAACTAGTGCCCAGAACTGAAACATCATGAGTGATTGGTACTAAACCCTGGAGTGAAACAAAGGCAGTAACGCAGATCTCAGTATCTCATGCAGCGGCGGAGCTATGTTGAGGCCAGGGGGATATTCTCTGAAGATTTTTTTTTTCTATAGCTGCATAGATTGAGCTAGCTCCGCCACTGATCTCATGCATTGTCATCCTGGTTGTTTGTTGCAGACTGTTGCGCTTGTCGGGGAAAGCGGAAGTGGGAAATCTACGGTGATAGCCTTGATCGAGAGGTTCTACGATCCTGACTCTGGCGGCATCTTTCTAGATGGGGTGGATCTGAAGACCCTCAAGCTCACCTGGCTCAGGCAGCAGATTGGTCTGGTAGGCCAAGAGCCGGTCCTCTTCAATGACACCATCAGAGCAAACATCGCCTACGGCAAGATGGAGCAGGTATCCGAGGATGAGATCGTTGCCGTCGCCAAGGCCGCCAACGCCGACAGGTTCATCTCCACCCTCCCAAACGGGTACGACACGAGCGTCGGCGAGCGCGGGGTGCAGCTGTCGGGTGGGCAGAAGCAGCGGATAGCCATCGCCAGGGCGATCCTCAAGAACCCCAAGCTGCTGCTCCTGGACGAGGCGACCAGCGCGCTGGACGCGGAGTCGGAGCGCATGGTGCAGGAGGCCCTGGACAGGGTGACGATCGGGAGAACAACTGTGGTCGTGGCTCACCGGCTGTCGACTATCTCCGCCGCCGACAAGATTGCAGTGGTCAAGAACGGGGTGGTCGCCGAGGAAGGGCGGCATGAGCAGCTCCTTCGCCTGCCCGGTGGTGCCTACGCGTCCCTTGTTGCCTTGCAGTCTAGCAGTTCCTGAAGCGGATACACCAGCAACGCTGTGCTCTTGCTTCGTAGGATGACGAGCATTGAATAGTCTTTTGCAGAATTCAGTTGGTTTTTCATTTTTTAGTGTATCAAAATGACCACGCTCTCAACGTAGCAACAACAGAAGTTCCACTCCTTCCCAAGGTGTAAAGGATAGATATTCTCCAGGGTTTTGGCCTTGTTTTCGTTTCTTCTCCTTCCTTTTTTTTCATAGCCTTACGCTTTATAAAAGTGTAAATGGAAACATGGTATGATGCACAGATACGTGACTCGTTTAGAAGTCCTTGCATTCCGCTCTGGTCGTTAAAGTCCACACTTGCTTTCGGCTATGTTCGGTTATCCCCACCCCTGCCGGGATCGGGTCGAAACCCCGTGGGTTTCACCCTGGCTGGGGTCGGATCCCGGTCTGTAACAGCCTTCGGTTAGACCCGGCCGGGATTAGTTCCCTCCCAAACCCCGTGGAAATCGCAGGGAAACAACCCACGCGTCACATCTCGTGGAAGTAAACCCCGTTTCTTTCTCGCGCGCGAAACGGCACGCTCTCTCTCGCCTGACCTCTCTCGTGTCGTGGCGGCGCCGGAGACTGCGGCGGCGTGCTCGCCCCCTACCCCCCACCACCACCCGCCCTTCTCCCTCTCCCGGTCTCCCCTGTTCAACCGGCGCCACCGCATCTAGTTGCAGCGGCAAGCTCGGCGGCGACGGCAAGGCTTCCAGATCCAGCGGACAGCGGCCCTCTCCCTCCGACCTCCGTCGGTCCCAGAACCCAGAGGTCCATCCGCTTCCTCCGTCGGTCGTGCGAGTACTGCGAGTACGGCCTTGCCTTCCGGCGTCCGCCGTGGCGCAGTTCCGCTGCTCCGATTGTCCAGCTCGTAGTGGGCGCTAGAAGCCCCAAAAAGATCCATCTACTAAACGTAATTTCATCTGCTGATCGTAGTTTCATTTACTGATCTACAACTCTGTAAAGGTAATTTCTCTATTTTTTTAACAAACCACAAGCTTTTTTGTTGGCTTCTAACGAGCATGCTTCTGATTCTACTTCTTCTTGTAATTGTAACTGATTGCTTCCACTAATGAACAAGACTTGTATTACTCTTGTTGTGCTGCTCTGATGTTGTATACTGTTGTTATGCTGCTATATACTTCGAAGTGTTTTTGCTGCGGGTTTAACCGAACAGAGATTAGGTGAGAGGGATTAATCCCCCTAGTGGAATGATTCCACGTGGGGGTTGGGTGGCGACACCAAAACCCCGCAGGTATTAGATCCACTAGTGGATATAATCTCTTGGAACCGAACATAGCCTTCATTGGTTATGTTATGAAATCTGCTAATAGTTTCATGTGGTACTCATAAACAGCTTTGAACGATGAAACTTGTTAATGGTGTTGGTGGGTGACATTTTTCAAGAGGGAGTACAATATGTCCATTGTACATATCTCCATTGAAATCCATTTACGCTTTACCGGAGAATGACACGGTTTCTTTGTCATGTTCTTAACTTCACTCCTAGTAATTGCTTATGCTTTAGTTGATATTCATTCTGTTGCATATCTCTGTGATTAGCTTACGACATAGGCGTATAATGATTCATTCTTTTTTAAGTCAGTGTGTCGGGTAGTGCACAGTAGAGGCCTTCCTAATCTTGTTGTCTGAACTTGATCATGGGAACAACTGCTATGATATATGTGTGTCTGTCACACTCCTATGGCACCACCCTGGTTATTAGATGTATTGCCTCTCTTTTTTCTAGAGTACGCAAGTGTGTGACATAGTTTTATAGAAGGCAGGCAGAATTACAAGCAAGACGAACAACTCACTGCGAACAATCAGCATAGTACAAATTCCACACGACAGCCACCATCGACACTACAACGCAAAAGAGCCTATCCTAACTGAGCAACATTGCCGTGTCTCGACAGACGCCGGTCACCTTTGAAGATCAGCAGCTTCAACGGAATTCCCCTTGTCGACACACCATGTAACCTTGATGCCTAAAGGAGATGGCAAGTAGATAGCGGGACTTGGTCGGTCCCGAGAAAGGCACCGCCTTGGACTCATCGGCAACGGCGTACATTGCGCCCCTGAAGATCAATCTTGGACAACGGCGAACACCGGGAGAGCGCCACACACAGAACCTCCATGTCGTGTCTCCAAACGCAATGCTCCCAAGAGAGAAACGAGGTTGAGGACGCCGCCATCGTGTCGATCCAGCTCCGAACCTAGGCTTTCGCCCGGAGAAAACTACCATCACCAAGTGGGAGCGAGGGGATGCCGACACACCTCGGCGACGCCTCGAAGAAGGGGAACAACACCCACGTATGTCGTCATCACCGGCACCGACCAAAGGCAGGCATGAATTTCATCCGAAATGTCGTGCACCCAACCTCTCAACTCACTAGACATGGGGCATACACCGTCCATGTTGGAATTCCCCTCCGCGCAACACCTTGAGCTCGTAGTGGCAACGTCATGGCCCACCACTACTCGCACGGCTAAGAGGACACAGCCTGACATCCAACTCCCGCACAGTCTCCCGCAGTCCTAGACCGAGCTCTAGCACCTGCACCTCCGCGCGTTGCCCGTCACCGCCACTGCAAGCTCTCCAGCTACGAGTAGGAAGTCCCGGCACAACCGCCTCTGTAGCCTGCTAGGCCCAGATCATGCCCAAATCTAGGCCGAGCGGCCGCCTCCGAATCCTCCTGTACGTGCGCCTCGATGTTGCCACCTCCTTCCTTGTCCTCCCTTGCTGCCACCGGAAGTCGCCGGCGGGTAAGTCCTGCTCGGCTGTGGGGATGCCTTCTCATGTAATGATCTCTCATAGGGGGCGCTCTCCAGTTAGGTGGGGTGGCGGCCCTAGACAACGTAGCACAGTTGATGGAGCTCGAATGCCAGAATGGTTGTCCCGGATGCCACAAGTGGTCATTGTAATGCATGGGTGACGGCGGATAGCGTGGGGTGGCCGCCAACGTTGATGGGTCTCCAACGCCCAAATTTGCCATCGACAACTTAGAGGTTAGTCGTCTGGTGGTAGCGGCAAAGAGACAGCGATGACCGCGACACCAAGAGGTGCAACAGTGGGTCGTGCGTTGTAGTCTACGGCTTGCGACGACCATGGTGTTGACGCCTTCTCTTAGTGACATGTTGGGGTTGTTTGGTTGCCGGCCGCACCTTGCCACGCCAAAGGTGCGGCGTGCCATAGCTCCCTAGGCTGCCATTTGGTTTCCTACGAAAATTAGGCTCGCCACAACCTGGAGTGTGTTTTGCAGTAGACTTTTTCGCCAAATGTGTGACGCTTGTTTTGTTCGCCACACTCCGCAACGCGCCACAAGTGTGGCTCCATAGTGTGGAAACTTAAGTAACCAACCAAACATCCCCGTTGTTATCGGTATCCGCCACAAGGTTTCTAGAGCACGTGTCCATGAAATGGCTTCCGACGATGTTCGGTTCTTCAGTGTTCTGTAACAGTTTTGCACTCACGCACATATACTTCGTCATGTGGTGATATCCACATCAAGGATATGCACGAGAATAGCTACCTTCGGGCATGAATTCCATGGAAATGTTTAGATCTTAGTTTCCCATGACCATGATGTGTGGGTGCCCTTTCATGCAAGTTCATCTTCTTTGGCAAGGGGTGGTGGCAACATGTGGTTTCTTTGACTTGGTGGTGCTCATTGAGCATCGGGTCTCGAGCGCGGGGTGAAAACCCTAGGTCTGATCTTTGATGGTTGCACCTGACAATTGCGTAGTTTTATACATTGTTCCCTTACATGCAAAGGTTTGGAGCCTACTTAGACAAACTCTCTAGGGTGAAAATCTAAGACTTGGCCTAAAGTGCTTGGATCCCACGATGAAAGGCACTTGCATGTTGTTACCTTCTTGGAGGCATTGTTTGTGTGTTGTCAAGGACTATGGATGGCATTGTTTCCTATGAAAGTTAGGCTCGCCACAACCTGGAGGCTTTCTTTGTTTTTCATTCTTCCTTTTATCCTTTTTCGGTTGTCTGCATCCTCGATTTCTCCACTAGCTTATGATATTGTGTCCGTTTCATAGATCGAGTGTAATTGATATCATCTTGATACTAATATATTTCCTGTTGTCAAAATAATAATCATATTTCCAGGTAAGGAATGGCAGGGACCTCGCAATGGTGACAACACTCCCATATGTGATATGGCATTATTATTGAAGTCTTACAAAGTTGTTGCCTCTATCTTCATCTTTACATCTCGAATTTTCTTGAGACCTCGGGTAAGAAAGATGGGAGAATAAGCCTACACAAACATGTCATAGGTTTTGAAAAGTTGCATTACTCCTACACCCTCATAGGTGAAAACCTAAGATCATTGAACACATTGTGGTTCGGCACACGCCGCTTGCAAGACTGGCTACTGACAAAGATGAGAGAACTAGAAACCAATTAGACTTATCCAACACTGCCATGACATGCCAAAACACCGAAGAAAACCCGTTGAATCTAAAGCCAATGACCCACAGGACAATTGTGCCACATGTTATATATTTTCCTTTTAGCAACTACCCAAACCCTCAAAGTTGCAGAAGACGGTGCCAAAGACGAGAACAAAGTTTCCATTGGCGACTACATAGAGACCTCCTATCAATCACTCACTGTGGCAGATTGTTTTTAGGCAAACATGCAAAGCTCTATTTATTCAAATAGAACATTCACAAGAACTAAAACTGTATCATAGGGGAGGCCTAACGAGAAATGGTGACCAGCCCCAAAGAAGGAGCATGCTTTGCGAGATTGTGAGCTTCATAGTTGAAGTTTCTAAGCTCATGAAAAGAATCTACAGGAGGCAAACATTGTGGAACATCCCTTCGAAGTCTTGGATGATGACATCATAGCCTCCTAACGGACCCTGCTTCATATCCTTGACAACTGTCCTCAGCCCGGAGCGACATAAATACGTTGAATATGGAGATTATCTGGAAGAGCTAATGCTTCTCCGCAAGCAAGCGCAACGAGTGTACCGAGGTTCGTCATTCCTCTGTAAATGACTATAGAAGCCCCCAAGTAAAGAAGACAAACGGTTCAGGTAGCACACAAGCAATGGCCTTACGGAGCAGCCGAGTTACCGAGCACCTCTCATATTGTTTTCTAGCAAACACTTTGTTTTTCTTTTGGGGTTTTCGGTTTCCCTTAGTTTTTTGTTGGCTTTCATTTGTTTTTCACAATAAAAATTAAATATATACTTTTTAGAAAAGGTGAATATTTTTTCTAAAAAATAAATAAAACATTATTAAAAAACTATTCTATAAAAACTTTGAACCATTTTTTTAGTCACAAAATTTCATATGTAGAAAGTGTACGTGAACTTTAGATGACCATTTTTAAATGATGCTCCTTATGTATTTAAAAAAATGTCCATGCACTGAAAAATGTTCATCATGAAATTTGGGAACTTTTTTTTTGAAATTTGGGATTTTTTTTGAAATTTGGGAACATTTTTGTAATTCATGATCAATTTTAAAATTCATGAAGATATTTTAAAGTGGAAGAACGTTTTTTGAAATTTAGAAAATTTTGAAACACATGAAGATTTTTTAATGTTTTAAAAATTGAGGAAAAACATTAAAAATCCTAACAAATAATTTGCCAACACTTCCTGAATTCGTAAATAATTTTGATTTTGAATTATATTTAAACACAATTTTTTAAAAAAATCTTAGTATTTTCAAAATGTTAGATTATCTCCCTAATGGAAAACCATTGAAATTAAAAAACCGACCAAGAAAATTCGTCTAGGGTATATCTTTTTGGAGAAACACCTGTAACTTTATTCATACTCATAACAATTACAGATACACTGATTTGGACCTAAAATCCAAGAAAATACAAAGTAACTTCTATGACTAAGAATTACAATGAAATTTCTCAAAAACGCGTTATTCTCGGTATCAATCTCCGCTCGAAGAAATACTTCAAAGATTCGGTAAAGAGGATTCAATTAGACTGCAACAATGATGTTGTCATTCTTTTACCCACACGAACATTATCAATAATGGTTTTTGAAAGCGCCTTGAATCGCCCATCTAAAAAGGTGGAAAACCTTGATCGATGAACGTACTTGAGCCGGGGATGATCCCCAGAAGTGCAGGTTGTCGAATCACTATACCTTCACCTTGATGTCGATGTAAGATTTCACCTCCAAAAAAAATCAGACCAACAAAAAAACTTGACACGGCAACACAAACTTATCAGATCCGAATAATCGGATCTGCGAGGATAGAAAACTCTTTAACTTGATGGCACCGCCAAAAGAATGAGAAAAAAATTATTCTCAAAAACTATGATGATGACTAGATGTTGACGAAGAATATGAAGGTCCTAAAGATCCGAGATCGCCCCCACCTCTCAGCGCATCATCCAGAGGCAAGAGGACCTAAACTCCTCCCATAGCGGCGGTGGCGACGGCACGTGAAACCCTCCTGTCGCTGAAAAGATATCTGCGCTTTTTTTTTGAGGGGCAGATGTCTGCGGTTTCTGGCTAAGCATATGGGCCGGCCCATGGGAGCGTCGCGCGCGGCCGCGTATGCACAACTCCATTGCGGGCTGGCCTATGGGAGCCTTGCGCGGGGCGCGCGTATGCACAACCGCTAGGGCTATTTTCTCGCCTACTTTGATCCTTCGGTCTTGCCTCTAGCACTCCACTAAACTACCGTTCAACCACCGTAGATCATGTAGCAGTTTTAGGTAGGTTATATGTGGACCGGTTCAGGCCGGTTTTAGAACCTTTCGTGTTTTTCTTCTTCTTCCATTTTTATGTGTTTTTCTATCAGTTTCTCATCGGGGTTTAGTTTTCTTGTGTTTTATTTGGTTTTTTTCTTGTCTTTTTATTTTGATTTTTTTCCTTTCTCATTTTTTCAATACATGTGTACTTCTTTCGACTCACGTTGTACATTTTTCGTATATATTGGAAACATTTTTTCATACATATGAAATATTTTCTGAATACATGATTACCATTTGTTTTTCACATACATGTTTTGTACTTTTTCAATATGTGTTAAAAAAATTCAAGTAAACGTTGACATATTCTTTTGAATGACACAAAACATTTTTTACAGCAACATTTTTGTAAAAGTTATAAACAAAATTTAAATGCCTGATTCTTTTTAGAATGTAATGCACATTTTTTTAAAAGTTGTGAATTTGTTTATTTAATACACGGACATTTTATTTTTTACATTGGATAAATTTTTTCTAAAAATGTCATGTGCATTTCTTTGTAACCTGTGGACATTTGTTAAATGACACAAACATGTTTTCTTAAATTAACTGTGGTTAATATTTTCTAAATAAATTTTAGTTTTGGAATATGTTTGTTTACAATATTTTCAACAATATGAACAAAATAAAAGAAAAAAGAAAGAATGAATGAAAAAACTAACCTGCAGGAAGCTACTTGAACCGGTCCAATAGTAGCAGCGAAGAGGGTGTGCCCTTGAAGCGAGACCTTCCTCGGTGTCGCTAGAAGCGAGACATATTCCCCAACACCCAACGAGCCACTATAGGAGGTCCCCTCAAATGCATATGAGAATATAAACAACTATATAAGGCCCCATTCGTCTCACTAGGCCCAGTGAGAACTCCATGGCGATCTAGGCCCAAAGCTTTAGCTGTTCAGGCCCTTTTCTCTTTCTGGTTCGTCCAATCGCTTATGCTGTGCAACCAGTTCTAAAAAAAAGGTATTTCTGTGGCAAGCAAAGCAATCATGGAGTGGAGCCATGCATAATGTAGCGTCGTATGATAGGGTCGGAGATGAATAATTAGAGTAGCTGGAGTGACCCTGATCCCACAAACTAAAGGCAAACACACGGCCACTAAAGGCTACCTACTAATTGAGCATGCAAATGCATTTTGACCAGGAGAGCCCCACATGCATGCAGATTTGGCCATGAGAATCGCCAGGAACATGATCACTTCCATTGCGGCCTGTCTACTTGCGCTACGGAGATCCCAAAAAAAAAATTGTGCTATGGAGTACTAAAAATAGTAAACATGTTATATTTACTGATTGGTTGTAGGAACTAAAACTTCTGTACGCGAGAAATTAAAACTTCTGATTGTGCCACGGAGTACTAAGAATTAATTTTCTCTCTTTTTTTCTACACGACAAATGTAATTTATCCAGCTTTTTTGTCAAGTTAATTCACAAAAAAGTGTATTCTATTCTGTTATATTTTCAAAAAAATAAGAATTTCTGTACCAGTTATCTGAAAGTTTAATTATTATTTTTGTGTGGGAATCTGAAATTTTAGTCATTGTGTAGAAGAAATGCTGATGTATTAAATAGTTTGAGATCTAGGACTGGAACTTAAAAGCTATGGCAACAAAGAAAAATATACATTGAAGAAGGGAAGAAGCAACTACATTGTCTTCACCCAACATTTTTGTTATTAGGTCCCAGGCCTAGCAATAATTCGGATCCTAACCCTGGGCCACGCTATGAGTGCGACGTGGGCCACACGCTTTAGCACTCCGGTACAAACAAACAAATCAAACAGGGGATCCTAAAAAATATATTCAAACAGGGCTTTGCCTACATTGTCTTCATCGTTTCAACAGGACACAAATCATGGACCATCTCCCTCAATCCCATGCTCGGTCTCAAACAAAGGCCGGAGTAGGTTCACTAGTGCCACTTTCTGAGGATCAAGTTAATACCTAGCTAATTAATTAATTACCCCTAAAAAAGCTAATTAATTAATTAAGGTGGGAGTTGCACGCAGAAGCAGTAGCTTAGCTAGCTACCTACTCCCTCCATTCTAAAATACTATAAGACTTTTTAGATATTTTAATATGAACTACATACGGCAAAATGAGTGAACCGATACTCTAAACTATGTCTATATACATTTGTATTTAGTTTATATTAAAATCTCTAAAATGCCTTATATTTAGAAAAGGGGAGTAGTTTGTTTATTTATTTTTAAGGAACAGATCAAGAAACATATATTCTGATGTTCACAAACGATTCAAAAGGCTCTTCTTTTCATGTAAGGAGGAATATCTGGAACTGGCACTCCTGGGCAGGGGCGAGCTGCATCTGCATCTACCCTATTGCACCATTGCTAGTTTAGCCTGATGCACTCATGCACACGCTTGATCCAAGTGCTAAACTATCAGTAGAAACCAACTTGACCCTGTTGCCGGTGCAACAGGGTCGCTCCATGCAGCTCCGCCCCTGCTCCTGGGAGAGAATATACCCTTTTGCAGAATCTTCCAAACGGGCAACAAAAAAGATGACATACTAATGAAGCATAGAATACACGTGCCACAGTGTAGAGAAACAAGACATATCAAGATATACTCCTTCCCGTCCTATTTACTTGGTATATAAGATTTGTCTGAAGTCAAACTTCATAAAATTTACCAATCTATATCCAAAAATATCAACATCTATAATACAAAAGCTATACAATATGAAAATTAAATTCATGACGCATCTAATGATATTTCAATTTATATTGTGAATGTTGATATATTTCTCTATAAAGTTGGTCAAACTTTATGTTTTGACTTCAGACAATCTTATCTAAGGAGTAAAAATGACCGGAGAAAGTATGAGAACAACTCCAGCGCAGCGTCGTCATATCAGCACCATCATCATAACAAATGTTGGTTTTTTTATTTAAAAAACCACTGTAGCAAAGTTATTATCCTTCCTTCAATCGTTATAATTTTTGGAGCGTGCTCCCAACCAAGCCGCGAGCCTTCATATTTGAAGTTTGGGTGAGAAAAATATAGCGCACCTTCCATTCACCAAAAATTTAGCACCATGGAGGTTTCAAAACGTGTGCTTCATATTGCTCCCCCCCCCCCCACATTCCCCCGCCATATTTTGTTTGGTGCCATCTCCACCGTCCGGACCGCCGCGATTTGGGCCCAATCACCTACGCTGAGTTGTTTTAGAACATTCCATGCTCCTAGCGTGCTTTAGAGGCTACCAATATGATGAATCTATTGGAGTTGTCGTATATATTTGGCCGGCTATTTTTTTTTTTGAACTGAAACCACAGAACAACCTTTCTACGAAAATTTCATGAAAGTAAAGTATATACAAAGTACATAAAGTAAAAAGAAGGAAAAGAAAACTCAGCCTACTCCTATTTTAGTAAAGCCTAGAGGTAACATGTAAGCTTAAGTCAGAGATTGATCAATCCAGCTAGAAAGTTGAGCTTCAAATTTATCCTTTATTTTGTGCCTTAGCAGAAGCAAATCCAACCTAACAGAGGTTTTCAATGACTGAACTGATGCATCTCGTGCCTTGAAGATTTTACTATTTCTTTGCATCCATATATTCCAGCAACCCATGATAGTGATCTCCATGGCAATAGGGGCAGGCAGAGTTTGAATTGTGAATAAGATCTCATCATAAAATTGAATGCCGCTGTTTCTGTAACCCAAGAAGGAATTCCAATAGCTTAAAGCAAAGTCATAGTCACAGAAAAGATGCATAACAATTTGCTCGGTGTTACTCTAGCATAATTCACAATTATATGATGGCAAGAAGAATGTCTTTTTGTGTAGCAGATTTCTTGTATTGACTCTATCATGCATCAGCAACTAGTAAAAATATTTTGTATCTTAGCATGGCAGCATTTTTCCATATTTTATTGAAAATGTGTGCAACAAGGTCTCCTTTGGACAACTCCTTGTACATCTTGATGGAGGAATAATTGGTACCCCATGGATATATCCATCTGTCAACATGAGTTGATCTGCATTTGCTGAGTAATGGCTTGCAAATCTTGGAATTGTTGATGAGCCTGGGTTGAGAGTGGAGTATGGAAGTTTTCCACAATATATGTTGCTTGGAGAAACTCTTTGATAGTCAAGTTAACATTGGAGGAGTAGGAGAAAAGCTCTGGGAATTTGTCTTTAATTGTTCCATGACCCCAATTATCTTGCCAGAAAGTAATGGTGTTACCGTGTCCAACTTCTCCTCTGGCCATCGGGTAGCAATTTAAGGATGCTTTTCCACCAGAAAGAGCCCACATGCCTGCTTGTAATCACACCATCAGGGTAGTAGGATTCCCAAATAAGCTTTACCCATGACAGATTTTCATTATGGAGGAATTTATGAAGATGTTTCATAAGAAGGCATTTATTGTGAGTGGCAATGTCAAGAATTCCCAAACCTCGTTCCTTGGGGATGCAAACCTTTTTCATGAAATTAGTGATGTACCTCTGTCCTCCATGTCATATTTCTTCCACAAGCAGTGCCTCAAGTATTTATTTGTTCTAAAATGCCCACAGGTAGATCTAGAGTGCACATGAAGAAAGTGGGTAAACTGGTGAAGACTGACTTAATCAAAGTGAGCTTATCTCCATATGATAGAAAAGTAGAACATCCAGAAAGTCTTTTATCAATCCTTTTGATAACTGGTACAAAATCTTCCATTTTTCACTTAGAAAGGCTTAGGGGAAGACCAAGGTATGTAAAAGGGAAACTTCCAATGCTGCATTCTAGTCTAGCAGCCAGAGCTTGCATCTTATCAGAGCTGGTATTGATAGGCACCATAACAGAGTTTTCAAAATTCACCCCCAGACCAGTGAAAACGGTGAAGTGAAGGAGGAGGTTTTTTAGTTGTTCTACTTGGGTTTCAGGTATAATCAAGACAATATCATCTGCATACTGGATTACTGGGAAATCTTGGCAGGGGTGAGCTTCCAAAGGTTTACTGATCAAGTTGTTATGCATAGCCTCATTCTTAATAGACTGTAATAAGTTAGTAGCCAGTGCAAAAAGTAACGGCGAGAGAGAGAGAGAGAGAGAGAGAGAGAGAGAGAGAGAGAGAGAGGAATCCCTGTCTCACCCCTCTCTTGCATAAAAACTGTTTGCGAGGCACTCCATTGAGCAGAACTGAGAAAAAACCAGAGGAAAAAAATCATATCTATCCACATAAGCCATATAGGGCCAAAACCTCTTGCAATAAGGATTTCTTTTATGGTTTGGTGCTCAATGAGATCAAAAGCTTTCTCAAAACCGAATTTTAAAACAATGATAACTTCCTAATGCAATCTGGTAGTAGCTAGAAAAGGCATGTACACACCACTCACAACGACGACCGCTCGTACCCTGCACCCAGCGTGCTCGGGTTTCTCTTGCCTCCCGCCCGAGACGTCACCGGTCCAACTCGTCTCTTGTGGTCTTAGGACCATGGAGGCACCTTCGGCTCGCTTCAGTGCTTATAGTCGTCACTAGGTGGTCAACAGACCTGGATGTATTTTTTACTTCTGATGTTCTTTATACTACAGATCGGAAATTTTACTAAAAAGAATCAAGAGTGCACTGTAAAATACTAGCTACTGCCAGTAGGACAACTGATTTTTCCACTTCAGTTTTCCTACCCGGAACGAGCTTAGCGGTGGTTGGGGGCCACAAATTAAGCACAAGAAACAAACAATGTCGATCGAAGGACGAGCCAGAGGAGGCAGTGACAAACGATGGGAAGGGCTTCTTGACGTCCCGTCGCCACCCGCAGACACATCGCCATTGTTCGCTTGGAACCTTGTACAGTAGGCAGGTCGTGTAGTTGTACCGGCGGCAGCATTTGCGTTTCTCTCGGCCCATCGAGTGCGGTGAGTGACGCACGGAGGAGAGCGACGTCGGTCGGCATGCGTCCTTTGCTGCTGGTTTGGTTGTTTCCCGGTATAAAATGGTGAGATATTTCTCACTGAAAAAATTGCCGCTGGTATAGTTGCAGATGTCTGAATTTACGGCTTCTGAAAATTGATCAGTGGGTGAGTGTTGTTTCTGCGCCCCTGCGCGCATGAGCATGAGCATGACCACCAAGACGTAAATGGCCGCAATAAACCATTGCAGGGAGTGTGGTGGTGAAGTAGAGTATGGTCCACGATCGGTCAGGCCCGGAGGAATTTCTAGTTTCTAGTGAAGTGCACCGGCGCCCCGCTCTTGTCAGTTTATTTACTTGCCAACCGGGGTGAAAGTGAAACCAGAGTCGTCGTGGGAAGCAGATTTCACACGGAGGGAAGGAAGCGAGCAAGAATGCTTTCGTTGAGTGATGCTGCTTGCGTGCATACGTACGTCGCGTGATCGAGTTGTGTATTATATTACGTACTGTAGATCGATGGATGGATGGATTGATCTTTAGGCCACGTGAAAGATCTTTGAGTTTAGCTCTATCCGGCTACCGAAATCGGGGTGGTTTCCTCTTTCATGTGCGCTTCGCTCTGAACCACCTGATGGGAAAAGAATGTAACATGATCTAGCACACGTATCTTAGCGCTGTCACCGCAGCAGCACCCAGAAAAAGCGTAATAATGCAGACAAAACAAAAACAAAACAGGCCTTGGCCGTTCCTTCCGTTTCCTTCGCGCCTTTTCATGGACGTTTTTCATTTTTAAGCATGTCGGTAGAGCATAAAAAATTGTGGCAGTGGCGGCAGCAGTCAGTACGTTTCTCTTTTTTAGACACTGGCAGCAGTACGTACTAGTACAACGTACATTGCACGCCACATGCCGGCGCGCGAGATCACGTGCGCGGAGCCCCCTCCTCCTCGGCCATGTCCCGTCGGGCCGTACGATCGCAGGGGTCTTCCTGCTAGGCCGTCAGATGGGCCTCGAGATGCGCACTCGTTCCCCGTCCGCATGGCGACAGAGGAGCCCTCTTTCCGTCTTGTTGCTCACTCTGATGAGAGAAAATGTACATCCTCACCCCTGTTTTTGTGCTTTCCTGAATTGATTTGCATAAAATATCTCGAAAGTTGTTCTAAAAGCATCTATAGCCGCCGATAGCAAATTCGGCGCCTTGCACGTGTTCGGGCGTGTCTGCAATCGGTCACATTTTAAATTTTTTCACTCCATATTGTTGGGAACGCAATAATTTAAAAAATTCGCCTACGATCACGCAAGATCTATCTAGGTGATGCATAGTAACGAGCGGGGAGAGTGTGTTCACGTACCCTCGTAGACCGAAAGCGGAAGAGTTATATCAACGCGGTTGATATAGTTGTACGTCTTCACGATCCGACCGATCCTAGCACCGAACGTACGACACATCCGTGTTCAGCACACGTTCAGCTCGATGACGTCCCTCGTACTCTTGATCCAGTTGAGGCCGAGGAAGAGTTCCGTCAGCACGACAGCGGGGCGACGGTGATGATGAAGTTACCGGCGCAGGGCTTCGCCTAAGCACTACGACGATATGACCGAGGTGTGTGACTGTGGTGGGGGCACCGTACACGGCTAAGACAAATCTTGAGTGCCTTTGGGGTGCCCCCTGGCCACGTATATAAAAGAGGGGAGGGAAGAGGTGGCCGGCCCAAGGGGGGCGCGCCAGGTGTGGGGAATCCTACTAGGACTCCCCAATCCAAGTAGGATTCCCCTCCACTTTCCTATTCAGAGTAGGAGAGAAGGAAAGAGAGGCCGCGCCCCCACCCCTTGTCCAATTCGGTTTGGGCAGGGGGAGGCGCGTGCCACCTCTTGGCCCTTCCCCCCTCTTTCCACTAAAGCCCAATAAGGCCCATTACTTCTCCCGGCGAATTCCCGTAACTCTCCGGTACTCCGAAAAATACTCGAATCACTCGGAACCTTTCCGATGTCCGAATATAGCCTTCCAATATATCGATCTTTACGTCTCGACCATTTCGAGACTCCTCGTCATGTCCGTGATCTCATTTGGGACTCCGAACAATCTTCGGTACATCAAATCACATAACTCATAATACAAATCGTCATCGAACGTTAAGTGTGCGGACCCTACGGGTTCGAGAACTATGTAGACATGACCGAGACACATCTCGGTCAATAACCAATAGCGGAACCTGGATGCTCATATTGGCTCCTACATATTCTACGAAGATCTTTATCGGTCAAACCGCATAACAACATACGTTGTTCCCTTTGTCATCGGTATGTTACTTGCCTGAGATTCGATCGTCGGTATCCTCATACCTAGTTCAATCTCGTTACTGGCAAGTCACTTTACTCGTTCCGTAATGCATCATCCCGTAACTAACTCATTAGTCACAATGCTTGCAAGGCTTATAGTGATGTGCATTACCGAGAGGGCCCAGAGATACCTCTCCGATACACGGAGTGACAAATCCTAATCTCGATCTATGCCAACCCAACAAACACCTTTGGAGACACCTGTAGAGCATCTTTATAATCACCCAGTTACGTTGTAACGTTTGATAGCACACAAGGTGTTCCTCCGGCATTCGGGAGTTGCATAATCTCATAGTTTGAGGAACATGTATAAGTCATGAAGAAAGCAGTAGCAATGAAACTGAAACGATCATAATGCTAAGCTAACGAATGGGTCTTGTCCGTCACATCATTCTCTAATGATGTGATCCCATTCATCAAATGACAACACATGTCTATGGCTAGGAAACTTAACCATCTTTTGATTAACGAGCTAGTCAAGTAGGGGCATACTAGGGACACTCTGTTTGTCTATGTATTCACACATGTACTAAGTTTCCGGTTAATACAATTCTAGCATGAATAATAAACAATTATCATGAAATAAGGAAATAAATAATAACTTTATTATTTCCTCTAGGGCATATTTCCTTCAGTCTCCCACTTGCACTAGAGTCAATAATCTAGTTCACATCACCATGTGATTTAACACCAATACTTCACATCACCATGTGATTAACACCCAAAGTTTACATTGCTATGTGCTCAACACCCAAAGGGTTTACTAGAGTCAGAAATCTAGTTCACATCGCCATGTGATTAACACCCAAAGAGTACTAAGGTGTGATCATGTTTTGCTTGTGAGAGAGGTTTAGTCAATGGGTCGGCCACACTCAGATCCGTATGTATTTTGCAAATTTTTATGTCTACAATGCTCTCCTCGGAGCTACTTTGGCTAATTGCTCTCACTTTCAATATGTATCCGGATTGTGACTTAGAGTCATCCAGATCGGTGTCAAAGCTTGCATCGACGTAACTCTTTACGACGAACTCTTTATCACCTCCATAACCGAGAAATATTTCCTTAGTCGTCTAAGGATAATTTTGACCGCTGTCCAGTGATCTACTCCTAGATCAAAATTGTACTCCCTTGCCAAACTCAGGGCAGGATATACAATAGGTCTAGTACACAGCATGGCATACTTTATATAACCTATGGCTGAGGCATAGGGAATGACTTTCATTCTCTCTCTATCTTTTTCCGTGGTCGGGCTTTGAGTCTTACTCAACTTCACACCTTCCAACACAGGCAAGAACTCTTTCTTTGACTGTTCCATTTTGAACTACTTCAAAAACTTGTCAAGGTATGTACTCATTGAAAAAACTTATCAAGCGTCTTGATCTATCTCTATAGATCTTGATGCTCAATATGTAAGCAGCTTCACCGAGGTCTTTCTTTGAAAAACTCCTTTCAAACACTTCTTTATGCTTTCCAAAAAAATCTACATCATTTCCGATCGACAATATGTCATTCACATATACTTATCAAAAAGGCTGTAGTGCTCCCACTCACATTCTTGTAAATACAGGCTTCACCGCAAGTCTGTATAAGACTATATGCTTTGATCAACTTATCAAAGCGTATATTCCAACTCCGAGATGCTTGCACCAGTCCATAGATGGATCGCTGGAGCTTGCATATTTTGTTAGCACCTTTAGGATTGACATAACCTTCTGGTTGCATCATATACAACTCTTCTTTAATAAATCCATTAAGGAATGCAGTTTTGTTTATCCATTTGCCAGATTTCAAAAATGCGGCAATTGCTAACATGATTTGGACAGACTTAAGCATCACTACGAGTGAGAAAAATTCATCGTAGTCAACACCTTGAACTTGTCGAAAACCTTTCGTGACAAGTCGAGCTTTGTAGATAGTAACACTACCATCAGCGTCTGTCTTCCTCTTGAAGATCCATTTATTCTCAATGGCTTGCCGATCATCGGGCAATTCCACCAAAGTCCATACTTTGTTTTCATACATGGATCCTATCTCAGATTTCATGGCCTTAAACCATTTTGCGGAATCTGGGCTCATCATCGCTTCCTCATAGTTCGTAGGTTCGTCATGGTCAAGTAACATGACCTCTAGAAAAGGATTACCGTACCACTCTGGTGCGGATCTTACTCTGGTTGACCTACGAGGCTCGGTAGTAACTAGATCTGAAGTTACATGATCATCATCATTAGCTTCCTCACTAATTGGTGTAGGAGTCACAGGAACAGTTTTATGTGATGAACTACTTTCCAATAAAGGAGCAGGTACAGTTACCTCATCAAGTTCTACTTTCCTCCCACTCACTTCTTTCGAGAGAAACTCCTTCTCTAGAAAGGATCCATTCTTAGCAACAAAGATCTTGCCTTCGGATCTGTGATAGAAGGTGTACCCAACATATTCTTTTGGGTATCCTATGAAGACGCACTTCTCCGATTTGGGTTCGAGCTTATCAGGTTGAAACTTTTTCACATAAGCATTGCAACCCCAAACTTTAAGAAACGACAGCTTAGGTTTCTTGCCAAACCATAGTTCAAACAGTGTCGTCTCAACGGATTTAGACGGTGCCCTTTTCAACGTGAATGTAGCTGTCTCTAATGCATAACCCCAAAACGATAGTGGTAAATCGGTAAGAGACATCATAGATTGCACTATATCCAATAAAGTACGGTTATGACGTTCGGACACACCATTATGCTGTGGTGTTCCAGGTGGCATGAGTTTGTGAAACTATTCCACATTGTTTTAATTGAAGGCCAAACTCGTAACTCAAATATTCGCCTCTGCGATCAGATCGTAGAAACTTTAATTTCTTGTTACGATGATTCTTCACTTCACTCTGAAATTCTTTGAACTTTTCAAATGTTTCATACTTGTGTTTCATCAAGTAGATATACCCATATCTGCTCAAATCATCTGTGAAGGTCAGAATATAATGATACCCGCCGCGAGCCTCAACACTCATCGGACCAGATACATCAGTATGTATTATTTCCAATTAGTCAGTTGCTCGCTCAATTGTTTCGGAGAACGGAGTCTTAGTCATCTTGCCCATGAGGCATGGTTCGCAAGCATCAAGTGATTCATAATCAAGTGATTCCAAAAGCCCATCAGCATGGAGTTTCTTCATGCGCTTTACACCAATATGACCTAAACGGCAGTGCCACAAATAAGTTGCACTATCATTATTAACTTTGCATCTTTTGGCATCAATGTTATGAATATGTGTATCACTACGATCGAGATTCAATAAACCATTTATATTGAGTGTATGACCATAGAAGGTTTTATTCATGTAAATAGAACAACAATTATTCTTTGACTTGAATAACCGTATTTCAATAAACATGATCCAATGATATTCATGCTCAACGCAAACACCAAATAACATTTATTTTAGGTTCAACACTAATCCCGAAGGTAAAGGGAGTGTGCGATGGTGATCTTATCAACCTTGGAATCACTTCCAACACACATCATCACCTCGCCCTTAACTAGTCTCTATTTATTTTGCAACCCCCGTTTCAAGTTACTACTCTTAGCAACAGAACCATTATCAAATACCGAGGTGTTGCTATAAACACTAGTAAAGTACACATCAATAACATGTATATCCAATATACCTTTTGTTAACTTTGCCATCCTTCTTATCCGCCAAGTATCTAGGGCAGTTCCACTTCCGGCGACCATTTCCTTAGTAGAAGCACTCAGTTTCAGGCTTGGGTCTAGCTTTGGGCTTCTTCATGGGAGTGGCAACTTGCTTGCCATTCTTCTCGAAGTTCCCTTTCTTTCCCTTGCCCTTTTACTTGAAACTAGTGGTCTTGTCAACCATCAACACTTGATGCTTTTTCTTGATTTCTACCTTCGCCGATTTCAGCATCGCGAAGAGCTTGGGAATTGTTCCCGTTATCCCTTGCATATTATAGTTCATCACGAAGTTCTAGTAACTCGGTGATAGTAATTAGAGAAATCTGTCAATCACTATCTTATCTGGAAGATTAACTCCCACTTGATTCAAGTGATTGTAGTACCCAGACAATCTGAGCATATGCTCACTGGTTGAGCTATTCTCCTCCATCTTGTAGGCAAAGTACTGTCAGAGGTCTCATACCTCTCGACATGGGCATGAGTATGAAATACCAGTTTCAACTCTTGGAACATCTTATATGCTCCTTGGCGTTCGAAACGATTTTTAAAGTCCCGATCCTAAGCCGTAAAGCATGGTGCACTAAACTATCAAGTAGTCATCATACCGAGCTTTGCCAAATGTTCACAACGTCTGCATCTGCTCCTGCAATAGGTCCGTCACCTAGCGGTGCATCAAGGACATAATTCTTCTGTGCAGCAATGAGGATAATCCTCAGATCACGGACCAAGTCCGCATATTTGCTACTATCATTTTTCAACTTAGTTGTCGGTGTACAAAAGAAGGGGCATACCTTTGTACCCCTTTACCTATGCATGGATAGTCGGAGCCGCGCCCACGGCCACACCAAGCAGAACGGGGGAGGTGAACCAAGGTAAAATCGAAGCCCAAGACAACCAGAGCAACGCCAAGACCAAGACCACAAAAGAGCAGAGAGATGAAGCAGGTTCCCCCGGCAAGACCCTTGCCGGGGCAGCCTCCGCGGCCCCGGCAAGGCCCTTGTCAGGGCGGCTCGTCCAACACCAGCGGAGCGCACCACCCTTGAGCCCACGGTCTCCAACACCATCGACCACGTTGGGCCAGGGCTCGGGAGGCACCTCCATGGTGGCATGCAGATCTTTGTGAAGACAAGGAATATTCAAGATCAGATGAGGATTAACAGACAACGATCCTCGGCAACATCCTTGCCGAGGAGAGCCACAAGACCCCCGGCAAGATCCTTGCCGGGACGACAGCACGCCACGGCAAGACCCTTGCCAGGCCACCCGGCAAGGCCCTCGCCAAGGGCGCCAGCAGGGCCACCTCCAGGCCCGCACCAACCAAGTCTCCACCGCCGTTCGCATGCAGCTGCCAGCCCAACTAGCTGGGCAGGCACCTGCGTGGCAACATGCAGCTTCCAGGCCAACTCAGCACACGCCTGCGTGGCGGCATGTAGATCTTCGTGAAGACCCTACCACCGCGCCACCTCAGCTGCCTGCCTGCCTACATGGCGCCGCATGCGTCGCTGGCCAGGGCGCGTGTCGAAGCGAGGAGGAGCAGCGACGGACGGGACGGGCCTCGTTCCCGTCCCCGATAAAGCAAGGGGACACCTAAGCCACGCATTAAATGCGTCTTGTCCTGTAATACAATCGATAAGCTCATAGCACTGTAGGCCTTTCCACCTCCTGTGTGCCACTGTGGCAGCTATAAAAGGAGGACCATGGCGTACTGGAGAGGGATTCGGCTCTTTGAAACCACGCATCCACCATAGCTAGTTCGAGAGCTCAAGAACTCTTTGAAATACAGCCACCAAAGCAGGACTAGGGTTTTACGCATCCTCGCGGCCCGAACCTGGGTAAACGATCCTTGTGCTGATTACTAATCCTACTCTTCTTACAACCCCGCGCACCGGCAACCGTAGTAGGGATTCTTGTGATCCCATAGGTGTCGTTTCCCACCGACATCTTTGGCGCGCCAGGTAGGGGGGCGCAATTGTGAGAATCTGGTCTAGTAGTTAGCCTAGCGTTTCTTCATCACCATGGCTCCCAAGAAGGAGACGGCCAGGAGAAAAGGGCGCCGCCTGTGAACGCGATGGACGCCAGCGCCGCAACAGAAAAGCTAAGTCATTCAGAGCCTTGAGTTATTTCCTTTTAGACATAAGGTTATCGTCCTCGGAGATCTTGCCTATGTATGAAAAACCTGCACGCAAAGGGGCCCTCCCGCAATTGGCAACGCCCTTGTTCTGTTTCGAGTCCGTTCAACAGCTCAAGCGGCTGCGTCGAGAGTGGCAGGGTAGCCTTCCGCACTTGGCAATGCTCTCGATTCTGACTCGAGTCAAGCTCGACAGTTCGGGCGGTCGCGCTAAGGGCGGTAAGGTGGTTTGCCCGGCAGCAAGCACACCCGGCAGGCCAATGGGGATCCGTCCCCAAGACGCCGCCCTGGGTTTACGCGCCGGCAGGCCTACCCAATTAACGTAAGGTGGACATACAATGGAGGATCAAACAGGAAAATAACATGCATAATATCAAAGTACTGCAGAAGTTATATTACATCGCTTGTTGCCGCAGTTCTAACTAAAGATAAAAATCGTCTTGGTTGTGAACTTGCAGCAACAAAAAGAAACGGGGTGCCTAATCCCGGTGCTGGCCCTCCACCCTCAGAATTCCGCCGACACCGCTGATGATGGGCTTGATGCGCTCCCTGAGCGGTGCGAGGTCAGTATCCTCCGGCAAGCTCTCCAGCGCGGCGTCGAAGTCGAGGTCGGGGTACTAGTACGCCACCTTGGTGAGAACCTTGGTCATGGTGCCCTGGCAAAGCCTCCGGGCCTCGTCGGCCAGCGAGGCCGCCCAGTTGGCGTGAAGCTGCTCCAAAGCCCCGAGAACACACTCGAAGGATAGGGTTAGCTTGGCGTTGGTGGTCCCGCTGCGCTCTGGGGCGTACCTTACATTTGGCATCCCTATAGCGGTTAGCTGCGCGGTGATCCTGCCGGCGACGTCCTAGAGACGGCCGATCCAGCGGTTCACACCCTCCGCGGAATCCTTGTGCTCGGCAGCCTCGTTCTTCCGCAGCTGCTTCTCGGTCTCCAGCTCCTTGGCCAGGGTCCCCTCCCGGGCTTTGGCCTCCGTGAGCATCCCCTCGAGGCCCTCCAGCTTCAGCGTGAGGTCCTTGATGGACTTGTTGGCCTCGGAGAGCTCCCTAGCCCTGCTGATGGCCGCGCCCTGCGCCTCTGTCAGGGCGCCGTTGAGCGTGTCCTTCTCCTGGGACAGCTTCAGGGCCTGCTCCTTCAGCCCATCCCGCTCCACCTCCAGCTCCTTCACCTTGCCAGCGTGAACCAGAGCCTGGGCATCGAGTGTCTCTTTGTGCCTCTGCTCCAGATCTTGGGTCCGCTGCACGACAAGCTTCTCCACCTCCTTGTCCTTGGCGCGGAGTTTGGCGTCGAGGTCCGCCTCGCGCTTGGCGAGGTCCTCCTCCTGGGAGTTCAGCGCGGCCTGGTGCTGGGTCCGGGCGGCCTCGGCTGCCGCGGCCAAGCCCTTCGCCGTCTCCTGGGCCTTCTCGATGTCGGCCAGCTTCATGGTGAGCTCCACGTCATGCTTGGCCAGCTCGCCCTGGGCGGCCTTCAGCTCGTCACGAGCCTGGCGGAACCAGTCCTGCGTCTCGGCGACGCGCTTCTGGAGGTCCGCCTCCGGTTTCTCCACCACCACCGTCCTGGACCTAGCTTTGTCCAGGCGGGCACGGTGGAGCGCCCGGAGCCTCCGGAAGTTGGCGCCCATGGCCTGGAGCAGCCGCTCCTCCTGGGAGCCGTCGCCACCAATGCTCGGCTCGTCGACGACCTCGAAACCGGCGGAGGCGAGCACTTCGTCATCGAACACCTCTCCCTCGACGGGGGCCCTGGTACTCGACGCACCGGGGAGGTGGACGAAGAGGTCATCGCTCACCTTCAGGTACTTGCCGGAGCCGGAGGCAGCGGAGGAGGAAGGCTGGTCATCAAACACCTCCTCCTCGGTGGTGGCCTTGCCAGGCTCCCCAGCAGGCCCCTTGCTGGCCTCCTCGGCGGTATCCTTGCTGGGCTCCCCGGCAGGCCCTTTGGCGGCATCCTCCGCGGCGCCCCTGGCGGCCTCCTCGGCGGCGATCTTCTTGGCCTCAGCCGCGGCGTCCTTGGCCACGTCCTCGATGACGGTGTCCAGGTCCTCCCGGTCCGCCAAGAGAGGATCTGGATATCAAGAAGAGGGTGGGGTAGAGCCAAGATCAAAGATTCAAAAAGAAGAGAAAAAGCAGGGGCAAAAGGCGAGCGGCTTACCCGTGCCAGGCTGAGGAACAGAGGTCCCCCCCCGCCGGCATCCGGCGCCGAGGCGAAGCCACCAGCACCCAAGTTCTCCTCCTCCTCCTCCATGTGCGTGGGCTCGAGGCTTGGCGCCCTTGCCGAGGACGCCCCTCGGGGCGGCGTGGTTGATGGGGACGGCATGTTGGGAGTAGCCTTCTGTGGCTCCTCCTGCATACCCGGCAAGGTCAGCACCAAAGCATCATACCCCTGACACATATCGATGAGGGGTGAGTGAGGAACATACACTGGGGGCTGCGCCGGGGGCTGCTGTTCGGGGTGCTCAACACCAGCAGTGGCGACCTTGAAGTGCCAGCCGGGGGCTGGCCGCCCGCCGAGACCTTTGCCCTCTTCACCCTCTGGGCCAGCGTCTCCGTGTCCCTACAAAGATGAAAACGAGTCGAGACAAGCGACACAGATTGAGGAGACAGAGATGACGGGAAAGAGCAAGATACTTACTCGTCGTCCACCTCCTCCTCTGTTGTTTTCCTCTTCCTCCTTGGGCTGAGGGATCCGAAGTCAAAGGTGACCCCCGCTGAGGGAGTCCTGGATTAGGGGGTCCTCGGACAGCCGGACTATATACTTTGGCCGGACTGTTGGACTATGAAGATAAAAGATAGAAGACTTCGTCCCGTGGCCGGGTGGGACTCTCCTTTGCGTGGAAGGCAAGCTTGGCAATTCAGATATGTAGATCTCATCCCTTGTAACCGACTCTGTGTAACCCTAGCCCCCTCCGGTGTCTATATAAACCAGAGGGTATAGTCCGTAGGACAACAACAATCATAATCATAGGCTAGCTTCTAGGGTTTAGCCTCTACGATCTCGTGGTAGATCAACTCTTGTAATACTCATATCATCAAGACCAATCAAGCAGGAAGTAGGGTATTACCTCCATCGAGAGGGCCCGAACCTGGGTAAACATTGTGTCCCCCACCTCCTGTTACCATCCGCCTTAGACGCACAGTTCGGGACCCCCTACCCGAGATCCGCCGGTTTTGACACCGACATTGGTGCTTTCATTGAGAGTTCCACTGTGCCGTCACGATAAGGCTTGATGGCTCGTCTTGTTGTCAAGGACAACATTACCTCTGGGGGAGCCCTGGCTGTAGGCCAAACTCTCCGACTAGGCGGCTTCGTCATGACCGCCCGGTCGGCCGTCGCGCCGACGATGACTTCTCGGGTCATCAAAAACAACCTCCACGTCGGCTCGGGATTCGCCGAGCAGATGGATCCAATGGAGCTCTCTTCCTTGAACGAGCTCTTGGATCGCATCGCCGCCCTGGGAGTCGCTACGGACTATGATCGGATCGGGCTTAAACCCGACCAAAGGGAGATTAACTCTCCGCCGGTCACCCATCAGATAGCGGTGGTGGAGGAGCAATGTAGCAATTCTTCCTCTATTTTGAGGACAAACTATGTCCGGATTCCCGAGCTCTCCGAGCCGGATACCCGTCTATGGGAGGACATGGCCCAAGCTTCGAACCTAGGATCAGACATTGGGCCAGAACTATTGGGTAACATCCCAGAGCCCGAACTGCCAAGCTCGGAAACTCCTCCGCCCCTGGGTCTCAGATCGGATCAGGGTTTGGACCTAAATCTACCCACCCACCTAGACATAAGTGATCTTTCCCACATTAGACAAGAGCCCCAAGAGACAATACATCACTACTGGGCCAGATTCCTCCTTGTAATGAGCAAGGTCAAGGACTGTCGCGAGGAAGACGGAATTTCATTCTTTTGCAAAATTTGCACGGACAAGGGAATCCTCAACGCCATAAGTCGCCATGACATAGCACACTTCGCTGACTTGGCGGCCATAGTACAGAAGTACTGTGCGATGGAAAGCGCCTGGAAAACCCAAACAAAATTCTGGGATCCTCTGGCTCTCACTAGACCCCCCGTCCGAACTAAAAGGGTGTACTCTCATAAGTCACCCGATCCAATTACAAAAAAACCAAAGCCCACTACAGGGCGTGGAACTATATTGGAGGGATGGCTCAATGGGCCATGCAAAATTCATAGTACACCGGATACCATGCCAACACACAACCTTAGAGCATGTTGGATACTCCGGCAGGTGGCCAAGAGCGGTGAGGATCTCCTCATCAACAATACCACAGAGCACCATCCCGTGGAAAATAACAATACAGTATTGACAGTCTTCGAGACCTTCGCCTCAAATAATAGGCGCAAGCGAGCACTCCGCAGCCTTGCCGAAGTCTGCCACGTTGCAGCAATAAATCCATGGAACGACATGGCTATAACCTTCAATGCCAGTGACGAACCTCAATTCCGAATAGCCCGAGCACCAGCCGCTCTGGTCCTTAGTCCAATTGTGAACGGCTTCCGGCCTACTAAAGTGCTCATGGACGGTGGCAGCGGATTAAACCTCATCTACAAGGAGACTCTTAACAAAATGGAAATAGACAAGAACCGCATTGAGCAAAGTAGCACGACCTTCAGAGGAATCATCCCTAGTCGGGAGGCACGATGTGCGGGAAAAATCACACTAGATGTGGTATTCGGCACACCGAAGAATTATAGGTCCGAAGAAATCACATTCCAAGTGGCCCCGTTCAGTAGCGGATACCACGCCCTTTTAGGGCGGGAGGCATTCACGATCTTCCAAGCTATACCCCATTACGGGTACATGAAGCTCAAAATGCCTGGGCCCAATGGAATCATCACTCTAGCTAGTGATCCGGACATAGCACTCCGCGCCGAAAATAAAACCGCCGCACTGGCCCTCGAGGCATTATCTGAAGCCCTTGCGGCCGAAGAACTAACTGCGCTGCGCTCCACAGTGGACAGGGACGACGTGATACTCGACAAAAGGCCCAAGTCCACCTCTTTTAAACCAGCGGACGAAATAGTCAAATTCCAGGTCCACCCAACGGACCCTACAAAAACAACATCCATCGGGGCACAGCTGAACCCCACAACAGACGCCGCACTGCGGGAGTTCTTGCGCGAGAATTGGGACATCTTCGCCTGGCATCCTTCAGACATGCCAGGAATCCCACGCAGGCTGGCCGAGCATAGCCTAAACATTCTAAAGGGATACAAGCCAGTCAAGCAGACTCTTCGGCGTTTCTCAGAGCCTAAGCGACAAGCCATGGGAGAGGAGCTAGCTAAGTTACTCGAGGCCGGATTCATTAGAGAAATAAAACATCCATACTGGCTAGCAAACCTGGTAATGGTACCAAAGAAGGACAAATCCTGGCGCCTATGTGTCGATTTCAAGGACCTTAACAAGGCTTGCCCCAAGGATCCCTTCCCCCTCCCCCGCATCGATCAAATTATCGACGCAACCGCAGGTCACGACTCATTGTGTTTCCTCGACGCATACTACGGATACCATCAAATTAAGATGGCGGAGTCCGATCAAGCCGCAATGACATTCATAACTCCATACGGCCCCTTCTGTTTTAACACCATGCCTTTCGGGCTCAAAAACGCCGGTGCAACCTATCAACGCATGATCCAAACATGCCTGGAGAAACAAATCGGCAAAACACTGGAGGCATACGTAGACGATGTGGTCATTAAAACCAGACACGTCGAATCCTTAATAGACGACTTGAGGCTCACGTTCGACAATCTCTGAACATAGGACATCAAGCTCAATCCAGAAAAATGCGTTTTCGGCGTGCCCGCCGGTAAGCTCTTGGGCTTCATCGTTTCCAATAGAGGAATTGAAGCAAATCCGGCCAAAATCCGAGCTCTGTCACAGTTGGCTATCCCAACAGACCTCAAGCAAATCCAGAAATTAACGGGATGCGTGGCTGCCTTAAGCCGCTTTATCTCCCGATTGGGAGAAAAGGCACTACCCCTTTATCGCCTTCTTCGACTCACCGAACACTTCGAGTGGACGGATGCGGCCACGACCGGATTGGAAGAAATAAAAGCCATCTTGGCCAGCAACCCAATCTTGGCCGCGCCAAATATCGGCGAACCAATGCTGTTATATATAGCGGCAACACACCAAGTTGTAAGCGCAGTGCTCGTCGTTGAACGAGATACGGACGGACATAAGTTCCCGCTTCAAAAACCGGTATACTATGTATCCACTGTCCTCACTCCATGCAAATCACGGTACCCACATTATCAAAAGATAGCATACGCGGTCTTCATGGCATCCCGAAAACTACGACACTACTTTCAAGAGTGTTCAATTACGGTGGGCTCTGAAGTACCACTCAACGACATAATAAATAACCGCGATGCCATGGTCCAGATTGCTAAATGGGCTATTGAGCTCCTCCCGTTCGACATAACATACAAACCACGGCGAGCCATTAAGTCACAAGTACTGGCTGATTTCGTCGCCGAATGGACAGAAGCCGAACTCCCTAAAGAGTACGGCGCGTACTCCAATTGGATCATGCACTTTGACAGCTCTAAGATGCTGGCTGGTCTGGGGGCAGGCGTCATCCTCACATCCCCCACCGGAGACACAGTCCAATACGTACTCCAAATATTATATACAGACTCCAACAATGCAGCAGAATATGAGGCCCTGTTGCATGGTCTCCGGATGGCAGTCTCCATGGGCATTCAACGCCTAGAGGTGCGTGGGGATTCGAACCTCGCAATATCTCAAATAAATGGAGACTTTGACGCCAAGGACCCAAAAATGGCGGCTTACCACAACGCCGTCCTCAAAATGTCAGCTCGGTTCGAGGGGCTTGAATTCCACCACGTGGTCCGAGAAAACAATCAAGCGGCGGATATCCTCGCCCGCATCGGCGCTAAGCGCGACCCTGTCCCACCTAATATCTTCTTGGAAAGGCTGTTTAAGCCATCCGTAGTGTGGGAAGGGGAGACCGGCAAAAACAGTCCGGATCCAGCCACAGCGCCAGACCCTGACCACTCTGACGTAATCGGAGGCTCTGCCACCGAAATAACACCTTCGGCCCACGTGATTATGGCTGTCATCGCCCCGTGGACAGA
This sequence comes from Aegilops tauschii subsp. strangulata, assembly GCF_002575655.3. NCBI lineage: Eukaryota > Viridiplantae > Streptophyta > Magnoliopsida > Poales > Poaceae > Aegilops > Aegilops tauschii. Next base: position 77,331,866 of record NC_053037.3, read on the forward strand.
ACCCTTCTTGGCTTACCTAACTAGGCAAGAACTCCCTGAGGACCCAAACGAGGCACGTTGCATTGTGCGGCGGTCTAAAGCCTACAAGGTCCACGAGGGGGAGCTTTATAAGAAAAGCGCTACCAGAGTACTTCAAAGGTGCATCTCCGAAGAGGAAGGACGACAACTTTTGGCAGAAATTCATGCTGGACTCGGTGGCCACCACGCCGCAGCTCGGGCCCTTGTAAGCAAGGCCTTCCGTACAGGTTTTTACTGGCCGACGGCCCGAGCAGACGCACAGGACCTCGTTCAACATTGCGTCGGTTGCCAGCTTTTTGCAAACCAAAGCCATATGCCACCTATCGCTCTCCAAACAATCCCCATCACTTGGCCCTTTGCGGTCTGGGGCTTGATATGGTCGGACCCCTTAAAGGAGGAAGCCATAAGAAAAAATACCTATTGGTCATGGTGGATAAATTCACCAAATGGATAGAAGCCAAACCAGTTAAAACGGCCGAGTCCGGACCAGTGATAGACTTCATATCCGGGATTGTACACCGTTACGGTGTCCCCCACAGCATCATCACCGATAACGGCTCGAACTTTACAGCCGATGAGGTAAAAACTTGGTGCAGCAACATGGGCATTAAGCTCGATTATGCCTCTGTCTATCACCCTCAAACTAACGGTCAAGTCGAGGAGCAAATGGTCTTATCATGAGCGGCATTAAACCTAGATTAGTGCGATCCTTGAAGGAATCAGATACGCACTGCGTCGAGGAGCTCGACTCCGTACTATGGGGGCTGCGGACCACGCCGAATCGCCCTACCGGATACACACCGTTTTTATGGTGTACGGCGCAGAGGCGGTACTGCCCTGCGACATCATTCATGACTCACCTCGAGTGCGCATGTACGAAGAGAAAGAAGCCGAGCTTGATCGGCAGGATAGTTTGGACGCCCTGGAGGAGGAACGTGACGTGGCAAAAGCCCGCTCCGCATTCTATCAGCAACAGGCTCGACGGTATCAAAGCAGAGAAGTACGGGCCAAAACTTATAACGTTGGCGAACTCGTTCTACGCCTACCAGAGAAGAAAAAGGACAAGATCAAGCCCAAATGGGAAGGTCCCTTCGTTATTGACAAAGTTCTGACCGGTGGAGCGTACCGTCTGTGGGATGCATCGGACAATCGACTCGAGCCAAACCCATGGAACGCGGCCAGACTCCGAAGGTTCTACGCCTAGTGCCGGACTCTGTGTTCGTCTCCTTACCTCCGTCAATTTTTTATATATATCTGTTATCTGTCTTTTCTTTCTTTCTTTCTTCCCTTTTTCTTCACGGCCTTAAAAGGTTAAAATGTGTCTTGACTACACAATCTTGACGCGCTAGGCGTGCTCACTATACCTGCGGCTTCTTATACAGAAGCTTAATATAACTATGTTCCGGGCTCTATGCCCCCGTACATGTGTTACTTTTACACATGTACCTTTTCTTCGCCATTATATGCATCGATATGACTTAAGTTTTGGCCAAGCTGGGTTGCCTGGCTCTTGTGTTCATGCCCTATGTTCCCGTTAATTCGGCTAGGGCATAAGGGGAGCACCTTTGCGATTGTTACTGCCGGGTCAGCCGGATGTGTACCTCAGACTGGGTGAAGCCGAAAGCTAGCGTTCTTAAGGGAATATTCGGTCGGTGAACAAAAGGTGACCTTTACTTATTGTAATACATGCCCCCAGATGTTTATAAACTGCATCTCTTTTCGCAGTTCGGACATGCACATTAAATGCATGCGTACCCAGGGAAAGGAACCCTTAACGGAACTATTCTCCCTAGAAAATGTTTCTTACTATCCATGTAATATAACATAGCTAGTTGGGTACTTGTCTGTTCTAGCACTTATGACCCCTACGCCTGGTTTCCATGCGTACCCCGGGTTTTTACATAACTGAGCGGGTATTCGGATACACTCCGGACTGTCGGGTCCGGAGGACGAAGCGAAAAGGTCCGCCATGAAAAATGATTTACAATCCGGCTAGGGACAATATATGTCACTTGAAGTACACAGTCACTTAGACTGACTAAATTCTTCTTCTATACCATCCAACAGGCTGTCTAGCCTACAATCCTGTTGGGAATACTTTGCGGCTAATTTCACCTGGTCATACACCAAACTGACGGGGATCTCTTTCCCATCAGACCCCACAGGTCCGACCTCGGCCATATGGTTCGGGTCAGCCTTGGTATATCGAGTCTTCACCATGGCCCAGGCTTCCCTTGCACCTTGTCGGCAGGCAGATATCTTCCATAATCGGAAGCGCCGCCGCGCTCCCTTGAGCATCTCTACAAGCTCCCCCATGCCTCCTGGCAGGGAGGCGGATGGCCACAAGGCTTGGGCAATGCCCTGCATCACTTGCCGAAATTGTTCGTGCAGTTGTGAGAGCTCTGGCAGAAGATCATCCGCAGACCCGGACATCTCCTCTGCGGGACGACCTGTCAGCATACCTACAGATATAACTCTGTTAGCCGGTTTCTTCGCCGAACTCCATAAAAGTTTGTTCAAGCACTTACTAAAAATGCCGCATCGAATCCTCTTATTCTCCTTTACGGAGTCAGCAAGCTGGGCCCGAACATCTTTCAGTTCAACACCCAGCCGGGTATTGGCATCTTGGAGATCGTTTTTCTCCCGCCTAACCTGCGTAAGCACGCGCTTGCCAACCTTTAGTTGTCATTGAGCATGCTGCTCATCCCCTCGCACGACCTCCGGATTCACTCCGGGATCATCTGCGGAATCTATTGTTAGATTTGCATGCATGCTGAATAATAACTGGTATATGTCGTTCTTTTTGATAGGAACAAGTGCTACCAGATGGGGCCTTCTTGGACTCCTTCATTGTGGCAACTGCGGCCCGTAGCTGGGCTTTGCACTCCTCCAGCTCTTGAGACAACTGGGTATTCTTGTCCGTAAGAACCTATGCAAATAATGATCCTTAAATCAGTTGTGCCAACTGTTTCAAGTCTCAGGGGCTACCGATATACATAATTATCATATTTTTCTTACCCGTATATCCTTCACATACTGGTCCGTGGCTCTGGCAAGACCATTTTGAGCAGCTCGGATGTACGCGTCCCCTGAGTTGAAGGCATCGAACGCCTCTTCAGAGAAACCAGGGGAGCGGAGTACGGCCCGGAGACGCCTGTGATTCATGGCACTCGCCACTTCGGAATTTGTAGTGGACAGCCTATCCGCATCCTCTGTAGGAGGAACATCCGGCGTTGTCCCCACGTTAGCATCTGCCTCTGAGTCCGGCTCTAGAGCCCGGCTGGTGGAGGCGTGGCCGGCAGGCTCTCCGGATACGGTCTGGCGAGCGTTTTTCCTGCCAGGAACCATGGACATTATTATATTTTAAAGAAGACAACCACGGAGTAGGGTTGTTTTTCATACCTCTGCGACGGCGTCTCAGTCCTGACCGCCTTCCTTTTAAGCCTACCCGGTTTCGGTGCCCCTTGTTGGTGAGCCACTGCGGGTTCGGCATGGCGTCCCGAGGGCCTTCCCTATAAGACACCATATGTGTGCGGTAGGTGAAGTGCAAAAAAGGGATCCTTCTCGGAAGCTGGGACTACGGTTTTACTTACATACGATGCAGGGAGCAGCCCAGGATAATCGGCTATGATGGCCACCAAGGCACCGTCGCAGCTTAACTGATAGAACGTCCTGTCGATGAGCTCCACAAATGTGTCCGAATCTTCTTCGAGTCCGGGGTCGAGGGCCCGGTCAGGGTCCTCTGGCTGTGGAGATGGGCTGTGGACCTCCCTCATATCTTTTCGCAGTTCCTGCTATGAAATAGCAAGGTAAATATTTATGACGAAGAATGCGGGAAGGTCTGGAGTAAAAAGTAGCAGATCACCCAGTTTGGGGGGTTGTACATGGAGAATCCATCCCGTGGCTTAATGCGGATGAACTCCTGTTCCTCTCCTTTATATAAATCAGACAGTATTTTCGCTAGAGCAGCGGCGGAGTCCGGACCTTTACGGCCGCAGCGGGTGGCATCGTCTTCTCCATTGAAGTGCCACATGGGTTGTCCCCGATATTGAAGTGGCTGCACCCCCCGCATTATACATATTGACATAACCTCGATAATAGTCAGTCCTGATTTGGCCAGCGTTTTCTCCGGCCCATCAGGTAAAGGACCTCTCTGTTATCTTCCTCCTGGGGGCTCCGAGGGCGCCAGCTGCGGCGTTTCTCCAAAGGGGCGTTATTGAACTCAGGAAGGACCATCCGAATAGGGTCCGGAAGGGGGACGTCCTCCATATAAAACCACTCCGAAGGCCAGTCTTCGGATGTCTTCTTCGGAGTACCGGACAGATATCCGGTCCTGGCGATGCGCCATATTTCGGCTCCGCCCACTTGATATATTGACCCCTCCTGTGTACGGGGCACAAGGCAGAATAGCCTCTGCCATAGCTCGAAATGAGCTTCGCAGCCCAGAAACAGCTCGCAAAGGGCGACATAGCCAGCGATGTGTAATATGGAGGCGGGAGTAAAGTTATGCAACTGGAGGCCGTAGAACTCCAGGAGCCCGCGGAGGAACGGATGGATTGGAAATCCAAGTCCCCTTAATAAGTAAGGGACAAGGCATGCCCGCTCCCCCACGGATGGGTTGGGAAAGCTCTCCGCTTGCTCCCCGCCGTTGTAAGTGGCTAGTCCGGCTCAGACGGGGACCATATACGTAGGAGGGAGAAACCCCTGGGTCTGTAACTCTACTAATTGGCTGTGAGGGACGGAACACTTCTTCCAATTGCCTGGCTTAGGGCTACGGGAGCGAGAGGAGGAGCTGCGATGGCCGGCCATGATGGGATGGACTTTTCCGGGCGCGCTCCGATGGATACTCGCTGTGGGAGGATGGTGTGATCTAGATCTGAGGATCCCTGGCTCTTTAAATAGACGATTTACTCACTTGGTTAGGGTGGCAAGTGTAAAAATGCCCCGACTTCTCGCATTCGCTCGACACGTGGAGGATAGCCATTATTAGGCGGAGAAGCCAAGGAGTGCAACATTCATGGGAAGCCAGACACTACTCGACAGGTACTCAGAATTTGGAGAAGAACCCGCCTTGCAATGCCGAAGACAATCTGCGCGCCGGACTCATCGTCATTGAAGCCTGGTTCAGGGGCTACTGAGGGAGTCCTGGATTAGGGGGTCCTCGGACAGCCAGACTATATACTTTGGCCGGACTGTTGGACTATGAAGATACAAGATAGAAGACTTCGTCCCGTGTCCGGGTGGGACTCTCCTTTGCGTGGAAGGCAAGCTTGGCAATTCGGATATGTAGATCTCCTCCCTTGTAACCGACTCTGTGTAACCCTAGCCCCCTCCGGTGTCTATATAAACCGGAGGGTTTAGTCCGTAGGACAACAACAATCATAATCATAGGCTAGCTTCTAGGGTTTAGCCTCTACGATCTCGTGGTAGATCAACTCTTGTAATACTCATATCATCAAGATCAATCAAGCAGGAAGTAGGGTATTACCTCCATTGAGAGGGCCCGAACCTGGGTAAACATTGTGTCCCCCGCCTCCTGTTACCATCTGCCTTAGACGCACAGTTCGGGACCCTCTACCCGAGATCCGCCGGTTTTGAGACCGACACCCGCGTCGGCGTCCGCCGGAGGAGGGGAGGAGGGCGGAGTCTGGGCACGCTTGGGCGAAGAGGAGGCAGATGCTCTCTTCTTCGCCGCCGCGGCCTTCACCATTTTCTTCGCCGCCGCGGCCCTCGTCTGACGCGGGGACTCCTCCGGAGACTTTGGCCGCCGTGCGGCCCTGACGGGCCGTACTGGCTCGCCAGAGGTGGTCCCCCACAGGACTCGCCCTCTCCCCGTGGCCGGAGGGTCAACAGCCCCGTCCTCCTCCTCCGATGACTCGTCGGCCGCATCCTCAACCAGAGGAGCCTCGGTGCCGGCGCTACTGGCTTCCCTGGCGGCCGCCGCCCACCGGGCAAGCTCCTCCTCCTCCACGGCCGTCGCGGCCTTGTCCTCCACACCACCAGCGCTGCCGGCCTCTTTGGCAAGCTGCGCCTCCCTCGCACTGGCGGCGATGTAGTCCAGCTCCGCCTGGGAGGTGTCCTGGACGAGCAGCCGCTCGGCGTCGGCATTGACGTATCCCTCGTGCAGAGTGTCGAAGAACTACTGCCTGGATGTCCTCCGCTTCGACCCAGCTCGGGTCAGGGCCGTGCGCGTTGCAGTCCGGCATCATGGCGATGATGTCGGTCCGACGCGAATTATTGCATAGCGGGACCACTCCTACCGGCAACTTGAACAAAGGCCCCTTGACGACCTTGCCGGCCGTCGCGGCGGCCCTCGCGACCTTGCCGGTCCGCTCGACCTCGCCATCGTGGCCCACGTCGAGCTGGAAGAGTCACTGGCAGAAATGGGCATGCCCCATCATTGTGAAATTGTGGTCGAGGCCGGGGCAAAGCCACATGATGTCGGCGGGGTTCGTGAAGAGCCAGGCCGGCCTCCCCTTGTTGTGCAGTGGAGCGATCCGGCGGCGGATGAAGTCCGCCCCGATCATCTCAAGGGTGAGCCCGGCCTCGGTGAGCCAAAGGATCCTGGTGGTGGCGGTTGTGAGCTTCTCGTCATCGGCATCAACGTCGCTCCAATCGCTTCTGCGGACCGGCGGCGCCCGGCGAACTTCGTAGAACGCCGGTGGGTCCTTTTCTTTAATCCAGCACCACCGGCCCCACCACTCTTCCCACCTCTCCTTCATGGCGCCATCCGGGTACGCGCCCTTGGATCTTGGGATCCAGGTGACGCAACCGGAGATGGCGTCTCCCGTTTGAATCCGAGGGAAGAAATAGTGGCGGAAAAGCGCCGTGTTGGGGTGCACCCCGGCGAAACATTCGCAGAGGTGCACGAAAAGGGCCATGCACACCACCGCGTTTGGGGTAAAATCCAAGAGGCGGAAGCCAAAGGTATGCATGATGTCGCTGAAGAAATCGGAAAAGGGAGGACAAAGCCCGCAGGAGAAATAGTCGACAAAGAAGGGGTACCGATTCGGGGCGGCCTCGGCGCAGTTGGCGGGGATGACACGCGTGGCTGGGTGCCCCGTCTTCACCCCCCACAGGGGCCTGAATGCTTCCCAGAGCTCGAACACATCAACTGTCAAGGGGAAGAAGGCGGACTGCGTCCGCTGCACCGCCAACGCACTCTCCAGTGGCTCCATCGCTCCGGCATCCTTGGCCACTCCTTTGCCCTTGGTGGATTTGGGCGCCATGGCGGCTAGGGGAGGGGGGCAAGAAACAGAGGGCTGCGGGAACGCAACGGCGGCGAGCGAGAGCGAAGCTTAGGGAAGAAGAGGAAGGCGAATGGAGGCTTCCGAGATTGGGATTGCGCAGAGGGTAAAAGGAACAGTGCGCTCGCGGTTATCCCTTTTTATGGGGAAGGTGCGGGTCGCGCTGCCCATTTACTGCGATGTGACGCATGCGTGTGGGAACCGCCCCACGCATGCCGCCCACGTCACGCGCACCCCTCCACGTCGCGCATTCAACACGGGTCATGGGACGCGCAGCGCGCGAAAAGTTTTCCCGCGGTAAAAACCGCCCCGCCTGCCCGCGCACCGTCTTGGGCCTGGCCCAATGATGTGTCGCGCTTATGTGTGGCCCAGGCCCGGGGGCTCCTATCGGTGTACAAAAGAAGGGGCATACCTTTGTACCCCTTTACCTGTGCACGGACAGTCGGAGCTGCGCCCACGGCCACACCAAGCAGAACAGGGGAGGTGAGCCAAGGTAAAACCAAAGCCGAAGACAGCCAGAGCAACGCCAAGACCAACACCACAAAAGAGCAGAGAGATGAAGCAGGTTCCCCCGGCAAGACCCTTGCCGGGGCAGCCTCCGCGGCCCCGGCAAGGCCCTTGTCGGGGCGGCTCGTCCAACACCAGCGGAGCGCACCACCCTTGAGCCCACGGTCTCCAACACCATCGACCACGTTGGGCCAGGGCTCGGGAGGCACCTCCATGGTGGCATGCAGATCTTTGTGAAGACAAGGAATATTCAAGATCAGATGAGGATTAACAGACAACGATCCTTGGACCGATCCTTGTCGAGGAGAGCCACAAGACCCCCGGCAAGATCCTTGCCGGGGACGACAGCACGCCACGGCAATACCCTTGCCGGGCCACCCAGCAAGGCCCTCGCCAAGGGCGCCAGCAGGGCTACCTCCAGGCCCGCACCAACCAAGTCTCCACCGCCGTTCGCATGCAGCTGCCAGCCCAACCAGCTGGGCGGGCACCTGCGTGGGAACATGCAGCTTCCAGGCCAACTCAGCACACGCCTGCGTGGCGGCATGCAGATCTTCGTGAAGACCCTACCACCGCGCCACCTCAGCTGCCTGCCTGCCTACATGGCGCCGCATGCGCCGTTGGCTAGGGCGCGTGTCGAAGCAAGGAGGAGCAGCGACGGACGAGACGGGCCTTGTTCCCGTCCCCGATAAAGTAAGGGGACACCTAAGCCACGCATTAAATGTGTCTTGTCCTGTAATGCAAGCGATAAGCTCATAGCACTGTAGGCCTTTCCACCTCCTGTGTGCCACTGTGGCAGCCCCTTTCGACTATAAAAGGAGGACCATGGCATACTGGAGAGGGATTCGGCTCATTGAAACCACGCATCCACCATAGCTGGTTCGAGAGCTCAAGAACTCTCTGAAATACAGCCACCAAAGCAGGACTAGGGTTTTAAGCATCCTCGCGGCCCGAACCTGGGTAAACGATCCTTGTGCTGATTACTAATCCTGCTCTTCTTACAACCCCGTGCCCCGGAAACCGTAGTAGGGATTCTTGTGATCCCATAGGTGTCGTTTCCCACCGACCTTAGTTTTCTCTAGGAACATATCAAAAATAAACGGCGAAGCTATACGTGAGCAATTGATCTACAACATAGATATGAAAATACTATCAGGACTAAGTTCATGATAAATTTAAGTTCAATTAATCATATTACTTAAGAACTCCCACTTAGATAGACATCCCTCTAGTCATCTAAATGATCACGTGATCCATATCAACTAAACCATGTCCGATCATCACGTGAGATGGAGTAGCTTTGAATGGTGAACATCACTATGTTGATCATATCTACTATATGATTCACGTTCGACCTTTCGGTCTCAGTATTCCGAGGCCATATCTTCATATGCTAGGCTCGTCAAGTTTAACCCGAGTATTCTGCATGTGCAAAACTGGCTTGCACCCGTTGTATGTGAACGTAGAGCTTATCACACCTGATCATCACGTGGTGTCTCGGCACGACGAACTTTCGCAATGGTGCGTACTCAGGGAGAACACTTATACCTTGAAATTTAGTGAGAGATCATCTTATAATGCTACCGCCGAACTAAGAAAAATAAGATGCATAAAAGATAAACATCACATGTAATCAAAATATGTGACATGATATGGCCATCTTCATCTTGTGCCTTTGATCTCCATCTCCAAAGTACCGTCATGATCTCCATCGTCACCGGCATGACACCATGATCTCCATCATCTTGATCTCTATCAACGTGTCGTCACATGGTCGTCTCGCCAACTATTGCTTTTGCAACTATTGCTATCGCATAGCAATAAAGTAAAGCAATTATATGGTGCTTGCATATTATGCAATAAAGAGACAACCATAAGACTACTGCCAGTTGCCGATAACTCTAACAAAACATGATCATCTCATACAACAATTTATATCTCATCATGTCTTGACCATATCACATCACAACATGCCCTGCAAAAACAAGTTAGATGTCCTCTACTTTGTTGTTGCAAGTTTTACGTGGCTGCTACGGGCTTAGCAAGAACCGTTCTTACCTACGCATCAAAACCACAACGATTTTTTGTCAAGTGTGCTGTTTTAACCTTGAACAAGGACCGGGCATAGTCACACTCGATTCAACTAAAGTTGGAGAAACAGACACCCACTAGCCACCTGTGTGCGAAGCACGACGGTAGAACCAGTCTCATGAACGCGGTCATGTAATGTCGGTCTGGGCTGCTTCATCCAACAATACCGCCGAATCAAAGTATGACATGCTGGTAAGCAGTATGACTATTATCACCCACAACTCTTTGTGTTCTACTCGTGCATATGACATCTACGCATAGACCTGGCTCGGATGCCACTGTTGGGGAACGTAGTAATTTCAAAAATTTGCCTACGATCACGCAAGATCTATCTAGGTGATGCATAGTAACGAGCGGGGAGAGTGTGTTCACGTACCCTCGTAGACCGAAAGCGGAAGCGTTATATCAACGCGGTTGATGTAGTCGTACGTCTTCACGATCCGACCGATCCTAGCACCGAACGTATGACACCTCCGTGTTCAGCACACGTTCAGCTCGATGATGTCCCTCGTACTCTTGATCCAGTTGAGGCCGAGGGAGAGTTCCGTCAGCACGACGGCGTGTCAACGGTGATGATGAAGTTACCGGCGCAGGGCTTCGCCTAAGCACTACGACGATATGACCGAGGTGTGTAACTGTGGAGGGGGGCACCGCACACGGCTAAGACAAATCTTGAGTGCCTTTGGGGTGCCCCCTGGCCACGTATATAAAGGAGGGGAGCGAAGAGGTGGCCGGCCCAAGGGGGGCGCGCTAGGTGTGGGGAATCCTACTAGGACTCCCTAGTCCAAGTAGGATTCCCCTCCATTTTCCTATTCGGAGTAGGAGAGAAGGAAAGAGAGGGAGAGGGAGAAGGAAAGGGAGGCCGCGCCCCCACCCCTTGTCCAATTCGGTTTGGGCAGGGGGGGGGGGCACGTGCCACCTCTTGGCCCTTCTCCCCTCTCTCCACTAAAGCCCAATAAGGCCCATTACTTCTCCCGGCGAATTCCCGTAACTCTCAGGTACTCCGAAAAATACCCGAATCACTCGGAACCTTTCCGATATCCGAATATAGCCTTCCAATATATCGATCTTTACGTCTCGACCATTTCGAGACTCCTCGCCATGTCCGTGATCTCATCCGGGACTCCGAACAACCTTCGTACATCAAATCACATAAATCATAATACAAATCGTCATCGAACGTTAAGCATGCAGACCCTACGGGTTCGAGAACTATGTAGACATGATCGAGACACATCTCCGGTCAATAACCAATAGCGGAACCTGGATGCTCATATTGGTTCTTACATATTCTACGAAGATCTTTATCGGTCAAACCGCATAACAACATACGTTGTTCCCTTTTTCATCGGTATGTAACTTGCCCGAGATTCGATCGTCGGTATCCTCATACCTAGTTCAATCTCGTTACCGGCAAGTCTCTTTACTCGTTCCGTAATGCATCATCCCGTAACTAACTCATTAGTCACAATGCTTGCAAGGCTTATAGTGATGTGCATTACCGAGAGGGCCCAGAGATACCTCTTCAATACACGGAGTGACAAATCCTAATCTCGATCTATGCCAACCCAACAAACACCTTTGGAGACACCTGTAGAGCATATTTATAATCACCCAGTTATGTTGTGACGTTTGATAGCACACAAGGTGTTCCTCCGGTATTCGGGAGTTGCATAATCTCATAGTCTGAGGAACATGTATAAGTCATGAAGAAAGCAGTAGCAATGAAACTGAAACGATCATAATGCTAAGCTAACGAATGGGTCTTGTCCATCACATCATTCTCTAATGATGTGATCCGGTTCATCAAATGACAACACATGTCTATGGCTAGGAAACTTAACCATCTTTTGATTAACGAGCTAGTCAAGTAGAGGCATACTAGGGACACTTTGTTTGTCTATGTATTCACACATGTACTAAGTTTCCGGTTAATACAATTCTAGCATGAATAATCAACATTTATCATGAAATAAGGAAATAAATAATAACTTTATTATTGCCTCTAGGGAATATTTCCTTCATGTATTTGGATACGTCATACTTGAAATCTTAAATCTTTCCCTAATAATAAAGCGGCTATTGCTTCTGCCCGCTCACCGTCCCGGCGTTTAAAAAAAACACTCATCTTTTCTAGAATAAACACGCAGTCCAAAAATAAGTGGGAAAAAAAGATACAATGATTCGCTTGTCTTCTCGTCGCCCAGCCGGGACTTCGCAGGCGCCCCGCAGCCCTGTCGTCCCAGCCGCTTGGCCCCGATGGCTCAGGACGAGGGGAAGCACGGCGACGGGGGTCGAGCGGGCCCGGGAGGGTGGCACGATGCTCCTCTCTCCCCTGGCGGCGCTACGACATGAGGGAGACGAGGGATATCGAGAGAGTGGGGGTGGGGGTGGGGTAAAGGCCGCTAGCCTGGCTGCGGTTGGCCTGCGGGCATGGCCGAGGCGAGGCGGAGCTTGCAGTAGCGTGCCATGGGAGGCGGTCGCGAGGTGCACAGGTGGGCGGAGGTGGAGCAAGGGGGGCCCGGAGCTTGCAGACGAAGCTGCAGCCAGCAAGGAGGACGTTGGCGCGGGAGGTCGACGCGATGAAGGTCGCACAGCGGCTACCCTATGGCCGGCCATGGTGGTTGCAGCCATGAGACGCGCAGCTCACATCACGATGCACGAGGCACGGGCAAGGAGAGGCAGTGGGTTCCAGTCAGCAAGGTCCGATAGCGCGGCAGATGCAGGCGCCATGGGAGGAGGGAGTCGGGAGATGGGGATCGAGCGGGGCTCTCCCCGGGCGGCGTGAGGTGGAGGAGACAAGGGGGATTGAGCCTAAGATTTATACTTAGCTCAACAAAAGAAGTTTCACCCAATATGGAAGAGTTCAATTCAAACTCACAAGTTAGGGCACACACGGAAAACTCACAAAATGTGTTTCACGTCCCACCCTATAAATTATCCTTTTGATTACACCTTTACGGGTATATAAATTATTGCGATGTCGCTGATTTAATTTAATAGGTTGGAACGGGTGGTTTGTTTTTCTCCCATTGCAACACACGGGTTCTTTTGCTAGTCCATACAAAACATGCATAAGAGAGAACCTATATACTACGTAGATCAAATAATCTACACTCCCCCCGTAAAAAAACAGTGCTACCATAATCCTCGCCGGAGATGTCCGCGATCTCCGTGCCCGGCTCTGGGTTCATGGGCGACAGCCGCAACTCTGGCTGGTCCTCCAGCACCTCCGCATTGGCCTCTGATACGTCTCCGTCGTATCTACTTTTCCAAACTCTTTTGCCCTTGTTTTGGACTCTGATTTGCATGATTTGAATGGAACTAACCCGGACTGATGCTGTTTTCAGCAGAATTGCCATAGTGTTATTTTGTGCAGAAATAAAAGTTCTCGGATTGACCTGAAAATTTACGGAGGATATTTTTGGAATATATGAAAATACTGGCGCAAAAATTAACCAGAGGCCACCCAGAGGCCACAAGCCTGGGGGGCACGCCCCCCATTGGGCGCGCCTAGAGGGCTTGTGGGCCCCTGGACCTCCTCCGACCTCAACTCCAACTCTATATAACCCTATTCGGGGAGAAAAAAAATCAGAGAGAAGGATTCATTGCGTTTTACAATACAGAGCCACCGCCACCTCCTGTTCTTCATCAGGAGGGCAGATCTGGTGTCCGTTCGGGGCTCCGGAGAGGGGGATCCGTCGCCATCATCATCACCGACCTTCCTCCATCGCCAATTTCATGATGCTCACCACCGGGAGTGAGTAATTCCATCGTAGGCTTGCTGGATGGTGATGGGTTGGATGAGATTTATCATGTAATCGAGTTAGTTTTGTTAGGGTTTGATCCCTAGTATCCACTATGTTCTGAGATTGATGTTCTTGGGGAACGTAGCATGAAATTTCAAAAAAATTCCTACGCTCCAAGATCTATCTAGGAGATGCATAGCAACGAGAGGGAGAGAGTGTGTCTACGTACCCTCGTAGACCGAAAACGGAAGCGTTAGGTTAACGCGGTTGATGTAGTCGAACGTCTTCACGATCCAACCGATCTTAGTACCGAACGTACGGCACCTCCGTGTTCAGTACACGTTCAGCTTGATGACATCCCTTGAACTCTTGATCCAGCAGAGGGTCGAGGGAGAGTTCCGTCAGCACGACGGCGTGGTGACGGTGATGGTGATGTGATCCGCGCAGGGCTTCGCCTAAGCACTACGACGCTATGACCGGAGGCGTAAACTGTGGAGGGGGGCACTGCACACGGCTAAGAGAACAATTGATGTGCCTTTGGGGTGCCCACCGCCCCCGTATATAAAGGAGGGGAGGAAGAGGACGGCGGCCAGGAGGGGCGCGCAATGGGGGGAGTCCTACTAGGACTCCTAGTCCCAGTAGGATTCGCTCCCCCCTTTTCCTTTCTCGACCGGAGGGAAAAGGAAGGAGAGGGAGAGGGAAAGGGGGCGCCGGCCCTCCTCCTAGTCCAATTCGGGCTGCCATGGGGGGGGGGGTGCGGCCACACCTTGCGGCCCTCCTCTCTCTCCACTAAGGCCCAATATTCCCCCCAGGGGGTTCCGGTAACCCCTCGGCACTCCGGTAAAATACCTGAATCACTCGGAACCATTCCAATGTCCGAATACTACCTTCCAATATATGAATCTTTACCTCTCGACCATTTCGAGACTCCTCTTCATGTCCGTGATCTCATCCGGGACTCCGAAAAAACTTCGGTCACCAAAACACACAACTCATAATACAAATCGTCATCGAACGTTAAGCGTGCAGACCCTACGGGTTCGAGAACTATGTAGACATGACCGAGACACATCTCCGGTCAATAACCAATAGCGGAACCGGAATGCTCATATTGTCTCGTACATATTCTACGAAGATCTTTATCGGTCAAACCGCATAAAAACATACGTCATTCCCTTTGTCATGGGTATGTTATTTGCCCAAGATTCGATCGTCGGTATCATCATACCTAGTTCAATCTCGTTACCAGCAAGTCTCTTTACTCGTTCCGTAATGCATCATGCCATAACTAACTCATTAGTCACATTGCTTGCAAGGTTTATAGTGATATGCATTACCGAGAGGTGAAGGAAATATGCCCTAGAGGCAATAATAAAGTATTATTTATTTCCTTATATCATGATAAATGTTTATTATTCATGCTAGAATTGTATTAACCGGAAACATAATACATGTGTGAATACATAGACAAACAGAGTGTCACTAGTATGCCTCTACTTGACTAGCTCGTTAATCAAAGATGGTTATGTTTCCTAGCCATAGACATGAGTTGTCATTTGATTAACGGGATCACCTCATTAGGAGAATGACGTGATTGACTTGACCCATTCCGTTAGCTTAGCACCCGATCGTTTAGTATGTTGCTATTGCTTTCTTCATGACTTATACATGTTCCTATGACTATGAGATTATGCAACTCCCGTTTACCGGAGGAACACTTTGTGTGCTACCAAACGTCACAACGTAAATGGGTGATTATAAAGGTGCTCTACAGGTGTCTCCAAAGGTACTTGTTGGGTTGGCGTATTTCGAGATTAGGATTTGTCACTCCGATTGTCGGAGAGGTATCTCCGGGCCCACTCGGTAATGCACATCACTATAAGCCTCGGGGGCAGGGGGCACCCCAGAGACACAACAATTGATCCTTGAGATCTTTTAGCCGTGTGCGGTGCCCCCTCCACCAAATTACACCTCGATAATACCGTTGCGGAGCTTAGGCGAAGCCCTGCGTCGGTGGAACATCATCATCGTCACCACGCCGTCGTGCTGACGAAACTCTCCCTCAACACTCGGCTGGATCGGAGTTCGAGGGACGTCATCAAGCTGAACGTGTGTAGAACTCGGAGGTGCCGTGCGTTCGGTACTTGATCGGTCGGATCATGAAGACGTACGACTACATCAACCGCGTTGTGATAACGCTTCCGCTGTCGGTCTACGAGGGTACGTGGACAACACTCTCCCCTCTCGTTGCTATGCATCACCATGATCTTGCGTGTGCGTAGGAATTTTTTTGAAATTACTACATTTCCCAACAGTGACATCCGAGCCTGGTTTTATGCATTGATGCTATGCACGAGTAGAACACAAGTGAGTTGTGGGCGATATAAGTCATACTGCTTACCAGCATGTCATACTTTGGTTCAGCGGTATTGTGAGATGAAGCGGCCCAGACCGACATTACGCGTACGCTTACGCGAGACTGGTTTCACCGTTCGGAGCACTCGTTGCTTAAAGGTGACTGGCGGGTGTCTGTCTCTCTCACTTTAGTTGAACCGAGTGTGGCTACGCCCGGTCCTTGCGAAGGTTAAAACAACACCAACTTGACAAACTATCGTTGTGGTTTTGATGCGTAGGTAAGAACGGTTCTTGCTAAGCCCGTAGCAGCCACGTAAAACTTGCAACAACAAAGTAGAGGACGTCTAACTTGTTTTTGCAGGGCATGTTGTGATGTGATATGGTCAAGACATGATGTGATATAATTTGTTGTATGAGATGATCATGTTTTGTAACCGAGTTATCGACAACTGGCAGGAGCCATATGGTTGTCGCTTTATTGTATGAGATGCAATCACCATGTAATAGTTTTACTTTATCACTAAGTGGTAGCGATAGTCGTAAAAGCAATTAGTTGGCGCGACGACAACGATACTACGATGGAGATCAAGGTGTCGCGCCGGTGACGATGGTGATCATGACGGTGCTTCGGAGATGGAGATCACAAGCACGGTGCTTCGGAGATGGAGATCACAAGCACAAGATGATGATGGCCATATCATATCACTTATTGCATGTGATGTTAATCCTTTATGCATCTTATCTTGCT
This sequence comes from Aegilops tauschii subsp. strangulata, assembly GCF_002575655.3. Taxonomy (NCBI): domain Eukaryota; kingdom Viridiplantae; phylum Streptophyta; class Magnoliopsida; order Poales; family Poaceae; genus Aegilops; species Aegilops tauschii. The sequence goes on from NC_053037.3 coordinate 77,348,578, forward strand.
TTGATTGACGGTAGCATTATAAGATGATCTCTCACTAAAATTTCAAGATAAAAGTGTTCTCCCTGAGTATGCACCGTTGCGAAAGTTCTTCGTGCTGAGACACCACGTGATGATCGGGTGTGATAGGCTCTACGTTCAAATACAACGGGTGCAAAACAGTTGCACACGCGGAATACTCAGGTTAAACTTGACGAGCCTAGCATATGCAGATATTGCCTCGGAACACGGAGACCGAAAGGTCGAGCGTGAATCATATAGTAGATATGATCAACATAGTGATGTTCACCATTGAAACTACTCCATCTCACGTGATGATCGGACATGGTTTAGTTGATTTGGATCACGTAATCACTTAGATGATTAGAGGGATATCTATCTAAGTGGGAGTTCTTAAGTAATATGATTAATTGAACTTAAATTTATCATGAAGTTAGTCCTGATAGTATTTTGCAAATTATGTTATAGATCAATAGCTCGCGTTGTTGCTTCCCTGTGTTTATTTTTGATATGTTCCTAGAGAAAAAAAATTATGTTGAAAGATGTTAGTAGCAAAGATGCAGATTGGATCCGTGATCTGAGGATTATCCTCATTGCTGCACAGAAAAATTCTGTCCTTGATGCACCGCTAGGTGACAGACCTATTGCAGGAGCAGATGCAAACGTTATGAACGTTTGGCTAGCTCAATATGATGACTACTTGATAGTTTAGTGCACCATGCTTAACGGCTTAGAATCGGGACTTCAAAGACGTTTTGAACGTCATGGACCATATGAGATGTTCCAGGAGTTGAAGTTAATATTTCAAGCAAATACCCGAGTTGAGAGATATGAAGTCTCCAACAAGTTCTATAGCTAAAAGATGGAGGAGAATCGCTCAACTAGTGAGCATGTGCTCAGATTGTCTGGGTACTACAATCGCTTGAATCAAGTGGGAGTTAATCTTCCAGATAAAATAGTGATTGACAGAATTCTCTAGTCACCATCACCAAGTTAGTAGAACTTCGTGATGAACTATAGTATGTAAGGGATGACGAAAGTAATTCCCGAGCTCTTCGCGATGCTGAAATCGATGAAGGTAGAAATCAAGAAAGAGCATCAAGTGTTGATGGTTAACAAGACCACTAGTTTCAAGAAAAGGGCAAAGGGATAGAAGGGGAACTTCAAGAAGAACGGCAAGCAAGTTGCTGCTCAAGTGAAGAAGCCTAAGTCTGGTCCTAAGCTTGAGACTAAGTGCTTCTACTGCAAAGGGACTGGTCACTGGAAGCGGAACTACCCCAACTATTGGTGGATAAGAAGGATGGCAAAGTGAACAAAGGTATATTGGATATACATGTTATTGATGTGTACTTTACTAGTGTTTATAGCAACCCCTCGGTATTTGATACTGGTTCAGTTGCTAAGAGTAGTAACTCGAAACGGGAGTTGCAGAATAAACAGAGACTAGTAAAAGGCGAGGTGACGATGTGTGTTGGAAGTAGTTCCAAGATTGATATGATCATCATCGCACACTCCCTGTACTTTCGGGATTAGTGTTGAAACTAAATGTGTTATTTGGTGTTTGCGTTGAGCATGAATATGATTGGATCATGTTTTTTTCAATACGGTTATTCATTTAAGTTAGAGAACAATTGTTGTTCTGTTTACATGAATAAAAACCTTCTATGGTCATACACACCAACGAAAATGGTTTGTTGGATCTCGATCGTAGTGATACACATAATCATAATATTGAAGCCAAAAGATGCAAAGTTAATAATGATAGTGCAACTTATTTGTGGCAATGCCGTTTAGGTCATATTGGTGTAAAGCGCATGAAGAAACTCCATACTGATGGGATTTTGGAATCACTTGATTATGAATCACTTGATACTTGCGAACCGTGCCTCATGGGCAAGATGACTAAAACGCCGTTCTCCGGAACTATGGAGAGAGCAACAGATTTGTTGGAAGTCATACATACAGATGTATGTGGTCCAATGAATATTGAGGCTCGTGGCGGATATCGTTATTTTCTCACCTTCACAGATGATTTGAGCAGATATGGGTATATCTACTTAATAAAACATAAGTCTAAAACATTTGAAAAGTTCATATAATTTCAGAGTGAAGTGGAAAATCATCGTAACAAGAAAAATAAAGTTTCTACGATCTAATCGTAGAGAAGAGTATTTGAGTTACGAGTTTGGCCTTCAGTTAAAACAATGTGAAATAGTTGCACTACTCACGCCACCTGGAACACCACAGCATAATGGTGTGTCCGAACGTCATAACCGTACTTTATTGGATATAGTGCAATCTATGATGTCTCTTACCAATTTACCACTATCGTTTTGGGTTTATGCATTAGAGACAGCTACATTCACGTTAAATAGGGCACCATCGTAATCCGTTGAGACGACGCCTTATGAACTATGGTTTGGCAAGAAACCAAAGTTGTCGTATCTTAAAGTTTGGGGTTGCGATGCTTATGTGAAGAAGTTTCATCCTGATAAGCTCAAACCCAAATCGGAGAAATGTGTCTTCATAGGATACCCAAAGGAGACAGTTGGGTACACCTTCTATCACAGATCCGAAGGCAAGACATTCGTTGCTTAGTATGGATCCTTTCTAGAGAAGGAGTTTCTCTCGAAAGAAGTGAGTGGGAGGAAAGTAGAACTTGATGAGGTAACTGTACCTGCTCCCTTATTGGAAAGTAGTTCATCACAGAAATCTGTTCCTGTGACTCCTACACCAATTAGTGAGGAAGTAAATGATGATGATCATGGAACTTCAGATCAAGTTATTACTGAACCTCGTAGGTCAACCAGAGTAAGATCCGCACCAGAGTGGTACGGTAATCCTGTTCTAGAGGTTATGTTACTAGACCATGACGAACCTACGAACTATGAAGAAGCGATGGTGAGCCCAGATTCCGCGAAATGGCTTGAGGCCATGAAATCTGAGATAAGATCCATATATGAGAACAAAGTATGGACTTTGATTGACTTGCCCAATGATCAGCGAGCCATTGAGATTAAATGGATCTTCAAGAGGAAGACGGACGCTGATAGTAGTGTCACTATCTACAAAGCTAGAATTGTCGCAAAAGGTTTTCGACAAGTTCAAGGTGTTGAATATGATGAGAGAGTTTCTCACTCGTATCTATGCTTAAAGTCTGTCTGAATCATATTAGCAATTGCCGCATTTTATGAAATCTGGCAAATGGATAAACAAAACTACATTCCTTAATGGATTTATTAAAGAAGAGTTGTATATGATGCAACCAGGAGGTTTTGTCAATCCTAAAAGTGCTAACAAAATATGCAAGCTCCAGTGATCCATCTATGGACTTGTGCAAGCATCTCGGAGTTGGAATATACGCTTTGATAAGTTGATCAAATGATATAGTTTTATACAGACTTGCGGTGAAGCCTGTATTTACAAGAAAGTGAGTGGGAGCACTACAGCATTTCTGATAAATATATGTGAATGACATATTGTTAATAAGAAATAATGTAGAATTATTCTGCAAAGCATAAAGGAGTGTTTGAAAGGAGTTTTTCAAAGATAGACCTCGGTGAAGCTGCCTACATATTGAGCATCAAGATCTATAGAGATAGATGAAGACGCTTGATAAGTTTTTCAATGAGTACATACCTTAACAAGATTTTGAAGTAGTTCAAAATAGAACAGTCAAAGAAAGAGTTCTTGCCTGTGTTACTAGGTGTGAATTGAGTAAAAACTCAAAGCCCGACCACGGCAAAAGATAGAAAGAGAATGAAAGTCATTCCCTATGCCTTGGCCATAGGTTCTATAAAGTATGCCATGCTGTGTACCAGATCTATTGTATACCCTACACTGATTTTGGCAAGGGAGTACAATAGTGATCTAGGAGTAGATCACTGGACAGCGGTCAAAATTATCCTTAGTGGAATAAGGATATGTTTCTCGATTATGGAAGTGACAAAAGGTTCGTCGTAAAGGGTTACGTCGATGCAAGTTTTGACACTAAATCTAGATGACTCTAAGTCTTGGTCTAGATACATATTGAAAGTGGGAGCAATTAGCTAGAGTAGCTCCGTGCAGAGCATTGTAGACATAGAAATTTGCAAAATACTTACGGATCTGAATGTGACAGACCCGTTGACTAAAATTATCTCACAATCAAAACATGATCACACCTTAGTACTCTTTGGGTGTTAATCACATAGCGATGTGAACTAGATCATTGACTCTAGTAAACCCTTTGAGTGTTGGTCACATAGAGACGTGAACTATGGGTGTTAATCACATGGTGATGTGAATTATTAATGTTAAATCACATGGCGATGTGATCTAGATTATTGACTCTAGTGCAAGTGGGAGACTGAAGGAAATATGCCCTAGAGGCAATAATAAAGTATTATTTATTTCCTTATATCATGATAAATGTTTATTATTCATGCTAGAATTGTATTAACCGGAAACATAATACATGTGTGAATACATAGACAAACAGAGTGTCACTAGTATGCCTCTACTTGACTAGCTCGTTAATCAAAGATGGATATGTTTCCTAGCCATAGACATGAGTTGTCATTTGATTAACGGGATCACCTCATTAGGAGAATGACGTGATTGACTTGACCCATTCCGTTAGCTTAGCACCTGATCGTTTAATATGTTGCTATTGCTTTCTTCATGACTTATACATGTTCCTATGACTATGAGATTATGCAACTCCCGTTTACCGGAGGAACACTTTGTGTGCTACCAAATGTCACAACGTAAATGGGTGATTATAAAGGTGCTCTACAGGTGTCTCCAAAGGTACTTGTTGGGTTGGCGTATTTCGAGATTAGGATTTGTCACTCCGATTGTCGGAGAGGTATCTCCGGGCCCACTCGGTAATGCACATCACTATAAAGCCTTGCAAGCATTGTGACTAATGAGTTAGTTGCGGGATGATGTATTACGGAACGAGTAAAGAGACTTGCCGGTAACGAGATTGAACTAGGTATCGAGATACCGACGATCGAATCTCGGGCAAGTAACATACCGATGACAAAGGGAACAACGTATGTTGTTATGCGGTCTGACCGATAAAGATCTTCGTAGAATATGTGGGAGCCAATATGGGCATCCAGGTCCCGCTATTGGTTATTGACCGGAGAGGTGTCTCGGTCATGTCTACATAGTTCTCGAACCCGTAGGGTCCGCACGCTTAACGTTACGATGACATTTTTATTGAGTTTTGATGTACCGAAGGAGTTCGGAGTCCCGGATGAGATCGGGGATATGACGAGGAGTCTCAAAATGGTCGAGACGTAAAGATCGATATATTGGACGACTATATTCGGACATCGGAAAGGTTCCGAGTGATTTGGGTATTTTTCGGAGTATCGGAGAGTTACGGGAATTCGTATTGGGCCTTAACGGGCCATACGGGAAAGGAGAGAAAGGCCTCAAAAGGTGGCCGCGCCCCTCCCCATGGTGTGGTCCGAATTGGACTAGGGAAGGGGGGCGCCCCCTTCCTTCTTTCTCCTTCTCCCTTCCCTTCTCCTATTCCCACAAGGAAAGGAGGAGTCCTACTCCCGGTGGGAGTAGGACTCCCCCCCTTTGGCGCGCCTCTCCCCTTGGCCGGCTGCCTTCCCCTTGCTCCTTTATATACGGGGGCAGGGGGGCACCCCAGAGACACAACAATTGATCCTTGAGATCTTTTAGCCGTGTGCGGTGCCCCCCTCCACCAAATTACACCTCGATAATACCGTTGCGGAGCTTAGGCGAAGCCCTGAGTCGGTGGAACATCATCATCGTCACCACGCCGTCGTGCTGACGAAACTCTCCCTCAACACTCGGCTGGATCGGAGTTCGAGGGACGTCATCGAGCTGAACGTGTATAGAACTCTGAGGTGCCGTGCATTCGGTACTTGATCGGTCGGATCGTGAAGACGTACGACTACATACGAGGGTACGTGGACAACACTCTCCCCTCTCGTTGCTATGCATCACCATGATCTTGCGTGTGCGTAGGAATTTTTTTGAAATTACTACATTACCCAACAAGAGGACCCAGAGATACCTCTCCGATACACGGAGTGACAAATCCTAATCTTGATCTATGCCAACCCAACAAACACCTTCGGAGACACCTGTAGAGCATCTTTATAATCACCCAGTTACGTTGTGACGTTTGATAACACACAAGGTGTTCCTCTGATATTCGGGAGTTGCATAATCTCATAGTCAGAGGAACATGTATAAGTCATGAACAAAGCAATAGCAATGAAACTAAATGATCATTATGCTAAGCTAACGGATGGGTCTTGTGCATCACATCATTCTCTAATGATGTGATCCCATTCATAAAATGACAACACATGTCTATGGTCAGGAAACATAACCATCTTTGATCAACGAGCTAGTCAAGTAGAGGCATACTAGGGACACTCTGTTTTGTCTATGTATTCACACATGTACTAAGTTTCCGGTTAATACAATTCTAGCATGAATAATAAACATTTATCATGATATAAGGAAATATAAATAACAACTTTATTATTGCCTCTATGGCATATTTCCTTCAGTCTCCCACTTGCACTAGAGTCAATAATCTAGATTACATAGTAATGATTCTAACACCCATGGAGTTTTTGTGCTGATCATGTTTTGCTCGTGGAAGAGGCTTAGTCAAGGGGTCTGCAACATTCAGATCCGTATGTATTTTGCAAATCTCTATGTCTCCCTCCTTGACTTGATAGCCTGATGGAATTGAAGCGTCTCTTGATGTGTTTGGTTCTCTTGTGAAATCTGGATTCCTTCGCCAAGGCTATTGCTCCAGTATTGTCACAAAAGATTTTCATTGGACCCGATGCACTAGGTATTACACCTAGATCGAATATGAACTCCTTCATCCAGACTCCTATTTGCTGCTTCCGAAGCAGCTATGTACTCCGCTTCACACGTAGATCCCACCACGACGCTCTGCTTGGAACTGCACCAACTTACAGCTCCACCATTCAATATAAATACGTATCCGGTTTGCGACTTAGAGTCATCCGGATCAGTGTCAAAGCTTGCATCGACGTAACCATTTATGACGAGCTCTTTGTCACCTCCCTAAACGAGAAACATATCCTTAGTCCTTTTCAGGTATTTCAGGATTACTTTGGTACCTCCCTGCTAAACTTATAGCAAGGCACACATCAGGTCTGGTACACAGCATTGCATACATGATAGAACCTATGGCTGAGGCATAGGGAATGACTTTCATTTTCTCTCTATCAGCTGTAGTGGTCGAGCATTGATGTCTACAATGCAACCTTCTTCTTGTAGACGTTGTTGGGCCTCCAAGTGCAGAGGTTTGTAGGACAGTAGCAAATTTCCCTCAAGTGGATGACCTAAGGTTTATCAATCCGTGGGAGGCGTAGGTTGAAGATGGTCTCTCTCAAACAACCCTGCAACCAAATAACAAAGAGTCTCTTGTGTCCCCAATACACCCAATACAATGGTAATTTGTATAGGTGCACTAGTTCGGCGAAGAGATGGTGATACAAGTGCAATATGGATGGTAGATATAGGTTTTTGTAATCTGAAAATATAAAAACAGCAAGGTAGCAAGCGATAAAAGTGAGCGTAAACGGTATTGCAATGCTAGGAAACAAGGCCTAGGGTTCATACTTTCACTAGTGCAAGTTCTCTCAACAATAATAACATAATTGGATCATATAACTATCCCTCAACATGCAACAAAGAGTCACTCCAAAGTCACTAAAAGCGGAGAACAAACGAAGAGATTATGGTAGGGTACGAAACCGCCTCAAAGTTATCCTTTCTGATCAATCTATTCAAGAGTCCGTATTAAAATAACACGAAGCTATTCTTTCCGTTCGATCTATCATAGAGTTCGTACTAGAATAACACCTTAAGACACAAATCAACCAAAACCCTAATGTAACCTAGATACTCCAATGTCACCTCAAGTATCCGTGGGTATGGTTATAGGATATGCAACGCACAATCTCAGATTCATCTATTCAAACCAACACAAAGTACTTCAAAGAGTGCCCCAAAGTTTCTACCGGAGAGTCAAGACGAAAACGTGTGCCAACCCCTATGCATAGATTCCCAAGGTCACGGAACCCGCAAGTTGATCACCAAAACATACATCAAGTGAATCAATAGAATACCCCATTGTCACCACGGGTATCCCACGCAAGACATACATCAAGTGTTCTCAAATCCTTAAAGACTCAATCCGATAAGATAACTTCAAAGGGAACTCAATCCATTACAAGAGAGTAGAGGGGGAGAAACGTCATAAGATCCAACTATAATAGCAAAGCTCACGATACATCAAGATCGTGTGAATCAAGAACGCGCGCGCGCGCGAGAGAGAGAGAGATCAAGCAGAAAGCTACTGGTACGTACCCTCAGCCCCGAGGGTGAACTACTCCCTCCTCGTCATGGAGAGCGCCAGGATGACGAAGATGGCCACCGGTGAGGGATCCCCCCTCCGGCAGGGTGCCGGAACAGGGTCCCGATTGGTTTTTGGTGGCTACAGAGGCTCGCGGCGGCAGAACTCCCGATCTAGGTTATGTTCTGGAAGTTTGGGTATATATAAGAGGTGTTGGTGTTGGGAACAAGTCAGGGGGGTCTCCGAGGCAGCCACGAGGTAGGGGGCACGCCCGGGGGTAGGGCGCGCCCCCACCCTCGTGGGTGCCTCGGGACTCTTCTGGCCCATCTCCGATACTCCGTGGGCTTCTTCTGGTCCAAAAACAATCTGCGTGAAATTTCAAGTCAATTGGACTCCGTTTGGTTTTCCTTTTCTGCGATACTCAAAAACAAGGAAAAAACAGAAACTGGCACTGGGCTTTAGGTTATTAGGTTAGTCCCAAAAATCATATAAAATAGTGTAAAAATGCATAGAAAACATCCTAGATGGATAATATAATAACATGGAACAATCAAAAATTATAGATACGTTGGAGACGTATCAGGCATCCCCAAGCTTAATTCATGATCGTCCTCGAGTAGGTAAATGATAGAAACAGAATTTTTGATGTGGAATGCTACCTAGCATATTTATCAATGTAATTTTCTTTATTGTGGCATGAATGTTAAGATCCAAAAGATTCAAGACAAAAGTTTAATATTGACATAAAAATAATAATACTTCAAGCATACTAACCAAGTAATTATGTCTTCTCAAAATAACATAGCCAAAGAAAGTTCATCCCTACAAAATCATATAGTTTGACTATGCTTCATTTTCGTCACACAAAATGCTCTCATCATGCACAACCCCGATGACAAGCCAAGCAATTATTTCATACTTTAGTATTCTCAAACTTTTTCAACTTTCACGGAATATATGAGCGCGAGCCATGGACATAGCACTATAGGTGGAAAAGAATATGATGATGGAGTTTGTGTGGAGAAGACAAAAAAGGAGAAAGTCTCACACTGACGCGGCTAATCAACGGGCTATGGAGATGCCCATCAATTGATGTCAATGCGAGGAGTAGGGATTGCCATGCAACTGATGCACTAGAGCTATAAATGTATGAAAGCTCAACAAAAGAAACTAAGTGGGTGTGCATCCAACTTGCTTGCTCACGAAGACCTAGGGCATTTTGAGGAAGCCCATTGTTGGAATATACAAGCCAAGTTCTATAATGAAAAATTCCCACTAGTATATGAAAGTGACAAAATAAGAGACTCTCTATCATGAAGATCATGGTGCTACTTTGAAGCACAAGTGTGGAAAAAGGATAGTAGCATTGTCCCTTCTTTTTTTTTTCTTTTTTTTGGCCTCCCCTTTTTTTTCCTTTTTGCCTTTCTTTTTTTGCCTTTTTTATTTGGCCTTTTTTATGGGACAATGCTCTATTAATGATGATCTTCACACTTCTATTTATTTACAACTCAATGATTACAACTCGATACTAGAATAAAATATGACTCTATATGAGTGCCTCCGGCGGTGTACCGGGATGGGCAATGAAACAAGAGTGACATGTATGAAAAATTATGCATGGTGGCCTTCCCACAAATACGATGTCAACTACATGATCATGCAAGGCAATATGACAATGATGAAGCGTGTCATAATAAATGAAACGGTGGAAAGTTGCATGGCAATATATCTCGGAATGACTATGGAAATGCCATAATAGGTAGGTATGGTGGCTGTTTTGAGGAAGATATAAGGAGGTTTATGTGTTATAGAGCGTATCATATAACAGGGTTGGGATGCATCGGCGAAGTTTGCACCAACTCTCAAGGTGAGAAAGGGCAATGCACGGTACCGAAGAGGCTAGCAATGATGGAAAGGTGAGAGTGCGTATAATCCATGGACTCAACATTAGTCATAAAGAACCCACATACTTATTGCAAAAATCTACAAGTCATCAAAAACCAAGCATTACGCGCATGCTCCTAGGGGGATAGATTGGTAGGAAAAGACCATCGCTCGTCCCCGACCGCCACTCGTAAGGATGACAATCAAAGAACACCTCATGTTTCAAATTTTTCACACAACAGTTACCATACGTGCATGCTACGGGACTTGCAAACTTCAACATAAGTATTTCTAAATTTCACTCAACTAGCACGACTCTAATATCACCATCTTCATATCTCAAAACAATCATAAAGAATCAAACTTCTCATAGTATTCAATGCACTTTATATGAAAGTTTTTATTATACCCATCTTGGATACCTATCATATTAGGACTAATTTTATAGCCAAAGCAAATTACCACGCTGTTCTAAAGACTCTCAAAATAATATAAGTGAAGCATGAGAGTTCATCTATTTCTTCAAAATAAAACCACCGCCGTGCTCTAAAAAGATATAAGTGAAGCACTAGAGCAAATGACAAACTACTCTGAAAGATACAAGTGAAGATCAATGAGTAGTCGAATAATTATGCAACTATGTGAAGACTCTCTAACATTTAAGAATTTCAGATCTTGGGATTTTATTCAAACAGCAATCAAAACAAAAGAAAATAAAATGACGCTCCAAGCAAAACACATATCATGTGGTGAATAAAAATATAGCTCCAAGTAAAGTTACCGATGAACGAAGACGAAAGAGGGGATGCCTTCCTGGGCATACCCAAGCTTAGGCTCTTGGTTTCCTTGAATATTACCTTGGGTTGCCTTGGGCATCCCCAAGATTAGGATCTTGCCACTCCTTATTCCATAGTCCATCGAATTTTTACCCAAAACTTGAAAAGTTCACAACACAAAACTTAACAGAAAACTCGTAAGCTCCGTTAGTATAAGAAAATAAATCACCACTTAGGTACTGTTGTGAACTCATTCTAAATTCATATTGGTGTAATATCTACTGCATTCCAACTTCTCTATGGTTCATACCCTCCGATACTACTCATAGATCCATCAAAATAAGCAAACAACACATAGAAAACAGATTCTGTCAAAAACAGAACAGTCTGTAGAAATCTGTATCATTCGAATACTTATGTAACTCCAAAAATTCTGAAATAAATTTTTGGACCTGAGGAATTTGTCTATTAATCATCTGCAAAAAGAATCAACCTAAAATCACACTCCAGTGAAAAATGGCAGTTAATCTCGTGAGTGCAAAAGTTTCTGTTTTTTACAGCAAGATCGCAAAGACTTCACCCAAGTCTTCCCAAAGGTTATACTTGGCACAAACACTAATTAAAACAATAAAACCACATATAAACAGAGGCTAGATGAATTATTTATTACTAAACAGGAGCAAAAATCAAAGAACAAAAATAAAAATTGGGTTGCCTCCCAACAAGCGCTAACGTTTAACGCCCCTAGCTAGGCATGATGATTTCAATGATGCTCGCATAAAAGATAAGAATTGAAACATAAAGAGAGCATCATGAAGAATATGACTAGCACATTTAATTCTAACCCACTTCCTATGCATAGGTATTTTGTGAGCCAACAACTTATGTGAATAAGAATCAACTTGCATAGGAAGGCAAAACAAGTGCAACTTCAAAAATTTCGACACATAGAGAGGAAACTTGATATTATTGCAATATGTAGAAGAATATGATCCTCTCCCATAATAATCTTCAGTAGCATCATGAATGAATTCAACAATATAACCATCACATAAAAGCATTATTCTCATGATGCACAAGCATATAAATTTTACTACTCTCAACATAAGCAAAATTCTTCTCATTCGGAATAGTGGGAGCAAACTCAACAAAATAACTATCATGTGAAGCATAATCCAATTGAAAATTAAAATCATGATGACAAGTTTCATGGTTATCTTTATTCTTTATAGCATACGTGTGATCACAATAATCATCATAAATAGGAGGCATGCTTTCATCATAATAAATTTGCTCATCAAAACTTGGGGGACTAAACATATCATCCTCATCAAACATAGCATCGCCAAGCTTGTGGCTTTGCATATCATTAGCATCATGGGTATTCAAAGAATTCATACTAACAACATTGCAATCATGCTCATCATTCACATATTTTATGCCAAGCATTCTATGTAATTCTTCTTCTAGCACTTGGGCACAATTTTCCTTTCCATCATTTTCACGAAAGATATTAAAAAGATGAAGCATATGAGGCACCCTGAATTCCATTTTTTTGTAGTTTTATTTTATAAACAAAACTAGTGATAAAACAAGAAACTAAAAGATTCGATTGCAAGATCTAAAGATATACCTTCAAGCACTCACCTCCCCGACAACGGCGCCAGAAATTGCTTGATGTCTACTACGCAACCTCCTTCTTGTAAACGTTGTTGGGCCTCCAAGTGCGGAGGTTTGTAGGACAGTAGCAAATTTCCCTCAAGTGGATGACCTAAGGTTTATCAATCCGTGGGAGGCGTAGGTTGAAGATGGTCTCTGTCAAACAACCCTGCAACCAAATAACAAAGAGTCTCTTGTGTCCCCAACACACCCAATACAATGGTAATTTGTATAGGTGCACTAGTTCAGCGAAGAGATGGTGATACAAGTGCAATATGGATGGTAGATATAGGTTTTTGTAATCTTAAATTATAAAAACAGCAAGGTAGCAAATGGTAAAAGTGAGCATAAACGGTATTGCAATGCTAGGAAACAAGGCCTAGGGTTCACACTTTCACTAGTGCAAGTTCTCTCAAAAATAATAACATAATTGGATCATATAACTATCCCTCAACATGCAACAAAGAGTCACTCCAAAGTCACTAATAGCGGAGAACAAACAAAGAGATTATTGTAGGGTACGAAACCACCTCAAAGTTATCCTTTCTGATCAATCTATTCAAGAGTCTGTAGTAAAATAACACGAAGCTATTCTTTCCGTTTGATCTATCATAGAGTTCGTACTAGAATAACACCTTAAGACACAAATCAACCAAAACCCTAATGTCACCTAGATACTCCAATGTCACCTCAAGTATCCGTGGGTATGATTATATGATATGCATCACACAATCTCAGATTCATCTATTCAAACCAACACAAAGTACTTCAAAGAGTGCCCCAAAGTTTCTACTGGAGAGTCAAGACGAAAATGTGTGCCAACCCCTATGCATAGATTCCCAAGGTCACGGAACCCGCAAGTTGATCACCAAAACATACATCAAGTGAATCAATAGAATACCCCATTGTCACCACGGGTATCCCACGCAAGTCATACATCAAGTGTTCTCAAATCCTTAAAGACTCAATCCGATAAGATAACTTCAAAGGGAAAACTCAATCCATTACAAGAGAGTAGAGGGGGAGAAACATCATAAGATCCAACTATAATAGAAAAGCTCGCGATACATCAAGATCGTGCAAATCAAGAACGCGCGCGCGCGAGAGAGAGATCAAACACATAGCTATTGGTACATACCCCCTCCGACAGGGTGCCGGAACAGGGTCCCGATTGGTTTTTGGTGGCTATAGAGGCTTGCGGCGGCTGAACTCCCGATCTAGGTTATGTTCTGGAAGTTTGGGTATATATAAGAGGTGTTGGCGTTGGGAACAAGTCACGGGGGGGGGGGGGGGGGGGTCTCCGAGGCGGCCATGAGGTAGGGGGCGCGCCCGGGGGCTAGGGCGTGCCCCCACCCTTGCGGGGGCCTCGGGAATCTTCTGGCCCATCTCTGATACTCCGTGGGCTTCTTCTGGTCAAAAAACAATCTGCGTGAAATTTCAGGTCAATTGGACTCCGTTTGGTTTTCCTTTTCTGCGATACTCAAAAACAAGGAAAAAACAGAAACTGGCACTGGGCTCTAGGTTAATAGGTTAGTCCCAAAAATCATATAAAATAGCATAAAATGCATATAAAACATCCTAGATGGATAATATAATAGCATGGAACAATCAAAAATTATGGATACATTGGAGGCGTATCAGGCATTGAGTCTGACTCAACTTCACACCTTGTAACACAAGCAAGAACTCTTTCTTTGACTGCTCCATTTTGAACTTCTTCAAAACTTTATCAAGGTATGTGCTTTGTGAAAGTCCAATTAAGCGTCTCGATCTATCTCTATAGATCTTGATGCCCAATATATAAGCAGCTTCACCGAGGTCTTTCATTGAAAAATTCTTATTCAAGTATCCTTTTATGCTATCCAGAAATTCTATATCATTTCCAATCAACAATATGTCATCCATATATAATATTAGAAATGCTACAGAGCTCCCACTCACTTTCTTGTAAATACAGGCTTCTCCAAAAGTCTGTATAAAACCATATGCTTTGATCACACTATCAAAGCGTATATTCCAACTCCGAGTTGCTTGCACCAGTCCATAAATGGATCGCTGGAGCTTGCACACTTTTCTAGCACCTTTAGGATCGACAAAACCTTCTGGTTGCATCATATACAACTCTTCTTTGAGAAATCCATTAAGGAATGCAGTTTTGACATCCATTTGCCAAATTTCATAATCATAAAATGCGGCAATTGCTAACATGATTTGGACAGACTTAAGCATCACTACGGGTGAGAAAGTCTCATCATAGTCAACTCCTTGAACTTGTCGAAAACCTTTCGCAACAAGTCGAGCTTTATAGACAGTAACATTATCATCAGCGTCAGTCTTCTTCTTGAAGATCCATTTATTCTCTATGGCTTGCCGATCATCGGGAAAGTTAACCAAAGTCCATACTTTGTTCTCATACATGGATCCCATATCAGATTTCATGCCCCCAAGCCATTTCACGGAATCTGGGCTCATCATCGCTTCCTCATAGTTCATAGGTTCATCATGGTCTAGCAACATGACTTCCAGAATAGGATTTCCGTACCACTCTGGTGTCGAACATACTCTAGTTGACCTACGAGGTTCGGTAGTAACTTGATGTGAAGTTTCATGATCATCATCATTAACTTCATCACTAATTGGTGTAGGCATCACTGGAATTGATTTCTGTGATGAACTACTTTCCAATTCGGGAGAAGGTACAATTACCTCATCAAGTTCTACTTTCCTCCCACTCACTTCTTTCGAGAGAAACTCCTTCTATAGAAAGGATCCATTCTTAGCAACGAATATCTTACCTTCGGATCTGTGATAGAAGGTATCCTATGAAGACGCATTTCTCCGATTTGGGTTCGAGCTTATCAGATTGAAGCTTTTCACATAAGCATCGCAGCCCCAAACTTTAAGAAACAACAGCTTAGGTTTCTTGCCAAACCACAATTCATATGGTGTCGTCTCAACGGATTTAGATGGTGCCCTATTTAACGTGAATGCAGCCGTCTCTAAAGCATAACCCCAAAACGATAGCGGTAAATTGGTAAGAGACATCATAGATCGCACCATATCTAATAAAGTACGGTTACGACGTTCGGACACACCATTGCGCTGTGGTGTTCCAGGTGGCGTGAGTTGAGAAACTATTCCACATTGTTTCAAATGAAGACCAAACTCATAACTCAAATATTCACCTCCACGATAAGATCGTAGAAACTTTATTTTCTTGTTACGATGATTTTCCACTTCACTCTGAAATTCTTTGAACTTTCAAATGTTTCAGACTTATGTTTCATTAAGTAGATATACCCATATCTGCTCAAATCATCTGTGAAGGTCAGAAAATAACGATACCCGCCGCGAGCTTCAACACTCATCGGACCGCATACATCAGTATGTATTATTTCCAATAAGTCAGTTGCTTGCTCCATTATTCTGGAGAACGAAGTCTTAGTCATCTTGCCCATGAGGCATGGTTCGCAAGCATCAAGTGATTCATGATCAAGTGATTCCAAAAGCCCATTAGCATGGAGTTTCTTCATGCACTTTACACCAATATGACCAAAACGGCAGTGCCACAAATAAGTTGCACTATCATTATTAACTTTGCATCTTTTGGCTTCAATATTATGAATATGTGTATCACTACAATCGAGATTCAACAAAAATAGACCACTCATCAAGGGTACATAACCATAAAAGATATTACTGATATAAATAGAACAACCATTATTCTCCGATTTAAATGAATAACCGTGTCGCATCAAACAAGATCCAGATATAATGTTCATGCTCAACGCTGGCACCAAATAACAATTATTCAGGTCTAAAACTAATCCCGAAGGTAGATGTAGAGGTAGCGTGCCGATGGCGATCACATCGACTTTGGAACCATTCCCCACGCACATCGTCACCTCGTCCTTAGCCAATCTTCGTTTAATCCGTAGCCCCTATTTCGAGTTGCAAATATGAGCAACAGAACCAGTATCAAATACCCAGACGCTACTACGAGCATTAGTAAGGTAAACAACAATAACATGTATATCAAATATACCTTTCACTTTGCCATCCTTCTTATCCGCCAAATACTTGGGGCAGTTCTGCTTCCAGTGACCAGTCCCTTTGCAGTAGAAGCACTCAGTTTCAGGCTTAGGTCCAGACTTGGGCTTCTTCCTTTGAGCAGCAACTTGCTTGCTGTTCTTATTGAAGTTCCCCTTCTTCCCGTTGCCCTTTTTCTTGCAACTAGTGGTCTTGTTAACCATCAACACTTGATGCTCCTTCTTGATTTCTACCTCCGCAGCCTTTAGCATCGCGAAGAGCTCGGGAATTGTCTTTTCCATCCCTTGCATATTATAGTTCATCATGAATCCTTTATAGCTTGGTGGCAGTGATTGAAGAACTCTGTCAATAACACTATCATCCGGAAGATTTACTCCCAGCTGAGTCAAGTGGTTATGGTACCCAGACATTTTGAGTATGTGTTCATTGTCAGAACTATTCTCCTCCATCTTGCAGCTATAGAACTTGTTGGAGACTTCATATCTCTCAACTCGGGCATTTGCTTGAAATATTAACTTCAACTCTTGGAACATCTCATATGCTCCATGACGTTCAAAACGTCTTTGAAGTCCTGATTCTAAGTCGTAAAGCATGGCACACTGAACTATCGAGTAGTCATCACCTTTGCTCTGCCAGACGTTCATAAGGTCCGAAGTTGCTCCTGCAGCGGGCCTTGCACCTAGCGGTGCTTCCAGGACGTAATTCTTCTGTGCAGCAATGAGGATAATCCTCAATTTACGGACCCAGTCCGTGTAGGTGCTACCATCATCTTTCAACTTAGATTTTTCTAGGAACGCATTAAAATTCAAGGGAACAGTAGCACGGGCCATTGATCTACAACAACATAGATATGCAAAAACTATCAGGACTAACTTCATGATAAATTAAAGTTCAATTAATCATATTACTTAAGAACTCCCACTTAGATAGACATCCCTCTAGTCATCTAAATGATCACATGACCCATATCAACTAAACCATGTCCGATCATCACGTGAGATGGAGTAGTTTTCAATGGTGAACATCTCTATGTTGATTATATCTACTATATGATCCACGTTCGACCTTTCGGTCTCAGTGTTCCGAGGCCATATCTGCATATGCTAGGCTCGTCAAGTTTAACCCGAGTATTCTGCACGTGGAAGACTGGCTTGCACCCGTTGTATGTGAACGTAGAGCTTATCTCACCTGATCATCACGTGGTGTCTCGGCACGATGAACTGTAGCAACGGTGCATACTCAGGGAGAACACTTATACCTTGAAATTTAGTGAGGGATCATCTTATAATGCTACCGCCGTACTAAGCAAAATAAGATGCATAAAAGATAAACATCACATGCAATCAAAATATGTGACATGATATGGCCATCATCATCTTGTGCCTTTGATCTCTATCTCCAAAGCACCGTCATGATCTCCATCGTCACCGGATTGACACCTTGATCTCCATCGTAGTGTCGTTGTCGTCTCGCCAACTATTGCTTCTACGACTATCGCTACCGCTTAGTGATAAAGTAAAGCAATTACATGGCGAATGCATTTCATACAATAAAGCGACAACCATAAGGCTCCTGCCAGTTGCCAATAACTTCTACAAAACATGATCATCTCATACAAGAACATATATCGCATCATGTCTTGACCATATCACATCACAACATGCGCTGCAAAAACAAGTTTAACGTCCTCTACTTTGTTGTTGCAAGTTTTACGTGGCTGCTACGGGCTTCTAGCAAGAACCGTTCTTACCTACGCATCAAAACCACAATGATTTTTCATCAAGTGTGCTGTTTTAACCTTCAACAAGGATCGGCCGTAGTCAAACTCCATTCAACTAAAGCTGGAGAAACAGACACCCGCCAGCCACCTGTGTGCGAAGCACGTCGGTAGAACCGGTCTCATGAACGTGGTCATGTAATGTCGGTCCGGGCCGCTTCATCCAACAATACCGCCGAATCAAAGTAAGACATTGGTGGTAAGCAGTATGACTATCATCGCCCACAACTCTTTGTGTTCTACTCGTGCATATCATCTACGTATAGACCTGGCTCGGATGCCACTATTGGGGAATGTAGCATGCAATTTCAAAAAAATTCCTACGCTCACGCAAGATCTATCTAGGAGATGCATAGCAACAAGAGGGAGAGAGTGTGTCTACGTACCCACGTAGACCGAAAGCGGAAGCGTTCGGTTAACGCGGTTGATATAGTCGAACATCTTCACAATCCGACCGATCTTAGTACCGAACGTATGACACCTTCGTGTTCAGCACACGTTCAGCTCGATGACGTCCCTCGAACTCTGATCCAGCAGAGGGTCGAGGGAGAGTTCCGTCAGCACGACGGCGTGGTGACGGTGATGGTGATGTGATCCGCGCAGGGCTTCGCCTAAGCACTACGACGCTATGACCGGAGGCGTAAACTGTGGAGGGGGCACCGCACACGGCTAAGAGAACAATTGATGTGCCTTTGGGGTGCTCCTGCCCCCGTATATAAAGGAGGGGAGGAGGAGGCCGGCGGCCAGGAGGGGCGCGCCGTGGGGGGGGTCCTACTAGGACTCCTAGTCCTAGTAGGATTCGCCCCCCTTTTCCTTTCTCCACCGGAGGGAAAAGGAAGGAGAGGGAGAGGGAAAGGGGGGCACCACCCCGTCCTCCTAGTCCAATTCGGGCTGCCATGGGGGGGGGGGGGAACGGCCACCCCTTGCGGCCCTCCTCTCTCTCCACTAAGGCCCACTAAGGCCCATTATTTCCCCCGGGGGGTTCCGGTAACCTGTCGGTACTCCGGTAAAATACCCGAATCACTCAGAACCATTCCGATGTCCGAATACTACCTTCCAATATATGGATCTTTACCTCTCGACCATTTTGAGACTCCTCGTCATGTCCGTGATCTCATCCGGGACTCCGAACAGACTTCGGTCACCAAAACACACAACTCATAATACAAATCGTCATCGAACGTTAAGTGTGCGGACCCTACGGGTTCGAGAACTATGTAGACATGACCGAGACACATCTCCGGTAAATAACCAATAGCAGAACCTAGATGCTCATATTGGCTCCTACATATTCTACGGAGATCTTTATCGGTCAAACCGCATAACAACATACGTCATTCCCATTGTCATCGGCATGTTACTTGCCCGAGATTTGATCGTCGGTATCATCATACCTAGTTCAATCTCGTTACCGGCAAGTCTCTTTACTCGTTCCGTAATGCATCATCCCGTAACTCACTCATTAGTCACATTGCTTGCAAGGCTTATAGTGATGTGCATTACCGAGAGGGCCCAGATATACCTCTCCGATACACGGACTGACAAATCCTAATCTTGATCTATGCCAACCCAACAAACACCTTCGGAGACACCTGTAGAGCATCTTTATAATCACCCAGTTACGTTGTGACGTTTGATAACACACAAGGTGTTCCTCCGGTATTCGGGAGTTGCATAATCTCATAGTCAGAGGAACAGGTACAAGTCATGAAGAAAGCAATAGCAATAAAACTAAACGATCATTATGCTAAGCTAATGGATGGGTCTTGTCCATCACATCATTCTCTAATGATGTGATCCCGTTCATCAAATGACAACACATGTCTATTGTCAGGAAACATAACCATCTTTGATCAACGAGCTAGTTAAGTAGAGGCATACTAGGGACACTCTGTTTTGTCTATGTATTCACACATGTACTAAGTTTCCGGTTAATACAATTCTAGCATGAATAATAAACATTTATCATGATATCAGGAAATATAAATAACAACTTTATTATTGCCTCTAGGGCATATTTCCTTCAGATGTTGCTATGACTTTGCTATGCTTAATTCTTGTCACTAGGG
Source organism: Aegilops tauschii subsp. strangulata (assembly GCF_002575655.3). NCBI lineage: Eukaryota > Viridiplantae > Streptophyta > Magnoliopsida > Poales > Poaceae > Aegilops > Aegilops tauschii. The sequence goes on from NC_053037.3 coordinate 77,369,167, forward strand.
CCCGAGTGCCATGATTTCAGATCTGAACCTATTATGTTTCCATGAATATATTTGTTTTCTTGATCCTATCTTGCAAGTTGTAGACACCTATTACGTGTTATGATCCGCATACCCCAAGGTGACAATTATTGGGATTCTTTCTGGTGATTACCGTAGTTTGAGGAGTTCATGTATTCACTAAGTGCTAATGCTTTGTTCTGGTTCTCTATTTAAAGGAGGCCTTAATATACCTTAGTTTCCATTAGGACCCCACTGCCATGGGAGGGTAGGAAAAAAGATGTTATGCAAGTTCTTTTCCATAAGAACGTATGACTATATACGGAATACATGCCTACATTATAGTGATGAATTGGAGCTAGTTCTGTGTCACCCTAGGTTATAACTGCTACATGATGAATATTATTCAACACAATTTTCATTGCCGATCCAATGCCTACGAGCTTTTCACATATTGATCTTTTCTTAGTTACTTTGCCGTTGCCACAGTTACAATCACTACAAATCTGCTACTGTTACTTTTGCCACTGTTACCGTTACTTCCATACTACTTTGCTACTAAATACTTTGCTATAGATATTAAGTCTTTCAGGTGTGGTTGAATTGACAACTCAACTGTTAATATTCATGAATATTATTTGGCTCCCCTTGTGTTGAATCAATAAATTTGGGTTGAATACTCTACCCTCGAAAACTGTTGCGATCCCCTATACTTGTGGGTTATTAAGACCTTTTTCTGGCGCCATTGCCGGGGAGCATAGCTCTATTCTCTGAGTCACTTGGGATTTATATCTGTTGATCACTATGAGGAATTTGAAAGATACCAGAACCAAGACTTTTCCCTCTACTACGAGGGGAGGTAAGGAACTGCCATCTAGCTCTGCACTTGATTCACCTTCTGTTTTAAGTAAGCTTGCGACACCTGGTTTTAATTCTGATATGTCGCAAGTAACTAATGATGCCACTTCTACTATGCATGATGCTTATGAAGATACTACTACTTTGCTTGATAATATTGTGCCACTGGGTGAATTTCTCGATGAACAACTTGCTAGAGCTAAAGATATTGAGAATGCTGAAACTGATGATATTTCTGAAACTGATGAAATTATTGAAACTGAACAGTTAACACCCATTAGACCTAGCTCTCCTAGATATGAATTGCCTGTTATACCTGAGGGTTATGTTATGGATGGAGAGGTAGCTAGGGACTTTCTTGCTTGTAAGGATAGAGATGATCTTAAGAAATTACTATGCAAGTGGAAAGAAAAATCTTTGAATGCTAGAATGCAATATGATCCTAAGTTTGCTACTTCACCTATCTGTGTTACTGATAAGGATTATGAATTCTCTGTCGATCATTAGTTAATTACTTTGGTTGAATCTGATCCTTTCCATGGTTATGAATCTAAAACCGTTGTGGCACATCTTACTAAACTGGATGATATATGCCCCCTATTTGCTCATGAGGAAAAAAATCGCTATTACTATATTCTTAAGTTGTTTCCTTTCTTGTTAAAGGGTGATGCTAAGTTATGGTTTAACTCTCTTGCTCATGGTTATGTGCGTAGTGCCCAGGATATGATTTATTACTTCTGTGAAAAATATTTTCTTGCTCATAAGAAACAAGCTGCTTTACAGGAAATATTTAACTTTGTGCAAATTGAAGAATGGAGTCTCCCACAAGCTTGGGGGAGGCTTCTCCAATTACTTAATGCTTTGCCTGATTATCCTCTCAAGAAAAATGAAATACTTGATATCTTTTATAATGGACTAACCGATGCTTCTAGGGACCACCTAGATAGTTGTGCTGGTTGTGCTTCTAGGGAACGAACTGTTGAACAAGCTGAAGTATTATTGGATAACATATTGAGTAATGATAATGATTGGACTCTTCCTGAACCACCTCCTAAGCCAACTCCGAAGAAGAGAGGTATTCTATTTCTCAGTCCCGAAGATATGCAAGAGGCAAAGAAATCTAGGAAAGGAAAAAGTATTAAAGCTGAAGACGTTAAGAATTTACCACCTATTGAATAAATACATGGTCTTAATACTCCTACAAAGGTACTAAAGGTAAATTCTATATAGATTTGATGAAGGTGATATTCCTCATAATAAGTCTGCTAGTCAATGCTTGGATGAATTTGATAACTTTATTGTTAAACAAGATAATTTCAATGCTTATGTTAGTAGACAATTGAAACATAATGCTTATATGCTTGACTACTTGGGTGACTATATGTATATAACTGTTAAAGACCTCAATATTATTATTAAACATGCTTCCATGGTAAAAACTCAAGTAGAACAAGTGCTCAGGGCACAAAATGATTTGCTTAATGAGGTGAATAGTAAGAATAATGATTATGCTGTTAGAGTTATGACTAGAGGTGGTAAAATGACTCAGGAACCTTTGTATCCTGAGGGCCATCCAAAGAGAATATAACGAGATTCTCAGAGAATTAATACCGACGCACCTAGTCCTTCTAAAACGAAAAGGAAAGATGATAGGACTTTGCATGCTTCTAGTGAACCTGTTGTAGACACACCTGAGAATCCAAATGATATTTATATTTCTGATGCTGAGACACAATCTGGTGATGAACATGAACCTAGTAATAATGATAATGATGATGTTCATGTTGATGCTCAACCTAGACATGATAAAGATGTGGAGATAGAACCTGCTGTTGATCTTGATAACCCACAACCTAAGAACAAAAGATATGATAAAAGAGACTTTATTGCTAGGAAGCATGACAAAGAAAGAGAACCATGGGTTCAGAAATCCATGCCCTTTCCTCCTAAACCATCCAAGAAAAAGGATGAGGAGGACTTTGAGCGCTTTGTTGAAATACTTAGACCTGTCTTTTTGCGTATGCGTTTGACGGATATTCTGAAAATGTATCCCTATGCTAAGTATATGGAAGATATTGTTACAAATAAAAGAAAGATACTGGAAGCTGAAATTTCCACCATGCTTGCTAATTACACATTTAAAGGTGGAATGCCAAAGAAACTAGGAGATCCAGGAATACCAACTATACCATGCTCCATTAAAAGAAATTATGTTAAAACTGCTTTATGTGATTTGGGAGCCGGTGTTAGTGTTATGCCTTTCTCTTTATATCTTAGACTTGATTTGAATAAGTTGACACCAACTGAAATATCTTTGCAAATGGCTGATAAATCAACTACTATACCCATCGGTATTTGTGAGGATGTGCCTGTCGTAGTTGCAAATGTTACTATTTTAACGGACTTTGTTATTCTTGATATACCCGAGGACGACAGTATGTCGATCATCCTTGGTAGACCCTTCTTGAATACTGCAGGGGCTGTTATTGATTGCAACAAGGGCAATGTCACTTTTCATGTTAATGGTAATGAGCATATGGTACACTTTTCGAAGAAACAACCTCAAGTGAATAGTATCAATTCTATTGGAAAAATTTCAACAATCACTATTGGAGGTTTTGAATTCCCTCTTCCTACTGTCAAAAAGAAATATGAAACTCTTATAGTTGGGGACATGTATATCCCCGTTGAGGTAACCTAGTGTTATATGAAGATTCTCCGGTTTCATGTCATTCGGAAGAGTTTTGTTAACAAGACTGGATCAACCTTGTTAATGGATTCCTTTTGACGGGCATGAGATGGATGAATTTAGTAAACACAATTCTCTGTACCCACTCTTTACTTTCTGCTATTTAGAATAAATAAAGCAAAAATAGTATTATTTCTTTGCTTTCTGATTTATCCGTGTAATAAAGAAATGACTAGAAAATAAAAGTTCTCCAAATGCCCTGAAAATTTAGTATGATTTTTTCTAGAATATTTGAGAATTTTTGGCACTGAAAACACCTCAGGGAAGTGCACCAGTGGGCCACAAGCCCACATGGCGCGCCCACCCCCTGGGCACGCCTATAGGGCTTGTGGGTCCCACTTGGGTCCCCCTCACTTATTCCAACACCCATCCACTTCGTCTTCCTCTAGAAAAAATCCCACCATTGCTCAAACCCATGTTCACACTCATTTTGCTACCATTTTCGATCCCCTTGCTCGGAACTCCGTTTCCGAAACTGTTTCGAGGGATTGTTCTTAGGTATGTGACTCCTCCAATGGTCCAATTACTTTTTGCTCTAGTGCTTTATATATTGCAAACTTTTGCTACTGTGGTGACCATGTTCTTCAGCTTGCATGTCAAATTTATATGGTTCAAAGTATTTTTGTTGCATGATGTAGCCTCTAGACACTTGTGGGAGTAGTTGTTATCAATCTTGTTGAGTCTGGTTCACTTTTATTTTGAGTTACTAAAAATTTCAGAAATTTTCAGAGAAAAAGGAAACCATGAAGAGGTGGTTAAGGGGCTCTTCAAGCCGGAATTCGGATGAAAATGAGAATGAGGAGGAGAAGAAGCCCAAGTACAACCTTCCTTGCACCGCGGAGGTTCGACCATGTGAATGGCCAAGTGATACATTCTTGAGGGCAGCCGGAATTTATGATGATTTCTATTTTTTAGCGGAGAATACCGGCATCACCGACTTCCTCCAAGATAAGTGTGACCAGTACCTCCTACTCACTAATACCATCGTGCAAAATTTTCACTTGCATGCTAGGAAGGATCCTCCTATGGTAGATTTTCACTTGTATGATGTGCCTAAGCGAATGACACTTTATGATTTTTTCAATGTTTGCACATTACCTTATGAGGGCAGCGTCACTGAACCACGTCCTAGAGACGTGGAGGACTTTATTGCTGAAACTACTATGGGGGGAAGAGAGAGGGGTGTCAGAAGCGAGAGTGGCTAGTTTACATTTTCCTGTTTTACGCTATTATTCATTATTTGCTGGGAGATGTTTGATTGGTCATGGGGAGAGTGGAGGCCTTAGTGCCCCGTACCTTGCCATCTTGCACCATGCTTTATATTCTAGAAGAACTTTTAGTTTGGGCGCTATGGTTGCTCGACGGTTAAACACGAACCGCTCGAAAGGTCCTGTTTTTGGAGGTATCTATGCCTCTCGCCTTGCTAAACATTTTGAGATACCAGGCATGATGAGGAATAGGAGATGTTGTTACCCACTAAATATTTGAACTATGCTAGTATGGTAGCACATGATTTTATTAAGAAAGATAATGAAAAGCGGCTCATCTATAACCTAGTCTTCAGTTAGGGTACTTGTCAGATTATTATTTTTCCTCCACCTTCTTTGTTCGATATTCACTTAGATAGGTACATTATTATGCCCGATGACATTTATGCATACTAGGAACGGACGCGATCCCCAGTCCCTGAGCTAGCACCATCACCCACTACAAAAAAAATACACTTCCGTGATGATACGTGTTTGTCACAGTAGGTCACGTTTTCTATCATCCATGTACATCCATGACGATTTTATGACAGAATCAAGATAGTCATACCTATGCTGGCGTAGAAGTGTTCCATGACGTTACCAAAATTATCATCACGGAAGTGTCCACTTCCATGACGATAAATCGTGCGTCATAGAAGTGCTTTCGTCAAGGGTGATCGACACATGGCATCTACCGTAACGGGTCGCCGTTAAGCTATCGGGTTTCGGTTTGGATCCGATAACCCGTTAATAGCCCAGACCAATGGAGATTTTCCACGTGTAAAATTCTCATTAGCCGGAGGAACCACGTGTCGGCTCACCGTTGGGACAGACGTCATCCACTCATTGGACAGGAGGCGCCTATGATAGATTGACACGTGGCACGGCCCAACAGTGGCCCATTCCGGTGAAAAAGGCAGGCCCAATAAGAATTAGCAGGCCTGCCCATATAAGGCCTACTTGTGTCAGGTCCATTTAAGCCCACGGCCCATATGAGATGTGCCAATTCGGCCCGTCAACGGCCCGTTAATGATTTGACACCATTGCAGCCCGTCGTCAGTTCGAGCCCGTTAATAGCCCGCTATATATTTGGGCTCAATATTGGCCCGATATGGTTTCGGCCTGTTAACGGCCCATTCAAGGGATGGGCCAATTTTCAGGATTTACATCTTTTGGCCTTTTAGCGACCCATTTAAGTGTTGGGCCAATTTCTGGCCTGGTGTGTCTTTCAGCCTGTTGACGGCCCATAAGTGAGTTGGGCCATTTGCAGTCGAACCTGAGTTTTGGCCTTTTAATGGCCCATGCTCTTCATGGTCCAATACCAGCCCGGTTTCTCTTTCGGCCTGCTAAAGGCCCACAACACAGTTGGGCCATTTACAGTACGACCTGACTTTCGGCGTCTTAGTACGAGCCCGCTGTCTCTTTCGGCCTGCTAAAGGCCCACAGTATAGTTGGGCCATATGTAGCCCGTCCTTAGTATCGACCTATTAACGGGCCGTGAAATCAAATGGGCCCACCTGTTGCCCGCTTCGATGTCGGCCTGTTAACGACCCGGGAGGTAAGAGGGCCGACCATTAACTTTCGGCATGGTAACGGCCCATTAACTTAATGGGCCCACTAAAGTTCGTACATGTCTTTAGGCCCAATTAGATAATTTGAGCCCATTACGAAGAGCAATTATGCACAAGACCAAAACCGATCAAGCAAAGGTACGGCATACAGGGAAAAACGTTGCACATCCAACATATATTACAGGAAATTACATCCACTGGGCAATCAAAGATTTATGCCAGTATAAATAAATGAACAGAACCTAACGATCTACAACGTCACAATCTGCAACCTCAGCGCGGATGACGCCCATAAGCATGTGGGCAAGTTCTTGCTGCTTTGCTACATTGTCTCTGAAAACATTGATCAGTTGTTGTTGCGCACAAATGTGCACCTGTGATTCCTCCACCATTTCCATCATTGCTTCAGCCATTAATTGGTTCACAAACATACATTTTTTCTGTTCCATTTGAGACAGAGGAAACTGAACTGATTCAGATGGCGATTTTGGCAGGCTTGTATTATTGATAGTGGACAGTGTCCCGACCACTGCATCATAACATAAATTAGGAGGGGAACCGAACATATTAATCAAGAGTTATTGCCATATTACCTGGCCTAGATTTATTTTAAAGAAAAAATGGGGTTGCCTTGCTGTTTTCAGAGTTTGTCTTCTTATCTTCAGCAGCCTGCACCAAATTAACACACTAGCATTGCTATTATTGGCCATGTCAGATAATAGGAAAGCAACATTGACACAACGAACGTTTTGGCAACAAGACCACACCAGCCTACACCAGATTAACACATATGGCACATCTATCATCAGCGAGGTAAGGTAATACGAAAGCAACATTGACACAATGAATGAATGGGCAACTAGAGCAGCACTACAATTCAGTAATGTGCATGATATGAGATAGTACACTCATGCATCTCAGTATGCAAAACTACCAGGCAGTTTTCCTTACAATAATCAACATTGTTGCCTTTAACATTTTGCTACAACTGAATTTAGATCAGATAAAGGTTGGATTCACACCGATTAACAAAATACATGCTGATGTAAAAATATAGTGATATACAATAGGTACTTACATCAGCATTGGAGCACAGAGAATTCCCGCAAGATACTTTCCTCGAATATGATCCCAGTACAGAAAGTCTTCTATCCTTTGAGCTTATTTTCTAAAAGAGAGATGGGTAAGAAACATGTAGAAAATATGATCAGAATGCTATAAAATTTCATGATGCTAGGATACGCACACGCTTCTTAGAATGGAGTTGACATATTTTAGCTAGACTGGAGCGGACTAGTTCTTTGGCCACTGGAATATGCTTATTATCAGTGGGAGTTGGGTTTCTCTGTGCTGGAGCAGTATCTATGAAAACTGGAGTTGGTTTATTATCTCCTGGCGTTTGGATCTTTTGCAAAGACCTGGTTTGTAAGCCTTCAGATTCTAACATAGCCGTCTTCCCCTTGCATGCCTTATATAGAAGAATGGTGCTTCAATTATAAAACATGCTACAACAGAGATGGAATAAGTACTGAAGAATAGAAAGGCATGACATATAGACATGTATTCCCTCCATCCAGAAATAAATGGATGGGTCTAGGCGTATTTCAGTTCTAGATACATCCAGTTTTATCCATTTCTGCGACATGTAATCCGGACGGTGGGGGTATGATGTAAGAGCTAGGGATACGACAGGACAACAATGTTAAAAAAACACTACTTGAATGTAAACATGTATGCTAGTGGAATACATACAGAAAAACACAAAGGCAACATATGCGTGTATGATTGGGAAACTAAGATGGCATTGCAAGATACCACTAGAACAACACTTCAATGTAAAAAAGGAACATGGTATGGTAGACAGATGAAGTACATACAGATGAATAACAATGGATAAGACATTCAGAAGCATGATGTCCAAACTAAGCAGATGGCATTGCGATAGAGTAGAATGACAGTACTTGAATTTGAAAACATGTTATCATGAATGAAATAGGTACTGAAAAACAGGAAGGCATGCCACATTTACATGCATGTCAGCAGGCTAAGCACAAGGCATTGCAACCGAGTAGATGCACTCCAGGACATTATATGCATGTTGTACCCATATCAAGGGCCAAGTTAGAGCAAGGACCTTGTGGGGTTGAAAGCATAAGTGCTCCCTGGGTGATTTTGGTAATTAATGTCAACATATCTCTTGTTGGACTAATGCTTTCATCTAGTATGCTTCAGATAAGTTCAACAATGGAGTGGCATGGAGTAGAGGATGTGGAACCCCTTCAAGATGATAAGGACAAAGGATTGGCTCAAGCTCAAAGCTCAGGACTCTTCATTTTTCATTTTAGTGATCCAAGATCACATTGAGTCTATAGGAAAGCCAATACTATTAAGAGGGGATGAGGTGTTGCTTAATGGCTTGCTTGCTCAAAGTGCTTAGTGCTATGCTCCAAAGCCCTCAACCACTTTCTCACATCCACATATGTCACAAACCAAAAGTCAAACTCAGCCCCACCAAAATCTTCTATACAGCGCCACCGAGTTCTCTTGACATAGCCCTGCCACAAACCCTAATCAATTCGGTCTCACCGATGGGATCTCGGTCTCACCGAGATGGGCTTGCAAACTCTCTGTTGCCTATTACATTAATTTCGGTCTCACCGAAATATGAAATCGGTACCACCGAGGTTGCTTGGCCAACTCTCTGTTTTTCTTATTACCCAAATCGGTCCCACCGAGTTTGTGTAATTGGTCCAACCGAGATAAGGCTTTACCCTAACCCTAGCACACCGGTCCCACCGAGTTGATCATGTCGGTCCCACCGAAATGCCTAACGGTCACATTATGAACTAAATCGCTCCGACCGAGTTTTCTAATTCGGCCCCACCGAGTTTGGTGATTTGTGTGTAACGGTTAGATTTTGTGTGGAGGCTATATATACCCCTCCACCCACACTTCATTCGTGGAGAGAGCCATCAGAACATGCCTACACTTCCAACATACATTTTCTAAGCGAGAAGCACCTACACTTGTGTTGAGGTCAAGATATTCCATTCCAACCACATAAATCTTGATCTCTAGCCTTCCCCAAGTTGCTTTCCACTCAAATCATCTTTCTACCAAATCCAATCCTATGAGAGAGAGCTGAGTGTTGGGAGACTATCATTTGAAGCACAAGAGCAAGGAGTTCATCATCAACAGACCATCTATTACCTCTTGGAGAGTGGTGTCTCCTAGATTGGCTAGGTGTCATTTGGAAGCCTCTGTCAAGATTGTGGAGTTGAACCAAGGAGTTTGTACGGGCAAGGAGATCGCCTACTTCGTGAAGATTTACACTAGTGAGGCAAGTCCTTCGTGGGCGATGGCCATGGTGGGATAGACAAGGTTGCTTCTTCATGGACACTTCGTGGGTGGATCCCTCCGTGGACTCGCGCAACCGTTACCCTTCGTGGGTTGAAGTCTCCATCAACGTGGATGTACGATAGCACCACCTATCGGAACCACGGATAAAAAATCTTCGTGTCTACATTGCGTTTGCACACTCCAATCCCATCCCTTTACATTCTTGCAACTTGCATGATTTACTTTCCGCTGCTCATATACTCTTATCATGCTTGCTTGATAAGTATTGTGAATGTTTGAACTTGTGCTAAAACTCCACCTCAACTTAAAGAAATTAAAAAACTGCAACTTTTCTTACTAAGAGTCTATTCACCCCCCCTCTAGAAACCTCTTCTCGGTCCTTTCAGGGGTGAATAGGATTCATCATTTTTCTGCAAGTCTTGGGAAGAACTGCCTTTACATGTTCCATCATAATGGGTATCATTAACGTCAAGTTTTTGTTGGCCGTTACATTGCTCCGTGAGGTTCTTGTGGATAAATCAGTGTGTGCAATTATATCTGACATGCATGGAAGACAAGTAGTAGTTAGATTTATGTAATGAGTGCCTGTAGGAGACGGCATAAATAGTAGGACTGGGGTTAAGTAGCAGCAACAAGTCTCAAAAACTAAAGGGAGAACATAGATGAAAGCTATAGAATATGTATCGTTTGTACTCGAGATTAACTAGATGACACACAAAAGTATTAAAGAACAACATAGGTAATACTAGAAGTTGTATAATAGTACAATCACCAGCCTGTGGGATAGCATTGGCTGATGGATGATAACTATGGAACAACATTACCTGAAGAACAAGTCTCTTAGCTGAACTATGGAACAACGTTAACTCCTGAACAAGACCCGTAAGAGATCAACATGAATATACAGTGACATGTGATAATCTATTTTCCATGCCTAGATGAATAACAAAGCCATAAATGTTGCACACAAGTAAGATGAGGGTACAACCTATCTGGCCACCATCCATAGGAGTGAGCATCATGTGCTGACTTGTCGATGGCCCTGCAGTTGCTATGGCTGTCCATGTCGGGCACGCGCATTCGATGCAGGGAACTGTTGAGTGGGGACTATAGCTCCCTTCTGGTGTATGCTTCCCTTGTTGGAGCAGCTGCGGTGAGTCAGAAGACGGTGTGGCTGAAGATGTAGAAAACACATAATGTTAAGAACGACACATCTCTCTGATCTGAAGAAATACCCTAAGAGATCAACAGCAAGGTACGAGAGTGGTCACATGTCTGTTGACTGAAGACTAAATTCGGGTCACACGATTTTATTTTATTTTGGTACTGTCCGATCTACGCCGGATGGCTTCATGGCCGTCTTGTGCCTCCCGGCTGATACTGTTCGGAATCTTCCCCGAAGAGCCAGCGACCACCGGCAAAGCAGCCTGCCTCCGCCGTCCGTGGCCCTGACCAAAACCCCGCTCCCTGCCCCACCGCACTGCCGTGGTTGCGCCGCCCCCGGGCCAATCCAGAAAGACTCGACATTATCCTAATCCGGCGGCGGCAGTACCTTCAACCCACGCAACTCTAAGATAGCCATCTAAGCGCTGCTTCCGCAGCGAACTTGTGCCCCCACACCCTTACATTAGGCACCAGCCAACCGGCAGCCTAGGAGCTCCGCCGCCTCGAGGCGTGCTGCTTCCCATTGGGAATCGATTGGCCCAGAATAAAAATTCAGACAACTGACGCCTAAATAAAGTGATTTGAGATGATGGTGCGACCTATCTAGCGGCCCAGCGAAGTAGGCAGCTCCAGCTGCCGAGTCGGTGAGCCCGACGCGGTTGCGGTGGCTACCGGCGGCAGGGAAGCAGAGATATCGCGACGGTCGATGGCTACGGGGAAAAAGCGCCGCGGCTCTGGACGGATCCAAAGTTGGAGCCGCTCCGGTGCCGTGAACAACAGCAGGGGTGAATCGGCTTCGGTACGGTTCACGCGGCCGTCGTCGAGGCAGCTCCAGCAGCACAGAGTAAGAGGCACACGACCCAGTGCACGACGGCCAATGGACAGCGTCTCCGGCATTAGGGAGGAGGGAGGCTGTGAATCTGGTGCGGTGGGGAGTACCATGGAGGAGGGGCTGAGGTTTCATGGCTCGGGAGAAGGGAGCTTCCGGGTAGAAGGTGATTTGGCGCCCGCGAGGTATGAATGGGGAATTGGGAGGGGAGTGGAATCATGTCTTACGGACGCATTTGTCTAAAATGTGTGTGTGTGTGTGGGGGGGGGGGTTACAGTTCTACCCCTGCCTTTAGGCTTCTCGACTTGGGTCTGTGTACTAAGGGTCGGGGATAGTAGAGTAACTTTGCTTCTCCCAAATAGTGGGCGCGAGCGATTTCCGGCGAGGAGGGCGTGTTTTGAAATATAGTGGGTGCGAGCGATTTCGAGCGAGGAGGGCATATTTTGAAATATAGTGGGCGCGAGCGATTTCGGGCGAGCAGAGCATGTTTTGAAATAGCGGGCACGAGCTATTTCGGGCGACGAGAGGGTGTTTTGCCGACCATGGTTTATGAATTATTCGGCACATGTCATTTCGGCCGAGGAGAAGGTGTGGTTGGATGAAGTTACGAACCTACCCTCGATGTACAACGGGCCAGTTGATGCGTGTCCCACATAGGCCGGTAATTTCGCGTCTCCCATTTATTTGCTCAGGCGAATTCCACCGGGCAGAGGGTGTTTAACGGTTCGTTCAAATTTTGGGAGAACGAGCATCCACGTCTACCTTACCAAGTCGATTCGAATCAAATTTTGAAATATTAGCTTGCCACTTCTTTTTTAGATGGAGAGATGATGCTCGGGAGTAATGTGTTTTTACATGCTTGTTGCTAACGATTTACTATATGACAAATAGTTGACACACTCAAAAACGGGAATCAAACCCAAAATGAAATATCTCGATTCAATGAAATAGCTCGTTCACCAGGTCAAAATAGTGAACTAAATCCAAAATTGAACACCTCAATCATGTAGCATGTTGTACAGTATTATAGTACTCCATGAACATGTTGAAAGTCAAATTAATGAACTTGTTTGATATACACATATCTTCATTCATGTGTGGATTGCAGACAACATGTTCTCCAATTTAAATATTTGAATGCAAGTTTATATCAAAACATGGTTTATATCAGTATTTGATGCATAAAACACGACCTCCCCCTCTCCCGGACTCCTTCTCTCTCTCTCGCCGACAATCTTTAACTCTGTCACACGCATCCAACACACAAACCTTGTTGGTCCCTCTCCCTCTCTCTCCATCTCTCTCTCTCTCTCTCTCTCTCTCTCTCTCTCTTTGTCTGTGTGGGGGGGGGGTCTGTCTAGTTCGCATGCATATATACTCCATCTATAGGTCTCTCTCGCACACTATTTATGATTCTCTAGTCCAACCTAAATACTTGGGTGCACTCATCGTACGCACACAAATTCCTTGGCTTGTTGTCCGTAACTCTCTCACGCACCACTCTATCGTCTAGGAGCTCTTCCCTCTCTCTCTCAAACTCTCCATCTCCCTAGGTCACACATACACATGCATATCTCACTCGCACTCGATAGACCCATCTAAAACTCTATCTCTGTCCCTCGTTCTCTCTCCATCTCACACGCACACACACACACAATCTCATGCCTAGCCAAGTATGATGGTCTCTCACTCAATTGTAGGCACACGCAGTCCCCCTATACGTATATGACTAGCCAATATTAGTCTCCATCACAAACATGTGCATGGTCTATCTCGATTTCTCTCGGGGCATCTTTCTATCACGCACACACCTCCCTCGATCTCCCACCCATATAGTCCCCTCACGATCTCGAGGGGATCTCTCTACCACAAACACACCCTCTCTCCCTCCCCATGCGTCCATCTTCTCCATGCGTCCCTCTCGACCTTTGTTCCTTGTTGGCCAGACCTCTATTGGACATGTGCTATAGAGGTGTCTCTCTCCGTTGCAAACAATCACGCACTAGCTATATTCATGTATCTCCTCACCTCGCTTTTCTATATCGGAGATGCATGCGTGATATGTTTGCATAAGAAACAAAAAAACACACACTCTCTCTAATTTATCGTTTGTTGTCCCTTTCTCTTTCACACACATACTGTTTTTGCACACTCACTCATTCTCCTTCACACACACTTGATCTCTCTCGACTTAGGAACTCTCTTCGGTCCATAGCATATAGATTTATTGAATAGTCAAACATCACAAAGTTTGACCATGTACGTGGAGAAAAACATTTACATCTAGAACAACAAACATATACCATTAGATTCATCATGACATGTAGTTTCGTATGATGTATCTTTGGTATTGTAGATATAAATAACATTTGTCTAAACCTGGTCAAAGTTTCCAAAGTTCGACTTCTAAAAAATTTACATGCATTGCATTATCGAGCGGAAGGAATATCTCTTTCCCCCTCTCAGCTATCTGATGCACCACTCAGCCTTATCGGGGTTCCTCTATCTCTCTCAAACTTTATATCTCCCTGGTTCACACATACACATGTCACGCTCGCGCTACATAGACCCATCTAACACTCCGCCCTTGTTTTCTCTCTATGTGACACGCACCCCCCTAAGTACCATAATCCCTCACTCCATCCGCACGCACTCCCCCCTAAGTATGATTATCTCTCACTAGCCATCAGGAACACACGTATTGTCTCCTGCCATCCATACGTCTATCTCGATATCTCTCGGGTATCTTCTATCGTGCACACACCTTGTCACTCGATCTCCCACCCATGTAGTCCCATCACAATCTCCAGGGGATCTCTCTATGACAAACATACACTCTCTCCTCCCCATGTCTGCATTTTCTCCATACGTCTCTCTCGACCTCTCTCCCTTGTTTGTCAGACCCCTCTTGGCCACGTGCTAGGGGTCTTTCTCTCTCGGTTGCAAACAACCACACACTATCTCCTCACCTTGCTTCCGCTGTCGAAGATGCATGTGTGATATGTTTGCATAAGACACACACGCTTTTTCTCTACTTTTATCGTGTGTTGTCCATGTCTCTTTCACACACGCACACACACCTTTTTAGTCACTCTTTCTATTTCACACACACTCTCTCTAGTTAGGTACTCTCTCACGTCCATAAGCATATGGATGTTTTGAAAAGTCAAACCTCAGAAAAGTTAGACCAGGTATATGTGGAGAAAAACATTTACATCTGGAACGATCATTAGATTCATCACAACATGTACTTACTTCATACTATCATTTATCTTTGTTATTGTAGATATAAGTAATTTCTTTATAAACTTGGTCAAAGTTTCAAAAGTTTGACTTTAAAAAAATGTTGGCACTACATTATCGAACGGAGGGAGTAGTTCTTTCTCTCTCTCTGCTATCTCTCACGGGCCTCCCCTCTCACTCGAACTCTCTATACCGACGGATTATACGCGCACCGTGTCAGTGTATAGCTCCATATATTGTTTAGTTGACCGGTCAACCAGTCCACATGCTGCCTTGTCAGCTCGTGTTCTCTATCTTCATGTGCTGGCCCATGTGGCAGTGGGTGAAAATAAGTAAACTAGAGGCCCATCTGACATGTGGTGAAGTAAACAAAGTGGAAACCACTCGGGGTAGCACCCCGCATGCTAGTAAATTGAGGGCGCATTGACGACACACTTCTTCTGCGTGAAGGACGCACTCGCGCACAATTCACCACTGCGCGGCGGCATGCACAGAAGGACGCACTCGCGCACACCCAGCAGGCCAGCACACAACACACACCAGCACACGTGTACACCGGCGTCGCCGCCGGTTGAGATGGACAGCGAGGCAGCCAACAAGCAGAGGCGGCTCGAGCCAAAACCTGCATCCGGTGAGCCTGGACTTCATCAGCAGCCTCCCCGATGACATGCTGCTCGTCATCATCGGCCTCCTCCCCACCAAATCTGTCGTGCGGATTGCCCTGCTCTCCCGGCGGTGGTGCCCCCTCTGGCGCCGCGTCCCCCTCAACCTCACCATCGACAGCTGCCTCTGCGACAGGGATTGAAAATGCATGTCTGCGGTCTCCAAGATCCTTTCATCGCACCCTGGGCCAGCCAGACGCCTTGACATCCGCATGTTCAGTACCAACTGCAAGATCCAAACCAAGTTTGACGAGTGGTTCTTATCCCCCGCCCTAGATCAGCTCGAGGAGCTCAGCTTTGAAGTTGGACGATATCGCTATCTGCCGCCGTCCGTGCTCCGCCTCACGCCAACACTGTGCCGCGCCAGCTTCAGCTCCTGCTATCTTCCCCAGATTAATGCCGCGCCCGCCCTTCTTCTCCCTTAACTCAAGCAGCTCGACCTCTTCAACGTTGTCATCTCGAAGAAGGCTATGGAGCACCTGCTCCGCAGCTGTACTGCGCTTGAGTACCTTCGTCTTGAGCAGATCCACGGGTTCATTAGCCTCCACATCGCCTCGACGAATCTCCGATGGATTTATGTGTCTTGCTGGCCCCGCAACAAGACATCAATTGGGAAGAGATCACTCCAGCTGTTCCATGTTATGGTCATTGAGAATGCGCCTTTCCTTGAGAGATTGCTTGTATCTGATCTAGAAGGTCCAACAAAAATCAGGGTCATTGACGCGCCGAAATTGACAGCGTTGATGTAGTCATCTGCCAAACTCTCTAAACTCTTTATTGGATCCGTAATCGTTCAGGCACAGCACTCATCTTCTTATCCGTCTTCTTGAAATTCACATTATAAAATTTCTTCTTGATGTATTTACGACTGTCTTCCAGAAAATGATTCCCACAAGCTTGACCCAGTCTATACGCACAGTGAAGATCTTGGCAATATAATCTATCGGCCCCAATCTAGATCAAGTTGTTGGGTTCCTTACATGCTTTCCGTGCACGGAGAAGCTACTCATCGAGGTGAAACTTATTTCCTATTAATAAACGGTAATCACAATGTAGCTCAATTTTTTTGTAATCTTCCCAAATTACGATGACAAATGTAGTGTTCAAAACTGCATCTACGCACTACACCGAAAGAAATGGTTTTAGTATTTTTTCTCACGTGATCACCTGCATCGTTTTTGTTGTTGTACTACTATAGTAGCCTAGGCTAGTCATAGTGGAAAGTAACTTAGACTAGTAACTCTATGGTTACCCTAAGAGCAAGTACTACCTCCGTCCTGATTTACTCTTCCTATTTTGTATATCAAAATTTGATCATAGATTTAACTGACAAAATGTTAATGCATGTCACTAAAAATTATATCATTGGATTCGTATTTGAACATAATTTCAAATGGTATAATTTTTGGTGACATGCATTGGCATTTTCTTAGGTAAATCTATGGTCAAAATTTTACACTAAATACGAGGTAGTACAAAAGTGGGTTATAACGACCCTCCACTATGTAGGCCAAAACACATGCCAAATTCACTTGTGATGCATTTGTCATCGATGCCCCTCCATTGCTCACCTGGTGCCCCAATCTGGATCACCTACTTTGCTCCGGTGCCAAATTAACTAACGCAATGAAAAAACACTTGCGTGGGAGAGAGAGAGAGGACTGAGGCAATAAAAAACATTTGTTTGGGAGAGTGAGAGGCTGGTGTAGTTGGTTTGATTGATTTGTTTATACATGTGGGTCTGTGTGCACAACGGTGCCAACTCTCTCACATCGCGAGAGCGGTGCCAAAATCTTTTGATTTGACATCGATGCGTATTATGCGGCATACTTTTGAGAAATATGGCATCGTCTACATAGTGGAAGGCAACAAATACCCAAGCTCTTCACGTGCTCCTAGGTAAATGAGAGGAAAGAGAAAGAGAGAGAGAGAGAGTGAAAAAATATCACTAGGCAGCCAACCCTATCGTATGAGCGAATGATATTGGTACCTCTTGATGACACGGCAATCTTATACAGCCAGCTGCTCTAATATGTTCTCTTCTTTTGCTGATATAAAAAGACCCGAAAGTGAAAAATGTGCTGCACTATAACAATCTCATCGAATGCCTTGATCTCCATCTTACAGAAATTGATTTGATCGACTACCGAGGCAGCACATCTAAGATTAAATTGGCCAGGTTCTTTGTTTTGGAGGCAAGTGTGCTCAAGGTAATGAGGTTTGGCGTTCTCTGGCGCAACAATGAATGGCGTGCTGATCACCACAAGCGTCTAAGCCTAAATGACAAAGTCTCCGTAGAAGCTGAATTTGTTTTTGAAACATCAAGTGGCCAGAGACACAAAAATTTATTTTCCCATTAGGGACTTGTCAGGGCGGTGGATTTTAGTTTGTACGATAATGCTGCATCCACCTAAAGTAACGAAAGTTCTTACATAAACTTCCTAGTAATTCCCTCTTCGTAGGTGCAACATTACTCCTAACATTTGTAATATGAGTTTGAAACTTGTAATATTGCCGTTTCCTATTCCGGCGTTTTCAAAATCCTGCGACTCAAAGAGATCCTGAGTTGGTGATGATGTTGTGCCTACCATCTTTCACCAATAGCCGTCGGATCTAGATCTGACGTATACAAAAAACTTCTTCAGTTTTGCAAAAAGACGCCCGCACTTGTTCCCTATTTACAAACAACTCCTTGTCTCTCACAATCAGCCTTATCTCCTCCCCACCACATCTAGAAGGCCATGGAAAAATCTGGCACGATGGCCGCTGCCGGTGCCGTCCACCCCCAATCTTGGTGTTCCGTGGAATGCACGGGCATCTATGCACGGGAAATTATGTCGAACATGGCTAGTTGTAAGCAGACTAGCTCTATAGCCATGATGATAGCGACTGCAGACGGTGAGGCTGACTATGGTATGCCGAACACGACGCCTATACTCAGGTGTCATCTCCGGCGCAGGGTCTTGTCACTTCACTGTGAGGAGTAGCACGTAATAATTTGACCAACAGGTAGTACAGTACTACTACATTGGTAGTACTACTACTAGTACTAGCACCACCATATGGATTTAGTAGTACTACCACGTCCATCTGGATTTAGTATTTGACTAACAATATCTAGTAATGCATGTCACAAAAAATGTACTACTCCCTCTGTAAATAAATACATTGTGTATTGTTTTATTCCTTCCAGTAGATGGCTCAAATCTGAAGTCTCATCAATTAGACTACTATTGTACTCACCGAGCGCTCAGCTTTGTAAGCTACCAACAAAAAATTGATATCAAAGACTACTATTGTACTCCCTCCGTACTGGTGCATTAGTCACATTACGAAAACCAAATAGTAATCCCAAAACTTTTAGGCGCGGTGCATTAACCCCACCTCGTTCCCTGTTTTTTGCCACGAAAATATAAATCACCCAATACGAGACGTGGGGTGCGTATGCATCCAATGACTTGAGACTACTCCCTCCGCCTAGGTGTATAAGTCATCTTAGAGCAAGTGAAAAAGAGGAGTGGGCTCTCATGCAAGAGCCTAGCTATATGCGGATTCCTAGGCTGATACAATAAATATGAAGAAAGAGAGAGAGAAGATGAGAAAAAGTAGTACTCTTATAGCCAGCCTTATAGCTAACCTTATTGTATGACTGGCTACAAGTGATGGCTCTATATGACATGGCAACATCATATAGCCAGCAGCTGGCTATACTATTAACCATGCTCTTAGGTTGTGCACTGTGACCAAGACGAAGGGGAAAGTGAGAGCACTTAATGTATTTTTGCTAATTAATAAGATTACATGCAATGAACTAACCACTACATGTCATGTTTGGTAGTCTCAAGTCATTGAAAGCATGCACGGCCCACATCTCTCATTGGTTGTACATGTCACGAAATAAGAAACGAGGAGGGAGTTAATGTACTGTGCCTAAGTGTTCTGGGATTATTTGGTTTTCGCAAGGTGACTTACACAACATTTTTGGTTACATGCATTAACATTTTATTAGTTAAATCAAAGGTCAAAACTTGGCGCAAAATGCAAAGGGGACCAATAAACCAGTAAAAATCAAAGTTCTCTCGTTTGGCCCCAACTAGAGGTCCGGTGAGATGACTATACTGCACCGGCACGGAGGGGGACGCAGCTTCATTGACTTACTGCACCCGCCTTTGGGTGTATGACACATGGGCCCAACAGGTGGCTGGCCCACCTATCAAACAGCCAAAGGCAGGTGCAATAGAGGGCCGAGGAGTAGATGGCCAACACACACATGAATGCAACATAGTCTGCACTTCTCATACAAAGCCTCCCCGCCAGTCCAACCTATGAAATCCTACACACCTGCGCACCCTAACCAAGGGCAAGAGTGATCACTCCAATCGCAAGATCAGTTGACTAGAAGCTAGACCCACGAAGGCGATGAGCGCGAGCATCAGCCGGCTGTGCCAGATGGTCCACGACGCCGGCCTGTGGCCCGACACCGAGGAATGTCTCCAGGTCGTGCTTGAGGCCGCCAGGGCGAGAGGCTGATTGGATGCAGCTTCGTCTCCTTGTTTGACGAGGTCCTCATCGGCTTCCTCAACAAGTTCACCGTCATCAAGAAGCTCGCGGATGACCTTGACGTATGCCTCCAGCCCACGTGGCCAGGCTCTGCGATTCCCGCCACCCTCCATGGCCTCTATGGTGACAACCTCTTCGACGCACTGGTGGCCCTGTGACTGCCCGCCGTCGCGCCGGAGAATTTCCACCTCGAGGTCGCGCTCGCCTCGCAGCGCCTGGCGCAGCAAGACACCGTCGACATAATCACCTGCATCTACGTGCAAATCATCCACAAGGACTACTACGTGCCAGAGGAGGACGATAGGTCGCTGGCCTTCTTCGACCGCAGGGCGACCTTGGATGGCATTGTTTAGAAGCATGTTGAGCTCGCTGTCAACACCGCTGCTCCTCACACGTCGGTTGGTGGCCCGGCGCACTAGGGCGTGAGGATGTCGTTGATGGGTCCGTGTGTATCTTTATCTTTCCGTCAAATCGATGTAGTAGTATATGGTACTACTAGTAATTATCTTACCTTTCGCATCAACTTCATAATTTTCGTACGTACTCCATGCATGAACCGCGCCGGAACCAAACTTCTCATTACTCTAGGGAAAATTGTTATTTCTATCTATCGGTCGCGCCATGGAGCAGAACCAAATTTTACAAGTTACAAGTTCAAAAGGAAAAGCCTGCCGTGTTCGCGTCGCACCCTCACACGGTTGGTCCGGCACGCCGCTCATGGGGGAATGCGTGATGTGTTGCATTTTCACATACAAGTGGGACCGCAGTTGAGCAAACCAACTATCGGCAAACCCCCACCCCGCCCATCGTGCGATGGCTGAGAAAACAGGAGGGAGAAGAGATGGCTGTAGCACGGACTCCAAGAAAATTGGTGTCGGATGGGACTCGTGTGGGTGGCGTGTGTCGTACTGCTAGACGTGAATGCTAGTTATGTCCCATGCCACCCCACTATATTGAGCCTATATCGAGGTGCTGGTTACGTAGAACAAATTTCCTGGAGTCCGTGCTCAGCCCTCCTCTATCTCTCTTCTAAGCCACCTAGCAGACGCACGGAGCCCATCATCTGTTTGCTCACATGCGGTCCCACATATCAGTGAATACGCAAGAGGACCCACTGAACCAGCACATCTTTCACCTTGACATGCTGGTGATGAAAAACAAATCCAATAAAGATCTTCGGTGGCTGCTTTTGGAGTTACTCAAGAGTAGTAAGATTCTCTTTACAGTTTAAACCAAGATGCACATCATGTGGCTTCAACTACCACTCCATTTTCTTGCATGACACGACCTGGATGCTGGATGTCCCACGTGTCGGCAAAAGGAGGAAGAACTTGACCAAATCTTCTCCACATTTAGACCGGAGGAGTAGGAAACACGACAAGCCCTGTGCCTACATCATATTACGTACAAGCCCACCTCACGCACTCACGCTATCACCATATTTCTCGGCCTCCGTGCGACACCTAGCTCTAGTTGATCTAACTAGAACTAACTATTGGTTGGCTCCATGTGATGTGTCAACTTCATACTACTATGGATGCTGGCTATACTACTACGGCACTAACACTCCAAGAAGTGAGTCGAAAACCATTTCTAAATTGAGTTTATGACATGCATATGCAAATGTACCATTCATTACATACAACAAGTCATCAACACACAACGACAACGAGGATACATGTTGGATTATAGATTAGTTCCAACAAAACATTCTAGTAAATACTAAAGTTTTCATCACACAACAAATAACAAGCAATGAAATGAACTTCAGCTCAACCAATCCTCGGCGTTGGTAACGCTTGCTTTGAACCAGAAGAGTTTGTCTCAGAAGGGCCAGCTACTATCAATCTCGAGACCAACGCAGAACTGATCATCCAGGCTGAAGCAGCCTATTTCATGACCATATTGTGATAGCCACGGTAGGGAAGCATAGCTATGTCCGAGGTATAGATACATTTGCTTCCCATAAATGGTAGTAACGTTGTGTGAACAGCAGCTGGATCGCCTTTCACCATCATTGGATAGTTTTTCCAAGGAAGAGCGAGTTTCCTCCAAGAGCATCAATACTAAACCAGGGAGAAGGTGTTGGCGTTAGCACAGTAGTATCCATCCCGAATACCCTGCACCGGATGTTGGAATAGGTCCGGAGAGTGCGACCATGGGAGACAACACCTGCTTCCTTAGTAACATCAGCGGTGCCCTGTATACAGACAAGAAGAGGTGATCCATCGGAATAAGTTGCCAGGTTCCACTGAGTATATGGGTCCTCATGCTCGTGATCACCATCATCGTCATCTCCCCCTTGGTTATAAATATTTTCAAGTATAGGTGGTGGAATGTTCACAGGACCTTGGAAACACAAGAAGGTTAATTAGTAAAGGGAAACTAGCTAACCGTATGCATGTGGATGAAACAATTATAATTACGGTGGAAGACAAACGTACCGAAAGCATAAGGATTCCATGCAAAAGCAGTGCCACGAGTGGTGGCAGCAAACACAAGACCCTCGTATTGAATTGAATCACAGTACACATCCATGTATAGAAACTAATTTTTGAGCAATATCCATCCAGTCGAACTATGAAAGAAGGCAACAAGCTTGTTGAAGATAGAAACAACTCCATAGTCCGTGTAATCCCGAGAGCGCTCGGGAACTCAACAAATTGCTATCTTCTATAGACGAGAGTCACCATGATCGTAGTTGAACGTACGTAGAATACCGGTGTGCTCAACACCTGGGCAGTCTGAGATTTTTGGAAGTGGAACCCGGTGACGAGTGTACACATTCACAAGTTCCCACTCGCAGTTGTACCCAATATAAACAACCCAATCTCCATTTGCGCCTGCCCAAGCCTTACCCTCAAGCGATGGCATCTTAACATCACACGTATCACTATCAAGCGGCATCAACTTGCACAAGGCGAGGCCTCCGTCGTCCGCGCGCCAGTCAGCAGGGTCACGACGAAGAAGATAGGGGAGATCAAACCGCTCCTGGACCCTTGGGTTCCTTGTAATGATGTTATTAGTTGAGTCGAGAATGGTCTTGAATGAACCTGCCATACTAGCCGAGGTGATGACGTCGCACCGATCAATGAGTTCCTCCACCACGTCATCATTCAGATCGGGGCAAGAATAACGGGGTCGTTTCCGGCCTGTTCCCTCCATGGAGAAGACGATCGAACAATGGCAGAAGGAAGGGTGAAGGCAAATGGAGGAGGGAGGAAGAATGTGCGACAGCAGTTCCAAATCGAGAGGGAAAGGGGAAGAGTCGGTGGATGGTTGCCACGGTACACGAAGAGGCGCCCGGCCTACATAGACGTCCGTTCGGAAATTGTACAAAAGGACTCGCCGCCGTCTTACTGACATGTTGGAACGGGACCACATGTCAATGAAGAGGCTAGTGGGGAGCGGACGGTTGCCACGGAGGTCACACACCGAGGACAAGGCCGTCCGGTAAGACCTAGCGCCCGCGTGGGATGGCTTTCGTCCCCCACACGAGCGAAGCCACTTCGCACCCCCACACGGTTGGTCCACCACGCCACTAGGCCAACTCCAGCGCGTGCAGCTCGGACGCGCGCTCGCTCAGCCCCCTTTCCCTCGATGCCCCAGAGCTACCCAACAACAGCTACGTGTTCTGCGCACCTGGCGACCGGATTTGGAGCGGATCCGGTTGGGCTTGAGCTCGCTCGGCTGTGGGAGGCCACGCCGCGCCATGGACTGGCCGGGCACCGAGCCGGAAGGCCCTGGCAAGGCCGCAAGGCCGCATGTAGGTACTAACTCCTCCTCTAGCCGCTCGGATCTACACTGTCGACAGTCCGCCGGCAGATACATGATTGGCGGTCGACCGGGCTCGGAGCTGGCCCAAAAGCTCGTCGGCGCACCGTTGCCACTCATTACGTGCAACGACTGCCCAAAGAAGGTCTTGCGCCGCATGTCTACAACGCTGGAACATCTCGAATGGGTGTTCATCAAGTGCTCAACCAATGGGGTATGTGCTACTTTAGCTTCAGTTCTGCTCTCGGATTAGACTAGTTGTGCTAACTTAAAATTTTAATGTGTAGAATGGATGCAAGTTTTGGTATTGGGAAGAAGAGTACATCGATATACTGATAGAGCGCAATTTAGTAGATGTTCTAGCACTTTTAGCTAGCATAGAGGCTAGAGATGAGACTAGTGCACTTGTTGATAAAGTAGAGGCTGGACATGAGACTAGATGCGAGGAAGCAATGTCTACTTCTTTACACTCGAAGAAGAAAGAAGCACGCAAGATCGAGCCTCCGCAGATCAACAATGAATGCATCGAGAAGGCACTAATCGAACATACAGGAGTAGTTATGGAAGTTGGATATCTTCTAAAATGTATTCTTGTGGTTCTTGTTTTCTTTGGTCTTGCTTTTCTAGTCAAAATTTGGTGATGTATTTCCATGTACCAAAAATCAATGAATTAAAAAAGATATGTGTTTGCAAAGAAAAAATGTACGCGGCCGGGATGCGTCCGCGCGTTGGGCGCATGGCCACCGGATCCAACAAATGGCTCGGACACGACCCCATTGCCCTACCCAAACCGACAGAATTCGGGCAAAACGGAGGTCCATTTGGGGTCGTGCGTTGGAGTTGGCCTTACAAGTGGGAACGCAGTTGAGGAAACCGACTATCGGCAAACCCCCACCTCGCCCGTTGCGCGATGGCTGAGTTAGAGAAATGAGGAGGTTGAAGAGATAGTTGTAGCATGGACTCCAAGAAATATGGTGTCAGATGGAAGTCATGCTGGTGGCGTGTGCAATACTCCTGGACGTGAATGCTTGTTCTAGCCCATGCCACCCTACTATATATCGAGGATTCGAGCTGCTGGTTACGTACAGCGAACACATTAACATATGGCCCACCTCACACTGTGGCCAAATTTCCTAGAGTCTGTGCTAGGTTAAAAAGTGTTCTTTGTGAGGGTGGGTGAGGGAGTCCTGGACTAAGGGGTCCTCGGGCGTCCGGCCTGTTATTCATTGGGCCAGACTGATGGGCTGTGAAGATATGAAGGCCGAAGACTATACCCGCGTCCGGATTGGACTCTCCTTGGCATGGAAGGCAAGCTAGGCGACCTACTATGAAGACTCCTTCTTATGTAACCGACCCCATGTAACCCTAGATCTCTCCGGTGCATATATAAACCGGAGAGCATAGTCCGGATGGACAGATACTCATTACCATATTCACATAGGCTAGACTCCTAGGGTTTAGCCATTACGATCTCGTGGTAGATCAACTCTTGTAACACTCATATTCATCAAGATCAATCAAGCAGGAAGTAGGGTATTACCTCCATAGAGATGGCCCGAACCTGGGTAAACATCGTGTCCCCCGTCTCCTGTTACCATCGATCCTAGACGCACAGTTCGGGACCCCCTACCCGAGATCCGCCGGTTTTGACACCGACATTGGTGCATTCATTGAGAGTTCCACTGTGCCACCGGCAAAGGACTCGATGGCCCCTTCGATCGTCATTAATGACATCGTTAAGGGAGAAACCTTCGTGTTCAGCGGCTTCGTACTGCGGGCCAACTCGCTTGGCCGTCTGGAGCAGATCGATAGGTACGCCCCTGGCCACCAGGTCAGATTTGGAAGCTTGAACTACGCCGCGGATATCCGTGGAGACTTGATCTTCAATGGATTCGAGACCGCAGCAATTGCTTCCCCACGCTCCGAGGAACATGACTTAAATCTGTTACCGGATTACGTCCAGGAGATGGACCCTGTTGCTGCAACGGCTTCAGAACCAAAGCAGATCATGCCCTTCGAGGCCACAAAGCCCGAGGCATTGGAGCCGCACACGGACTTGACATTCGGCAATGTTCGCGTCAATGGAACTCCAGACTCATCTCCGGCTATACGTACCGGACCAGGTACGCCTGCGGACACTGAGCTGGATCGGTTATCGATTTTCGAATTTAGCACCGTAGACATCTTCCAGCATTCACCTTCGGGTGACGTGCTAAACTATTTAAAGAACTTTTCCTTGGAGAAGGACTCACAGCCGAACTATGTTCGGCTCAAGCTAGAGGCGGATGACGAGGAATTTTGCTTCCCACCCGCCACCCACTTCATAGCTACCGTCGAGGACTTAACCGATGAGCTCGACTACGAATCCGAATACATCGATGGTATGGACGCCGATGCCGACAAGGAGCAAGGCCAAGACCCGCCATTCACTAGATGTTGGACGGCCACCTCTTCGTACGACGTGTACATGGTTGATACACCTAAGGGAGCTGGCGACGACAAAGAAGAGCCAGACACGAATAAACCCTCTAAGACGCAGTCCAAGCGCCGGCGCCCCAAACGCCGCTCTAAGCCTCGTCGCTCAAAAGATAGCAACACTGGCACCGGAGAAAATAGTACTCCGGGCGACGCCGAAAACAACGAAGACCCTGTCGGAGTCACATCCGAACAGGAGGAACATGACAACAGGCAAGACAACCCTGACGAACAGGCCATAGAAGATGACTCGGAGGACGGTAGTTACCATCCACCCTCCAAGGAGGACACAAGCCTCGGCAACGTAGAATTCATCGTGCCTGAGGATCCTCTAGAGCAGGAGCGCTTTAAACTTCAGCTCATAGCCACTTCAAGGAGCCTGAAAAAGAAACAGCAGCAGCTTCAAGCCGAACAAGACCTGCTCGTCGACAGATGGACTGACGTCCTGACAGCCGAAGAATACGGCCTCAAGCGCCTAGCCAAGAGCTACCCGAAACACAGACTGCTACCTTAATTCGATGAGGAGGCACCAGAGCACACATCTCCCTCGCGTAATGCAGAATGACCGCCTCGAGATAGGGCGGCCGACCGGCCACCCCGCGGCCGGGATAAAGCGGCAACTCCGGCCGAACAGCAGCCTACCCCACCGCCCCGTAAAAATAGAGACGAAAGACTTCGGGGTCACACGTACGACCTCCGACAGACCCTGGACAGTAGAGCAGGACATACAAGATCGATCTACGGATCGCGAGGACGTGCCTCGAGGCACGACGACGGCTACCTATTCGGACGTGACAAACCTAACCACGCCCGGGCCGAATGCCGCAGACGGACTCCATCAGAACTATGCCGCGATGCGGCCCTGTACAGAGGTGCCGCACACCCTCTCTGCTTCACAGATAAAGTACTGGATCACGAATTCCTCGAGGGGTTCAAGCCCGTCAGTATCGAATCATACGACGGCACAACCGATCCCGCAGTATGGATCGAGGATTTCATTCTCCATATCCATATGGCTCGAGGAGATGACCTCCACGCCATTAAATACCTCCCAGCAAAGCTCAAAGGGCCAGCTCGGCACTGGCTTAACAGCCTGCCTGAAAATTCTACCGGCAGCTGGGAGGACTTGGAAGAAGCTTTCCTGGACAACTTCTAAGGAACCTATGTCCGGCCACCAGACGCCGATGACTTAAGCCACATAGTTCAACAACCTGGAGAATCAGCCAGAAAATTCTGGACTAGGTTCCTAACCAAAAAGAATCAGATCGTTGACTGTCCGGATGCCGAGGCCTTAGCAGCCTTCAAACACAGCATCCGTGACGAATGGCTAGCATGCCACCTCGGCTAGGAGAAGCCGAAGTCCATGGCAGCCCTCACAGCACTCATGACCCGCTTTTGCGCGGGTGAGGAAAGTTGGCTGGCTCGTGGTAACAACATAGCCAGCGAGACAGGCCCCTCTGAGGCCAAGAATAGCACTAGCAAGCTCCGGCACAATAGACACAAACGCCGAAGCAATGGCAACACCACCGATGACACCACAGTCAACGCCGGATTCACAGGCTCCAAGTCCGGCCAACGGAAGAAGCCCTACAAAAGAAACAATGAAGGACCTTCCAGCCTAGACCACATACTCGACCGTCCGTGCCAGATACACGGCACCCCGGATAAGCAAACCAATCATACCAACAGGGATTGTTGGGTTTTCAAGCAAGCTGGCAAGTTAAATGCTGAAAATAAAGAAAAGGGATCACAAAGTGAGGACGAGGACGAAGAGCCCCGGCAGCCGAACACTGGGGGGCAGAAGAAATTTCCCCCTCAAGTCAAAACGGTGAACATGATAAACGCTACACATATCCCCAAAAGGGAGCGTAAGCGACCGCTTAGGGACGTCTACGCGGTAGAGCCAGTCGCCCCAAAATTCAATCCGTGGTCGTCATTGCCGATCACCTTCGATCGTCGAGACCACCCAACTAGTATCCGCCACGGCGGTTCAGCCGCACTAGTCCTTGACCCAATTATTGACGGGTTTCACCTAACACGAGTCTTGATGGACGGTGGTAGCAGCCTCAACCTGCTCTATCAAGACACAATGCGGAAGATGGGCATTGACCCCTCACGAATCAAACCAACAAAGACTACCTTTAAAGGAGTCATACCAGGCGTAGAGGCCCGCTGTACGGGCTCAATCACGCTGGAAGTGGTCTTCGGTTCTCCGGACAACTTCCGAAGCGAGGAGTTAATTTTCGACATCGTCCCCTTCCGCAGCGGCTACCACGCACTGCTCGGACGAACAACGTTTGCTAGATTCAACGCAGTGCCACACTATGCTTATCTCAAGCTCAAGATGCCCGGTCCACGCGGCGTCATAACAGTCAATGGCAATACGGAACGCTCCCTCCGAACAGAGGAGCACACCGCCGCCCTAGCAGCAGAGGTACAGAGCGGCCTTCTCAAGCAGCACCATAGTGCGGCAGTCGAGCCCCTTGACATCATCAAGAGGTTCCGGACTACACTGCCGCAGGACAGTGCGGCTCGTCAAGAGCTCGATTAGCAATTCGGCCTCCGTCCCAATGAAGTAGTGCCATTCGCACCACGCGTACATAATTACGCACTCAAAATCCCATGGACATCGACGGAGGCAGAAGCTAACCCGGGATCTACAGTTCGGCTAGACCAATCCCGGACACACATACTTTCACCTTTTTTCTTTTTGTTTCAGGTTCCTTTTCCCACGGGCCTGCTGGCTAGTCCCTTTGAAGGATTGACATATAAAGGATGCAAGCAGCATAGGTGCGTAGAGTAACCTCTATACGTCTTCTTGACGGTATTTATATTTATTTACCAGGACCCGCACGCTGCGCCCTCTTGACTCCGGCATGTTAAATAGCCCGGAGGCATATCGCACTATTTGTACAAGATACGCCTTGACGTATCCACCCAGTTATAATGAAAATGGTTTGCGGCCCAGTTTCTGTGGTTTTCACCTCTTACTTCATTTTATTTCGATCTGCTTATCGGCTGCATCGGTACTCCTTGGTACGTCTCATATTCGCCAGAGGCTACTTATCGCCCCACAATACGGCAGCAAAGTCCGAACACTTCTTATATATAAGTTCGACACCCCGAATTTAGCATTATATGCATTGGCTCCGAATCATGTCTTTGGTCAATAGTTGGGTTGCCCGGCTCCTATGCTTGCTACCCTACGTTCCGCTCTATCGGCTAGGGTAGTAAAGGGAGAACTACTATGATTGTGCCCTGGCCTTGACCGGATGAGCACCTCAGTAGAGAAAGCCGAAAACTGACTGTCATGATACGGCGAGAGCCAGTCAGCTGTTCGAGGGTTACAAAATCGTTGGAGATTTTTTCCGCGTCATGCGAAGGATCGGCACTTCCCGATCAGATGCTGACAGCACCCTGGCTCCGACCAGGGGCTGCGCACTTGCTTAATTATAAAACTCCTATGGCTATGTGAGGGCGTTTAAGCCGTATAGTCTGATTGCCTTGTTCGTTGCGCTAAATAACTCCTCCAAAGGACCATATAATTGGATCAAGATTGTTTAGATCCCATCCCGAACACCTCCGTAGTACCTACGCGAGGGCAGAAGCCGACGACTGGCCAACCCTCAGATTACAAACAACACGGCTGCACAGGAGGAAGCAATTAAAGCATAACAAAATTACATTACAGGCTTTGTTTCCATAATACAATGCAAGGGCAACATGAATACATTTATTGAAATACAATGTCTTGCGAACATTGAGCTGCCACAAGTCGAGACCCTTCTATGACATCCGCAAAATATCTCTCGGGTGTGCGGTGCTCCTTGCCCTCCGGCGGCCCGCTGGCAACTTCAACGGCGTTCATCTTCGCACACCACATCTTGCAACGAGCGAAGGCCATACGGGCACCTTCAATACAGGCAGAGCGCTTGACGACGTCCAGCCGTGGACAGGCTTCCACTAGCCGCCTCACGAGTCTGAAGTAGCTGCCAGGCATAGCTTCGGCTGTCCATAGCCGGATTGTCAAATCCTTCATGGCTAGTTCGGCCACCCTGTGCAGCTCCACCAACTGCTTCAGCTGATCGGTGAAGGACACGGGATGCTCTGGGGTCGCGTACTGCGACCAGAATAGCTTCTTCATAGAACCTCCTCCTTCCGTTCGGTAGAACTCTGCAGCGTCTAATACGCTGCATGGTAGATCCGCAAAATCCCCTGGGGAACTCCGAACCCGGGTTAGTAAAAGGTATTGCTTCTCCGCATACTTGCTTTGCATCTTAAATGCCTTACCCGCCGTGATCTTCTTGGCCTCCTGGATCTCCTGGAGGGCGGCCTGGGCCTCATTCCGTAGGGTCTCCGTGCTCTGACGAGCCTTGGTGAGTTCGGCCTCTTGAGCCGAAGCATCATTCTCCAAGGTCTCAGATTTTTTCACTGCATCTTGGAGCTCCTGCTGGACTTCTTTGACCCGGGCCTTGAGCTTCTTACGAGCGGCCTGTTGCTGGGCAGCTTTCTCCTCGGCCTCGCCCAAGGCCTTCCTCAGGGCCTCGACCTCGGTCGCGGCTCCTGCACATATTACGACATTACAGTCAATACACAACGCCTATGCTTTCCGAACACACAGCAAGACATCACTCACCTTGCTTCTGCTGAAGCCGAATTGTAACCTCGCCGAGCTCGTTCTCGGTCCGCTCCAGCCTCTGCCTCAATTCAGAGACTTCGGCAGCATGCGAGGTTGCGGCCATTAGCGACGCCTGCTTATGCATACATATTACGTTAGTCTCCTACAATAGAAGATTGATCCTCTGTCCGGTTCTTCCCACCGAACACCGGACAGTGTCTCACAGGCTACTGACTACACGGGGTTTTTCTCTTTCTTTGTCACTTACCTCAAAACCTGTCAACAGGTTGCTGCAGGCTTCGTTCAGTCCACTCTTGGTGGACTGAACCTTCTCGATCATCGCACCCATAAGGACATGGTGCTCGTTCGTAACGGAGGCGCCTCGTAGCGCCTCCATCAGTTTATCCGGCATCCCTAGATGGACAGGGACCACCGGCGGAAGCGGCACACCCCCCTCCTTCAAAGGAGGCTGCTTGTCCGACTCCGGAGCTATATGAGTCTCTGGAATAGTATTCGGCTGAGGGCCGAGCTGGATGCGGCCCTCTTCGCCAGTCTCCATGGGGATCGTCTCCCCGATGTGTCCGGCAGCGGAGGCTTCGCCTCGTGGCGCCTCCCGGACAGCATCTTGGGCTCCTCCCCGGTTCGGAGCGGCCCTCCGGGACAACACTTCGGTGTCATCCCTGGCCCCGGGGGAATAAGCAGGCGGTGGCGACATGCTCGCCATCTCCAACGAAGCCAACAAACCTCCAGACAAGGATCGTTGGATTAGGTCGCGGGCCGGACTGCAACAGTACGGTTAACTATGTCAAGATAATGGATAGAAAGGGCCGGATGTGCGCACAAGCGAGCCATGTCACTTACAATGCGGCTTGGGGTTTAGCACGGGGGCGTCGCTCTGGACTGCTGTCAACGTCCCACGCGGTGTTGACCGCCGGGACCCCCTTCCCCTTCTTGGGTGTTTCCGCCTCTAGATGCGCCGAAGCCGCCCTCTTCTTCTTCCTCTCCTCAGGGGGAGGGTTGTATTCTTCCTCCTCCTCCTCTTCCTCGTGATTGTCCTCAGGGATAGAGGAATGAGCTTCGTCGTCTTCGGACGTCACGTCCGAAGTGCCCTTGCGGCGGGGGCCACTCTTGGCCCCCTTTGCCTTCTTCTTGGCCTTCTTCTCTGGTGCCTTATACGGTGCCGACACCAGCATCTTCGCTAGACGCGGGATGACTGGTTCTTCAGGCAGCGGAGCCGGACACTGGATCCACTTCGCCCTCTCCAGCTAGTCCTAAAAGAGCAATAATAAAAGCTCAGACATCATCCCCGAAACAATTGGGTCGGGGATGCGTCAGAAATAACATGCGTTGCTGGCGGGGTGTGTACAATTGTGACCACGGTCTGAATCCGTGGCCGGTGGCTTCTCGTTGCCCTTAAAAAGCAACTTCTAGGCGCCTTCGTGAGTAGTCTCGAAGAGCCTTACCAAGGTCTGGTGCTTCTTCAAATTGAACTCCCACAGAGGGCGGCTTCGGCGCTGGCACGGAAGAATCCGGCGAATTAACATCACCTGGATTACATCGACGAGCTTGACATTCCTGGTCACCATGCTTTGAACGCGCGTCTGCAGCGCTATCAGCTCGTCAGGTGAACACTAGTCCGGACTCTTCTCGACCCAGGAGGTGAGTCGCATAGGAGCGCCGGAGCGGAATTCGGCGACTGCGGCCCAGGTGGTGTCGCGAGGTTCAGTAATATAGAACCATTGCTTCTGCCATTCCTTTACTGTATCCACAAAAGTGCCCTTGGGCCAGGAGACATTGGACAGCTTGCTCCCCATGGCTCCTCCGCACTCCGCGTGCTAGCCATCCACCACCTTCGGCTTCGCGTTGAAGACTTTGAGCCACAGCCCGAAGTGGGGTTGGATGCGGAGGAAGGCCTCGCACACGACGATAAACACCGAGATGTTGAGGAAGGAATTCGGGGACACATCATGGAAATCTATCCCGTAAAAATACATCAGCCCGCGGACAAGAGGGTGGAGTGGAAACCCCAGCCCGCGGAAGAAATGGGGGATGAATACTACCCTCTCAGTGGGCTTCGGCGTGGGGACGACTTGTCCCTCGGCCGGGAGACGGTGGTCGATCTCCTTCGCCAAATACCCGGCCGCCCGAAGCTCAGTAATGTCATCCTCCTTGACGGAGGAGACCATCCACTTGCCCTGACCACCGGATCTGGACATGGTTGCTTGAGTGGAAAGGAGATGAGAACATGGGCACTGGAGCTCGAGATTGGGAAGGCGGAGACAGAGAGAAAGCGTGAGAAGAGGAAGAGGGAATCCTTATCTCCTTATAAAGGCAGCAAATATTAAACGCCTCCTCACTCGCCTTAAGATTCGCCTATTCCCAAGGGCTGTGTAAACGGCACGGTTGGGTTACCCATGCCCGCATTGATGAGTATCCCGCAATAAGGGGACACGATCTCTGCTTCGACAAGATGTGCCAATAGCAACCGCGTCTTGAAACGTGGAATGGCAGAAGAAAAGCGGTTCAAAATTATGACCAGACGGACGTGATGTTACGTTGCAGAAAGCTGTCAGCGGATGGAACTTGTGAAAAAATATATACTCTCTCTGTGCGGTTCTGTGTGGTGTGCGTAACAGGTCCGGATACAATCATCGCATCCGAAGACTATCTTGGAGTGCGGAAGAAGGGGAACCCGCCTTGCAATGCCGAAGACAATCTGCGCGTCGGACTCCTCGTCATTGAAGCCAGGTTCAGGGGCTACTGAGGGAGTCTTGGATTAAGGGTCCTCGGGCGTCCGGCCTGTTATTCATTGGGCCGGATTGATGGGCTGTGAAGATATGAAGGCTGAAGACTATACCCGTGTTCGGATTGGACTCTCCTTGGCGTGGAAGACACGCTAGGCGACCGACTATGAAGATTCCTTCTTATGTAACCGACCCCAAGTAACCCAGATCTCTCCGGTGCCTATATAAACCGGAGAGCATAGTCCGGATGGACAGATACTCATTACCATATTCACATAGGCTAGACTCCTAGGGTTAAGCCATTACGATCTCGTGGAAAATCAACTCTTGTAACACTCATATTCATCAAGATCAATCAAGCAGGAAGTAGGGTATTACCTCCATAGAGAGGGCCCGAACCTGGCTAAACATCGTGTCCCCCGTCTCCTGTTACCATCGATCCTAGACGCACAGTTCGGGACCCCCTACCCGAGATCCGCCAGTTTTGACACTGACATTGGAGCTGAGAGTTCCACTGTGCCATCGACAAAGGACTCGATGGCCCCTTCGATAGTTAGTAATGACGTCATTCAGTGAGAAACCTTCCTCCCCGAACAAATCTTTGTGTTCGGCGGCTTCGTACTGCGGGCCAACTCGCTTGGCCGTCTGGAGCAGATCGATAGCTACGGCCCTGGCCACCAGGTCAGATTTGGAAGCTTGAACTATGCCGCGGATATCCGTGGAGACTTGATCTTTAATGGATTCGAGACCGCAGCAATTGCTTCCCCGCGCTCCGAGGAACATGACTTAAATCTGTTATCGGATTACGTCCAGGAGATGGATCCTGTTGCTGCAACGGCTTCAGAACGAAAGCAGATCGTTCCCTTTGAGGCCACAAAGCCCGCAGCATTGGAGCCGCACACGGACTTGACATTCGACAATGTTCGCGTCAATGGAACTCCGGACTCGTCTCCGGCTATACGTTCCGGACCAGGTACGCCTACGGACACCGAGCTGGATCGGTTATCGATTTTTGAATTTAGCGCCGTAGACATCTTCCAGCATTCACCTTTGGGTGACGTGCTAAACTCTTTAAAGAACTTGTCCTGGGAGAAGGACTCATAGCCGAACTATGTTTGGCTCAAGCTAGAGGCGGATGACGAGGAATTTTGCTTCCCACCCGCCACCCACTTCATAGCTACCGTCGAGGACTTAACCGATGAGCTCGACTACGAATCCGAAGACATCGATGGTATGGACGCCGATGCCGACATGGAGCAAGGCCAAGACCCGCCATTCACTGGACGTTGGACGGCCACCACTTCTTACGACATGTACATGGTTGATGCACCTAAGGGAGCTGGCGACGACAAACAAGAGCCAGACGCGAATAAACCCTCTGAGACGCAGTCCAAGCGCCGGCGCCCCAAACGCCGCTGTAAGCCTCATCGCTCAAAAGATAGCAACACTAGCACCGGAGAAAATAGTACTCCGGGCGACGCCGAAAACAACAAAGACCCTGTCGGAGTCACATCCGAACAGGAGGAACATGACAACAGGCAAGACAACCCTGACGAACAGGCCATAGAAGATGACTCGGAGGATGGTAGTTACCGTCCACCCTCCAAGGAGGAGACAAGCCTCGGCAACGAAGACTTCATCGTGCCTGAGGATCCTCTAGAGCAGGAGCGCTTTAAACTTCAGCTCACAGCCACTGCAAGGAGCCTGAAAAAGAAACAGCAGCAGCTTCAAGCCGAACAAAATCTGCTCATCAACAGATGGACTGACGTCCTGACAGCCGAAGAATACAGCCTCAAGCGCCCAGCCAAGAGCTACACGAAACACAGACTGCTACCTCAATATGATGAGGAGGCACCGGAGCACACACCTCCCTCGCGTAATGCGGAACGACCACCACGTGGTCGAGACAGGGCGGCCGACCGGCCACCCCGCGGCCGGGATAAAGCGGCAACTCCAGCCGAACAACAGCCTGCCCCACCGCCCCGTAAAAATAGAGACGGAAGAGTTCGGGGTCACACGTACGACCTCCGGCAGACCCTGGACAGTAGAGCAGGACATACAAGATTGATCTATGGATCGCGAGGACGTGCCTCGAGGCACGACGACGGCTACCTATTCGGATGTGACAAACCTAACCACGCCCGGGCCGAATGCCGCAGACGGACTCCATCTGAGCTACGCCGCGATGCGGCCCAGTACAGAGGTGCCGCACACCCTCTCTGCTTCACAGATGAAGGACTGGATCACGAATTCCCCGAGGGGTTCAAGCCCGTCAATATCGAATCATACGACGGCACATCCGATCCCGCAGTACGGATCGAGGATTTCATTGTCCATATCCATATGGCTCGAGGAGATGACCTCCACGCCATTAAATACCTCCCACTAAAGCTCAAAGGGCCAGCTCGGCACTGGCTTAACAGCCTGCCTGAAAATTCTACCGGCAGCTGGGAGGACTTGGAAGAAGCTTTCCTGGACAACTTCTAAGGAACCTATGTCCGGCCACCAGACGCCGATGACTTAAGCCACATAGTTCAACAACCTGGAGAATCAGCCAGAAAATTCTGGACTAGGTTCCTAACCAAAAAGAACCAGATCGTTGATTGTCCGGATGCCGAGGCCTTAGCAGCCTTCAAACACAGCATCCGTGACGAATGGCTAGCATGCCACCTCGGCCAGGAAATGCCAAAGTCCATGGCAGCCCTCACGGCACTCATGACCCGGTTTTGCGCGGGTGAGGACAGTTGATTGGCTCGTAGTAACAACACAACCAGCAAGACAGGCCCCTCTGAGGCCAAGAATAGCACTAGCAAGCTCCGGCGCAATAGACACAAACGCCGAAGCAATGGCAACACCACCGATGACACCACAGTCAACGCTGGATTCACAGGCTCCAACTCCGGCCAATGGAAGAAGCCCTACAAACGAAACAATGAAGGACCTTCCAGCCTAGACCACATACTCGACCGTCCGTGCCAGATACACGGCACCCCGGATAAGCAAGCCAATCATACCAACAGGGATTGTTGGGTTTTCAAGCAGGCTGGCAAGTTAAATGCCGAAAATAAAGAAAAGGGATCACAAAGTGAGGACGAGGACAAAGAGCCCCGGCAGTCGAACACTGGGGGGCAGAAGAAATTTCCCCCTCAAGTCAAAACGGTGAACATGATATACGCTACACACATCCCCAAAAGGGAGCGTAAGCGAGCGCTTAGGGATGTCTACGCGGTAGAGCCAGTCGCCCCAAAATTCAATCCGTTGTCGTCGTTCCCGATCACCTTCGATCATCGAGACCACCCAACTAGTATCTGCCACGGCAGTTCAGCCGCAGTAGTCCTTGACCCAATTATTGATGGGTTTCACCTAACACGAGTCCTAATGGACGGTGGTAGCAGCCTCAACCTGCTCTATCAAGACACAGTGCGGAAGGTGGGCATTGACCCCTCACGAATCAAACCAACAAAGACTACCTTTAAAGGAGTCATACCAGGCGTAGAGGCCCGCTGTACGGGCTCAATCACGTTGGAAGTAGTCTTCGGTTCTCCGGACAACTTCCGAAGCGAGGAGTTAATCTTCGACATCGTCCCCTTCCGCAGCGGCTACCATGCACTGCTCGGATGAACATCGTTTGCTAGATTCAATGCAGTGCCACATTATGCTTATCTCAAGCTCAAGATGCCCGGTCCACGTGGCGTCATAATAGTCAATGGCAATACGGAACGCTCCCTCCGAACAGAGGAGCACACCGCCGCCCAACCAGCAGAGGTACAGAGCGGCCTTCTCAAGCAGCACCATAGTGCGGCTGTCAAGCCCCTTGACATCATCAAGAGGTTCCGGACTACACTGCAGCAGGACAGTGCGGCTCGTCAAGAGCTCGATTAGAAATTCGGCCTCCGTCCCAATGAAGTAGTGGCATTCGCACCACGCATACATAATTACGCACTCAAAATCCCATGGACATCGACGGAGGCAGAAGCTAACCCGGGATCTACAGTTCGGCTAGACCAATCCCGGACACACATACTTTCACCTTTTTTCTTTTTGCTTCAGGTTCCTTTTCCCACGGGCCTGCTGACCAGTCCCTTTGAAGGATCGACATATAAAGGATGGAAGCAGCATAGGTGCGTAGAGTAACCTCTATACGTCTTCTTGACTGTATTTATATTTATTTCCCAGGACCCGCACGCTGCGCCCTCTTGATTCTGGCATGTTAAATAGCCCGGAGGCTTATCGCACTATTTGTACAAGATACGCCTTGACGTATCTACCCAGTTATAATGAAAATGGTTTGCGGCCCAGTTTCTGTGGTTTTCACCTCTGACTTTATTTTATTTCGATCTGCTTATCGGCTGCATCGGTACTCTTTGGTATGTTTCATATTCGTCAGGGGCTACTTATCGCCCCACAATACGGCAGCAAACTCTGAACACTTCTTATATATAAGTTCGGCACCCCGAATTTAGCATTATATGCATTGGCTCCGAATCATGTCTTTGGTCAATAGTTGGGTTGCCCGGCTCCTATGCTTGCTACCCTACGCTCTATGGCTAGGGTAGTAAAGGGAGAACTACTACGATTGTGCCCTTGCCTTGACCGGATGAGCACCTCAGTAGAGAAAGCCAAAAACTGACTGTCATGATACGGCGAAAGCCGGTCAGCTCTTCGAGGGTTACAAAATCGTTGGAGATTTTTTCCGCGTCATGCGAAGGATCGACACTTCCCGATCAGATGCTGACAGCACCCTGGCTCCAACCAGGGGCTGCGCACTTGCTTAATTATAAAACTCCTATGGCTAAGTGAGGGTGTTTAAGCCGTATAGTCTGATTGCCTTGTTCGTTGCGCTAAATAACTCCTCCAAAGGACCATATAATCGGATCAAGATTGTTTAGATCCCATCCCGAACACCTCCGTACTACCTACGCGAGGGCAGAAGACGACGACTGGCCAACCCTCAGATTACAAACAACACGGCCGCACAGGAGGAAACAATTAAAGCATAACAAAATTACATTACAGGCTTTGTTTCCATAATACAATGCAAGGGCAACATGAATACATTTATTCAAATACAATGTCCTGCAAAGATTGAGCTGCCACAAGTCCAGACCCTTCTATGACATCCGCAAAATATCTCTCGGGTGTGCGGTGCTCCTTGCCCTCCGGCGGCCTGCTGGCAACTTCAACGGCGTTCATCTTCGCACACCACATCTTGCAACGAGCGAAGGCCATACGGGCACCTTGAATACAGGCAGAGCGCTTGACGACGTCCAGCCGTGGACAGGCTTCCACTAGCCGCCTCACGAGTCTGAAGTAGCTGCCAGGCATAGCTTCGGCTGGCCATAGCCGGATTGTCAAATCCTTCATGGCTAGTTCGGCCACCCTGTGCAGCTCCACCAGCTGCTTCACCTGATCGGTGAAGGAGACGGGATGCTCTGGCGTCACGTACTGCGCCCAGAATAGCTTCTCCGTAGAACCTCCTCCTTCGGCTCGGTAGAACTCTGCAACGTCTGATACGCTGCGTGATAGATCCGCAAAAGCCCCTGGGGAACTCCGAACCCGGGTTAGTAAAAGGTATTGCTTCTCCGCATACTTGCTTTGCATATTAAATGCCTTACCCGCCGTGATCTTCTTGGCCTCCTGGATCTCCTGGAGGGCGGCCTGGGCCTCATTCCGTGCGGTCTCCGCGCTCTGACGAGCCTTGGTGAGTTCGGCCTCTTGAGCCGACGCATCATTCTCCAAGGTCTCACATTTTTTCACTGCATCTTGGAGCTCCTGCTGGACTTCTTTGACCCGGGCCTTGAGCTTCTTACGAGCGGCCTGCTGCTGGACAGCTTTCTCCTCGGCCTCGCCCAAGGCCTTCCTCAGGGCCTCGACCTCGGTCGCGGCTCCTGCACATATTACGACATTACAGTCAATACACAACGCCTATGCTTTCCGAACACACAGCAAGACGTCACTCACCTTGCTTCTGCTGAAGCCGAATTGTAACCTCGCCGAGCTCGTTCTTGGTCCGCTCCAGCCTCTGCCTCAATTCAAAGACTTCGGCAGCATGCGAGGTTGCGGCCAACAGCGACGCCTGCTTATGCATACATATTACGTTAGTCTCCTACAATAGAAGATTGATCCTCTGTCCGGTTCTTCCCACCGAAAACCGGACAGTGTCTCAGGGGCTACTTACTACACGGGGTTTTTCTCTTTCTCTGTCACTTACCTCGAAACCTGTCAACAGGTTGCGGTAGGCTTCGTTCAGTCCACTCTTGGCGGACTGAACTTTCTCGATCACTGCATCCATAAGGACACGGTGCTCGTCCATAGTGGAGGCGCCTCGTAGCGCCTCCATCAGGTTATCTGGCGTCCCTGGATGGATAGGGACCATCGGCGGAAGCGGCGCACCCCCTCCTTCAAAGGGGGCTGCTTGTCCGACTCCAGAGCAATATGAGTCTCCGGAATCGTATTCGGCTGATCGTCTCCCCCATGTGTCCGGCAGCGGAGGCTTCGCCTTGTGGCGCCTCTCGGACAGCGTCCTGGGCTCCTCCCCGGTTCGGAGCGGCCCTCCGGGACAACACTTGGTGACATCCCTGGCCCCGGGGGAATAAGCAGGCGGTGGCGACACGCGCGCCATCTCCGACGGAGCCAACGAACCTCCAGACGAGGATCGTTGGATTAGGTCGCGGGCCAGACTGCAACAGTGTAGTTAACTATGTCAAGATAATGGAGAAAACGGGCCGGATGTGCGCACAAGCGAGCCATGTCACTTACGATGCGGCCTGGGGTTTAGCACGGGGGCGTCGCTCCGGACTGCTGTCAACGTCCCACGCGGTGTTGACCGCCGGGACCCCCTTCCCCTTCTTGGGTGTTTCCGCCTCTAGATGCGCCGAAGCCGCCCTCTTCTTCTTCCTCTCCTCAGGGGGAGGGTTGTATTCTTCCTCCTCCTCCTCTTCCTTGTCATTGTCCTCAGGGACAGAGGAATGAGCTTTCTCGTCTTCGGACGTCACGTCCGAAGTGCCCTTGCGGCGGGGGCCACTCTTGGCCCCCTTTGCCTTCTTCTTGGCCTTCTTCTCCGGCGCCTTATACGGCGCCGACACCAGCATCTTCGCTAGACGCGGGATGACTGGTTCTTCAGGCAGCGGAGCCGGACACTGGATCCACTTCGCCCTCTCCAGCCAGTCCTAAAAGAGCAATAATAAAAGCTCAGACATCATCCCCGAAACAATTGGGTCGGGGATGCGTCAGAAATAACATGCGTTGCTGGCGGGGTGTGTACAATCGTGACCACGGTCTGAATCCGTGGCCGGTGGCTTCTCGTCGCCCTTAAAAAGCAACTTCCAGGCGCCTTCGTGAGTAGTCTCGAAGAGCCTTACCAAGGTCTGGTGCTTCTTCAAATTGAACTCCCACAGAGGGCGGCTTCGGCGCTGGCACGGAAGAATCCGGCGAATTAACATCACATGGATTACATCGACGAGCTTGACATTCCTGGTCACCATGCTTTGAACGAGCGTCTGCAGTGCTATCAGCTCGACAGGTGAACACTAGTCCGGACTCTTCTTGACCCAGGAGGTGAGTCGCATAGTAGCGCCGGAGCGGAATTCGGCGGCTGCGGCCCAGGTGGTGCCGCGAGGTTCAGTAATATAGAACCATTGCTTCTGCCATTCCTTTACTGTATCCACAAAAGTGCCCTTGCGCCAGGAGACATTGGACAGCTTGCTCACCATGGCTCCTCCGCACTCCGCGTGCTAGCCATCCACCACCTTCGGCTTCACGTTGAAGACTTTGAGCCACAGCCCGAAGTGGGTTGGATGCGGAGGAAGGCCTCGCACACAACGATAAACACCGAGATGTTGAGGAAGGAATTCGGGGACAGATCATGGAAATCTATCCCGTAAAAATACATCTGCCCGCGGACGAAAGGGTGGAGTGGAAACCCCAGCCCGCGGAAGAAATGGGGGATGAATACTACCCTCTCAGTGGGCTTCGGCGTGGGGACGACTTGTCCCTCGACCGGGAGACGGTGGTCGATCTCATTCGCCAAATACCCGGCCACCCGAAGCTCAGTAATGTCGTCCTTCTTGACGGAGGAGACCATCCACTTGCCCTGACCACCGGATCTGGACATGGTTGCTTGAGTGGAAAGGAGATGAGAACTTGGGCGCTGGAGCTCGAGATTGGGAGGGCGGAGACAGAGAGAAAGCATGAGAAGAGGAAGAGGGAATCCTTATCTCCTTATAAAGGCAACAAATATTAAACGCCTCCTCACTCGCCTTAAGATTCGCCTATTCCCAAGGGCTGTGTAAATGGCACGGTTGGGTTACCCATGCCCGCATTGATGAGTATCCCGCAATAAGGAGACATGATCTCTGCTTCGACAACACGTGCCAATAGCAACCGCGTCTTGAAACGTGGAATGGCAAAAGAAAAACGGTTCGAAATTATGACCGGACGGACGTGATGTTACGTTGCAGAAAGCTATCAGCGGATGGAACTCGTGTAAAAATATATTCTCTCTCTGTGCGGTTGTGTGTGGTGTGCGTAACAGGTCCGGATACAATCATCGCATCCGAAGACTATCTTGGAGTTCGGAAGAAGGGGAAGCCGCCTTGCAATGCCAAAGACAATCTGTGCGTCGGACTCCTCGTCATTGAAGCCAGGTTCAGGGGCTACTGAGGGAGTCCCGGACTAAGGATCCTCGGGCGTCCGGCCTGTTATTCATTGGGCCGGACTAATGGGCTGTGAAGATATGAAGGCCGAAGACTATACCCGTGTCTGGATTGGACTCTCCTTGGCGTGGAAGGCAAGCTAGGCAACCGACTATGAAGATTCCCTCTTATGTAACCGACCCCATGTAACCCTAGATCTCTCCGGTGCCTATAAACCGGAGAGCATAGTCCGGATGGACAGATACTCATTACCATATTCACATAGGCTAGACTCCTAGGGTTTAGCCATTACGATCTCGTGGTAGATCAACTCTTGTAACACTCATATTCATCAAGATCAATCAAGTAGGAAGTAGGGTATTACCTCCATAGAGAGGGCCCGAACCTGGGTAAACATCGTGTCCCCCGTCTCCTATTACCATCGATCCTAGACGCATAGTTCGGGACCCCCTACCCGAGATCCGCCGGTTTTGACACCGACACTGGGTGGCTGCTCAAGTTTAAAACTTGTTGTATTACGTATACGTAGATGTTGAGATAGTGCAGTAGTTTTGAAAGTTTGAACCCAAACATCTGAATGCAATTTCTACTAGACTCATCCGAGGACCTAGGATGATGGGATTTGCAGCTACAGTAAAAACACCCGCCCGACGCGTGTAGCATGTAAAGCTAGTACAAATAGTAGTACTATTGTTGTTTGGACTCATCCGATAACCTGTTGCAATGCACATACAATTATGTATTCGGAAAATATTTTTCTGCC
Source organism: Aegilops tauschii subsp. strangulata (assembly GCF_002575655.3). NCBI lineage: Eukaryota > Viridiplantae > Streptophyta > Magnoliopsida > Poales > Poaceae > Aegilops > Aegilops tauschii. The sequence continues at coordinate 77,412,438 of NC_053037.3, forward strand.
TCGTCGCAGCACCCACTCAGAGAAGCGACTCGAAAGCCATTCATAAATTTAGCAAGTTTATCACAGGCATATCATTTTATTACATACAACAGGTCATCAACCCACAACGACAACGATGATACATTATAAATACTAAAGTTTTCATCACACAACAAATAACAAGTAATGAAATGAACTTCAGCTCAACCACTTGTCAGTGTTGGAAACACTTGCTTTGAACCAAAAGTGATTCTCTGGGCAGGGGCAGCTACTGTCAATCTCGAGACCAACGTTGGACTGATCATCCAGGCTGAAGCGGCCTATGTCAGGAAGCATATTGTGATAGCCACGGTAGGGAACCATAGCAATGTCCGAGGTATATGTTGGGGATATAACTATTGGCTTAACCCGCCCGGGAGTGGCCGGGTTAAGTCTCTGGCAGTTTATCAAGACAAAGCCCATGAAGACGCTTAAGGTGGTAGTCTATTATGCAGACCCTTAAAAGGCCCGGAGCCCAAAGGCGACTTAAGGCCCAAATAATTGTAAACCGTCATATATGTGTAACTTGCATGATAAGGCATGTGCAATTAGTCACCAGGCCGGACACATTGTTTATGAGCTGGCCGGGACTCTGTAAGCCGCGGGCATCAACCTGTATATATAAAGGGACGACCCGGCGGCGACTTAGGGTAAGAGGGAAGAGATCGAAAGCTAGGACAAGCGTATTCGCTCCCTGGTAATCGAGACACAAGCAATACCACCTCAAACTATATTAGGCCTTTACCTTCACCGCAAGGGGCCGAACCAGTATAAACTCCTGTGTCCTTTGTCCCGTTTAACCCCTCTAAGCTAACCTAGTGCGATGGCTCCACGACTAAGTCCTCACACTAGGACATCTGCCGTGCTAAACCCACGACAGTTGGCGCCCACCGTGGGGCCAGCGCACGGTGGTTTCGAGTTCTTACAGGGCAGCTTCGAAGGGATCAAGGGATACGTTGTGGGCCGGATGACCAAGAGTCGCCGCGGCAAGCTCTACATTGCCGATGCAGGATGGGGCCCCGAGGCCGGGTCAATCGAGTACGGGTACCGGGTCCCCTTCGGCGGAATTCACGTCTTCATCGGCAAGATCGATGAACCGGGCCCTGAGCCGGACACCTGCACCGACATCTTCGAGACGGCTCAGCGTGCGCAACCTGCCCGGGTTCAACTCACCGTGAAGCGTGCCTTCGTTGGATTCATCCATGGGGGAAAATTTGAGAAAGGATCCATGTCTGGCGGTGAGACGGCCGTCTATTCTGATGGTGAGTCGTCCATTGGCGAGACTACTTCGTTGTACCAACTGCAGGACGGCAGGCTTGGGGGCTGTTCCGATGGCGACAACATTCCGGACCCCTATGAGCCGCCGAACCGGGTCGCGATCTTCATGGCCAGTACACAGTCAGTGCAGATTTCGTCGACTGCAGCAGCAATGGTTTCTGGGTCAGCAGCAGCAACGGCAGCCGGGGCAGGAGGCCCTGCGTGCCCACCGACTCAGGTCTTGTCCGACTTATTAGACGCTTTGACAACACTGTTGACAGCGGCGGTTAACCCAGCAAACCAAGATCAGCACAATGCGGAGGTTGGGAAATTGCGAGATCAGATAGCTCAAGCCAAGGAGGACCTGGCAGCCGAGGATGCGAGGTTGACGGCGGAACGAGCGGTTCTGGAGGCTCAGGCACAACGCATCCAGGCTGATTCCTTCCGGCTCTCATTGGATCAGAACGCTTCAAACAACGTCATGAGGAGAAGGCACCGAAGTCATCTGCCTCCGATTTACGAGGCGAGGAACCTCTTCAACACTCCTGGTGCGGGGACCAATGACCCGCCAGGGGTAAACCGGGCAGTAGCCACGCCTGGGACTGGAGCGCCGATTCAGCCACGGGCGATGGACCCTCCTCGTCAGAATAATATCCCACCACAACACGTGCCAACACCACCGGGTCATTACTCTAACCCTTTGGACAACATGATCGCTGCGTCGTCACGATTGGCGGCTCTCCCAGTTGAAGGCGAGTCCCCAACTACGGTTGAAACATGGAGGGCTAGAGAGCTCCTTCAAACAGCATTGGTGCAGCAGGAGGCTTATTCCTATAGTCGTGAGAGGATCCACTCAACCCCTCGCCTAAGACGGAATTATAGCGGACACATGGACTCCCCGGCGGTGTCAAGCAGCGAGCAACGTTGTAACCCGCCCCGTGGACATGACCCGCCCCATACTACTCAGGCCCTGATGGATCAGGATAGAGCACGACACGGAGCTGAGCCGGCAGCTCAGAACACGGCTCGTCAACCGTCTCCGGTTTATCCGACAACTTCGGTGGAGCTAGGCGTTACTTCCAGATCCTTGGGAGTACCATGTTTAGTACCGGTGTAACGCCCACGATGCGGCTATATCTCCCACGTGTCGAGGCACGACTTAGAGGCATAACCGCATTGTGGTTTTGTCGCAAGAAGGGTCATCTTCACACAATCCCATGTAATGAACAAGAATGGGATAAGAGTTGGCTTACAATCGCCACTTCACACAATACATAATTAAATCATACATCATTCAAGATACACACATAGGTCCGACTACGGAACCAAAAGAAAAGAAGACAACCCAACTGCCAGATCCCCGATCGTCCCAACTGGGCACCACTACAGATCAATATGAAAAGAAACAACACAACGAACAAGATCTTCATCGAGCTCCCACTTGAGCTCAGTTGCGTCACCTGCACTGGCCTCATCGGCACCTGCAACTGTTTGGAAGTATCTCTGAGTCAGGAGGACTCAGCAATCTCACACCCGCGAGATCAAGACTATTTAAGCTTATAGGAAAGGATGGGGTAATGAGGTGGAGCTGCAGCAAGCACTAAGCATATATGGTGGCTAACATACGCAACTAAGAGCGAGAAGAGGAGCAACGGAATGGTCGTCAACTAGTATTGATCAAGAAATGATCCTGAACTCCTACTTACGTCAAACATAACCCAGAAACCGTGTTCACTTCCCGGACTCCGCCAAGAAGAGACCATCACGGCTACACACGCGGTTGATGTATTTTAATTAAGTCAAGTGTCAAGTTCTCTACAACCGGATATTAACAAATTCCCATCTGCCACATAACCCCGGGCACGGCTTTCGAAAGATAATACCCTGCAAGGGTGTCCCAACTTAGCCAATTATAAGCTCTCATGGTGAACGAAGGATATTCCTTCTCCCGGGAAGACCCGATCAGTCTCGGAATCCCGGTTACAAGACATTTCGACAATGGTAAAACAAAACCAGCAAAGCTCCCCGATGTGTCAACAATCCCGATAGGAGTCGCATGTATCTCGTTCTCAGGACACACAGGATGAGCAAGACGTCGGGTTGGCATAGACCCTGGTTGCCCAGGGGGCGCCGGACATCGCTCGGTTTGGACCAGCACTGGCCCGGGGGGTAAAATAAAGATGACCCTCGGGATGCGCGACTCCCAAGGGAAAAAGGCTAGGTGAGGCAAATGTAAGACCAAGGTTGGGCCTTGCTGGAAGAGTTTTATTCAAAGCGAACTATCAAGGGGGTCCCATAAATCACCCAACCGCTTTAGGAACGCAAAATCAAGGAACATAACACCGGTATGACGGAAACTAGGGCGGCAAGAGTGGAACAAAACACCAGGCATAAGGCCGAGCCTTCCACCCTTTACCAAGTATATAGATGCATTAATTAAATAAGAGATATTGTGATATCCCAACAGAGTTCATATAATCCATGTTCCAACATGGAACAACCTTCATCTTCACCTGCAACTAGCAACGCTATAAGAGGGGCTGAGTAAAAGCGGTAACATAGCCAAACAACGGTTTGCTAGGAAGGGTGACAAAGGTTAGAGGTTCATGGCAATGTGGGAGGCATGAAATAGCAAGTGGTAGATAGCGCTGCATAGCAATAGAGCGAACAACTAGCAAGCAAAGATAGAAGTGATTTCGAGGGTATGGTCATCTTGCCTGAGATCCCGCTAGGAAGAAGAACGAGTCCATGAAGAAGACAAACAGACGGAGTCGAACGAATCCTCACAAGTCCGGAAAGAAACCGAAGCTAACGAGAGAAGCAACCCGGAAAGAAACAAACAACAAAGTAAACAACCACCACATACACATGGCATGATGCACAAACAAGTATGATGCATGTCCGGTTTAAAGAGGCATGGCATGGCAAAGTGCACAAACGGAACTACCAGTTAAGTGGAGCTCAATATGCAACGAGTTGCATATTGACGAAACACCACAACAATTGTTTAGTTCTCTGGTTATATACCCAACAATATTAAATGTTGATTAACATGGCAAGGGGTGAATCATAATTAAACATCCTATCTAGTCAAGTATAAATGAGGCCGGAAATAACAAACAACAATTCCGGAAAATCTCCATGTCATTTAGCAATTTTAATGCAAACATCAATTGTAGGCATTTAAATGTTGTTATCATGATGCGAATGACATATGCAAGTTTTTAAGCAATTTTATGAAAATGTGGACATGAGCATGTTATGAAGCATTTGTTACCGTGGTGGAACGAAAAGGGTGCCACGGCAATGATAACGAAAATGATGCCACGGCAACATATCGGTTCCGGTAGCTCATGGAGATACCGGCGCAAAAGAGAATTGTGCGGATGTGTGAAACACGCAAGAGAATGGTGGGGTGCTCCCGGTTACCGGGTTCCCACGGGTTAGTGGTATGGAAACGAGGAACGTGCAAAGACCTCTCTCGGACACGGTACAAACACGAGCATCTCATACAACACATGCATTCGGTCCACGGACGTCGTCTCGGGGTTATACCTTCGAAGCGTGCATTCGGGGCGGAACGCGTTCGAAGTGGAAGTAGTTGTTCACGTGTCGTAGGGGTAGTAGTTGTTCTCGCGACGGTAGTGGAAGTAGTGGTACATGTTTCGTAGTCATACACATTCCGTAGATGTTTGGGGTCACGGCGAGGAACTTGACGTCCACGGAGTCTTCGAAGGTCGACGTTAGTGGTACACACGCTGTCGGGGTACTTGTCCGTCCGGTCTTGGTGTAGATGTACATGGAAAACGTAGTGGTACTATGCATCGGTCATCGGGGAACTTGCCGAAATCCTCAGAGCTGGTGTGCTTGTTCGGGCGTCGGTCTTGCCGATGGGGTACTTGGCGAATCCACGTAGTCGTACACGGGTCGAAGTGGTACTTGGCAAATTCCACGGGGCGATGCTTGACGGTCCGGGTACGGGTCTTGGCGTCTCATCCTTGCTGATCCAAAACAACGCGAGACAAAAGGCCTCTGGTGGCAGCAGCAAGGCTGGGCGGTGCGCGAGCAGCGACAAGAAGTGGGCATGGGGCTCATGGTGACAACGACGACGAACAGGGGCGCGGCGCCGTGGCGGGGAGGCGGCGTGTCTCCGGCGGTTGAGGCCGAATGGAGGGAGGAGGCAGAGGTTGCGGCAGCCGGAGGTGCGCGGCGTGACTCCTCTAGTCCATGGCAGGAGGCCATGGCGGGCAAGCGGTGATGTGCAGAAGGGTAGCGAAGGACTTGGCGTCGGGGACAAGATGGAGGGAGGCCGGGCATCCACGAGCTCGGGCAGGAGAAGGAGGGTCGGGGAGGTCTTGGGGTGGCGCTGCGGCGGCGACTGATGGCGGCGAAGTTCTGCGATGGCGCGCGGGGTCGCCGGAGGGCGCGGCCTGGTGGACGCGTCCTGGAGGCAGGTGGTTGGGAACGAGGTCGAGCGCGGGAGGCCTGGGGCTGCTGCTACGGCCAGCTCGAGGAGAGGGCAGAGGAGCTCGAGATCAAGGCTCCTGCTCGATCTGAAGCTGGGCACGACGATGGATCGAGAGGAGGAGGTGGGTGGCTGCAGGGGCAGCGGTGGTCGTCAAGGGAGAGAGGCGATGGGATCGAGTGCGTCCTCCTGGCGCTGGCTGTGTGTGGCGGCGGCGGACAGAGGGAACGAGGGAGAGAAGAGGGGATCGGGATCGAGCGCAGGGAGTGCGGGCTAGGGTTAAGGGATTGAGGGGTGCTGCTGGGCCTTGGGCCAATTGGACTGCGGGGAAGCAGGCCGGCCTGGCTGCTGGGCTGTCTTCTCTCTCTCACTCTAAAAAAACAGAGATAAGAAAGAAAAGAAAGGGAGGTTAGGGGAGGAAGTTGGACACGCGGATAATTTTCCCGAACTCACCAAAATGTGCACGGTCCAAGAAAATAGAAAAGGCCATGATTGAAAGATTTAAATTCGAACTCATTTGATTTAAATTCAAATGATTTGAATAGGAAGTGAGGGTTGGGACGGTCCAAAAATGTTCGGATTTTTGGTGGAGCTCCGGAATATGATGAAAAAATATATGGCGAGGTTGGAGACCAAGAATTAAGAGAACAAAGGCATTGGGATATTGCAAGTGTGTTATGGTAAGCTCCAATTAATGGAATATTTTAATATAGCTCCCAAATAATATTGGGAGGATATATGTTATAAAGAGAAATCACCATGTGCATTTCCCTCGATTTAAATGGATCGAAGATCCATGCAATTTACTTAGTTGAGTTTTTACAATTAAAAGACATTATGGCATGATGACATGATGCAATGCAAAAATAAAAGAGCAAGCACAAAAGAAACACACAGCGACCACGAAAAATAAGTAAGTCTTCTGAAGCGTCGGTCTTGGGGCGTTAGAACACTCCACCAGTACAAGAGGATCTCGTCCCGAGATCTAGGATGGCACCGGAGATAAACGGAAGGGGAAGAGAAGAGTACAACTAATTGCTTCTTTGACAAAAGAGTGAAACCAAAGAACCTTGAGAGGTCGCAAATCTTGAGGAAATGACACAACGGAGATGAACAAAATTTAAAACACTCCGTTCAGCAAGAGGAACAAGGAACATTGTGAGAACCTTTGTAGGTTGAAGAATATGAAACAAGAGCTTAACGGATCAAAAGGAATATGAAAGCACACCGGTAGAAAAGAGAAACAAGGAACACCATGTGAACCTTGAGGTTAATTGACACGATAGATATTTAAACCACTCCGATTAAAACAAGATAGGGAAGGAATAAGAATGATATAATTTGGGCAGCACTCCGACTGTAAATGGAAGGAATTGAACATGATCTTGACAAGATGAGAGGATACTCGATGAATTTAACAACACACTGCCTCCGGAACTGATGAAAGAATGGCACAGGGGGTAAGAAAGATTTCAGGCCACACTCCGGTTGAGGAAGGAGACAAAACTTGATAAGATGAGAGAACTCTAATGAAAACACGACACTCCGGCTAAACGGATAAGAAAGGAAAAATTACATGATCTTGACAAAACAAGATGATTGGTCGAAGAGAGCAACATCACAAAGCCTCCGGAAACAATGCATGATAGTTAGATAGTTGTAGTGAATAGAACGAAGAATGAAACCAACATCTCCTACCATAAATGAATTTTAAGGAGCATCCTTACGATGTAGGATTGAACGGAGTTGTTGGAAAACCAACAACGAAAAGAATAAGCTTGTAGTGGGCTTATGGGAACATCCCAACATTATGAGGTGACAAACTGCCACTAACGGAAACAATGATTGATTGAATTGGGATCAACAAGGAGATGAAAACTTCTTCACCAAGAGGATAGGAGAAAACTTGGATCAGTGATAAACACCACAAATAGCTACATTCCTTAGGGAAGGCTATAGGTGAAATATAACCCAATACAACTCCAACAAAAAGATTGATTGGACGAAAAGATCTCTTGAACGAAGAGAAAATGATGGATTTAATTATCTCATTCCTGACAACTTGTGAATCATGAAACATGAAGGAAATTGGCAAAAATGACATAACACCATCCCAAAAGATAAGGTAGAGAGAATTGCACTTCCGAATGCAAGATGAAGAATGGTTGGACTCCACAAAACAAAACATGCGTTGAGCACCATGTTTATCTTTGAGTATAGCTTGGCGGATCATAACTTTGAGAGAAATCTTGAAGAACAATTGAAGAATGAAAGGAATCCTTGATGAGCCACCATGTTGATCCTTCGTGAGAACTCCGGTAATAAAAGGATGATAAAAAGGAAGAGAAGTTGACAACACAAGGTGAAACCTTGCAATGATTTGGGTGGAGCTTTGAAATGATATAACCGAGAAAACTTGGAACTCCGGAAAGAAAAGATGAACAACTTGGAACCGAGAATTTGATATCATGAACGAACTCCAAAAGAAGGGATTAAACACTTGGATGAAACAAGAATAAGAATTATGTTATGCGTATCCTTCACCAATTTAAATTGATGACAAGCAACGGATCTTGCATACTACTTATTCTCGTAGAAAGGATTAACATAGATATTGCGCAAACTTGTAAAGGTCTTCATCGAAACACCGGTAGGATTGAAACAACGAATAAATTGATATGATAACGAGGGAAGAGAAATCTTGAACGAACCACCACGAGAATTGAAAATGAAAGTAGCAAAGGCACAATTCAGTGGAAAGAATTAGAAAATGAATGAAGATACTTGACAGAATTTAGATACACGAGAACAAAGAGATCATGAACTGATTAGAAGATATTTGAGTGATGCACCGGTATGATTTGGAGAACGAGAGCTGAAAGCTTGAATGAATAATTCTGAGTGATGGGCTCCGAAGAATCAAACTGAAAAGACTTGTGAAATGCTCCGGGTGGGTGAAAATAATTCTCACAATCGAAAACAATTATGAGAGGATGGCATAAGCTAGAACTATGAATCTTCAAGAGAACGGACCAAGATTTAGGAGAAATTCTTCTTCGGTCTTCGAATGTTGAGAATGATGATGTGAAACACCACCAAGAATTATTGAGGCACTCCGGAATGAAAAATTAGAAAGGTTGAACCAACGATGAAAAGAATTTGAAAGCGATCTTGGGGAAGAAATATGACTGATGATAACTCATTCTTACGTCAAACTTTGAAATGAATTTGAGAATAACTCCAGAAAAATTAGAAGAGTCAGGTAAGATCCTGGGCAAATAACCTGTGGGTTAGGGCCCACTCAAAAGAAACACCGTTGAAATGATTACTTGAAAAGGAGATTGCACCGGTTGAATTAAATGGCTCAAAAGAGATAACAACCTCGAGATAGCTTGAACGGATTGGGAATGGAAATGCGAGTCTCCTGAGATATCTTCAACACTCCAAATAACATGAATAGCAAGAGGTGGCTGATTAAGAGATACACCGGCATGAGAAAACATTTGAAACAGGGAAAGGAATGTGACCAACATTGCAGGCTTGAATTTAGTCCAACGGAGAAGAAAAAGAATGAAGAAAGAAAAACTTGAAGAACATCTTCATGAGAACCACCGGGTAAGAACATTGATTGAAAAGAATGAAGGGACTTTGCACCAATAAAAAGGATACTTGATTAAGAAATCTGAGTCCTTAAAGAAAAAGGGTGGGAGGGTGGGAAAACAAAGAAAACTTGAGTCGGATGAAACGAACACCGTTGAGAAAAGCTTAGAATTGATCTTGCGAACGTTGGAATGACTGGATGCACTTGAAGAGAAACACGCCGGTTGGAAAAGAATTAACATGATGATCTCGATGATCAAGAAGGATTAGTATTCACATAGCAATATGAGAACACCGTTTAGGGAAGGTATGGATTCAACATTTGACTTCGAAGCAACTCGAATACCACAAAACAAAACAAAGGATTTGGCTTGCGGAATAAGCCGGAACAAACATATGATAGAGATTTCGTCCAAAGTTTTCATGGTGGGGCCCACACTGGCTCGATCGTACAACACCATCATGTACAAGGCAGTGCACATGACATACGAAGCGTCCCCGAGTCGGCATAGCCAAGGACTCTTTAAGACACTACGAGACCACTGTAAAACCAACCGTGGAAAGGCGGACCACTAGACGTCGAACCCCATTCTCATATCATGCATCTGTCGGAAAGATATCCTAAGAGCTACTTGAATTCCCACTTATAAACTCCCGAAACTTTCTGGTTATGCAATCTATTGTTGGGGATACAGGGGACACAAAATATATCACCCAAACTAACAATCCCTAGATCCAGCTGTATCCATCCGTCAACACATAACCAAGAAACCTTCAGAAATCATTTACATCAACCTTCGAAAAGCATCCGTTATACGAGTTATGGCAATACTCCCGAACTCCCGCCCCAGTACTGGGTGGCGTCGAGGTGATCTCACCAACAACTGCATAAAAGAGATTTCGATGTCGGCGAAACTCAGGTATTCCAGAACTGCAACGATAAAATTGTGACGACAACACCTCGGAGCTCAACTCCCCGGGACACTGCCACAACCCCTAAATGTCAGGAGGCACCAAGAACAATGTTCTCGTCACAAAACCATCGGAACGATTCCAAGATACCCGCGTGATCCTAAATTTTTTTTAGTGAAATTTGAGGAGAGAAGAGTCAAAACTTCTACGTCAGGAGGCTTCACCAGAGCGACGAAGGGACTGAGGAGTAAAAAGAATCCTACTCTCTGATATATATAATCCAAAGACTCAAAACATTTTGTTCTAGACTCAACAACGACAGCGATTCGATCAAGCAGGGGGCTCCTAAGTCGGGGATGGCTCTGATTACCAACTTGTAACGCCCACGATGCGGCTATATCTCCCACGTGTCGAGGCATGACTTAGAGGCATAACCGCATTGTGGTTTTGTCGCAAGAAGGGTCATGTTCACACAATCCCATGTAATGAACAAGAATGGGATAAAGAGTTGGCTTACAATCGCCACTTCACACAATACATAATTAAATCATACATCATTCAAGATACACACATAGGTCCGACTACGGAACCAAAAGAAAAGAAGACAACCCAACTGCCAGATCCCCGATCGTCCCAACTGGGCACCACTACTGATCAATATGAAAAGAAACAACACAACGAACAAGATCTTCATCGAGCTCCCACTTGAGCTCAGTTGCGTCACCTGCACTGGTCTCATCGGCACCTACAGCTGTTTGGAAGTATCTGTGAGTCACGAGGACTCAGAAATCTCACACCCGCGAGATCAAGACTATTTAAGCTTATAGGAAAGGATGGGGTAATGAGGTGGAGCTGCAGCAAGCACTAAGCATATATGGTGGCTAACATACGCAAATAAGAGCGAGAAGAGGAGCTACGGAACGGTCGTCAACTAGTATTGATCAAGAAGTGATCCTGAACTCCTACTTACGTCAAACATAACCCAGAAATCGTGTTCACTTCCCAGACTCCGCCAAGAAGAGACCATCACGGCTACACACGCGGTTGATGTATTTTAATTAAGTCAAGTGTCAAGTTCTCTACAACCGGATATTAACAAATTCCCATCTGCCACATAACCGCGGGCACGGCTTTCGAAAGATAATACCCTGCAAGGGTGTCCCAACTTAGCCCATTATAAGCTCTCACGGTCAACGAAGGATATTCCTTCTCCCGGAAAGACCCGATCAGTCTCGGAATCCCAGTTACAAGACATTTCGACAATGGTAAAACAAACCAGCAAAGCCGCCCGATGTGTCAACAATCCCGATAGGAGTTGCACGTATCTCGTTCTCAGGACACACCGGATGAGCAAGACGTCGGGTTGGCATAGACCCTGGTTGCCCAGGGGGCGCCGGACATCGCTCGGTTTGGACCAGCACTTGGAGAAGCACTGGCCCGGGGGGTAAAATAAAGATGACCCTCGGGATGCGCGACTCCCAAGGGAAAAAGGCTAGGTGAGGCAAATGTAAGACCAAGGTTGGGCCTTGCTGGAAGAGTTTTATTCAAAGCAAACTGTCAAGGGGGTCCCATAAATCACCCAACCGCGTTAGGAACGCAAAATCAAGGAACATAACACCGGTATGACGGAAACTAGGGCGGCAAGAGTGGAACAAAACACCAGGCATAAGGCCAAGCCTTCCACCCTTTACCAAGTATATAGATGCATTAATTAAATAAGAGATATTGTGATATCCCAACAGAGTTCATAAAATCCATGTTCCAACATGGAACAACCTTCATCTTCACCTGCAACTAGCAACGCTATAAGAGGGGCTGAGCAAAAGCGGTAACATAGCCAAACAACGGTTTGCTAGGAAGGGTGACAAAGGTTAGAGGTTCATGGCAATGTGGGAGGCATGAAATAGCAAGTGGTAGGTAGCGCTGCATAGCAATAGAGCGAACAACTAGCAAGCAAAGATAGAAGTGATTTCGAGGGTATGGTCATCTTGCCTGAGATCCCGCTAGGAAGAAGAACGAGTCCATGAAGAAGACAAACAGACGGAGTCGAACGAATCCTCACAACTCCGGAAAGAAACCGAAGCTAACGAGAGAAGCAACCCGGAAAGAAACAAACAACAAAGTAAACAACCACCACATACACATGGCATGATGCACAAACAAGTATGATGCATGTCCGGTTTAAAGAGGCATGGCATGGCAAAGTGCACAAACGGAACTACCAGTTAAGTGGAGCTCAATATGCAACGAGTTGCATATTGACGAAACACCACAACAATTGTTTAGTTCTCTCGGTTATATACCCAACAATATTAAATGTTGATTAACATGGCAAGGGGTGAATCATAATTAAACAACCTATCTAGTCAAGTTTAAACGAGGCCGGAAATAACAAACGACAATTCCGGAAAATCCTCATGTCATTTAGCAATTTTAATGCAAACATCAATTGTAGGCATTTAAATGTTGTTATCATGATGCAAATGACATATGCAAGTTTTTAAGCAATTTTATGAAAACGTGGACATGAGCATGTTATGAAGCATTTGTTACCGTGGTGGAACGAAAAGGGTGCCACGGCAACGATAACGAAAATGATGCCACGTTAACATGTCGGTTCCGGTAGCTCATGCAGATACCGGCGCAAAAGAGAATTGTGCGGATGTGTGAAACACGCAAGAGAATGGTGGGGTGCTCCCGGTTACCGGGTTCCCACGGGTTAGTGATATGGAAATGAGGAACATGCAAAGACCTCTCTCGGACACGGTGCAAACACGAGCATCTCATACAACACATGCATTCGGTCCACGGACGTCGTCTCGGGGTTATACCTTCGAAGCGTGCATTCGGGGCGGAACGCGTTCGAAGTGGAAGTAGTTGTTCACGTGTCGTAGGGGTAGTAGTCGTTCTCGCGACGGTAGTGGAAGTAGTGGTACATGTTTCGTAGTCGTACACATTCCATAGATGTTCGGGGTCACGGCGAGGAACTTGACGTCCACGGAGTCTTCGAAGGTCGACGGTAGTGGTACACACGTTGTCGGGGTACTTGTCCGTCCGGTCTTGGTGTAGATGTACATGGAAAACGTAGTGGTACTATGCATCGGTCATCGGGGAACTTGCCGAAATCCATAGAGCTGGTGTGCTTGTTCGGGCATCGATCTTGCCGATGGGGTACTTGGCGAATCCACGTAGTCGTACACGGGTCGAAGTGGTACTTGGCAAATTCCACGGGGCGATGCTTGACGGTCCGGGTACGGGTCTTGGCGTCTCATCCTTGCTGATCCAAAACAACGCGAGACAAAAGGCCTCTAGTGGCAGCAGCAAGGCTGGGCGGTGCGCGAGCAGCGACAAGAAGTGGGCACGGGGCTCATGGTGACAACGACGACAAACAGGGGCACGGCGCCGTGGCGGGGAGGCGGCGTGTCTCCGGCGGTTGAGGCCGAATGGAGGGAGGAGGCAGAGGTTGCGGCAGCCGGAGGTGCGCGGCGTGACTCCTCTTGTCCATTGCAGGAGGCCATGGTGGGCAAGCGGTGATGTGCAGAAGGGTAGCGAAGGACTTGGCGTCGGGGACGAGAAGGAGGGAGGCCGGGCATCTACGAGCTCGGGCAGGAGAAGGAGGGTCGGGGAGGTCTTGGGGTGGCGCTGCGGCGGCGACTGATGGCGGCGAAGTTCTGCGATGGCGCGCGGGGTCGCCGGAGGGCGCGACCTGCTGGACGCGTCTTGGAGGCAGGTGGTTGGGAACGAGGTCGAGCGCGGGAGGCCTGGGGCTGCTGCTGCGGCCAGCTCGAGGAGAGGGCAGAGGAGCTCGAGATCAAGGCTCCTGCTCGATCTGAAGCTGGGCACGACGATGGATCGAGAGGAGGAGGTGGGTGGCTGCAGGGGCAGCGGTGGTCGTCAAGGGAGAGAGGCGATGGGATCGAGTGCGTCCTCCTGGCGCTGGCTGTGTGTGGCGGCGGCGGACAGAGGGAACGAGGGAGAGAAGAGGGGATCGGGATCGAGCGCAGGGAGTGCGGGCTAGGGTTAAGGGATTGAGGGGTGCTGCTGGGCCTTGGGCCAATTGGACTGCGGGGAAGCAGGCCGGCCTGGCTGCTGGGCTGTCTTCTCTCTCTCACTCTAAAAAAACAGAGATAAGAAAGAAAAGAAAGGGAGGTTAGGGGAGGAAGTTGGACACGCGGATAATTTTCCCGAACTCACCAAAATGTGCACGGTCCAAGAAAATAGAAAAGGCCATGATTGAAAGATTTAAATTCGAACTCATTTGATTTAAATTCAAATGATTTGAATAGGAAGTGAGGGTTGGGACGGTCCAAAAATGTTCGGATTTTTGGTGGAGCTCCGGAATATGATGAAAAAATATATGGCGAGGTTGGAGACCAAGAATTAAGATAACAAAGGCATTGGGATATTGCAAGTGTGTTATGGTAAGCTCCAATCAATGGAATATTTTAATATAGCTCCCTAATAATATTGGGTGGATATATGTTATAAAGAGAAATCACCATGTGCATTTCCCTCGATTTAAATGGATCGAAGATCCATGCAATTTACTTAGTTGAGTTTTTAAAATTAAAAGACATGATGGCATGATGACATGATGCAATGCAAAAATAAAAGAGCAAGCACAAAAGAAACACACAGCGACCACGAAAAAGAAGGAAGTCTTCTGAAGCGTCGGTCTTGGGGCGTTACAACCGGCTCTACGTACCGTACATCTGCCCAAGGATTTCAAGGGTCCTCGTAAAGTGCCCAAGTACACAGCTGACTTACCCCCTGAAACGTGGGTTGAAAGTTATGAGATGGCGATGGAGTTATTGGACGTCGATGATGCTGCATGTGCTAAGTATTTCACCATGATGTTGGAAGGAACAGCTCGTACCTGGTTAAAGGGGCTACCAACCAACTCTATCGGGTCATGGGCCGAGTTAAGGGCCCAGTTTATCCAGCAGTTCAAAGACACGTGCAAGCAGCCTATGTCGATTTTAGACTTGGCTGCCTGTGTGCAAGAAGAGGGTGAGCCGAACCATTGGGTGCGCCGGGTCTCAGCAATGCTGCACTCGTCGGATCATATCAAGGCTTATTCGGCAGTCCTAATGTTGGAAAACAATTGTCGTTTCATACCCCTGAAACACAAGTTAGGGCGACTCAAACGCCACTGCAATGGCATGGGGACGCTCATGGCGGCTCTGGTTAAATATGCCGACTCTGACAGTACCAAGGACCCCGAGTCTGATGAGGAAAAGACGGGTAAGGGAAAGAAGAGTAGCAGCACCAAGGGGCAGCCCAATAACCTGGCGAGCCAAGGGAGCAGTGGTAAGCGCAAGGCTAATAATAATTCTGATTTGGTAGCTAATACCAATACGCAGAATAATGGCCAGCGTCGTAAGGGAAAACCAGCTCCTCGGACTGGAGGATCAGGGGTCAATCTTGAGAGGCTGCTGAATCAGCCTTGCCCAAAGCATGGCACGCAGGAAAGACCATCCAGTCGCCTTTGGAAGGACTGCCATATTATGAAAGAGTCCACAAATTCCAACTTGTTCCAAGACAATCATGGACCAGGCAGCAGCTCAGATTCCGGTTCTCATGGCCCGGGTTATGGTGGTGGCGGTTCCAATTCTAGTTTTCAGGGTCACCAAGGGAATCAAGGCAATCAGGGCGGTTATCATCAACAGTCCGGTCAGGGGAGTTAGCAATAGCAGTCTGGATATCAAAGTAACCCGAAGCAATTGAATAGTGGGCAGTACCATGTCTTCACCACAAGTTTATGCAAGCGGGATCAGATGCTCCATAAAAGGGCTGTGAACGCCGTTGATCCAGCAGTTCCCCGTTACTTACGATGGTCTGAGCAGCCCATTGTGTGGAGTCAGCAACTTCTTGGTGGCCTCAGTGATTTCCGCATCAGACAGCTGAATGTTACAATGGCATTGAGGATGGTTTACATCACCAGTATATTCACACATTAAGCCGGGGCGGCGGCTTAATGGCAAGATGCTCCAAGATATCCAGCACCGGGAAAAGTCGACGCCAGTTAAGTCGTTGGCCATAATGGCTCTGAGCTTTGAAAAGGCTAGTGCGTATTTGGCCCTTTCCCTCGAGTTGAGCCGTTGGGGGAGCGGATGTGTGTTGCTAAGTCGGTGCTCACGGTAACCCGGTAGGGGATTCTCACCGTCTGGAGATGTATCTTGACAATAAAACCAAATTTGGTTCCAGTCTTTGGGGTGACTATGCAGTTTAGCATGGGGAAAGCTGACATCCTTCCTCTTCTGAATGGAGACTCCACCAAGTTCTTGACATGGCCCGTCGACGAACTCTATTTGGCGGTTCAAGTAATAGAATTCCCAGAATAAGTCAACTTTAGGCTCCTCTGGAAGATAAGCTTCGCAAAATACTTGGAAGTTGCAGATACTGGACACGGAGTTGGGTCCGATGTCTTGAGGGTGAAGCTGAAGGAAATGTAGCACATCACAATTTTTTTTTGAGTCGGGTGGACTGAATCCTCGACCCAAATGGTCAGCAAAAACAATTATTTCTCCATCTTTGGGTTGAGGAGGTACTTCCCCACCAGGAGCTCTCTAATGGATGATCTCTTTTTTGGCTAAAGCGCCAGTAGCAACAAAGTTGTTCAAATCTTCTTCGGTAACCCGGGATTTGACCCAATTGCAAGACGTATATGTCTTAGCCACCAATGATCTGAAAGAAAGGTTAAGCCGGTTCAAGGTTACATGATTAAGCCGGCTTATGGTTAACAGGGAAACAATAAAGAAGCATATATAGGCGTTAAGCCGGAGATTGACATTGCAGAGTTACAAGGAACCATTGGTGGCTTAGAAGGGGACTAATGATACCTGGCGGGTTACTATTTCTGAGTTAAGCCGCCCATACAAATATTGAAAGGACAGATCTGGGGATGAAAAATCTAAGTGCTGAGAAAAATAGGTTTCGCAGATTGGTGTTATGATTTCAAATCTACCGCATTTCAGTTAATACAAAAATATTCAGACCTAAAATATCAGTGGTTGAGCAGTTCATGGTCCAGATTGGTTTTCTGATACAGAGGAGATATTCTAAATAATAAAAAGGATTGCTACGTCTGCTACAGCATATGGGGAGCAACAAGTTCAAATAAAAAAGGAGGTTTATAGCCAAGAACGAGGACGAACCTCGATGAATGTCGAAGAACCCTAATGAGATCTATAAGAAAGGAGGAAAGGAAGATGTACCAGGGCTGATGCGCAGCGGAGGTGCGCGGACGGAATCTGGACAAGGTCAGGTTGATGCGGCGGCCCTTGTCGAGGCAGAAGCGAAGGTCGACGGTCACAGCGGAGCTCGAGGTTTCGGGCATTGCGAGGAAGAAGACGGAGATGAAGAGGCAAGGGAGGAAAAGGAAAAGGGACCCCTGGCCCTATTTATAAGGCAAATGGATAAGTGACAGGTGTGGAAATCGAGGAGGCCAAAAAACGAATGTGACCGGTACAAATGCCGCATTTTTCAGAGATTCATTAAAGAGAAGATTTATTAAAATTTGGGCCTTGTGCAATATTAATGACAGGTGACGTCACGGCGGATTATCAAGAACTTAGAAGATGACGTCCTGGCGAGTTACAAGATTTGCACAGGTCATGAGGAAGGAATTTTTCCTAAGTGTTGAAGATTGGTATGAACAAGTTCAAATCAACCTGGGGCCTAATGTTGGGGATATAACTATTGGGTTAACCCGCCCAGGAGGGGCCGGGTTAAGTCTCTGGCGGTTTATCAAGACAAAGCCCATGAAGACGCTTAAGGCGGTAGTCTATTATGAGACCCTTAAAAGGCCCGGAGCCCAAGGGCGACTTAAGGCCCAAATAATTGTAAACCGTCATATATGTGTAACTTGCATGATAAGGCATGTGCAATTAGTCACCAGGCCAGACACATTGTTTATGAGCCGGCCGGGACTCTGTAAGCCGCCGAGCGTCAACCTGTATATATAAAGGGACAACCCGACGACGACTTAGGGTAAGAGAGAAGAGATCGAAAGCTAAGTCAAGCGTATTCGCTCCCTGGTAATCGAGACACAAGCAATACCACCTCAAACTGGATTAGGCCTTTACCTTCACCGCAAGGGGCCGAACCAGTATAAACTCCTGTGTCCTTTGTCCCGTTTAACCCCTCTAAGCTAACCTAGTGCGATGGCTCCACGACTAAGTCCTCACACTAGGACATCTGCCGTGCTAAACCCACGACAGTATAGATACAATTGCTTCTTATAGATGGTAGTAACGTTGTGTCAACAGCAGCTGGATCGCCTTTCACCATCATTGGATAGTTTTGTCCAAGGAAGAGCGAGTTTCCTCCAAGAGTATCAATACTAACTAGGGCGAAGTTGTTGGCGCTAGCACAGTAGTATCCATCCCAAATACCCTGCAACGGATGTTGGAATAGGTCCGGAGAGTGCGACCATGGGAGACAACACCTGCTTCCTTAGTAACATCAGCAGTGCCCTGTATACAGACAAGAAGAGGTAATCCATCGGAATAAGTTTCCTGGCGCCACTTAGTGTATGGGTCCTCATGCTCGTGATCATCATCGTCGTCATCTCCCCCTTGGTTATAAATTTTTTCAAATATAGGTGGTGGAATGTTCACAAGACCTTGGAAACACAAGAAGGTTAATTAGTAAAGGGAAACTAGCTAACCCGCATGCATGTGGATGAAACAATTATAATTATGGTGGAAGACAAACGTACCGAAAGCATAAGGATTCTACGCAAAAACAGTGCCACGAGTGGTGGCAGCAAACACGAGACCCTCGTATTGAATTGCATCACAGTACTCATCCGTGTACAGAAATTGATTTTTGAGCAATATCCATCAAGGCGTGGAAGTAAGGATGGCAACAAGCTTGTCGAACATAGAAAAAACTTCATAGTTCGTGTAATCCCAAGAGCGGTCGGGAACTCGACAAATTGCTATATTCCGTAGACGACAATCACCATGATCGTAGTTGAACGTACATAGAATACCGGTGTGCTCAACCTCTGGGCAGGCTGAGATTTTTGGAATTGGAACCCGGTGACGAGTGTACACATTCACAAGTTCCCACTCGCAATTGTGCCCAATATAAACAACCCAATCTCCGTTTGCGCCTGCCCAAGCCTTACCCTCAAGCGATGGCATCTTAACATCACACGTATCATTATCAAGCGGCATCAACTTGCACAAGGCGAGGCCTCCGTCATCCACGCGCCAGTCAGTAGGGTCATGGCGAATAAGATAGTGGAGATAAAACCGCTCCTGGACCCTTGGGTTCCTTGTAATGATGTTATTAGTTGAGTCGAGAATGCTCTTGAACGAACCTGCCATGCTAGCCGAGGTGATGATGTCGCACCGATCCATGAGTTCCTCCACCACGTCATCTTTTATATCGGGGCAAGAATAACGGGGTCGTTTCCAGCCTGTTCCCTCCATGGAGAATATGATCGAACAATGGCAGAAGGAAGGGTGATGGCAAATGGGGGAGGGAGAAAGAGCATGCGACAGCAGTTCCAAATCGAGAGGGAAAGGCGAAGAGTCAGTGGATGGTTGCCATGGTACACGAAGAGGCACCCCGTCCTACATAGACGTCCGTTCGGAAATTGTACAAAAGGACTCCCCGTCGTCTCACTGACATGTTGGAACAGGACCACATGTCAACGAAACATGGTGTGTAATTTCTCGTGCAAAATGTGATCTGGCCGCGTTGGCCCGAGGTGCCGCATTAGTTATCGACCTTTATTTTTTTAATGGCGTGCCGTTCAGTTTTGGAGCACGACTAACTGGCACTGTATGCAGAGAAAATATAAACTACTCTACCACTACTCCACCTCTAGTACTAGTAGTATAAAAAAGATATATAGGCTGGAACTTCAGCGCTTTCTTGCTAAGAGCTGCCCACTTGCTTCTCACACTATCACCCTCTCTCCAGATCTAAAAAAGACGGCCTCTCTCTCCCTCCTCACCGGTGGTCACAGATCCGCCAGGGAAGAAAAGGACGTGCAGCGTTGACGCACTCGTCGTCGGTGAGCGAGGTCACGCACCGACGACAAGGCCGTCCTCTCCGACCTAGCGCCCACGCGGTATGGCCACCGTCCCTGCTTGCTTCCATAGTGTGTGCGGAGGACGACGACCATGAGCGAAGCCACTTCCCGCCGACCCTCAGCTGGTATGATACCTCTTTTCGAACCATACCCTTGTTCCATTGCCCCATCTGCCACGTCGCTGTATGTGGATATTTTTCCACTCCACCATCTTCCCAATTTGCTATCCTCTGCTCTGCTAGTCACGCAGACGAAAACCTTAATTTGCACTATTAAAGGAAACCCTACTTCATGCAGACTAATTCATGTCTGGGTTGAATAAGGAAAGGAAGGGAAACTATACTATCCAAGAGACTAGGCATCGAACCCACATCTAGGTTGAAAAGGGGAAATCAGTAGCTAAGGAACGAGTCTCGTGTCTCTTGGTTGAAGAAGGGTAGAAAGGCATGACAACACAATAGAGAATGACTAGGTCGATCGGTTTGTTGTGCTCACATAGGAAAAAGATGGCTAAAGAGAACAAATATGGGACGTAATCCACATATGCTGCCTGGATATTTGTTGCTCTGGACAACCATACCTCCCTCACCACTCTATGCGTCCGTGGAGGTACATCGTACTTGTGCGCCCACTGTCCGAATGGGCCTCCCATGCTCTTATTGCCACTTTTTTGCTGTTAGTATAATGCCAACGGTCAAGTCAAGCAATGCTACAGCTAAAGTGATGCCACATTTAACTAATGCTGCACTCACTCTAATGCCACCGATAAATTTAAGCAATGCCATTTAATGTCACTGGATTATTTCAGGGTTAGCTGTTGATTGTGGATGTATTAAAGATTTTTCAGCTAAGGCATTCTAATGCTGTTGCACAACCAGTATACCAACGATGAAACTTGTTAATACCTTCAGATTTTTGCACAGTTAACGCTTATAGATTACATACCTCACTTTCATGAGATAAGTCATTTTTTTGTACAGTGTCACCAAAATCCCAAGGCGCTGATGTCATTTTATTTTGTTAAACTGCACAAAAAAATATGAAGACAAGGGGAAAGGTGTCGGCGTTCTGGAAACGGGGGTCGCCAGACTTGCGTGCCTGCGGCCCACGGCGTGGCTCTACCAGCGGGCCCATACGGCCCGTCCTCACCAGCAAACACTCAAGACCCTCACGAGGTGCCAAGCATCGCGAGGCGGATGACACAAGACCTTCTCAGGAGCGGCCTCACCAGGCTGGCTCATGAGGGGCGGAGAGATCAAGGCAAGGTGAACCTCGCGAGGATCCAGTGACGCAAGCCATGACGACCACACTAGGCGGGCGCCCCATGCGCGCAGTGTCCTTGTTTCCTCTTTGGTGCTAAAGAGGCAAGCGCAGGCGTGTAGTCCCGAGGCATCAGGCAAAGGTTTCCATATCGGTGCAACAAGACCAAGACCAGCAGGATGGCAGGACTGAGGTCACCGTGGAGCCCAAGACGGCATCACCACCAGAGCCTTTGGCAGGCGAAGACCACCTTTAGTCAGGATAAGTTTTACTAGTTGTCCCCCTTCAAACTTGGCCGTTGTGGGATCCCTTCCCGCTCAATATTTGGGAAGAGGACCCGGGCCTCTATAAATAGAACTAGCCACCACCATAGGGAGCATCTCACCTGGGGCGCCTCCCTCCCTCGCATAGGAAGGCGCGCCCGGCGCCCTCCTCGGGCAGGGCTCAGGGGCTCTCTTCTGGAGGGCCTCAGACCTTGCCAACATCACAAGGGAGGCGCTCGGGAACCACTTGGAGGCGTGCTTCGCGGCACGTCTCCCTCAGGAGGACACGGGGAGAGGAGCGCCCAGCGCTCAGGAGTTCATTGCCAAGACTACTCAGGAACTGCAAGACGCGAGAGCCATCCGCGGCGACCGCCGCTCACCGGGCGCAGCTCCCCATCCAGGCAGGGATGCCGGGCTGCATGTCTGCATCGATGTCCCAGGGCTCAACAGAGCAGCATCTCAGGAGCCCTTCTGGCCTTCGCGCGTGGGACGCTGCAAGGGCCCATCTCAGAGCTACGTTTGCATGCCCTTTGGCTTGCCGAGCATGGCGTCCGCCTTCCAGTGCGGACTACGGAGCATCTTGGCGGCTCAGGAGGCCAGGCACCACGCAGTCCTGGCGGAGATGGAGACGGTCCTCAAGGAATCACTTGGACCCCCAGGGCCTTCCGAGGTTCAGGATCCCGGTGGCTCATGAGGAGCAACCCCTGCACCACGCATCTTCAGCTGCCCCAACACCCCTTCCACGACGGAACCAGGTGACATCTTTCAAGTTCTTTTAGCTGGGAGCGCCCCTCGGGCTGCATCATTCCCAGGCCGCGTGGGTCCGTCCCTGTGGCATGTATCCCTTTACATCTTTAGCTTACCTTGCTGGGGGCGCCCCACGGGCTGCATCATCCCCAAGCCGCTCGGGTCTGACCCAGTGGCATGAATCGTTCGTGCATTTATCTGACCTAGTTTGCTTATCATGCTTGATCTATCTGCAATTATCACCTGCTTAATTGTCACCCACCACGGGAGCCGCTCACACCGGCACGGCGCTTGTGCATGGGTCCGTCCCTGCAACGTCGACAAATCTAAGCGGTCGAGCTCTGGCTCGCGGCACGCCTCGCGCACGTCACCTCACCAGGCCCACAGTGCCTTCACCTTCTTGCGGAGCGACCGGTGGCGGACCAGCAATCACAAAAACAACTTGTGCCCCTCTTTGCGGTAACCTGCAGGAACCTCCGGAGGATGACAACAGGCGGTACCACAGGCTGCCTCTTCTCCCATGCAATTCGCTCGCGCGTTGAAAGGGGGGCTCCTGAGCATCGCGACTCAGGAGCTCTTACTGGCTCTCCAGCCCTCACCCCCTGGCCTTGACCACGGCATCGCGACCTGGCATACCAGCAGCGGCTGAGCTCGCTCGAGGGCCGGGACCTGAGGATGTAGAGCACAAAGGAGAGTGTGGAAGAGGGGGAAGCACGCACGAGCCTAACCTAGCTACGCCACGACCGCCGACGCACGAGTCGGGCGCAACGCAAGGAAACGACTCCAGACTACCGAGATACGTTTCGCGCTTGAGTCAACCGATCGCCACGAGACGGGATTCTCACTCGCTGCGGCACTGTTGCCGCAACGTCGCCTCCCTTTCTTACCTTTCGGTGGCCGCTTGCGCGCTAAAGGGGACCTCCTGAGCATCGCGCCTCAGGAGCTCTTACTGGACCTCGGGCCGCTCACCTCCTGGACTTGACCACGTCATCGCAATCTGGCATACCAGCGACGGCTGCAGCCTGCCTGGGGACCGGGACCTGTCAGCGTAGAGCACCAAGCCATCGCGAGGTTGGAAGGGGGAAACCGAGCCGGAACGGGACACACATGCGCACAATTTCAAAATAAGGATAATATCAACAAAGGACATTGCGGACCCTTTACACGCCCCCGCGGGGTACTTCTCGATTCCTCGCAGGGAACAAAAGGAAAGAACTTCTGGCAGCCCTATCTATACGCGCCACAGTGGCTGACGCCATCATCAATAGTGGGCCACGGGAGGCTGGCGCCAACCTCATCCAGATCAACAGGGGCGACGGCCGGACGCTGCAGCCTTGCTCCAGGCGTGACGAGAGCTTGGGGGCACGTAACTGTCGTCGCTCATCTCCGGAGTCTCGTAGAGCTCGGGAGAATCGCTGGACTCCCGAGCGTCGCTGTTGCTACCAGAGGAGCCATTGGCGATGCGAACAGCAGGCCCTGCCCCTGCTGCGACGCCGTCCTGCCGGCCCCTTCCGGAGCAGCACTCCAGGCGGCGGCCTTCCGCGTCGAAGACCTTGAAGGACATCGTGGAGGCGTCGTCGTGCTCATGAAGATCTTGCCCGAGGAGACGGCTTCAAGTTCCACTCCAGTCGCCGACGCGTCGCAGTCGGCGTGCTGCAGCCAAAGCTCGAGGGGCACCCTCGGTGGCATCTCGGCAGAGAAGAAGGAAGGGAAGCGGATCCAAGTGCGCGGAGGCATCGCCGCCCACAGCACGAGCTCGCGTGAGGAGTCCATGGCATGGACCGCTGGGGTGACGGCATGCGCCACCGCGGCGCGGCGACCACGGCCGCGGCGTGAGCGGCGCCGATCGCCGCCTCTTCCTCCTGAGCCCTCGGCTTCGGCGTATAAGGGCAGCGGATACCCCGGAGGTGGCCGCTCGTACCAAGGCCTTGTCACCTCCTGCCTTACGACTACATCATGGCGGTGGACCGGCCTCTTCTTTGGCGGAAGCGGCCCGGGCCCGTCGCGGGGAGCTTTCCCCTTTTCTGCGGCCGAGAATCTTTGGATTGGTGCCATGGATGTCGCTACTTGCAATGGAGCAAGGAAGAAGAAGCGAGCGGAGAGAGAAGGAATGAGCGACGGGGGCTCCGCCCCCCTCCTCATTTATAGCGAGATAAGACCAACCGGCGACCCCCACGATCGCAGGTAATGGTAACCCTTTTTGCATGTAGCAGGGACTCATCAAATCGGGCAGTTGCCGAGGCAGCGTGGGGAAGCGGAGACGCCCACGTCCAATCAATCGCCACGTGTCGACCAAGGTCACAGGCTGTTGGGGCCCGCGGTGCTTCGTGCTTGCCATTTGGCTTCGCCTCGAAGCCAAGCCCAAGCGCGCCTGTGTCCTGCGGGCTACTGTCGGAGTTCTGGGAATGGGGGTCCCGAGACTTGCCTGCCTGCAGCCCACGGCGTGGCTCTACCAGCGGGCCCGTACGGCCCGTCCTCACCAGCAAACACTCAAGACCCTCGCGAGGGGCCAAGCCTCGCGAGGCGGACGACCCAAGACCTCCTCAGGAGCGGCCTCACCAGGCTGGCTCACGAGGGGCGGAGAGATCAAGGCAAGGTGAACCTCGCGAGGATCCAGTGACGCAAGCCATGATGACAACACCAGGCGGGCGCCCCATGCGCGCAGTGTCCTTGTTTCCTCTTTGGTGCTAAAGAGGCAAGCGCAGGCGTGTAGTCCCGAGGCATCAGGCAAAGGTTTCCATATCGGTGCAACAAGACCAAGACCAGCAGGATGGCAGGACTGAGGTCACCGTGGAGCCCAAGACGGCATCACCACCAGAGCCTTTGGCAGGCGAAGACCACCTTTAGTCAGGATAAGTTTTACTAGTTGTCCCCCTTCAAACTTGGCCGTTGTGGGATCCCTTCCCGCTCAATATTTGGGAAGAGGACCCGGGCCTCTATAAATAGAACTAGCCACCACCATAGGGAGCATCTCATCTGGGGACGGATCGAACCCTTCTCCAGCTCATCAAGCACAAGAACACCTCACCTCAGGAGGCTGTTCTTCCCCTTGTACTGTTCATCCCCAGCCCAAGAGGCAACCCACCACACCACACTGTAGTAGGGTATTACACCACGTCGGTGGCCCGAACCAGTATAAATCTTGTGTCTCTATGTTCTTTGGGTTCGGCGAGTTAGTCCGCTAGATCGTGGGGTGCGAGAGCTTGGGAGAGGAGAGATCTTCGTGCGCACCCCAGTGTTCGAACCTTGAGGGTTTTGCCAGAACCCGAAATGCGACAAAAGGTCAAGAGTGGGCACCTCCTCCTCCGGCTATTCTCTTGATTCGTTCGATCAAGTTTTTATGTTTGATCGATTATCAAGATTGGGATAGCAATTTTTAGGTCCCCTTGAGGTTGAAATGATATTTACCTTGAAGGTACATGGTTTGGAATTTTTTATACTGTCATTAGTTAATAATGCTAGTTACCTTCAGACTTTTGTATTTGGTTTAATGCTCTTGCACAGCTAGTATACCAATGCTGAAACTTGTTACCTTTACATTTTTGTATTGTTAATTCTTATATAAATCTTCTAGTGCTAGAGCTTATGGAAATCTGTTTAGTAAAAACCATTGTACTGTACCCTGTAATAAAACAACTACCCTACTGTTGCACCAGCCACTGGATTAGTGTATATTTGTACTATTCGAATGGTGTTGCATTAGCGTATGGACATATATAATGTGTGGCAAGCTTTCCCAGCTATGTGCTCAAGAAAACTACTACTTGTTTTTTAAATACTAGACGTTTGGGTACTTTAAACAGAACAGTGAAAATGTCTTATATTAAGGAACAAAGGGTGTAGACTTCACTCAAATTATCCTGGTAAAGCTAGTCACACCTTTGTTAAAATTAATGTTCATTATGTTATCGGAGGAGGTCTGTATGTTTGTCTCTAATGCATGTCGACTACATACCTGACATCATGATGTAATGTTAAGTCATTTCCTTTTGTACAGTGTCACCGAATTGTCAAGGCGGTGATGGCATTTTATTTTAGTTGAACTGAATTGTCAGGAATGGTTCAATTTTTCAGAAAAAACTATGTATGCCTTCCTGCCATCAGCCACTGTTGCCTTATTTATTCCTTCAAACAGGTGGTTAGAAACAATCTTGCTACCTTTTCCCATTAGGAAATTGGAATGCTTATATTTGTGAGTCTATGCTTCAACTAGTGCCACTTTTATACTAATCACACTTTCAATATCTACGCAAACAGGGATGCTCGATTTTAGTGGAACTGCACAAAAAGTCCAAATGGTTCAACATTAGGAGCATGTTTTCTTCCAAACCTTTAAATACAATTGGTGGCACTATGAGTTGTTCATTACGAAGGTACATGGTTTGCTACTATCTTGCTACTTTTTTGTACTGTCATTAGATAGTAATACTAGTGGTTTGCATGTGAATTTATTGGCAGGGTGGACCTACATTGGAGGTGCAGGACATGATTCAATGATTGGATGCTCAATTTCGGTTGTATCGATTTCACCTCTTCCATCACTACGAACATGGACATCCTTCTTCTGATGAAGAATAGGCGCTATATTTCTGCTCTGAACCAGCAAATCAATCCAGTATGAAATTGTCCAGGGCAAAACATGACTGTATCAAATTGTCTAGTGAAAAATATGACAGATGCTAAGCGGAAGAGATGTGTTTAAACCGAAAATACAAGTTGGGGTATATGTTTACTAGCTGATTGATATTTGTGCAGACATAGATGTCTGCCCGTTGCTATTTGGCAAACAAACAAAATGACCGCAATTTTGGTTGAACTGCATAAGAGAATAGTATAGTCACTGCATGCAGTGCCATTTGAAAATAGACACCGAAAGATTGGATAGTCACTTCATGGACTGCAGAAAAGTAGTACTGTACTATTTATTGGCCAACACTAGGTGCTTCATTGATTTGGTCTGATTTTACAATGGGCATCATTTTGCCTAAGTTAAAGTTTGTATTCCAAAAATAGTCTCGCCGTATGATCGAGAGAAGACCAAATCATATTGCAGTGGATGTTCCTCCATCATGTGTAGTTCATTCTCATGGTTCCAGCTGTTGGTGAAACCACTTACGTTTGCAAGAGGAATTGTAGACTTCACAAACAAATTTGTATTTAACTCTGTACTGAATGTTGGCCAAGAGAAGCATCCATGTTAGTAGGAAGAACAGATGTTTTTTCTAGATCTTTGCTTTTGGAGCTACAGATTTGTATAAGATCTATGAATCATTGAGTTGCATTAACATGTTGATCTTATGTATGGGAATCGTACTAGTTGGTTTTGAATTTGGGCTACTAATGTGAACATATTACAATGCCAGGCTTGTGAGTCTCGTGTGAACATTTCGAACGGATCGGCTCTTACTGCTGTGCACAGCATGATCTTATTTCTGTGTTCTCAGTGTTTACAAGTTACTAACAATTCCTTATTTTTGTTCGCTCGGTGTTTACAAGTTACTGATCGATCACTAGCTAGCCTACGAATGCACTCCTGGCAGTTTTAGTTGCGACGCAAGATTTGAAGTGGCAGTTTTTTGAATAAAAATGCCTACCTCTGAAGAAATTGGCAAGCTGCTCTGAAGAAAATGACATGCGAATCTGAAGAAACTGCCAGCAAAAACGTTCGCAAATGCCTTATCTCCTAGCGAACGTTCATCAGCTAATGTGATCCTACATCTACACCATCTGACCTACCCGATGCTACATGTACACTATCCGACCTACTCGATCCTACACGAATAAATAGCGGATCACGCACGTACTACCTCCTTTCCGGTTTGCAGGGCTCAATTCAAAAAACGACCTACTCGATCCTACACAAATAAATAGCGGATCACGCACGTACTACGTCCTTCCCGGTTTGCAGGGCTTAATTCAAAAATCTCACCAACCAAGGTAGATGATGAGTGGTGGAATCATTTTTGACAAGGAGGGAGTACCTCGTCTAGATGATTCGAGTGCACTCATTTGACCGTCATGCCGACGGACGACCCAGCATGGACGGGACGCACCACTGACGGGACGGGACGACACAGTCATAATTTCAGTTTTTCTAGTTTTCCACGGCAAGCTGGCACGCTAAGCCATGCCTGCTTATGCATTGAATTCCGATGACCGTGATGACCGTCGCGTTTCCCGCGACACGCTGGTTCGCCTACCTTCCGCCTATAATTACTGTTTCCCGACCTTTCTCCGGTGGCACCATCACCCAACTTGCCCTATCCTCATAAGCCCCCACCGGCCCGATATCACTCGCCACTTATCCACGCTCTCGCCATGTCTGCCATGCCCCCGCCCGTCCGCGATAGGCGACGCCGGAGGCGGTCACCGCCGGAACTAGTGTTCGGTTTTTGACCGGAAGGCAGACGGAGGGAGGAGGCATTCTATCAGTCTTTAGATGGCAATGCGGAGTATGAGCAGTTGTTGGAGCGCGACCGCCTGGCGGGGGAGCAGCATATCGCCGATTTGCGTCGCCAGCGGGATATGGAGCAGCAGCGCACCGACGCTCTGAGTCGCGAGCAGAGCGCCCGCAACTGGGCTGACTACGTGGAGGCCGGCACCTGGCAAATAGCCCTGGAGGCTGTCGGGCATGCACGCGTTCGCGACGCCAAATTTTACTACCAGCTCATCAAGTGGGTTTCCCGCTTAGAAGCCAAAGCTTCGGTGGTCCACGCCGGCATGGAAAGGTCCAACGCGCGTGAGCAACGCACCCTATCGCACCTCTGGCAAGTCCGAGGCGAGGCGGAGGACGCCGGTGCCGGCGTTTAGCGTGTATCGCAGATGGCGGCCGGCATCGTCTAGTTAGCTAAGAGTAAGTTAGTACTTGTACACTACTAGAGTATTAGTGGGAGTAGATAGTTAACTTGGCTATGATGGTTGTCAACGTGGAAGTTCAGTACTCTATATCTGGATCAGACATGTTACTTTGCTATAAATGTTGAACTTTCCGTTTGAACGTATGGAATGGGCTGTTATTTTTTTAAATGGGTTGTATTTGTCCGCCACGGGTTTAGAGGCTGACTTGTGGGCCTACCAGGTTGACGCGTACACAATCAGGAGATGATTGTATGTGGAGAGGATGACAGCAGGGACCCACCAAGGTCATGGCAGTACGCAAGCAAGTGCCTTCTTATTTCAAGCCAATAAAAAATGGCTCCTCCTAATGGATTTCTGATATCTGGGTCCATTGCCATTGTTAACGTAGTCAATAAACGAGAGAATTGCACAACGAGCGGCTGACACGAGGGACCCAGCAGCTCGCCCAGTTGTTTTTGTTTTGGGTTAATTTGATAAATACCACTCCAAATCTGGTGATTCCGAGAAATGCCACTGCAATTTCCAAACTTTGAAAAATGCCATTTCATGCCATTTCCAATGGCATTTTTTCAAGTCTGGAGTGGCGTTTTTCAAAGTTTGCAAAAATTGTAGTGGCGTTTTCAAAATTTTGCAAAAATTGCAGTGGCATTTTTCAAAATTTGCAAATTGCAGTGGCATTTTTATGAATCGCCATAATTGGAGTGGCAATTATGTAATTTGTTTTTGAGACGGAAGCAGGGTGTCAACTGGGCAGTGCGGGGCACTCTGGCGTGTCTAGACAGCCTTTTCTTTTATGTTTACCACAGACCAGCCCCGTAGTTTTTTTTCTTTCTGAAAATGGCTAGCCCGGTTTTTTTGTGCTTTGTCAAGTAAGTCGCTTTGTCAGGCCTGTTGGGCTGCAAATCTTTCAAGACGAGGAGAGTTTCATTCGGCTGG
Source organism: Aegilops tauschii subsp. strangulata (assembly GCF_002575655.3). NCBI lineage: Eukaryota > Viridiplantae > Streptophyta > Magnoliopsida > Poales > Poaceae > Aegilops > Aegilops tauschii. Next base: position 77,442,805 of record NC_053037.3, read on the forward strand.
CCTAGAAAATGGCCTATCAGTAATGAGAAATGCGCTGTACATTTTTAAAACACATCAAACCGACAATTAGTTTCAAATTTCTTTTTTTTCATTTCGAGATTTTAAATTCCATTTATTTTTATGTGTGGACAATTTGTTGGATTTTATATTGATATACATATTGTCGGAGTAAATGGCCACGGGTAGCCTAACCGACTACCCCTGGCTCTTCGGAAAATTTATCAGGCCTTTGGGCCTTCAAGCACTCCAAGCATTTGGGCCGCCTTCCCTGGCCGGCTACCACTAAAGCCGACTCCCGGAAGGCGACCCAGCCTCACCGACTCCTCCCCAGGACGACTACGGGGTGGCCGACTCCAAGAAGCCAACCAGGAAGGACGCCGACTCCTAGGAGCCGGCCAAGATCACAACCACCCCTCCATAACGGCGACGTGACGGGGTGTGGCCACAGTGCGGCCCATGACCCCCGAAGCCCGAGGCGGGCATGGCTATAGGAGGCCGTACGGGAGGGACGTCTCCCATGCGGCTCGGCACTGTAGCCACGCCAGCCTCGACGTCATCCACGACCCACTCCTGTACGGCCCAAGGACTGCGGGCCCCTTCAGCCAGAGAGAGGCGTGAAGGCAGCCCGGCTTTTCCTAGTCGGCCAAGAGTATAGCCGGCCTCCGGAAGCCGGCTACTCCCTTCCTCGAAGCAGGAGCCCCATTAAGGAGACAAGACGAGGTGAGGCTACAGTGATAGCCCCCGGGGCGGCCCACTGTAGCCACGCTCACCTCGACTAAGCCCTCATCATCAGAGGCGCGGCTACAGTAAGCAGCCACCGACAAAACCCTAGGCAGTGGGACCGGCCTGTCGACCAAGTAGCCGGCAGCCGGCGGGACCCACCAGCCGGCGGGACCCAGCAGCCAGCGGAGAAGCCGGCGAGCGTAGACACTGACGGCTGGGACCAGTTCCCAATCGGATTACCATTGTACCCCGGGGGGTAGGCCTATATAAACCCCCCGGAGCACCCATGCAAAGGGTTGGCTTCTAGGTTAACACCCACGCATAGCTCACACACCATAGATAGAGAAGCAAGAGCTAGCCTTGTTCTTCTTCTCCCTTGATCTCAACAGCTCTAGGAGCGATTGTAGCTACCCTTTATCGATCTAGTGATCATGCGGAGACCCCGCAGAGCAGGACTAGGGGTGTTATCTCCTCGGAGAGCCCCGAACCTGGGTAAGATTCGCCGGCGTGCATGTCTTCGCCTCATCCCGTTTCCGGGCACCGGCGACGTTTTATTGGCTCCCACAATGATAAGCCATCCCTTGGCATATGTCGCACCAACCACCCGACATTTGGCGCCCACCGTGGGGCCAGGTGCACCATCGTCCGGAGACCTGTTCTAGACGGGAACCCTCTTCCTTCCCCACGAGCGCCGCCAGCCTGCTGCGCCCGATGGCGTTTGCCCCGACGCGCTGCAAGGCGTCGACGACGCCTGCGCAGCGAGCCGTCTCACCTATCTGCTCGGCGAGACTCGCATCTCCGACGAGCCTGCGTCCGATGCAGGCACCGACTACCCCGAGAGCCGCCTCGTCAGCCTCCTCGACCAACTTCACGTCTCCAGCGAGCCCGCTGCGGACATGGAGTCGGTCGGCTCCACGGACCCGATGCTCATCGACTCCGACACCGCGTTGCTCGACGCCTACCCCTCCGACGTGGTGGTCTTCGACGACCCCCTCCCTCGAGCTGACAGCGGCAGCAGCGCTGTCACTGAAGTGCTGGTCATCAGCCACGTCTCCAACTCGGGCGAGAACGCCCGCGACGCTCAGCAAGCGGCGATGCACGACCTCTCCGTCCCCATCCCGGCCGACGCCGACGCCGAGACCCTGGAAGCACGCCACCTTGCCCTCATCACGGAGGGCAAGAAGATAGCCTCGATGAGATGCCTCACCGAGGCCCACCAGCGCGAAGTCGACCGCGCCGCCTTTGGGACGCCGCCGCCTAGCGGCCCGAGCCGAGCCGGCTTCGTCCAGAAGCGCGGCGCAGCCGTTGCCAGCATCCTGGGCGCAGATCGCCCCGTCTACGCCACCCCGCTCGAGAATCTGCGAGCTGCTCAGGCGGCTGCAGAGGAGCTCAATGGGCTGGGAGCCGATGAGCTCCCCTACATGACAAGACGGATCCAGCAGCTGATCGACGCGGCTGCAGAACGGCACGAAGCCGGCGCCCGAGCTGATAGCCATCCCCCGCGCCGGGAGCACGCCGCGACGTCCCGCTCGCCGACTGCGAGCGGTGCGCGCCAGAAGAAAGACAAGGAGCCGGCCGCCAGCCGCAGCCGGACTCGCATTACCTTCGAGCGCGACGCGGATGGCCGCCCTCGAGCTGTAGAGCACCAGGGAAACCTGCCTCCTTCCCCGCCTCGAAGAGAAAGACACCTCACTCCACCGCCTGTCACCCATCCGACTCTTGGCGACCGACCCGGCCGCCGAGAAGGAGTCGGCGAAAACGACGCGCGCCACAGGATCGACCGCCTTGCTCGATCCTTGGCGCTAGAAGAAGAAGACGATGTCGGCCCGCCATGCTTTGGCCCCCGCATCTGCGACGAGCCCTTCCCCAAAGGGTTCTCGCTCCCCAGAGACACGCCCAAGTACAACATCTCGGTGAAGCCGGAAGATTGGCTCATCGACTACTCCACAGCCGTCAGCATCGCCAACGGCAATCGGCGCGTCGCCGTGAAGTACGTCCCCTTGATGCTGCAAGGCACGGCGCGCTCATGGCTCAACAGCCTCAAGCCCTACAGCATCAACAGCTGGCTGGACTTCACCGAAGTTTTCGTCCGCATCTTCACCAGCACCTACAAGCGGCCTCCCAAGCCTCGCCAGCTCTCCCTCTGCGTCCAGGGGCCCAACGAGTCGACCCGCGACTATCTCACGCGATGGGCCGAGCTCCGCAACTCCTGCGAGGGAGTGCACGAGGTCCAGGCCATCGAATACTTCACCACCGGGTGACGAGAGGGCACCCTCCTCAAGCACCGACTCCTCTGCGACGAGCCGGCTACCCTCGATGAGTTGCTGATCACCGCCGACAAGTATGCCATTGCCGACTCCTCCATGAAGACCGAGCTCCGAGTAGACGCCTCGGGGAAAGTAATTGCTCCGGCTTCCAAGACGCCGGCTGGCGACCCTAACCGGCGCCCCTACCAGAACGACCACAAGCGCAAGGGCCCCATGCCGACTTCCTCTAGTCGGCAGGTGGCCACAATTGAAGACGAGCAGCCCGAAGAGCGGCCCGCTCCCAAGAAGAAGGGTGGCCGGCCGCCTTGGCAGCCGTCTTTCTCCTATGAACAAGCACTCGATGCTCCCTGCAAATTCCACAGCGGCGCGAAGCCGTCCAACCATACGACGCGGAAATGCCACTGGCTCACCCGCATCACCAAGGGCGAAGGGATGGTGCCGCCTCCGCCTCCCGGCCCGCCGCCTCCAGCTCCCCAGCAGCCGGCGGCCCGGCCGGCAGTCGGCACCATCCAAGACGAGTTCCCCGAAGCGCACGACGCCTACATCGTCTTCACAAGTCAAGTCGACGACAAGCGCAGCCGACGCCGGCAGCACCAAGAAGTAAACGCAGTCGCCTCTAGCACCGCCGAGTTCATGCACTGGTCGGAAAAGCCCATCAGCTGGAGCCAGGCCGACCACCCAGAGGTGATGCCTTCGCCTGGCTCCTATGCTATGGTCTTGGACGTCACCCTTGCGACGGAGAGGCGAGCTGCCAGATTTTCCCGCGTCCTGATAGACGGCGGAAGCAGTATCAACATACTGTACCGCGATACCATGGACAAGCTGAACAGCAAAGCGAAGCAGCTCATGCCGAGCCGCACCGTCTTCCATGGTATCGTACTCGGCCTATCTTGCTCTCCAATCGGCAAGATCAAGATGGATGTTCTCTTCGGAGACAAAGATCACTTTCGCCGGGAAGCAATATGGTTCGAGGTGGTGGATTTGGAGAGCCCCTATCATGCACTACTTGGCCGACCTGCCTTGGCCAAATTCATGGCTGTGCCCCACTACGCCTACCTGAAGATGAAGATGCCGAGCTCGAAGGGGATCATCACGGTAGCCGGCGACTACAAGAAGTCCATCGAGTGTGCCATGGCCAGCAGCCGGCTGGCCGAGTCCCTCGTGGTGGCCGGGGAGAAGAAGACGTTGGAGCGGGTTGTGGCCATGGCCGGCAAGCAGCCGGCCTTGTCCCCCAACCCCAAGGACTGTGATGCGCAGGGCTCCTTCCAGCCTGCCAAAGAGACGAAGAAGATACCTCTAGACCCGGAGCACCCGGAGAGGTTCGCCGTGATTGGGGCGAACTTGGACAGTAAATAGGAAGGCGAGCTCGTCGACTTCCTCCGTGAGAATCGAGACATCTTTGCATGGTCCCCAAAGGACATGCCGGGTGTCCCGAAGGATTTCGCCGAGCACAAATTACATGTCCGAGCTGATGCGAAGCCGGTCAAGCAACCCCTCCGCCGACTATCAGAAGAGAAGCGAAGAATCGTTGGAGAAGAGATAGCCCGGCTCCTTGCAGCCGGCTTCATCATGGAAGTGTTCTTTCCAGAATGGCTTGCCAATCCAGTTCTGGTTTTGAAGAAGAATAACAAGTGGCGCATGTGTATAGACTACACAAGTTTGAACAAGGCCTGCCCAAAGGATCCGTTTGCTTTGCCACGGATTAACCAAGTGATAGACTCCACAGCCGGATGCGAGCTGTTAAGTTTTTTGGATGCATACTCAGGGTATCATCAGATCAAGTTGGACCCGGCTGACCGCCTGAAGACTGCCCTCATCACACCCTTTGGAGCTTTCTGCTACCTGACAATGACATTCGGCTTGAGAAATGCCGGTGCCAATTTTCAGCGTTGCATGCAGAAATGTCTCTTGAAACAACTCGGCAGAAATGCCCACGTCTACATAGACGACATTGTGGTGAAGACAGAGAAGCGCGGTACCTTGCTGGAAGACCTGAAAGAAACATTTGCCAACTTGCGCCGATTCCAGATCAAGCTCAACCCCGAGAAGTGCGTGTTCGGAGTGCCAGCCGGCCAGCTGCTAGGCTTCTTGGTCTCCGAACGCGGCATTGAGTGCAACCCTGTCAAGATCAAGGCCATCGAGAGGATGGAGATTCCCACCAAGCTGCGAGACGTGCAGAAGTTCACTGGCTTCTTAGCCTCCCTGAACCGTTTTATCAGCCGACTAGGAGAGAAGGCTCTCCCTCTGTACCGACTCATGAAGAAGTCCACTCACTTTGAGTGGAATGATCAAGCCGACCAAGCCTTCCATGAGTTGAAGAAAATGTTGACCACTCCGCCTGTCCTGGCTGCGCCGACTGAGAAGGAGCCCATGCTCCTCTACATCGCCGCGACAAGCCGAGTCGTCAGCACTGTTGTTGTGGTCCAGCGCCCGGAGGAAGGCCGAGCCCAGCTGGTCCAGAGGCCGGTCTACTATCTCAGCGAAGTACTGTCCAGCTCAAAGCAAAACTACCCGCACTACCAGAAGATGTGCTATGGGGTGTACTTCGCTGCCAAGAAATTGAAGCCCTACTTCCAAGAGCACCCCATCACGGTCGTGTGCACTGCCCCGCTCGCCGAGATCATAGGCAGCCGGGATACATCCGGCCGGGTGGCCAAATGGGCCATTGCCTTGGCGCCCTACACGATTTTCTATCAACCCCGCACCGCCATCAAGTCGCAAGCATTGGCCGACTTCCTCGTCGACTGGGCCGAGACCCAGTACTTACCGCCGGCTCCCGACTCTACCCATTGGCGGATGCACTTTGACGGGTCCAAGATGCGCACCGGCTTGGGAGCCGGCATCGTCCTCACATCTCCCAAAGGCGACAAGCTCAAGTACATGCTGCAGATCCACTTCGCCGCCTCCAACAACGTGGCCGAGTACGAGGCGCTCGTACATGGGCTCCGGCTAGCCAAAGAACTCGGCATACGCCGGATCCTGTGCTACGGCGACTCAGACTTGGTGGTCCAGCAATCATCTGGCGACTGGGACGCCAAGGACGCGAACATGGCGAGCTACCGTTTACTCGTCCAGCAGATGAGCGGATACTTCGAAGGGTGCGAGTTCCTTCACGTGCCAAGGGCCGACAACGACCAAGCAGATGCCCTAGCACGGATCGGCTCCACCCAACAAGCCATACCGACTGGCGTCTCCCTCCAGCGCCTCCTCAAGCCGTCCATCAAGCCGTCTCCAGAGTCGGATTCCATCTTCGTACCGCCTGCGCCAGAAATAGCCGGATCCGGCTCAAGAAATCCCGCAGGCGGCACGGGAACTTCGACGACTGCCCCGGGGACTGACGTAGTCGCACCCGGCCCAGGGACTTCAGAACCCGGCCCGGGGACTGCAGCAGTCGGCCCGGGGATTGCAACGACACAAGAAGCGGTGGTCGACTCCAATGCAACACCCAACCCACCCACCCGAGTCATGGTGGCCACATTAACAGCAGAAGAAGTCACAGCTCCCTCATGGGCCCAGCCCATCCTCAAGTTCCTAGTCAGCAGAGAGCTGCCGGCTGATGAGATCGCGGCGAGACTAGTGCAATGACGAGCCGCAGCATACACAATAATCAACAGGGAGCTCGTGAAGCGCAGCGTCACTGGAGTCTTCCAGCGTTGCGTCGAGCCAGAAAAAGGAGTGGCAATCCTCAAAGACATCCACCAAGGCGAATGCGGCCATCACGCCGCCTCAAGATCCCTCGTGGCCAAGGCTTTCCGCCATGGGTTCTTCTGGCCGGCTGCCTTGGAGGATGCTAAAGAAATAGTCAACAGCTGCAGAGGATGTCAAGTCTTTAGTTCCAAACAACACCTGCCGGCTTCTACCCTCAAGACCATTCCCCTCACCTGGCCTTTTGCCGTCTGGGGACTGGACATGGTGGGCCCTTTCAAGACAGCCCGCGGTGGCTTGACACATCTACTCGTTGCGGTGGACAAGTTCACAAAGTGGATTGAAGCCAAGCCAATTAAGAAGCTGAACGGGCCGACTGCCATGACATTCATCACCGACATCACTACTCGGTACGGCGTGCCGCACAGCATCATCAACGACAACGGCACGAACTTCGCCAAAGGCGCACTGGCACGTTTCTGCGCGATGCAGGGCATCCGACTGGACTTAGCGTCCGTTGCCCACCCGCAGTCAAACGGCCAGGTCGAGCGAGCAAATGGACTTATCCTCTCCGGCATCAAGCCCCGACTGGTTGTACCACTGGAGCGATCGGCCGGCTGCTGGCTCGAAGAGCTGCCGGCTGTCCTCTGGAGTCTGCGCACTACACCCAACAAGTCAACCGGCTTCACTCCATTCTTCCTTGTGTACGGTGCCGAGGCTGTCATCCCAACAGACATCGAGTTCGACTCGCCTCGGATCACCATGTACACGGAGGAGGAAGCCAAAGAAGCAAGAGAAGATGGCGTCGACCTACTGGAAGAAGGCCGGCCGTTAGCCCTCAGCCGGTCCACCATCTACCAACAAGGCCTGCGCCGCTACTACAACCGCAAGGTCAAGCCAAGATCCTTCCAAGAGGGCGACCTTGTGCTCCGGCTGATCCAGCGAACAGCCGGCCAGCACAAGCTCTCGGCCCCTTGGGAAGGCCCTTTCGTCGTCAGCAAGGCACTCGGCAACGACTCCTACTACTTGATCGACGCGCAAAAACCAAGAGCACGCAAGAGAGACGACTCCGGCAAGGAGTCGGAGCGACCATGGAACGCAAACCTCCTAAGACGAATTTACAGCTGAAAAGCAGTATGTATCACGCTACCCCTTTTGTATTAAGTACAAACCAACAGGCCCCCCGACCAGTACTCGGGGACTGCCTTTTTGTTTATCTATGAATAACGAGTATCATATCCATGAATGTATTATTACATTTTGAATTCTTGTCCGGCACCGGGTCCGACTAGTCGGCCCGGGGACTGGCCGCCTTGAGCTATATTCAAAGTTCTTCCCGAAGTCAGCAAAGTAGTGCGCCGGCTCCCAAGTCCTCTCTTGTTGAAAGTCGCAGCTCAAAGAACTGACTGTCCGACTAGCAAGAGAGAAGACAGAAAGGACGCCCACACAAAAAACGGCTAAGGAACAACTAACCTGTATAGCAAAGAGACGGCCTCCAAACATGCCTGCCGGCTGTCAAAGCAGCCGGCTGGCCGGCCTCCTAAAAAACTTAGCTTAAGTCCGGCAAAGCTAAAAGTACTTCCCCCTCCCCAATCGGCCAGGCACTCCCCGGCTACAGATTGCAAAGCAACTGTTTGACTAGGGAGGCGACAACCAAGGGAGGGCGGCAAAGGAAAAAAGCAGAAGGACAAAAAGCGAAAGTACAAGGAAAGACCGATTGCATAACTTATATACATAAAGCCGCCCACAGGCTGGCAACAGACTTGAGTTTGAATACACCCAGTGGGTGGAATTGTGCAGACTTAACCAAACATTGTTCAAAAGTAACAAGACAGGAAAACAAAAGAAAGAAGACTAAGGCGCGACAGGAAGGCCGAGCTGGTCGGTGAAGGTGGCCTCGCCGGCTGAAGGAGTGGCCGCCTAGCTGGTCCCGGCTTGACCACCTCCCGCGGCAGGAGACGCACTCGCACGCGACGTAGTGCTGGAGGCGCGGTCAGGCTGGCCGGCTACTCCGCCAGCCGGCTCGGCGTCTTCACCCTCCTCCTCCTCCTCTTCGCCCTCGTCGCTGGAGTCGATCTCCTCCGCCGAGTCCTCGCCGTACGGCGGGTCCAGCCCGAACCAATCTTCCGGCTGGGCGACTCCATTGTCGTCCACCTCGGGGGCGAAGACGTTGGTGTCGGTGTAGTCGGCGATCGCTGAAGCCCGCCGAATGATGGTCGGCCGCGCCGGCTCCAGCTCCGTGTCGGCTTGCTGCCGCCAGGTAGCCAGCTGGTCCAGGTTCAGGCCGGGATACCAGGCCTTGACGAACTCCAGCGCCCGCCTGGCGCCGGAGCGAGCTGCCGACGCCTTCCAAGCCTCGAAGCGGCCGACTGCCACCTCCAGCCAGTCGGCGGTCCGACTGGGGGTGCGAGGGACCACTTGGCCGGGCCAGAGGGCGGCCAAGACCTGCGATCCCGCACGCTGAAGCCGGCGGAGCAGCCTGTGGGCCGGCTGGATGCGAGCCTGGATCGCCAGGAGCTGTTCTTCCAGCGAGCGGCCGGCGGTTGGCGAGATCTCGAAGCCGGCTTGCCTCTTCGCCTGGCGACGGGCTTCGATGGCCTGGTTGGCGGCAGTTGAGTAGCCAGGGAAGTACTCTGCGCGAAGGAGAAAAGAAAAGAAAAACACCGAAATCAGAAAAACAAGCCAAAGTGTCAGATGGTAACAAAGGACGAAGGGGTAGACGACTTACCGTCAACTAGATCCTCAATCTGGCCATAGCCGGAGACTAGAGTCTGCCTGGCCTCTGCCCAGCCGGCCGCCTCCGTCTCGAACTCGGCCTGGAGGGTAGCTTCGCGATCCTGCGCAGCCTTCAGCGCCGCCTTGTGGCCTTCCTCCTGGTGGGCCAGCTTCTTGACCAGGCGGTCGCGCTCCTGCACCAAGGCGGCGAGCTCCGCGTCCTTGGCACGAAGAGCAGTCTGGGACTCCCCCAGCTGTGCCCTCAGACCGGCGTTGGCCGCTGCAGAGATAGAAGAAGAAGAACAACAATGAGAAATCATCAAGGAAGATCCGAGCCGACTGCTCAGCAGTCGGCCCGAATCTCGGGGACTACACCCAGTGGGTGCGCTGACGCGCCCCCACATGAGATAAAGATCAAGTCACATACCTCGGCTCTCAGTAAGATCGGCGGTCTTCTGGGTCAGCTCCCGAGCCTGGGAGTTGAAGGCGGCCGCTCGGAGGTTGTGGTAGTCCTGCAAGACGGACAGAAGACCGAAGTGAGAACAAAAAGCAGCAAAGACAATATCTCCAAGAAGTGCCAAGCCGCCTGCTCAGCAGCCGACTCGGAACTCGGGGACTACACCCAGTGGGTGCGCTTACGCGCCCCCACGAGAGAAATCAAGATCAAGAAGAGAAATCAAGATCAAGAAAGAACAAGATAGGAATGCTAACCCGGATGGCTCCCCGCGTTGCGAGGAATTCGTCGGTGAACTGCCTCAGCGCCGCGGCTTGGCTTTGGAGCTGGGTCCGGACGTCTTGTGCAGCGACGTTCACCACGGCTGTTCCCCCGCCCGGCGTCCACCCCGAGGTAGCGCTGGCCGCCTCCGCGTCTCAGGCCGACGAGCTAGAGCCCACGGCCGGCTGTGGCTCCGACGCAGCCTTCTGCGGCTCCGACGCGGCCTTCCCTGCACGCCGACATGGCGGCACCCGGACCGCCACCTCAGCTCCCGCGACCGGCTCGCCCTCCGCCGACTGTGCGGGCGCAGGCTCAGGCTGGCCGCCTTGGGCCGCCCTAGTCAGAGGAGTCGGCCCCGGCGCCTCCCCCAAGATGATGACGTCGTCGCCGCTTCCTCCCAGCCCCGGCTGGGAACCACTGGCTCCCCCTGGCGAGGGATCCACGTCCCCTGGCGCCATGGTGCGCGGGGGGTGACCATCAAAGCGTCCCCTGCCGCCGCCTCGGCCTCGGCCTCTGCCTGGGCCTTGGCTGCGGCCTCGGCGAGCGCCTTCGCCGCCTCCTCCTCCCGAGCTACCTGGGCGGCGGCTGCCCTCCGTGTTTCCGCCTCCTGCACTTCCTGCTCCTCCCGCACCTCCCACGTGTTCCTTTTCGTCGCCTCCAGGAGGGCGGCGCGGGGATCTACGCGGCGGGTGGTGCTCCCAGAGCCCCCTGGCGACTCGACGACGGAGCCGGCAGCCGCCCGCTCAAGTTACAGCGGAGCTCTGACCGTTGAAAAAGAAGACGAAGGTTCAAGAACCACCCAAGAAAAGAAAGAAGGAGAGTACATAGAAAGAGAGAACTTACGCCGACACAGTCTGCGGCTGCTTCACCACTTTGCGGAAGCGAGCCGCCTTCGCGGCTGCCTCTTCCCGCCTGGTGGCTGCCGCCCCACCCCTGGGCTTCTTCGTCCGGCTGCCGAACATGCCCTGGGCGGCGCGACGTTTCTGGCCTCTACCCCGAGCAGGCTGCGCGTCGGAGGAGCCCGCGCCGTGTCCGGATGCCGGCTGGCGGTGCGGGACGACTTCGGCTTCGTCCTCGTCCGGCCAGTCGTCGAAGGTAGCGGTGAACCCGGAGCCGCCTGCTTCGCCGCCGGCTTGGCCACCGGCCGGCTCGACGGCATCCTCCATATGGACCGCCCCCAGGTCGGGGTCCTCCTGGACGTGTTCGGTCTGGTCGGGGACGAAGCGGCGCTCCACGTCTGTCCCACCGGCCGGCCGAAGCAGAGGACTCTGTCAAAAGAGCAAGCCGACTGAGTTAGAGTAGGCCTAGAGGAACTCGGCAACAAAGCTGAGAGAGAGAGAGAGAGAGAAAGAGACGAGGGGAGTGTACCGTAGGCGGAGGATTGGCACGGCTATATGGCTCCTTGCCGAATTGCCAGTCTTCGGAAAGTTGGCAGTTGGCGAGGTAATTCACCATGTCGGCGGCGTCGGGCTGCGGCATCTCCTTGGTGCACATTCGGCTCGGATCGAGCTGGCCGCTCATCTGACAGATCAGATGAGGCCGGCTCTGGAGCGGAAGGACCCGGCGCGTGACGAACGCGGCCAGGAGGTCGGGCCCCGTCGCGCCCTCCGACTGGACCATCACCCGCAGGCGGGTGATGGCGGCGTTTCCTCCCTGCGACAACGTCACCGCCCGGAAGGACCACTGGGGCAGCCTCCCCGCCGGTGGGCCGGCTACGTAAGCCGGCAGGTTGATGTAGTCGCCCCGTGGAGCGATGTTCCGCACGTAGAAGTACGACTTCTGCCACTTCTTCACCGATTGGATCAGCGTGATGACGGGGAAGGGGTTGTCGGCGCCCGATCTCCGCGACGCGATGAAGGCGCCAGTATGAGCCGGCATGCCTTTACTGCGCGTGCCCAGCTTCGACTGGAAGAACTCCCCCCAGAGCTCGAGGGTGGGGAGGACGTCGAGATAGCCCTCGCACAGGGTGACGAAGGCCGACAGCAGCACCACCGCGTTGGGGGTGAGGTGGTGCGGCTGGAGCTGATAGAATTCCAGCCAGGAGCGGAAGAAGGCGCTCACTGGCAGGCCGAAGCCGCGCAGGAAGTGCGAGCGGAAGACCACCCACTCGCCCTCCTCCGGCGCCGGCCTGATTTCCTTCTCCGGCGCGAGGCGGACCTCCACTTTGTCCGCGCTGGGCAGACGCCGGGTGTCGCGGAGGAAGTCGATGTGGTCGTTATGGACGATGGAGCCGTCCCAATCCCCGCCAAGCTGCTCTACGTGGGGAGGCATAGCGGAAGCTAGCACGGCGGCGGAGGAGCGTGCGGAGGAAGAGCGCGGCGGCAAGGCACTGTCGCGAGAACGAGCAAGGCAAGAAGACGGTGGAAGTAGGAGGAGCGTGCGAGGGCCTGGAGCCGTCCACCTCCCCCTACTTATAGCCTCACGCGGCCGAAGAGGCCGGACATGGGGGGAGACGTGGGATTAACTGCGCCCACTCCCCCCATGTCTCGCGTTTATTACAAATAAGTGCGAGCCGAAACTGCCGCACGGAACGTGCGGGCGGTTTCGGGATACAAAGGATCTGCGCCTGGGCCGGGGCGCGCACGTGGCGGGCCCCCTCCCTGCGGCGACGTCCCGTCACGCGCATGGGCTGGCAGGCTTTCCGGCCACGTGGCACGCCAACGGCCCGAGGCCGGCCCGCAGCCCGGTGCACATGCCTGCGGGTTCCCGCCCCCCGACTCCAGAAGAATTCGACTAAGGCGGCGCGCCTGACCAAGGCCGGCTCCCAGCTGCCGGCTTGTCACGATAGGAAGCTGATCGAGCTTCTTGAACCCCACTCCACCTCGAAGCCCAACCAGCTTCGGGGACTACTGTCGGAGTAAATGGCCACGGGTAGCCTAACCGACTACCCCTGGCTCTTCGGAAAATTTATCAGGCCTTTGGGCCTTCAAGCACTCCAAGCATTTGGGCCGCCTTCCCTGGCCGGCTACCACTAAAGCCGACTCCCGGAAGGCGACCCAGCCTCACCGACTCCTCCCCAGGACGACTACGGGGTGGCCGACTCCAAGAAGCCAACCAGGAAGGACGCCGACTCCTAGGAGCCGGCCAAGATCACAACCACCCCTCCATAACGGCGACGTGACGGGGTGTGGCCACAGTGCGGCCCATGACCCCCGAAGCCCGAGGCGGGCATGGCTATAGGAGGCCGTACGGGAGGGACGTCTCCCGTGCGGCTCGGCACTGTAGCCACGCCAGCCTCGACGTCATCCACGACCCACTCCTGTACGGCCCAAGGACTGCGGGCCCCTTCAGCCAGAGAGAGGCGTGAAGGCGGCCCGGCTTTTCCTAGTCGGCCAAGAGTATAGCCGGCCTCCGGAAGCCGGCTACTCCCTTCCTCGAAGCAGGAGCCCCATTAAGGAGACAAGACGAGGTGAGGCTACAGTGATAGCCCCCGGGGCGGCCCACTGTAGCCACGCTCACCTCGACTAAGCCCTCATCATCAGAGGCGCGGCTACAGTAAGCAGCCGCCGACAAAACCCTAGGCGGTGGGACCGGCCTGTCGACCAAGTAGCCGGCAGCCGGAGGGACCCACCAGCCGGCGGGACCCAGCAGCCGGCGGAGAAGCCGGCGAGCGTAGACACTGACGGCTGGGACCAGTTCCCAATCGGATTACCATTGTACCCCCGGGGGGTAGGCCTATATAAACACCCCGGAGCACCCATGCAAAGGGTTGGCTTCTAGGTTAACACCCACGCATAGCTCACACACCATAGATAGAGAGAAGCAAGAGCTAGCCTTGTTCTTCTTCTCCCTTGATCTCAACAGCTCTAGGAGCGATTGTAGCTACCCTTTATCGATCTAGTGATCATGCGGAGACCCCGCAGAGCAGGACTAGGGGTGTTATCTCCTCGGAGAGCCCCGAACCTGGGTAAGATTCGCCGGCGTGCATGTCTTCGCCTCATCCCGTTTCCGGGCACCGGCGATGTTTTATTGGCTCCCACAATGATAAGCCATCCCTTGGCATATGTCGCACCAACCACCCGACACATATTTTTAAAATCAGTTTGAATGTGACTCGAAATTTCGGGATTAAAAACAGTTACGACCGCACCGAAATATGCAAAATTTCGTATAATTTTTTGACCGTGGCCACAATATGGGCTATAATGCTAACAAAAAGAGTATGGGCTCCAAAAAACCTTAAGAATTAGCAAATGGGCTGTATATTATTAGAAATAATGGCAGATGGGATGTATGCTGTTTTCCACAGATCTGAGGCTTTCCTAAAAAATGGTTGACGCACAAGTAGTGACTGTTGGATGTCAATCCAACGGCCGTCGTGCTTCTTCAATCTCTGCTCTTCCAGCTCCAGCCACTCAAACAAGCACCGGCGGGACTGCCTGCTCCCTCCTCCCATGGCCGGCTGTTATTCTCCGGCGATGGCAGACGAACCAGTAAACCCTCGTACTCCCCTTCCCGTGGGAAACAACTGCCGAGTCTTCCCTGGCTCCATGTCGTTCCCTTCCTAGGCCTCGCCGTCGTCTACCGCCCTGGTGCTTTTGGCGCGGCGTGGTCAACGTGGTCAACGAACGACATCCATCGGAAGTGGACTGTACGTGGAGAGGCTGACAGCTGGGTCCGCGGCCGCAGGAAGGAAGTGCCTCCTTATTACGCGGAAAATAATGATTCCTCCACCTGACAGCAGGGACCCACCGGACGGGCCACCGTATTTCATGAAAAAAATGTTTCCTCCTGACTGTTGGGACCCACCAGCTACATCCTCGCACGCAAGGATGTTCGTCCATATTACGGGCAAAAAAAATGATTCGCCCCTGACTACTGGGACCCACCAGCTATATCTTCGCACGCAAGGATGTTCATCCATATTACGGGCAAAAAAAAGTTATTCGCCCCCTGACTACTGGGACCCACCAGCTACATCTTCGCACGCAAGGAAGTGCCTGACAGTCGGGACCCACCTGGTCGACGCATATGTAGCATTTTCATTCTGGTCGCGAACGTGTACGTACATACTGGTCGATCGATTTGTTTGCAGGCTGCAGCGATGAACCGTGGCCGTGTAAGGAAGGGCACGTGTCGTAGTAGAGGTGCGCACGTGTCGTAGTAGAGGCGCGCACGTAGCATGTCATGCAGTCCCGTTAATATTGTGTACACGTACGTATGACGGCCAGGGTGCAAGAAAGTAGATACGGCCACGTACGTACATATGGGCGGGGTCTCGAACACCTACTCGCGCATACGTACGGCCAGGGCTCGTGTACATGGCTGGATCGGAACGGATAAACTGGGTCGTCGTCATGTTCATCGGGAGCCAACCGGCTTGGACGGAACAACCGATCGAAACGAGGCCTCGTGTACCGCAGAATGGAGGAAACAGCCTTGTGTTCAACCGGCCACGGTCGAAACGGGATCCTGTTCACCGGGAGGGGTCTAGCGTACCGCAAAACGGAGGAAACGGACTTCTCTTGGACCTCCTACGGTCAAAACGGGGTCTTGTTGATTGGGAGGGGTGTGGCGTACCGTAAAACGGAGGAAACGGACTTGTGTTGGAGCGCTACGGTCGAAACGGGGGTCCTATTCATTGGGAGGGGTGTGGCATACCGCAAAACGGGACTCCACGGGATACTCTTCATCTCCACCGTCGATTGCGTCCACGGGTACTGCTCATCCACCGTCGACCTCCTCCAGCCTCCACCTGCGACTGTTCATCCAGCCTCCACCGCTCCTCCACCGGCTACTTTTCAACCAGCCCTCTCCACGGGGTCCTGTTCAACCACCCCTCCATGTGCTACTATTCATCCAGCCCTCCACCGGCTACTGTTCAACCTGCCCTCTACGGGTTCCTATTCATCCAGCCCTCCACGGGGTCCTGTTCATCCACCCCCAACCGGCTCGAACGGGGTCCTGTTCATCCAGCGGCAACGGCCTCTACTACCACGGGGTCCTGTTCATCCAAACCCCCACCAGGAACTATTCATCCACCCCCCAACAACGCTCACTGTTCATCAAGGGAATGAGGCAGCAGGGTTCGACGGCTTCAGTTAGCAGCAGTGGCGAAGGAATCGCTCGATCGGGATCAGTTAACAGCCATCGATCCATCGCTCGGGTTCAATAACGCGTACCCTATAGTGCAATCACTCAGGTTCAGTAGGCGAACGGCTCGCTCGGGTTCAGTTAGAGCCCAACGCCTCACACCCACGCACGTACGTGTACGAGAGAAATACGCATCGCTTGGCCCCCGACCACCCACCGTAACCAGGAACTCCCCAATATTTTCCCCGCCCTCACTTCTACCACGGTTTTTTCCGTCATGGATGGCCCAAAGAATGTCATGCAGTTGCGTCTCCGGCCCGCCTAGGACGAAAAGCCCATTTTGTGTCATGATTTTTTGTCATAGAAGTAGGAGCCCACCACATCTATAATGATACCAGGTTTTGTCACAATTATCGTCGTAGAAGTGTCATAAGCATGACAGAAAAAAAAACGTTTGGTCCAAAATGTCACGGATGTGTCTTTTTTTTGTAGTGACCTGATCCGTATCAGGAGCCAGTTTATCAGTGGGAGCCACAGGAGCTCGCTAACCAGTGGAACCCTCAGGACCCTCTGGAGTATCGAGGAGAGGATTATTTCGAGCCGTGGCCCTAGACCAACTTAGGCCTAAAGCCTAAGCTCGGGGGAGTACGTATTTGTCACTGATATTACATTCATGTTCACACACTCATTTCAGTTGTCGGTGTTCTTACTTTTTCATTGTACTATCCATGTTAGTTTATTTTTCTTGCTTTCTTATTGTGTGTTTGAAAAACTTTGAGAAAATCCAGAAAAATAGTTCTCGCTTATTTTCAATTTTTCTTTCTAGCTTTGATCAGTAGTAGTACTAAAAGAAAACCGAAAAAGATTTATCATTCTTCTTTTGCTTGTTGGGAGCTTTCCCGTGTAAATAGTCTTTCTCGTTCTCGTTTTGCTTTCGTTCAGAAAACAAAAACTCCAAAAATATTTCAGTGTGTTCCTTTGAAATTCTTTTCTTTTCTTTGGGTCGTAAGGAGAATACCACGATGAAAATGTTGAGTGGCTCTCATATGCATTGTTGTTGATCAAACAAAGAGCCCATATTACCTTGTCTTCCCCTTTGAATAAATGCTTGCAGATTCTAGCTTAGTCTAATGCACGTGCACTCTTATTATTATTCACATCGTTTGGTCGTGCAAGTGAAAGGCAATAATGACGATATATGATGAAATGATTGAGATGGAGAAAAGCTAGTATGAACTCGACCTATTTTGTTTTTGTAAATATGATTAGCTCATCGTTCCTGATTCAGCCTATTATGAATAAAACATGTTTGCAATGATGATTAGAGATTCTAGTTACAAGTGCCATGCTTAATTAGCTAGGAGTTTATATCGGTTTTTCTTGAGTGCCAACATGTATTTTAAAATGGTTATGATGTAGTGTGATAGGATGGTATCCTCTTTTGAATGATTTAAGTGGCTTGACTTGGCACATGCTCACGCATGTAGTTGAAACAGAAACAGCATAGCCTCCATGATATTTATGTTCATGGTTATTTATATCCTACTCATGCTCGCATTCAATGTTGGTTAATCTCAATGCATGTTTATGACTGTTGTCGCTCTCTAGTTTGTCGCTCCTCAATCTTTTGCTAGCCTTCACTTGTACTAAGCAGGAATGCTGCTTGTGCATCCACTTCCTTAAACCCAAAGTTGTTCCATATGAGTCCACCATACCTAGCAATATGCGGTTTTTACATGCCGTTCCAAGTAAATTTGCATGTGCCAAACTAATAATAATCAGTTTTGTATGCCCGAACCGCTCATGTAGCGACCGGGGGCTATTAGTATCTTCCATGCTAGGTGGGTTATTCTCACGATGAGTGTTTATTCACTTATAATTCACGAGAAAGTGGCTAGTAATTGGGATGCCCAGTTCCATGCTCGAAATCAAATCAAAATATAATTGATAACCCACAAGTATAGGGGATCGCAACAGTTTTCGAGGGTAGAGTATTCAACCAAAATTTATTGATTCGACACAAGGGGAGCCAAAGAATATTCTCAAGTATTAGCAGCTGAGTTGTCAATTCAACCACACCTGAAAGACTTAATATCTGCCGCAAAGTATTTAGTAGCAAAGTAGTATGGAAGTAACGGTAACAGTGGCAAAAGTAACGGTAGCAGTTTTGTTGCAATTGTAAAGGTGGCAACGACAAAGTAACGTAGCAAAGATCAATATGTGAAAAGCTCGTAGGCAATGGATCAATGATGGATAATTATGTCGGATGGCATTCATCATGCAACAGTTATAACCTAGGGTGACACAGAACTAGCACCAATTCATCAATATAATGTAGGCATGTATTCCGAATATAGTGATACGTGCTTATGGAAAAGAACTTGCATGACATCTTTTGTCCTACCCTCCCGTGGCAGCGGGGTCCAAATGGAAACTAAGGGATATTAAGGCCTCCTTTAAATAGAGAACCGGACCAAAGCATTAGCACTTAGTGAATACATGAACTCCTCAAACTACGATAATCACCGGAAAGAATCCCAATTATTGTCACCTTGGGGTATGCGGATCATAACTCGTAATAGGTGTCTACAACTTGCAAGATAGGATCAAGAACACAAATATATTCATGAAAACCTAATAGGTTCAGATCTGAAATAATGGCACTCGGGCCCTTGTGACAAGCATTAAGCATAGAAAATTCATAGAAACATCAATCTCAGAACATAGTGGATACTAGGAATCAAACCCTACGAAAACTAACTCGATTATATGATAAATCTCATCCAACCCATCACCGTCCAGTAAGCCTACGATGGAATTACTCACACACGACGGTGAGCATAATTAAATTGGTGTTGGAGGAAAGTTGGCGATGATGCTGGCGACGGATTCCCCTCTCCGGAGCCTCGAATAGACTCCAGATCAGCCCTCCCGATGAAGAACGGGAGGCGGCGGCAACTCCGTATTGTAAAACGCGATAAATCCTTCTCTCTGGTTTTTTTCTCCCTGAAAGTGAAAATATGGAGTTGGAATTCAGGTCAGTGGAGGTCCAGCAGACCCACAAGGCAGGGGGCGCTCCCTAGGGGGCGCCCTCCACCCGTGTGGACAGGCGGTGGGTCCCCTCTGGTAGATTCTTTCGCCAATATTTTTTTTATTCCAAAAATAGTCTCCGTAAATTTTCAGGTCATCCCGAGAACTTATATTCCTGCACAAAAATAACACCAAGGCAATTCTGCTGAAAACAACGTTAGTCCGGGTTAGTTTCATTCAAATCAAGCAAATTAGAGTCCAAAACAAGGGCAAAATTGTTTGGAACAATAGATACGATGGACACGTATCAACTCCCCCAAGCTTAACCCATTGCTTGTCCTCAAGCAATTTAGTTGATAAACTGAAAGTGATAAAGAAAAACTTTTACAAACTCTGTTTGATCTTGTTGTTTCAAATATGTATAGCCAGCATTTAGGTTTTCAGCAAAGATTATTGATAACCCACAAGTATAGGGGATCGTTTGTAGCCTTCTTTGATAAATAAGAGTGTCGAACCCAACGAGGAGGTAAAGGCAGAACAAATATTCCCTCAAGTTCTATCGACCACCGATACAACTCTACGCACACTTGATGTTTGCATTACCTAAAACAAGTAAGAAACTATTTTGCAAGAATAAAACTACGAGTACTTTGCGAGAATAAAACTACGAATAATTGTGAGATCATAAAAGTGGATAGCTTTTTTCAACAAGTAAGTTATTTGTCCCTAGGCAATCGATAACTAGTACCGGTAATCATTCTTGCAATTTTATATGAGGGAGAGGCATGAGCTAACATACTTTCTCTACTGGTTCATATGCACTTATGATTGGAACTCTAGCAAGCATCCGTAACTACTAAAGATGATTAAGGTCATGAAACCCAACCATAACATTAAGTATCAAGTCCACTTTATCCCATGCGCAACAACCCACCTACTCGGGTTTTAGCTTTTGTCACTCTCGCAACCCACCATAAGCGAATCATGAACATATTGCAACACCCTACAGCGGGGGCCCCTCACGTTTGCACGATACGAAGGGCACCGTACGACAACACCATAAATAAAATATACAATCATACCAACCAAGACCACGATTAACCCACAGGACAAAACGGATCTACTCAAACATCATAGGATAACCATAGCTCATTGGGAAATAAGATATGGAGTTGAGCACCATGTTTAAGTAGAGATTACAGCGGGGAGAAGGGTTGTTACGCCGCTGCACAGAGGGGGAGAAAGTTGGTGTTGACGGTAGCAAGATTGTTGATGTAGATCGTCGTCACGATCCTTGCCCCGGCGCCACCAGGAGAGAGGGGGAGAGAGCCCCCCTCCTCCTTCTTCTTCTTCCTTGGCCTCACCCCTAGATGGGAGGTGAGTTCCGCCTCTAGTCCATGGCCTCCATGGCGGCGGAGGGGCGAGAGCCCCTCCAAGATTGGATCTCCCTCTCTGTTCTCTTATGTTTCGCGTTCCCCATATCTGGCCCTTCACGGTTTCTTAAATTCCCGGAGATCCGTAACTCCGATAGCGCTGAAATTTTTAGATGATTTTTTCCATAAATTATCCTTCTTGCACCAGAAGAAGGGCTCCAACCGACGTTTGAGGAGGGCACAAGACACCAGGGCGCGCCTGGGCCCTGGTGGCACGCCCTGGTGGGTTGTGGGGCCCCGTTTGTGTGGATTCCACCTCCTAAAAATCACATATATTCCAAAATAATTCTTTGTAAATTTTTATCGCGTTTCGACTTCGTTTGATATGGATTTTCTGCAATACAAAAAACATGCAACAAACAGGAACTGACACTAGGCACTGGATCAATAGGTTAGTCTAGTAAATCATATAAAAAGTTGCCAAAATATGTAAAAGTTGTATAATATTGGCATGAAACTATCAAGAATAATAGATACGACGGAGACGTATCATCATCCCCAAGCTTAATTAATGTTCGTCGTCGAGTAGCTAAATGATAAAAAGATAATTTTTGATGTGGAATGCTACCTAGCATAAACTTGATCATATGTCTAATCATGGTATGAATATTAAGACATAAGTGATTCAAAGCAATAGTCTATAATTTGACATAAAGACATCAATACTTAGGCATCCCAACAAACAATCATGTCTTTCAAAATATCAATGCTAAAGAAAGCTATTCCTACAAAATCATATGGTCTTGTCATGCTCTGTCTTCTTAACACAAAGTATTTATCATGCACAACCTCGAGGACAAGCTGAGCAAATTGTTCGTACTTTTTAAC